>NC_141695.1:600495433-601695433 GCF_964263255.1 Lissotriton vulgaris | reverse complement strand
ATGAGGGCATTAAAAAAACTACGCTCACGAACAATATATATGAGGCGCATGGGCACTGACGCAGCTGTCAGAAAATCCGCAGACCAATCATTGAAACCTGGTCAATTATCTTGTACTCCTGCTATAAGCAACTATTTTTCCACCCTCACTACGAAAAAATATTCTTCTCCTTATATACCTGAAGATAAAAATAAGCTGGATTCTTCAATAAGCAAGGTTGAACATGATTCATTATCATCGCCGGATCAAAGATCTTACAAACAAGAATCATTAATAATAGAAAGTAATCTGACAAAGACTTCCTTTTCTGAAGAGCGTCAAAAATCGTTCCTAGATACGTCTCAAATTATATCTATAACACCTATAAAACACCAGCACCATGAAGACAGAACAAGAAAAATCAGAAATACTATCAAGTCAAAAACAGCCACTAACCAGTTCACCAGAAAAATCACCTAACCTTTACTCTAATCATGCCAATCTCACTGACCCCAACTTCACAAATTTAAATCCTGTAAACACGGTCTCTCCCCTGTCAAAAGCACTTTTTTCGTTGCAGGAAATCCTGGAATCAGTACTTACACACCTCGGTCAAATTCTAGCTAACTCTGATGACACTCTAGACGTGCAAATAGGAATACTTAAATTCCTGGTTGAAGAAAAAAAGAAAAAAGATCTAATCAAAGCTACACCAAAAAAACACGAAACAGTCAAAACGTCTCAAACTGAAGATTGTCAAAAAAATGGAATAAAGACTCCAAAACAACAGGAAGCAAGCTCTCAAACGATCGACGTGGTAATAACTGAGATTAAAACTAAGGAATCAAGAAATAAGAAAAAATCTCCTATCACGTATTCACTCAAAAAATTGTTCAGAGAAGAACCGGAAAACATCATAGAAAATAAAACTAAACACTATCCCATTTTTTTGAATAACATAACTAACAACAACCCAGATCTGATTATCCGGGATAATAAAGTAGAGTCACCAGGAGTTACCGCCGAACAGGAACCCAGTCAGCCAGAAAAGACAGAAAAAAGTAACGACTGGGAAAAAGCAAGGGGGAAGAAAAAGAGAAGAAAGCCTTTGAGAAGAATACAGAAGAAAAAAGGGAACAAACTTAAATTTCAAAAATCTACTTCCTCAAACTTGGTGAACTCACCAGCAATTCAAAAAACACCTCTGGCGAAACTCTTGAATCCAAAAGCAGAAGAATACTGTCCGCCGTTAGAAAACAGACCAACAGCGCGAAACTCCACGGATATAAACGAACTACTTGATAAGAAATCCCAACCGTTGGAAGGAATTGCATCAAAACATATAATTATTGAAGAACTATTTCCCACAGATAAGATGCCATTCAATCGTGGTAGAATAATTAATCTTCTACGAGAAATACCATCCTTGAACTCTCTAACAAGTAAAGAAATTGACCTAGTACTTTTTCCAAAAAAAGAAAATGATAAACTAGTACAGGTATCTTTCTTTTCCCCAGTTCGTCCTGGAATAATAATTAGAGAGAAGGAAATCCTACACAAGAATGGCTACGATGTAATTTCAGTATCTGAACCTAAAATCAATATACAAAATAAAGGTATGTTAGGACAAATTCACAGAAGTAATGATAACTTCAGCTTAAAATGGGGAGAATCAGTAACAAATACAATGAGAAAAGACTCACTTAAAATACAAGTAACGCATGGTGAGAGGTCAGTATGGTCCCGGGACCCATGTTTTAGTAATACTGAGAATTCAATAAAATCTTGGGCATGGCTATCAGAGACTTTAAACAGCAAAAAGATGAATAACCCCCAACAACAACAGGTTTAGCAAAGGTTTGACGTTACTGTCTTGGAATCTGGCTGGGAAATCTGCCAAAAAAATGAAAAATGCAACTAAAGATGTCCCAGATATCATTGCCCTCCAGGAAACATGGTTAACTACCCCCTTTATTCAAAAAGGATACTTTGTATATGAAACTCTGGCAAAAAAATCCAAACGGGGACATGCCAAGGGAGGTCTAGCAATTTTACTAAAAGAAGAACACTCTTGGTCACAAGAAATAATCGATACAAACACAGATAATCTGCAATGTCTAAAAGTGTCACTCAAAACTCTAACATCAGCTACATATGAAAAAGTATTACTCTTCAACATATACGCACCTCCCAGTAATAATTGTGATTTGTTGTTTGACCGCCTAATGGAGATTATCACTCACATCATCGAGGATCAACTTTACTTGCCATATATTATAATGGGAGATCTAAATGCCAAAATTTCAAACTGCGAGATCAAGAAATGGGCTCTTCTATTTAAAGAGGAATCTCTGGAAATATCACTACCTGAATTCCCAAAAGGAGTTAAATCAGATAAGAGAGGTCGCGCATTATTATCATTTCTCCCCAGTATAAATGGGACAATATTAAATGGTAATACCATCGGAGATAAACCGGCATCATTCACTAGGCAGGGAAATGGATCCCCCTCTATTCTTGATTATTTTATATGTGGGATCGAAGAAAAAGATCAAATCACTCAACTTTTGATTATATTTAACGAGGAAAGTGATCATGCACTCCTGTATCTAACAACTCTTTGGAGTGCACAGTCTTCTTTTCAGAATCAGCCAATATTCCATAAAACCAAAATGGAAGTAAACTCAACGAGGGGTCGCATTTATTGGGGGACAGAAAATCTGGACCACTTGAGGCTATTAATTTCTCATACCAATTTGTTGACTACTATATACTCAGTCGACCCTATAACGAATTTCGAACATTTAATCTATAAGCTCAAGCATGCTTTACAAAGTAAGTTAGAATACAACAGATCAGAAAAAAATAATAGCAGCAGTAAGAATAAAAACTGGAATCAACCCGTCGTAAAACAACTCAATAAGTTGATTCGAGCCCAGTATCTGAGTTTCTCGTCAGACAATAAAACGGAAATTAATAGATTAAAGAACCAAATACGACGAGAAAAAATCAAACAGAAAAAACTGAAGCAGGACTCTAACTGGATCGATATCCAACAAGCAGTCAAGCAATATAACCAGCGCAAATACTGGTCCCTGATTGCGAAAATGACTGGATCCAAAAAAAAGCTGGAAGCAACTCCCGTTTCAGAGGAAGACTGGGATATTTACCTCAGTGAGCTATATAATCCGAACAAGATCACTAGGAAAGGGGAGGCTGATGAACGAGCTATGGAAACGAATGATATTAAAATCAACAAGACTTCGGCAGTGTCAATTGCTATGAATATCAGAAAGGCTAGAAGCACGGGTGCATCTGGCCCCGATCAGATCCCCATTAAGGTTTATCAAGCCAACCATAAAGAGTGGGGACTGCTGCTCTCGCCACTATTTAACTATATATTTGACTCTGGCAAAATACCAAACTCCTGGAAGGGAAGTATAATAATCCCGATTTATAAAAAAGGAAAAAGAAGCATACCAGGAAATTATAGGCAAATTGCCCTCATGGACGCTGCCGGGAAGATTTTTGCAGCTGAAATTTTGGACACGCTGAAAACCTGGGCATTTACGTTGGGTCTTATTCCTATGTTCCAGTCTGGAATTCGCCCGAACCACTCAGTCACAGACAATGTAGCAATTTTCCAGACAATTTTAGATAAATACGTATCAGGGAAAAAACAATCCATATATGCAGCGTTCATCGACTACTCCACGGCCTTCGACCGAGTGGATAGACCGACCCTGTGGTCAAAATTAAGAAAGATGGGTATTCCGGAACAACTACTCCAACTGATAGTGGATCTACATAGCAACACCTGGTGCCGTGTTCAAATGGGGAGAGAAAAAGGTCTGTCGAAGATAATACGAACATCTAACGGCCTAAAACAAGGGTGCCTCTTGGCTCCAATTTTATTTTCACTGTATTTAAGTGACTTACCATCCCAGTTACAACAAGGGTTGTGTACACCTCCAAAAATAGCCACTCAGTGCATTCACTCCCTGCTGTATGCCGACGATATAGTCATGTTTGACCTAACACCCTTCGGACTTCAAAATCTTTTAGATATTTTATACCACTATTCTAGGAAAATTTTTTTTATCCCGAATATAAACAAAACCAAAGTGGTTGCATTTTCGAAAAAGAAGAAAAGTGTGAGGTACGAATGGAAACTGGGAGGTGAGAAGCTAGAGCAGGTCAAGGAATATACATACCTAGGCAGAATTTTCTCACACAATATGAGTAACATCAAACAAATCAATCACCTAAAAAGGAAAGGTGAACTTCATGCTGGGGCCTTGTCACGCCTATACACGGCCACTGGATATAGGCATTTCTCTGCACTAATTCAAGTCTATCGAGCCAAGATCCCACCGGTTTTGTCCTACGCCTCGGAATATATTCCTTTAAACAATGGACCTATATGGACTTAAATGAAGGTAAAATATTTAAAAAACTATTGAAAGTTTCTACATCTACACCAGTACAGGCATTGAGACTGGAATGTACCATCACGAGTGCATATGCCACAGCAGTTACAAGTATCATTAGGTGGGCTTATAACCTTCTCCACTCAAAAGAAGGCACTCTACGAAGTTTGTTAAAAGTCGAGACACTCAATGAAGATTCCACCCACCTTACCTTCTCTAAAAATATGAGAGAGGCTTTTCAGCTTGCAAAAGTCAGTTTGGAAATTTTGTCAATGTGGTCACCTGCACAACTCAAACTTTTCCTAAAAAACTTTACCCCCAAACTGAGCTACGAGCTTGACCACCTACATTGTGATAAATTACCCGTGTATAAAATGTATGCAGACTCCCAGGAATATAAGCAAAACCAGCCGTATTTAGAATATACTCTTGTACACGGCGCAAGGCGAGCAATCATGATGTTGCGCCTGGGAATACTTCCTGTATTAACCTATAGTTCTTCCTGGAGGTCAGACAGCTCTGCGCTTTGCACTCTTTGTCAGGGGGGTAAACAGAATCTGGAACACCTTCTTTTTATATGTCCAAACACTAAAATCGTAAATGCAAGGTTAACATGTCTTGAGCCAATCTATCGGTCCTGTAGGATTGTTAACACAAAAGACTTTTTTTCATTATGTAAAAACCCACCTAACGAATACGTTTGTTACAGAATTTTTAAGTTTTTGAAAATCTCATTGAAATTGTATTAACTTGAATGGAATGCTAAAAGTATGTATTTTATCAATTTTGTGGTCCTCAATAGAGTACCGTAACAAAAATAAAATCTTTTGACTTTGACTTTGACTTCAATCACTCCCGCGGGGGGCAAATCGGGCAGGGTCTGGATCAGATAAAGTGCCCTGGGAACTGGGGACATTTTGACCGACATTGCCCGCCCTAGTAGGGAAAGGTGGTGCTTGCTCCACACGCCCAAGTCCATCACAGCTTATAGCACCAGCCTGGCGTAATTCAACCGAGCCGTTCATTGAACCGTTACTGCTAAGTCTAGCCCTAGATAGGGGATAGTGTCTGCAACCTTTATGCTGGTCAGCCAGGTACCTGCGAGGGTCGATGATGGTGTTGGTTCAATGCCAATGATTTACCCATATTGACCCTGAAGCCGGAAACCTGGCTAAATGTGTCTAACTCCTCGCGAAAGGCAGGAAGTGAGAGTTTGGGTTCTATCAAAGCCGCTAGCATGTCATCTAGCATGTCATCTGCATTAAGGTTGATGGGGTGTCTTTCCCCCGAAATAGGATCCCCTTGATTCTAGGGTAATCTCTAACCCTTTGCGCTAGAGGCTTTATGTTCAGAGCACACAATAACAGGGACATCGGGCAGATCTGAGACTGGGGGTGAATGTTTTGCCATTGTGCAACATTCCGTCCATCATCTTGTGTGTTTTGCTACATCGGGCACCCCTGCCGGTCCCTCTTTGAATAGCAAAGGGTAGGGAGGAGATGCCGTTGACCCGGATCCAGGCTGTGGGTTTGGCGTAGCAGCAGCCCACCCAAACCCGGAACCCCCCACCCAGACCGAACTTTGCCATTGTGTGTCCCAGGAACCCCCAGTCCACCTAATCAAATGCTTTTTCCGCGTCTATCGTCAACATGAGGGCGTCCACTTTCGTTTGGTGAGCTTTATATACAAGGTGGAGTATCCGTTTTGTGTTTTGTGTTGTCGCTGCATTGTCGAGATAGAACTGGACCAAGCAGGGTTCATCCTATCAGGTTTGGCATATGGGGGCTCAGGCGCGACACGAGGATTCCCATAAAGATCTTAAAATCGACATTAAGTAGAGAGATCGGGCAAGGGGCGTTATGTGGCGCCGGAGCGGAATAGCCGCGATTTCATGAGGCTCCTGCAGTCCGGCTGCTAATACTACATTTATCGTGTGTTTCCGATCCTGTTAAATTAATTAATCACGCCTCCCTGTGCATTCTAATACCTGGGGTGTAAGCAGCGCTAATCTTGATGCCCGGAGCGAAGCGGTGACAGTCTTGTGCGCGTCGGGAGCTGCTGAGCAGATGGAACCACAGAGCGCCCTGGAGCAGTGGCTGGACAGTGAGAGGTACGCGAGCGCCGCGGATGACACATGGTGTGTAGGCTGGGCGGACGCGTATGGCCAAGAGGCCATTCTGGGAGTGAGCGTCACTGTTGGAAGTGAAGCACATTAGAATGCTTGCACAGCGTGAGACCCACATTACGGCGCGCGAGACTCGAGTTTACCATCACGTTGTAAGAGCGATAAAGAGGGTGAGTGCTGCCTGCCCCCTGCGCAATCTGAAAGACAACATGGCGGCCGCTTGCGGCGGGCTGTGGAAGGCGCGCTGATAGAGAGTGGATGTTTCCCGGATGCACAGTAGACCTGCAGCAACCTGATTCAGAGCAGATCCTGCACTGAGACGCGGCTTTCGCTATAAAACGCACCGCAGTGTATGCAATGATTCTATGGAAGCTTCCCTATATGGCGTGACTGCAGGACATAAAGATATTTGACGCCAAGCGATGAAAGAGCCCTGATTGGAACTGTTATGTGCTCAGTCAGGGGGGCCTGGCACACTGCTGTTGACTGCTCATAGTGCCACGAGGTGTGCTTTGTACCCGCTTCTGTGCTGGGTCGGGGGAGACTATCGCTGGTCCTAGCTGAAACTTACCTGCAGGCTGGACTTGAGGGAAATACACGATCTCGGAGCTAGACCTATACATCTGTAGGGATAAAAGGAAGTGGCGTCCGACACAGGGACGACCTCGGGGGTGCGCTGAGCTGTGCAGTCTGGTGCTGGATGTGAATTTAGCCTTCTGCGGAGAACCGAGACCACAGGTGTGCTTGCCGTGTGGTGCAAACGGGTCGCCTACTAGTCTTGAACACAAAACGATATTGAACGGCGCCCTCGCTGGCCAGGGCACTACATGATGGAGAGGATGGACGTGCGCCAACCGCGGCTCACCTTTGTATCCAAATAGAGCTCGCGTCAACTGGCTGTGAAGGCAGAGAATGGCACAGAGGGGGCACCCCCTGAGAAAGGTGATGGACCAAGTAATGATATGCACTCCATTTTGTTGGAGGTGAGCCAGGGATTCGCAATGATGGCCGACAAGATGGACACTCTCACCACGCGCATGCTATTGCCCGTAAATTAGAAGGGCATGACACACGCCTAAAGGAAGCGGAGCGAAGAATATCAGATACAAAGGATGTCACGATGCAACTGAAAAACGCAGTAACCCAGATGGATAAAATGATGAAAATTATCAACGCAAAGAATGAAGACATTGAAGCCCGAAGTAGACGAAACAATGTTCGTATTTTGGGAGTACCTGAAAGCACAAATACGGGAAGGTTGGAGGGCTATGTTGAAAAGATGCTGACCACGGTGATCGGCGCAGAAGCATTCTCCCCCCAGGTCATTGTGGAGAGAGCCCATCGATCCCTCGGTCCACGACCTCCTCCTGGTAGTGCTCCCAGATCCATCATAGCGCGCTTTCTAAATTACAGGGATAGGGACACTGTATTAAGAGTGGCAAGAGAGAAGAAGCAGCTGAACTATGATGGTGTCTCTTTCGCTGTTTTCCCTGATTTTACGGCACATGTGCAGGAGGAAAGGCACAAGTTCAATGTAGTGAAACAGAAATTGAGACAAGCTCAGGTGGATCATTCCCTATTATACCCGGCGCGGCTGCAAGTTACTTACCAGGACACCCAAAATATCGACACGAAACCGCAACAAGTAGAGGACTTCCTCAAGAAACTTAAACGAAGAAAGGACACGACTCAGAGACTGACGACATATCGGAGACGCACTTGTCGGACGTGGAATGAGCTCCTTCACAGCTTGCTGTATCCTTGTTTTGCTTTCTCTTCTGGCACTCATTGAAACTGCAACACTGCTTGGCCTCTTTAATGGACAATACGTTATACACAATTTTTTTAGTGTGCTATGGACCTCTAGCTGGGATTGTTGTACACGGTAAACACGGTACACGGCTGAAATGGAGAACCGCACACCCTTGCTGCCTCTAAGGGGACTTCACAGCTGTTGTGGGTTCCCTGAGTAGGTGCGAGGTACCTATGGGCCACCTGGTAGGATTACCCCTAACGGGAGTACCCCTGTTGTATTGTTCTTCTTGGTTGTTGGGGGGGGAGGGGGGGGGACTGAACGATGCTGGCATGTTTGGGATGCTTCAGTTGTCGGGGGGAGGTAGGGGAAGGGAAGTTCACAGCTTTGATGACAGTACCATATGCTCTGTGGGTGTGATTTGTAGCATACTTTGGGATGATGTGATATAATATTGCATGTCGCAGGCTTGCCAGTATGATGACATAAGGAAATATGGCAATGAAGGGGGATGATTCAGATCTGAAGGTGATGTGATGGAATGTTAGAGGGCTGAATGATGCCAGAAAATGCAAGCAGATTTTGAACTATCTGGATCGGCAGCAGATACAGGTGGCATTGCTGCAAGAGACGCGTATACATCCGAACTCCCATAACACCTTTGCCAGTAAATGGGCAAGCGTACGAGCATTTTCTTCTTACTCCTCCTATGCGTGAGGCACAGCATTATTGGTTAAACAAAGGACACCCTTTGCACTTGCTGGTACATTAGCAGACCCCCAAGGGAGGTATACCATTGTGTGGGGGAGAATGGGTAGGGATTCTGTTAAGACTGCAAATTGTTATGCTCCCAATGTGGATACGTCTGCATTTTTCACATCCCTGTGGAGTAAAATATTGGATCTGGGATCTACACATATTATCTGGGGGGTGGGGGAGAGATCTTAATGTTTCTATGGCTCCTGCTCAGGACAGATCTGATGCTGCAGCACATCATAACAATAGGCCCTGAGAGGTGCTGGAGGGCATTGTAGAAGAGAGGGGCCTGATAGATAGCTGGCGGCAACTGCACCCGCGGAAAAGGGAGGGGACTCACTTCACATAATACACCGGGACATCTGGAAGGCTGGATTACTGCTTGATTTCGAAGGGGTTGGGACCTGGCGTAGGTAATGCTACACATCTCGCCAGGACTTATTCAGACCATTGTCCTGTACGAATTACGATCACTGTACCTGGTTATGATAGGCCCAGGCCAACTTGGCGAATGCAACCGAATGCTCTGCTGGACACAGTCTTTCAAACCGAACTTAGGGAGGAAATAAAGGAATATTTTGTACGGAATAAAGGATCAGTAGAAAGTTTGGAGGTCATATGGGAGGCTTTTAAAGTCACGATACGGGGGTATTGTATTTCCAAAAGCTTTCGAGTACTGAGAGACATACAGCGCACATTGAGGAAGTTAGAACAAGAAATGAAGAGGATAGAAGGTCGACTGCTGGTTGGGGAAATGGGGCAGGTACAGAAGAAATTTAGGGCCAAAGGGGTATCCTCGAAACCTTCACTTCACATTATGCTGCATTATACACAACGCAAAGACAAGGGGAGGTAGATCTTGATGCATTTATGGGGGATGTAGCGCTGTGTTGGCTCAGCGATGTACATAGGGAATTTCTCAGCTCACCATTTGAGATTGATGAGATTAGGGATGCCATTATGACCGTGAAGAACGGGAAGGCACCAGGCTTGGATGGCATACCTGCTGAGTTTTATAAATGCTACATAGATGTAATGGCGCCTGTCCTAAAGGAAGTTTTTGAAGAGTTCCTTGAAGTGGGAATACTTCCCCCCGCAATGAGAGAAGTGGTAATAACGTCCCTATTAAAACCTGGTAAATCTCCCAGGGCTTGCGATTCTTATAGAAAACTATCGCTCATTAATTGCTATACAAAAATCTTAGCCAAGGTACCTGCCACGCGACTGACTCTGCTTATGGATAAAATTATTCTTCCTGATCAGTCTGGGTTCGTCCCTGGAAGGGCTACTACTCATAACTTGCGTACTCTCTTCTCCCTAATAAAGACTGTGTTGCCAGAATTCCCAGTCGCTGCTGCGATTTTAGACGCCTCCAAGGCATTTGATTCTGTAGAGTGGAGATATCTCTTTGGTGTCCTGCAGAGAATGGGACTCCCTAAGTTATTTATCTCATGGTGCAACTGCTGTATCATCAGCCCTCTGCTAGGGTATTGATAAATGGTCATCTGTCCATATCGCGGTGCACCCGGCAGGGGTGTCCGCTTTTCCCGCTACTTTTTGCTATTGCGATTGAGCCGCTGGCCTCGAGGCTGCGTCAGCTCCATCGGGACAGGGCGTTTCAGTGTTTCCAGCAGCAGGTCCTGATTTCATTATATGCTGACGACGTCACATTATATATTAGAGATCCGCAACAGAATATTAACCCCCTACTGCTGGAGTTTCTTGTGTTGGGTCGTCTGTCAGGTGTTAATATAAATTGGGGAAAATCGCAATTTTCCCCCGCTTACGTCTGCAGTCTTCAAATTTCAGTTAGACTTTTCCCTTGAATGGTGTGACTCTGATCTTCGATAGTTGGGCATACAGGTGTCCAGGGATAGGTAGGAAACAATCCGATTAAATGACGGTACAGCGATGAGATTGACCAATAATGTCACGCCTTGGATCTCTCTGCCCTTGTCGTTTGCAGGAAGAGCATCCCTCATAAAAATGGTAGTTCTTCCCCAGTTTCTTTACTTATTTTTGAATGTTCTTTATGATCCCGGAAGATTTTTCTTTAAAACCCTACGCACCAAATTGACTCGCCTACTATGGGGAGGTAAACAGCCACGACTTAAATGGTCCATCCTCACGCAACCCTACAATAGGGGTGGATTTGACATCCCAGATTTTGAAATATACTATGTTAGTGCGCAGGCACATTATGCGTACCACTGGATGAGACTTACGCCGTACATGTTACAATTAGCTACTGAGGATTGACTGGCACATCCTCTTCCACTGGGCGGTCTTATACATGGACCTGCGTGTGCTATAGAGACACCACTCATGACGGTAACTAGCACGGTGGATGCTTGGAGACGCATGGCGGATCTCCTGGGGTCGCAATTACTATACTCCCCGCGGCTTCCACTAACATATCACCCAACTATGGTCTTACTACATGAAGAGGGATTTCGGGCTCTGTGCAAACGACTTCATGTCAATACCTGGGGAGACCTGTTCCAGGATGGCTTGTTTCGTTCCTCGGAGCAATTGTTTCAGGGGGTGCAACCCAAGCCCTTCGATGTCTTTTTGTATGTGCCACTGAGGCAAGGGATGAGAGTGTTTATTCCAGATTTCCCCCGTAAACCGGAGACTTTTGGTCCGCTACATTATATGCTTAGGTCTCCGGATGGGAAGCATATGGTGTCGAGACTGTATAGGTGCATATGCATGCATCGACAGGGTACAGAGGGTTCGGCCCGTATACACTGGAGTGAGGATTTAGGAGTGGAGGTGACAGATGACCAATGGAGCTACTGCTGCAAGACAACGGAACATATTTCGGCTAGCTGCAGGTTTAAAGTAATACATTATAAATTCTTGCAGCGAGTATATTACACACCTGCCAAGACGTTCAGATTTCAGTTGTCGGATATCGACAGCTGAGATAGGTGTGGGAGACCTGGGGAGGGCTTCCTGCATCTAGCTTGGGAGTGTCCGATGGTATGGGAATTTTGGACGCAGGTGCACGCGGCCCTTGAAAACATGCTGGATACCACACTGACGAAGGACCCATTAGTTATGATACTGGGGTATACTGCACAAATGCCCAAGCAGCATAGGAAGATTCTTGATATTGTTCTTCTTCTAGCCAAACACAGGGTTGCTTGTAGTTGGGGTAGGGGACGAGCCCTAAAATTTAAGGAATGGATACGTGATGTCATATATTGCCAAGAACAAACTGCTTTAGATGCGGAAACACAGCTGGTGGCCTCTATAGAACGGGATATTTCGGGGCCACTTCATACATTCCTCGCTCATAGGGAGGAAGGGGGTTCCGCATCCTCTGTGGAGAATGGTTCATGACTACTGGAAGTAGATTCCTGTTTACTGGATAAATGGACATTTGGTATATATGCATGCCCTATTGTGAACAGTGACCTTGTATGAGGGACACACATATATTGGGTTGTTATGTTCATGATATTCCTTTGCTCCTGTAACAGCATCTCTACCAGTTGATGCACTGTACTTACCGATATACTGTTGCCGCCTAGGAGCAATATGGTTCGGACATGCTATTGCGATGCACTTACAGAGAATGTTGAAAAGTAATATCATCATCTATTGCATTGGTTTTGTGGATGCAAAGCTGTATGGTTATCTATTCTTGTATGTTTCTGAAAAACATCATAAATAAAAATTTTAAAAAATAAAAAAATTTAAAAAGTAGAGAGATCGGGCGATACGAGCCGCATTGTTGTTTATATTTCCCCAGTTTGTGCAAGACCACTATTGCTGCCGTCGAGCATGGTGTCCGGGATCAAAGTAGCGCCTCCAAAGGCATTAAACAGCCTGGTTAAGATCAGTGCTATGATGGGGCAGAATTTTTTATTAAAGAGGGAGGGGAACCCGTCCGGGCCCGGCGATTTAAGCACTTTCAGGTGTGAGATCGCTGTGACGACCTCCTCTAAGCGAATGGGGGTGTCCAGTAACGCCGCCTGATTTGGAGACAGTGTGGATATAGTGACGGATTGCAAGTAGGCTGCAATATCGTGGTCGGGGTGTTCGCTGTGTAAAGCTTCTCATTGAAGTCACGAAACGTGTGGGTTATTTCTTCATCCCCTCTAACTTCCCACCAGCCATCCCTCTGTAGCAAGGAAACCAATGATTGTTGTCTTTAGGCACGTAGCCGGTTCACACGTAGACAGCCCATACGGTACCCCCAATGTAGTAAGAATGTTTTAAGCGTACCGCCGCGTATTCCTTTTTATCCAAGTCTAGGGCGGCGAGCTGCGCCCTGGCCGCCTTTAATTGTCTCCAGACCCTAGGGGCCCGGTCCTGCTATGTATCCATTCAAGTTTCTGCACCTTTGCCAACAAATTGGCTCGCACCTCCTTGCTCTCTCTATTGTGGGCCGCTGCAATCGCTATAAGCTCCCCCGTACCACAGCCTTCATCGCCTCCCATGTCGTAACTGCTATGTCTGGGGTATCATTAAGTGCGAGATAGTCCTTAATGCATTTAAGAAGTTTCTGTTCCACTACCTTGTTATGGAGCATAGTCTCTCTAAGTCTCCAGCTCCCGGGTCGGTGGGCTCGCAGGGTCATTACTACCTGTACCGTCAAAGCATTGTGATCAGACAAGGCCATAGGTTCAATGCACGTCGCCCTAACCGCGCTGTTGACCTGCCCAGTTCCCAGGAAGTAGTCTAAGCAAGCATAAGACTTGTGCGTGTGGGAGTAGAATGTGTATTGTTTCGAAGTGGGGTGGGCTGCCCTCCAGATGTCTATCAAGCCCATCTCCCTCAGCCATTCCTTCCCATCCCTCGAGAGCTCCCCCCGTGGAAGTAGGATGCCTGAGACCTATCCGTGTTAGAGTCCATGACTATGTTTAGGTCCCCCCCTACCAGTGTCATGTGATGTTGAGGGGCCAGCACATCCGCTGGGGCAGCTTGGAGGAATTTCTCCTGACCCGAGTTAGGGGTGTATACAGAGTTGGTTGCCAAATTGAAGTGTATAGGCCAGTAACCTCCCCTTGAGTTCTGCCACTTTCTCCTTTACCTTCCCCTTGCAGGGGCCACCCCTGGCTTTTTCTCCCCTAGTGAAGAAAAGTACTGAGGAGGAAAGGCCCTCGAGCACATGCAATGGTTATCTTTGGGAAGGAGGTGTGTCTCTTGTAAGAGAAACACATCTGCCTCTGCGCTCTCCAAGTAGGATAGGATTGCGCGCCTCTTCAACGGGTGGTTGAGCCCCTTTACATTAGTCGAACGTATTTTCACAGTTGCCATAGCCAAAGCAGGGGTTTGCAGGATAATCTAAGATGGCCCTAGAGAATGACATGGCTACCAGTCTGGTGAGGCGGTTGGTTATGTGTAGGTGAAGACTGCGTGTGCTTGCTTAGGAACACTCCTGTGGAGATGCCAGGGACCCCCAGAAGATCTTGCAACAGTGTATTTTGGATATCGGACCCGCCCACCCAACCTCAACCAACCCAGCAGGAAATATCTTACAAAATGTTCCGTAATCGCAGTGCTTGACCACGCTTCGCCGGTGAAACAGTTAGTAGAGGGCATCTGTGGGTGAGGGTGCCCCCCCCCTGCCCGCCGGCCTTCCCTGGCTCAGTTCACAGCAGTCATGGAAGCCAGGACAGCTCGACGCTCCTGCGCCATCATCTCCAAGTTCGGTTTCGAGGGGGTCTCCGACCACCTTCTGCCTCCGACTCGTTACTTCTCTCAATGATTTTTCTTGTCTTTGCTTGGGGACTCCACCAGTGAAGCCTGGTCAATGCCCAGGAATTGACACGCTTACTGCAATGAGTGATATTTGCTGTAGTTTGCCGTCCCATTTGAAAATGAGGCGGAAAGGATGTCCCCACGAGTAGGAGACGCGCTGGTTGCGAAGGTAGGTAATGACCGATCGAAAATCTGTCAATTTCTGGAGCGTGATGGCCACTAAATCCTGATAAAGGGCTATGGTGCCCCTGGTATGTTAAGGGGTGCATGTCCCTCGCTTGCCGCAGGATGAGTTCCTTAAGCTGGAAGTCCCGTAAGAAGACCAGGATGTCAGAGGGGGTGCCAGGGCCCTCCGCTGCAGGCCGACTCTGTGAGCCCTGTCAATTTTGTCAGCAAAGTCCTGAGTTTCCTGCAGTACATGGTGAAAGAGGCCGTGGAGAAACCCAGTGATGTCTGTGCCTTCTTTGTTGGAAGGGACTCCCTTCACCCGTATGTTGTTTCTGCGTGAGTGGTTTTCCAAGCCTTCCGCGTGGGCCATGAGGTCTATTTGTTGTGCCTGCAGGCGGATCCCTTCTTGCTGAAGTTGCTCGACTTCCTCGTCGCGGGATTGTTTGTGGTCTTCCAATGTTGCCACTCTTTCTCCCACTGCCTCCAAGTCCCTACGTACCTCCTTCATCTTGTCAGCGAAGTCCTTTTTAAGGGCGTGTAGGTCGTCCCTCTGTGCTGAGAATTGTTGGGACAAGAAGGCCCTCGTGACCGGTTCATCCATGTTCTCTGTCTCCTATTAGCGGGAATCAGGTGATCCCCAGTGTTCCCAAGCCAGTCAAGCAGGGCCGAGCCCACGTGGCTGTGCAGTGGAGAGGCCTATTTGGGCGGGCAGGGCACTCTGTGGCACTGCGTCCCCCAAAAAGTTCGATGCTGGGAGCTAGCCTACTGCCCCATCTGCAACCCTCCCTTCAGGTTCTCGACGGCGCCTCGCCAGAGACTGGACCCCGCCGTTCCAGGTGGAGCCGCAGGCTAAGGCAGTGTCACTCAGCGCGTCCTCGTCTGGCAGGGAAGGGAAATGCCTCTGGGTCGCTCACCTCCAGTGACCAGTGACCTGAAGTACGTTGGTTGCGGAGGCCCCAGGCGCGTGGCTCCACAGGGGCCTTTGCGCTCCATCACCCCTCTTCCTCTGCGCTCTCCGTCTCACACGGTCGTCAGGGGGGAAGCGTCTCTCGCCTCTTGTGGGCTACGATGGCCCCCTGCAGAAAGCGCCGCTAGTAATCTCAGCCCCTCCAAGGCAGGGGCCGCCAATGCCGAGGCCCACTTCTTAGCTCAGCTGCGCCGTCCGGGAGGCAATTTTGACTCACCGGAGTTGGGCCACTAAGGACTTCGACTAGGGACATTCTCTCATTCGGACCCCCACTGCAAAGCAGACCTTGGGGTTCTTGGTCGTCCTTTGAGAGCAATCAAGGGCCTGGAGTGCAGCAACAGTGCCGGGAAGACAGCGGGTGGCCGACGGGAGCGGAGAGACAAGCGAGCTGCATCTTACCCGCTCACAATCTTGGTCACGCGCCAGGGCGATCTTTTTTTAAAACAAGTGGTCTACTGACATGGAAATCCTGTGTAGCACCCTACAGCTCGGCGATAAAGAGGGGAATGGGTTGCATGGGGGAGGGTTCAGTGAAAGTATGGCTAACCCATTTCAGGAAATCTGGGACACCAAGGTGGGTGGATACACCTGGCTAGAACCGAAGGGCCAACCCCTAATTTTACAGAAACTTACACTGTATTCCTTATGTTTCAGAGGAAAAGGAACGTTTCCAATGGGCACGAATGCTAACTGCAGAATGATTTTGCACATTCCGGATATGCAATGGGGCCCCTCCAAGCTGATGGATTTCTACTGGCAGTACGACGAACATGCCTACACTCAACTGGTTCCCGGTAGGAGGGGGCTGTGCTCTCTCTTGACCTTGCCCACCCTGACACTGGTCATTCCCGGAGAAGAACTAATCGAGTTGTAACAGCACCTATTAAAGAAAAAGACTACCCTACTGCACCAGACTCGCTAAAAGAGAGCAACAGACTATTTTGGTTGGGCCAGTTCAAAGACATCCCAAAAGAATTCAGGCTGTTCACTGAAGGACTGCTGAACCCCATGAATACGAAAGGCGCCTTCCGTATTTAAGAATGCATTGTAGACACGCTGAATTCAGATGGCGTCACTAACTGTTTTAGGCACCGATGTGAATTATGCCAATCGTGGACGACATACCGGTGGTACCATTTTTCTTCAAGATTCTACTATTTACTTGGACTTATTACCTCAAGGTCTTATATGATTTATTCTCGAGGGGGTCGTGATTCTACATACAAATTTTTTCTTTCCTGAAGGTGGTCTACTAGATATATCACATGAGAAGACCGAAACGTCAACCAGGTTTAATCCATTTTCCTGAACAAAATAACATTGTTATATAGACATTTTTACTAAAGGTTATAGAAACATTTCTATTTGTAAATAGGTTTTAGAAATGGGGGACTTACATAAGTAAAGAATAGATATTTCCATTTGGAAGACTGTTAATCTCTGTCACTTGTGGATATGTGCATATTGTTTTGTACCCTTCAAATTTATTTATTTGATCATAAATCTTTACAAAACAAAATACTCCTGTCACTGATTTATTTTTTGATTCATTGCACTCTTGATTATAATAATTAATTTTGAAGATGTATATGTTTGGGGCCATTCCTATAGGCACTCATAAATGATATTGTCAAATTTTGTTTCACTTTATTAAAATAATATCCCTTGTAGGCTCTCTTACTGGATAAAAAAAAATATGATGAGCAGCAATTAACTTGGCCTCAATTCGATGAAGGAAAAAATGTGAGCCATCTGTCTAATGGTAATGTAACATTGATATGTACTGCACTTAATGACTGCAATGGAGGGAGGGGTCTGCGCCGAGATAGGCACATTTATCCTATGCATGAACAAGGGAACATTGTCATTTATCATCCAAGCACTGAATAACCTACAGAGAAGCAAGCATGAAGAAGTAGGTGCCGCTGAGGAGGAGTGCTTCTCGCATTGGTTCTCCTGGCTCCCATGGTGGATTATCCAGTCTGTGTAAATCACTGTTGCCAGTTATCGTTGTGTTTCTATTAGTTTGCAGGGTTATACAATTGGGGGATCGAGTAATTAGAAAGGTTGTGGTAGTCAAAAGGAAATATAGGGAACAGCAGGACCAAAATAAAATAATGGTACAAACACATGAGTTAAGATAGTGTAGTTGAAGAATCAGCTAGCGGGGGGAATGTTAATATGAATATTCATGCGTTTGTCTTCAAAAATGAATTATCGTACTTATTAATAGAATCACCTGTTCTGAACTCCAAATCTACCTTGATTTGCAAGCACGTGGTCACTAGGCCCGGGATTATTGATTGATGGGTCACAGGTGAGAGGGTGATTAGCTAGCAGGCAAACACTCGGACAGGAAACGCCTGATCAGTTCCACAGACAGACACAGCAAAATTACAATGGTCAGAGGGTATGGGGAGATTGCCCTAACAAAGCACACATCGTCAGTGGGGGGATGTGCTTCTAAAACACCATAAAGCCAGATACCACATGACTTAGGAACACTAATCCAATCAGCCTACCACAAATAGTGATCACACGATCCCCATACCAGACATCTGGACACTCTCTGTCAATGCAGGTCAAGACCCACCTGTAGTAACTACTGACCAATAATTTATAACCTTAAAGGCAGCAACCAATATTCCTCACCATATATGGCACGCCGAAAACCTTTTATGGATGTTGTAATATTGCATTTAAAGAAGTCTCAAATTCGATGTATATCGAGACAGTTCCTATTTTAGGGATCTTCGTTCCAGAGAGAAAAAAATGTAATGACTGTTACTACGCTGCATTATGGGACGGTGCTATGACTTGCTACTTTCAAGTGACACATTCGTCTTTGTCACTGCTGCCGGCTCAATGTCCTAAATTTGTTATGCCGGCTAGTGGCTTAGCTGTTCTCTTTAATGAGGATGTTTTTGTTTAGGGTGATAGATGGAAAAAGTCTATATATACATATCATTACTGATTTTGTAAATGAGAGTTTTCTCTAAGTTTCATGGATCCTGCACTCAGGTCAAATGGGCATAAGGCTACTAAGGTGATGGGGAGTGGGACCAAACACGAGGCCTTTGTGTCCTCTGTCCCCCACAAAAATTGCTACCAGTACAACTAAGGATAGAGCAAGCAGGCCTTCTGATCTCAATGAATAGCAGTGCACAGGTGCCCTAAAAGCATTTGCTAAGAGGCAATTTATACTAGCATACAAGCATTCAATGTCTAACAGTGACCTCTGTGCGCTACCAATACAACTAAATTACACGTACACAGAAACTGAGTTATCTTTTTTGTATAGTAAGTCTTAGCATTCCATGCCTAAAATGATTAAGTTGTTTCAATTGTTGAAAGTAAAAATATTTCAGTGTCTATGGCATCATGAGTAAATGATTTTCAGTATAAAAATAACATAACGAAAACCATTATTTAGGTGAGATGCTAGATGAATCCTGATCTATGGGATGTAAACCTGATTAAGAGTACTTAAGAGGCTTCAAATACGGTAGTCATAATTTAAACAATGCTTTCTATGGAAACCTTCAAATTCCTAGCTCATATTTGTGGAAGGTTTCCAGTTTGGTCAGAAATTTAAAAAAAATCCAAAATAACTTAATGTAAGCACTTCAAGTACAAAGCCCACATAAAGCTCTATATACTCTACCAGTGCACACATCCACAATTCTATGAAAAGAGAAGAGAATTAAGTGACCTATCGGTTGGGGTCAGAGAAAGAACTAGCCAATGAGGGTTGGGAGTGAAATGCCAATCACAATGAAGGCATCTATTCAAGCTCTCTGTAAGTGATAGTTTATGAGTATATGAAGGCCAAAGCTTGGGGCATAGGGACCGCAACGCTCGGAGGAGTACCTGAGAGGTTCTGAAGCAAAAGATCCAGGGTTGCAGGCCCCTGGGTCCATTCGGCTGTGTATATATGCCCCCTTGCATCCCAAATTCTAATAACCCAAAAGAGCAAATCAAGTTCCAGGCTGCCAAACAGCATCACATTTCTAACTCAATACATGGAAAAACACCAAACTAGTACGAGTACACCTAAACGTTTCACACAACATACATGTCAGCAAGCTCTTTTAACTAATTGTGCATATCTGTTCCCAGCTCAACCAACATTATCAGTCCAATCTAGTCCCAGGCTTTCTAACATCAGTACTCCAAGTGAGCATATAACTTCCACGCTACTATAAGTCCAATTAAGCACACACGCACCCAAAAACACAAATGCACAATCAGAGCATATCACGAACAAGCTATTCAACATCATCCATATTTTAGCATATCCACAAGCAGGTCACCAAACAACTGATATGATTCATCTGTTCAGCTGAGCTGTCCATCTCAGGGTGACCCAGCAACGTATGTGCACTGCCTGTTAAAGTCTGCACATCTGTCTGCATGTTTTTCTATAGCCCGTGTACACTACATGTCAAAGCGAGACAATGATCCCAGGCAACACAAAATCCTCTTCATACCACCTGTCCAGCTTTGTACATCAGCCATTACGCAACCTCTCCTGAGCATATCTGCACCCATATTTGCGTCCAAATCTGCCCTCAAAAACCTGTGTCAGCCAAGGTTCTAACTGAGCATATATACCAATGTTGCCTGTCATCCTAAGTACACAACTGTAGCCTACCTACTATGTATCTGCATGTATCAAGAGTTCTAACGCACAATTAAATTATAAAATATCTACCTGGATGCTTCTGCCCCGACGAGCCTGGCAGCATCCACCACTGCCGTATTGGTGGCTTCCTGGTGTGTACTTGGAACGGGTGAAGGTTTACTGCAAGCAATAGGCAATAACATTTAAATACTCAACAATTTGTTGAAAGAGGCACAGAAAAGTCAGGTACAGACACATTTGCTGGGGAGTAACAAAACATTACATAGGGAATAGGCGCTGAAAATGAAAATCCAATTTAACAGTCCTAGCTCCGTCCATCTCTCTATAAAATCTGTGCCATTTTTGTAAAAACCAGCACTGCTTTCTGCATTTTTGGGGCTGTTTTAACAGTTACGGTTTTATTCTGCACACATCGGATATTTTATGATATATTTATATTACAGACCTACCAGGCATAAAATTGCGATGGCATTCTATATATAGTAGTTATGCAACCAATGAGAAGCCTTCCCACTCGTTTGGCCTTCCTGGAGACTTATGAAGAGAACTCCCCCCATCAGTCCCTCCATGGCAGCTTCTTGTTCATGATGTTGAATTATTAACTATTCCCTCTATTTGAGGCGCTACATTAATTTCCAGGTTAAGTCACTCTTAACAGGCTTTAAATGTAACATGCTATACATTCACAAGTGACAATATTTTGCTAACCAACTGCAAAGTCAGCAGAACCTACCTGTTCAGCTGCGTTGTCAACACATAATCAATATCACAGAGGCCTCCCATTAATGTCCTCTCTCAGGATTATTCATCCACCAGTTTACCTTCTTTTGGTTCTTAAAAGTGACAGTGTTCTGGTTGCCTTTGATGTTTTATGTAAAGTGCTCTACACCCTGGCCCGCTCTCTGTAAAGCTTTCTGCTGCCCACATAGTGAGGTTCATCCTCTTTAGAAATGTAACTGCATCAACTCTTTCTTTCTACCAGACTTCTTTATATACCCCACCGCCTGCTCACTATCACAACTCTTAACCTCTTCTCTTTCTGTCTCTGTTCACTATACTTAGAGCTACTGGAGTAATACGACGGTGCGACTGCAGTGTTTTTGGCATAATTATGGATTTAATGCATTTCCCACATAATCCATCATCTGCTGCATAATCTGTAGATTAGATTTTAACTAAATGTTTAAAGTGCCACATGTTGCCTTGCAGTTGACAGCCTTTTGCAAAAGTTGACTGGTCACTTTTATGTTGCTTATTGCTATATTTGGATATTAAATTGAAACTAATGATGTGCTATCAATGCCCAAACAGTGATTAACAAGTATAAAAATTACAAAATAATGAGGTAATACTATTATAATATGTGCTGCATTACAGCAGCAGCATCATCATCATTTGACCCTCCCCTACCACATAATTCCAGCGGCCTTGACTATACTTCAGCTCCGTTACTTACTAATTTCTTGCCACCTCTTTTTCTACCACAATCCCTTTCTATCATTCCTTGCTCTCGCTCATCTTTCTCAGCACCTCCTTTTGTATTTCAACATACCCTATCTACTTCACCACTATCTCCATCTTTATACATCTCTCTCCTTCACAAAGCCCAAACCCTATAGCACCAACTTTCTATACACCTCGGTTTTAAATTAACCTCTTTCTCCACCTCACATCTTTCTCTACAAGTTTTCCCTGCACCTCATGTCTTCTTAGCAATCATTCTCTATTTTCCTCACTAACTTTTACCTGACCTGTCTTTATATACCTCTTCCCATATTTCTCCGCTCTCTGCCTTGCACCACTCTATACCTCTTTCACCACCTCACTTTACCCTTTCTTTCTCTCAATAACTCATCTCTCTTTCTCCTTTTCTTCTTTTTCTACTTCACCTCTCGGCGCGCCCTATCCCTTTTCCTCATTCTACATTTATTTCTCCATATCACTAGCTCTCTCTACCTTACTCCAAAGCTTAACTCCCCTTTCCACCTCTCATTCTTTCTCTACCTTTAATAGTCATATAGTAAACTCTTTCTGAATAATTCACATTTCTCTCTTTGCCTGATGTCTCTCCGTACCTCATATCTTGTTCTACCTCCCTTCTCCATCTATTTGACCTCTCTTGCTATACTATACCACCCTCTCTGTCCTACTCCGGTATCCCCAAAACTCCCATTTCTCTCACTTAGGAGAATTGTAGGTCACTGCTTAGCTAGAGAATTGTAAACATAGAAAAACAACAGGAGGGGCATGGTGGAGGGGGAGAATTAAGGAGAAAATTGTAAGATTACGAATAATAAAATTATGAAAATCTTCAGATTAGATCAGTATTGCATGCAGAACGAATGCCAACGTTGAAGGGTAGTTTTGGAGATTACGAAAATCTAGCAATTTAAGTTACGTTTGAAGTGCCGTGTGCTTGTGTCTTATTTTCAGATTTTGGAGTAGTTCACTAAACATTTACCAAACTCCCTTAACCGTGTTTTCCTACGGGAACAACAAACTGAGTATAGTCAAACACTGAAGACCACATAAAAGAATGCTGGTGAAAGACACAAATAATCGAAATACAAGCACGTAAATGAATAGCTAAACTAATGCTTTTTCAAAAAAAGTCTGATAGTACATGTTACGAGGTGCCAGGAAGCTTTGAGCTTTTGGCTTTTTTTTGCATGCCCCATATTTATTGTATAATACAATATTGTTCAGCATTAAAATGGCTTGAATTAGCAGAAATGGGCAATACATTTAAATTTGTGCCAAACAGGGCTCAAAATATGGGCATGCCATAGGCCCCAAAAATCCTTAAAATGGCACTTCTGAGCATAACTGACAATGCAGCTTTATGTAGCTAGCTTGCCTGATCTAGGCGAAGAGTTGCCTGTAGATTGCCTTAAGTCCACTGAGGAATACTGTATATTAATCTATTTTAATTTTTGTTTTATATTGGTAGTTCTTTTGTATTGGTTTTTATTAATCAGACAAATAAAGAATCATTCATTTATTCAGTCTACTGAGGCAGACTAATGTGGAGATGCTCAATCTACGAGGGCTCTGTGTGACCTCTACACTGTTAAGACTAAAGGTTTCAGTCCTGACATGCAGCAGCCCATTAATCTAATACTATCAGGCACACCGGCACACAGTCTGGCCAAAGCACCTTAGTCTTTGCCTGCAAGGCGATCTGTTATCTCAAGTACTCACCTCACTCGAGGATGGCTCTCTTTTCTTTCTTCCTGTCCCCTTTGGGCCACTGTGTCAGACCCCTTGTCTTCCAGTTTCTCCTGCTTCAAAGCCTTTTTTCTGGACAAGGCAGTGCTAAGCCAGTTGTCCTCCTCTGCTGGAGTAGGATCTGACTCTAACATACTTGACCTGTTTATTTTATCCTCCACTACTTTGGCACCAGATGGAGGACGGCTTGTCGCGGCACGTTTTATAACAGGGCTGGAGGGGGTAGCCTTAGGTGAAGCAGTGGCTTCTTTCAGTGTAAATTCTGGAATTTCATCTTTCAATCCCAACCAATCGCCCCCATTCCGGCCACCCCGTGCAGGGCTAGCCGTGGCTGGAGTGGTTGGCTTTGATTTTTGATCCGGTTTAACTTCATTGATATTCTCAGATGAGAATCTGTAAAATAGAGAAGAAAAGAGATTAGTAAACAAGATGAGAGGACAAAGCAAAGAACAGTAGTAATACATTAAAGGAAATGGTAAGCAAATTAAAATGTATGTAGGAGAGACATGAGACATGAGAAGTGCAGCCCTTTAGACACTGCAGGCTTTTGAAAGGCAGACCTATGTCAGAACTAAAAATGGTTTGTAACCCACACAAGTCAATATGGCCTTTGGTTTCAATAACGTTGCCACCTGAATGAAAGAAGCAAAGACACATTGTGCACTCATTTACTCTAAAGCCACCTAAAAAATGCACTATGTGCCAGCTAAGACCAAGTGAGAAAATCACAAGATGGTGAACAGAAAACAGCACTGACATCACTAATTCAGTGCATGAGCACCAACTCCTCGCCTAGGGTGCTAATCTGGTCACAGAAATCTCATAGCTGATAAGTACTGCAATACCAAGAAGCCAAACAGCCTAGTGCATGTATGTGCAAATGACTCATGGCATTGAAGTATTCTACTTGTCAAAATCTCCTTTGCTGCATGGTGGCACAACGCCACAAATGGCATACAGGCTCTCTGATTTCAGACTATTTTTTGCTGGATTGCTCAGTGTACAGTACTATAAAATTGAGTACAATTAGTAAATTGCTCCAAAGAGAACAGTCAGCAGAGCCGGATGAACAGTTTTTTTCTCCTAAGTGGCTTGTCTGGGCAAGCAACAAAACTAACTGAAATGTTTATGAGGAAAGTTGGGGAGTGAGGTTATTTATATTTTGATGACTGAAAGTATGTTGGTCATAGGAAGGAGGGGCTTTTTATTCATTTTATATTTTATGACAGTATATTTTAGTGTTTTAAATATAAATATAAGTGTGTGTGTGTGTGTGTATATATATATATATATATATATATATGCAGGAAAACGCCATTCGTCATGCCCCCTGCTTCGGATGAGGACCAAATAACGTAAGAGCGAAACCACCATTTAAGTGCTTATTTCTTCAGTGCTTTATTCGTGCAAAATCGTGCCAGCAATCTGTCATGACACGTTTCGCCTCTCAAGGAGGCTTGATCACATCGTATACATATACATACACACACACACACACACATGTATACACAATAGATTAGTGTGTGTATATCGGACTCTGCAGGATCGCATCGGGATCTGGCCTAGCAAGTGGCTGCTGTGAGCAACAGTCCGTGACTCCACGGAGAAGAGGGATTATTATATCACCTTTTCAATGCCCGGCTTGACTAAGCATATAGAGGCAGAACGTTGGGGACTCGAGGGAGTTCCGGACTTGAATCAACGGGGTTAGTCCACAACATTCAACCCCCTCCCTTACCAGGCACTACAGCTTCTATGAAGGACACCACTGGGGCTCTGCATGCTGCATATTTCGAACATTGGACTCTGAGAGCTGTAGACTACAACTGCAGCTGCTATCAGTGCAACGGAGCCAGCTGACCTCACGTTATTGGGAAGGCCTTAGCAATTAAGGGAGGGAGTTGGAGTGGATGCGGCATCTGAGGAAGGCTCATCCGAGCCGAAAAGCATAATGCCATTCAAAGCTTTCAATAAAAGAACTCCCGCCGAAATTCCCCGCTGTGTCCTCTGGCCTCTTTGATGGAGGGGTCGTTTTTGTGAGTTATATATATATATACACTTTGAGAAAGGCTTTTGCTGAAACACGCCTGTGTGTTAATATCTGCTGAAATAAATATTGTAATTTACATGCTACCTGAAGTGCATATGAGATCAAGGCGACTGACGTTGAATATATATATATATATATATATATATATATATATATATATATATATATATATATATATATATATATATATATATATATATATATATATATATATATATATATATATATATATATATATATATATATATATATATATATATATATATATGATCAAGGCCCAGGTGGGGCTGAAACGCGTCGTGGCAGCGATGCAGGGTGATTGAAAATAAAAAATACCTGGCACGAAGAACTTTGGGTCCGTACTTCATCTTTCCATTTGTGAGTGAAATCACAAATGATGAAAGACTGCAAATATAGAACTATGAAAGGGTTCAGGAAATGTGGGAATTGCAAGGCGTGCAAGTACAGTCAGAACTATAACGAGATCTACCTACCTAAAACGAAAATGAAATGGAAGATTAATACCCTAATCACGTGCACTACGGAGTTTGAAGTATATCTTATTCGCTGCCCTTGTAACTTATGGTACATAGGGTCAACCACAGCATCTGTAAAAAGACGCATTCTAGAACATTGGCGTGCGATTACCAATCAGGACTTCTCATACAGCACTGGGAGACATTTTAGCCGATTCCACCAGAATGACGTATCAAAAGCAAGTTATATGGGGATTGCCACGATTAAAAGTAATATCAGAGGTGGAGACAGATTGGGAGCACTACGCAAATTAGAGTCACGGTTGATTCTATTGGCAGGCACCTGCTTTCCCGATGGTTTAAATATGGATGAGGAGTTACATTCTCACCTTTAAAAATGTATAACCTAAGTAGACAGTGGAATTGTTAGTAGGAGAGCTGAATTCTCACCATATACATTTAACTTTTAAACTTCCCCTTCCCGCACACCCTCACACCTTTGTTACTTATACCAGCTAGATTATCTATAGAAAATATTCTGTAAGGATGCTCGTGTCCTTTGGTCCTCGAAGTATCAATATGGGTATCATAGACTAACTTGATGCTTATTTTTTCATAGTAAACCAATACTTTTTCCTTTTTCTTTTCCTTTTCTAGGTTTGGAATAGGAGATAACCTAATCAACCTTCAGCTGTACTTGTTTACACAATTAGCTAATTAATAATTTTTTCCTGTTACTGTACCAATATTGGCTTAATGTTCATGTACACACGTGTATATATTGGTTTGTTCAAGCTGGATATATGGTACTATACCGTAATTTGTTTTTGAGCTCTGATAGCTAATTCCATATTTTTGCATTGGTACTAAACCATAATCTTGAACCAATTAATGAATTTGGCAATACTTGAATTGTATTAAAATAATAAGCTGGAGTTTTATATTTTCACTTATGAAATAATGTATTCACACAAAAAATCACAATGGACAGAATTGATTGTTTCACTGAATATCAGTGACAGTAACTGATATTAGAATTTTTTTGTGTATCAAGAATTATTGAGCATATAGGAAAAGATGTTTTCTATTTCTATGAATTTGTGTGGTTACACCCTTAAAAGGTGGTATGAGACGAACGCGGGTCATGTGACCAAGAACAACTTGTTGTTCGAAACGCGTTATCCCTCGACTTGAGCTACGGGCTCGTCTGGATTCTCTGACTATAAATATATATATATATATATATATATATATATATATATATATATATATATATATATATATATATATATATATATATATATATATATATATATATATATTAGAGTTGCCCCATTTTACCGGGGGCCTCCAACACTGCAGGGCGGGCTCTGAGGCAGGAATGGAGAATCCTGATAATAGTACCAACAAGAACAAAACAGAGCCCACAGCTTCGGTATCCTTGCAAACTGACGCTTTATTTGGTCTGATCATGTGGCAGCTTGAAACAACTCTTTTTATCCCTACGCGTTTCGGCGCCAAGCGCCTTGATCACAGGTGAGTTGATTTAGTAATTTACAATGTCCCAGTGGTCACATGGTCCTGGTTCGAGATCACAATGCCCAGAATGCAACATTATTCAGATTTGACAACTTGGCTGAGACCGCATTATATTATGCTGAATAGCTTTCCACTTTTGCCAATGTCTGTGTTAACTTCAAGATGCAGAATAGGAAATAATATATATAAATAATATAATATACATAATATAATATAATATATAATATAATATAACTCCACAGAGGTCACTGATTCACTGAAATCAGCCTACGACCCAGGAGACTTGTGCTCATTAGGTTGGAACGTAGTGTGGGGACTCGAGAGGTCTTCGAGAATGAATATAGTGCGTCCAATACTGCAACGCTTCAATTATATCAGGATTCAACTTGTTGTTACCCCGCGTCCCACCCGCCCAGGTATGAAGGTTTCTGGGAGTTGTAGTTCGCTATACAGCTACAGCATGTTGGATGATCACATGGTTGGGGGAGGCGTCAATTCCTTTTCAGGGGAGTGGTGATGAACCATTTAAAAGCTGGACAGAACTTACCTTCAGTTTGTCAGCGACATCTGAAGAAGGCGTTAAGAAGCCGAAATGCATTATGCCACATGGATAAGTTACTTACTTGTAATCCTAGTTCTCTTCCAGGGGTATACTCATCAAAGTCATAAGCACTAAATAATCCAGCCCATGTGCGGGATCCCGGAGCAATAGCCAATAATATGCATATATCAACATATATACACATATAAGTACACACATATATATATATATATATATATATAATATGCATATACATATGCAGCCTGAAAAACACCATACTAGGCTCAAAAACTGCCATTATTGCATGTAAAACTTTTACATTGGACCAAATAAATCACCATATATGATATATGTAAAGAAGAAAACTGCCCTGAGCTTCTTGAAACACACAACCTTTTTTTTCAAAGGTAAAAACAGGCAGGTTTAGCCTACACAGGCTGCATAGAAAACCATTGGAAAATTGGCGCCGTGACTTTAAGACCTCCAGGAACCCCCAGGCTCCCATTATGCACCACAGGTGACAGTTAGGTCAGTTCTTATGGACGGCGTATAACAGTGTAATCACAGCATGGGTTAACAGGTACATATACAGGCCTGGTATTCATCCGGGGAGGAGGGAGGGTTGCTTATGACTTTGATGAGTATACCCATGGAAGAGAACTAGGGTTACAGGTAAGTAACTTATCCTTCTCTTCCAGGGGATACTCATCAATAGTCATAAGCACTGAATAGATTAGCAAGCCTATCCCCATACCCTGCGGGTGAATACCAGCTTATTAAAACAGTTTACCAACAGACATTACCCAAACAAATTTCTCAGAGATGCTTGACCAAACTGAGCATCCGCCTGAGTGTCAGAATCAACGCAGTAATGACGTGGGAAGGTATGAACCGAACGCCATGTGGCTGCCTTACAAATTTCATGAATAGGTACATTCCTAAGCATTGCTATTGTAGCAGCTTTGCCTCTTGTTGAATGTGCTCTCAGCCTGCCCGGGAGCTGCTTTTGTGCCATCTGATAAGACAACAAAATGCATGACATTATCTATCTGGAAATGGACCTTTCAGAGGCAGGACAACCTGTGTTCAACGGACCATAATTCACAAACAGCTGGTCAGACTTTCGTACACTCTTTGTTTTATCAAGGTAGAATTTCAAAACTCTTTTTAAATCTAAAGAGTGCAGAGCTTTCTCAGCCGGAGTGTTCGGATTGGCAAAAAAAGTGGGAAGAGTGACCGACTGGGTAATGTGAAAATCCGAGACCACCTTAGGGAGGAACCTCGAGTGAGTACGTAACACCACTCTATTCGCATGAAAAACGAGATAAGGCTCAATAGAGAATAAGGCCTGTATCTCGCATACCCTGCGTGAAAAAGTGATTGCCACGAGAGAAGCAGTCTTCCATGACAGATGTTGCAGGGAAGCCTTATAAATGGGCTCAAATGGGGCCCATTAGTTTAGATAGGACCACATTCAGCTCCCAGGGAGGAGAAGGGGCCCTAACAGGAGGATAGACTTATAGACTTTCTTGAGGCCCTCCAGGAAATCCTTAACAACTGGCATTTGAAAGAAAGAAGCCTGAGCAGAAGACATTCTATATGCTGTTATCGCTGCCAGGTGAACTTTTATGGAGGAATACTGTAAAATTGTTTTGGCCAAAGACAGTAAGTATGGCAACAGTACCTGTTCTTGACCTCGAATAGGGTCATGACCTTCAGCAGTACACCACATGAGAAAACGCTTCCACTTACAAGCATAAGACTTTCTTGTAGAAGCCCTCCTAGCCTCTTTTAAAATCTGCATGCATTCCTGTGAGAGGCCTAAATGTCCGTATTGGAATGACTCAGGAGCCATGCTGCTAACATCAGGGATGGCAGGTTGGGGTGGAACACCTTGCCGCTCGCCCTGGTCAGCAGATCCGAATGACATGGCAGCCTCCTGTGTGGTACTCTGGATAGGTGAAGAAGGTCTAGATACCACCACTGGCGGGGCCAATCTAGAGCAACCAGGATCATGTCTGTCTTGGCCTCGTACAGCTTCCTGATCACCAGGGGAATGAGTGGAATCAGTGGAAAGGCATACAGTAATGTCTCTGACCAGTCTATCCACAGAGCATTCCCGTCGGACCCTGATTGAGGGTACCTGGAGGCAAAGACGCAGCATTTTTTGTTTTCTGCGTCCGCAAAAAGATTGATGTCTGGTGTTCCCCAGTTATGGAAGATGTCTGGTACCCCTTCTTGTTTAAAACACCCAATCTGTGCTTTTGCGAAGTGCCTGCTTAGGTCGTCCGCTTGAACATTGAGGACGCCCGGCAAGTGAACTGCAGATATTCTCGTGCTAGAAGCCATTTCCAGATTGCCTGTGCTTCCAGAGACAGGGGTCTGGATCTTGTTCCGCCCTGCTTGTTCTGGTAGTACATCGTTGTTGTGTTGTCAGTCTGAACAAGCAGAGAGGTCGATGTTATGGACGGAAAGAATGCTTTGAGAGCTAGATGTACAGCTCTGAGTTCCAGCATGTTTAAGTGGCATAGCTGCTCTTTCTCTGACCACATTCCTTGGATCTGTAACGATCCCATATGAGCGCCCCATCCTTGAAGAGACGCATTCATCACCAGAGTCTGTTGAGGCATGTCCTCTTGAAAAGGGACTCCCCTGATGAGATGATCCTGTTGCATCCACCATCTGATGGAGTTGGACTGACAGAGGTATTGACAACCTGTCCTCCCAGCGATTGGAGATTTGGTACCACTGATCCTCCAGAGCTTGCTGCGGAGGTCTCATGTGAAGCCTGGCATTTGGAAAGAGAAAAAAGCATGAGGCCATAGACCCCAGTAGGAAGGAAATCTGCTTGGCCGTAGGCTGAGGTGTCTTCAAGAGAGTCTGACACTTGAGGAGAATGGATGATAGTCTCTCCTCCGAAGGATACGCTCTTGTGTTGACTGAGTCCAGAGTTGCGCCTAGATAGTGTAGCCTCTGTGTTGGATTGAGGATGAACTTCTTGAAGTTGACATGCAGATCGAGCCGATGCAACTGATGGATATATTGCATGATATGTTGTTGCAGAGTGAGAGACGCACTCTTGAGAAGCCAGTCGTCTAGGTAAGGATAGACGAATATGTGCTATTTCCTCAAGAAAGCCATGAACTTTGAGAAAGTGCGAGGAGCTGACTTCAGCCCGAACGGCAGGACCGTGAATTTGAAGTGGTTTGATTGGATGCGAAATCGTCGGAACTTCCGATGCTGTGGAGAAATTGGTATGTGGAAATAAGCATCTTGAAGATCTATGGAACACATCCAGTCCCCTTGATGCAGAAGCGGTATTATTTGAGGTAATGCCAGCATTCTGAACTTTTCTCGGAGAATGAATTTGTTGAGAAGTCAGATCTAGTATAGACCTGAACTCCTTGTTTGGACCTTTCTTCGGGACCAGAAAATATCGGGAGTAGGTCCCTTGCCGACGTTGTTGCCATAGGACCTCCTCGATGGCGTTCTTTAGGTGTAGAGCAGACACCTCTTCCCTCAAGAGATTTATATGATGGGTGACAGTCTTTTGAGGAGGAATGGAAGGTGGAGGGGACTTGAATTTGATGGTATACCCATTCTTTACAATATTCAGAACCCACCTGTCTAGTGTGATTTTTGTCCACTCTTTTCTTAAATTGCCACCTCTTCATCTACCAGGACGACGATGGAAGAATTGTGACCTTCCTTGGTTTTGTTGCGAAGACCATTGAGGGGTTTGAACCCTCTGTTAGTTTTGTCATCGGTCGTAAGGACGGTACCGTCGCCTGAAGTCCTTCCTCTTCTTGAGACCCACAGCTTTAACCATATCAAGCTCGGTTTTCATTCGAGACATCTCATCATCGGCATGAGATCCAAAGAGTGATGACCCATTGAAAGGAAGGTTAAGAATCCGATGCTGTACTTCAGGTTTCAGTCCTGTGAGCCTCAGCCAAGCTGAGCGTCGAGCACAAATCCCATACGAGTAGCCATGTGCAGCTAAATCCGAAGCATTCGCCGCAGCACTGATCACTTGATTGGCTACTAGGCCACCTTCATGCAAGATTTCAAGAAAATCTTGTTTGTCCTCTTTAGGGAGCTTCTCTGTGAAGCGTGACAGGGAGTCGCATAATGAGCGATCATATCAACCCAACAGGGCCAAGGCGCTGTCTACTTTCATGTAGGAAGCCGAGGTAGTATACATTCTGGTCCCGACAGAGTCCATAGCCTTACTGTCTTTATAAGGGGGCACAGATGATGATGCTGCCCCTGTCTGATTCTTTCGTGCCGCCGACACAATAACAGAGTCCGGTGGAGGGTCAGCCCTCAGAATAAAGGGATCATTATCAGGAGCCTTATATTTCTTTGAGATCCGAGATGGTACAGCCCCCACCGCTGCGGGAGTAAGAAACTCGTGTAACGCAGGCTCCAGCAATCCAGGCAGTAGAGGAAGCAGGGTTTCAAATATCACCGATGTCTTGGTGGTAGAGACCGGCGGTTCAATGTGGAGTATAGCAGCCCCATGGCTGAGAACCTCATTAAAGGTTAGAACGTCATCGATGGGTGATATTCTGCTTGGAGGAGATGAGGAAAGGGTCGGAGAATAGACTGCTTTGGAATCTGACGACCCTGTGGAAGATCTATAGCTTTGCCTTCTAGAAGATCGGTGGCGTGATGTTCTACTCCTGGGAGAGTGTGATGATCGTCTCCTCACCCATGGGGACCTTCTCGGCGTGATATGCTGGGGTCTCCCCGAAGAATGCACCAACTGTATCAAAGGTGACCTTGATCTTGAAGAAGACCATGGTAGGTTATTTCTGCGGATCTTCCACTTTCTAATATCTCCTAGCCATCTTGGCGAGATATTGGTTGGTCGGGCTGGAGACGGTGCTGGTGAGGGCTCTGGAGATACTTGCACGATCTGCAGCCCTGAGGAGGAAGAAGCACTCCCTGAAGTCACCACCGGGGCGTCCCAAGTCGAACGGTCCTTCAACGCTGCCCTAGGTCTCTTCGCTGGAGGATACGCTGATTTAGATCTCCTCGATGTCGATCTCCTCGACGGCGATCTCTTCGACGACGACGTCGACGGCATGTGCCTCGACGTCGAATGGCTGGTTCTCTTTGCCGTTGAAGCCCTTGATGTTCGGGTCAACGTCGATGCCAGTGGACCTCTCGCCGTTGACGGCGATCTCGACGTCGGTCCCGAGCCTCTCGGCGGCGAACTTCGACGTCGATGGGACGACGGCGAGTCCCGACCTCTTGAAGTCGTAGGCGAGCAAGACTTGGACCGCCTACGCGTAGATGGAGACCTCATCCTCTGTCTCTTCTCACCATGTCTCGACGGCGAGGGATGTCTCGACGACGAAGGATGCTTCGCCGGCGAGGGATGTTTCGACGTCGACGGATGTCTCGACGGCAATTTCAACGCCGACTATGAGCACAGAGGTACCTTGGATGAAGATATGTCCCTCGACGGAGAAGGAGACAGATGCCTTCTTTTTTCACCTCTTTCCTTGCGCTCTTTAGGATGAGAAGAGAGCTTTCTGGAATGATGCTCTTCTCGCCCACTCACTGTTTCTCCTCTCTCCTGAAGGGAATGCAGCTTGACCTTCTCCCTCTCTCTAAGGGTTCTCTTGGAAAACTTGCTGCAGTGGTAGCATTGGTCTGGCTTGTGGGATGAAGGCAAACAAGCAATACAGATCGAATGAGGGTCTGACTTGGCCATCTTTTTACCATAGGCCAGGCACTTATTAAATAAGGCCGGCATCTTGCCTGGAAAAAATAGGCAAAAGTCAGAAAAAATTGTGCAATTAGTCAGATAGAGACTAAAGACGTCGAGTGAAGTCAAAAAAATTAAGTTTCTACCAGAAAAAAGTGATAAAATATCACAAACTGGCGAGCTCAATGCTCCAGGATCCTCACAGAAGGAGCCTGAAAAAAGAACTGACTTAACTGTCACCTGTGGTGCATGATGGGAGCCTGGGGGTTCCTGGAGGTCTTAAAGGCACGGCACCAATTTTCCAATGGTTTTCCATGCAGCCTGTCTAGGCTAAACCTGCCTCTATGATCCTACCTGTTTTTACCTTTGAAAATAAAGGTTGTGTGTTTCAAGAAACTCAGGGCAGTTTTCTTCTTTACATATATCATATATGGTGATTTATATGTCTTTATTTGGTCAAATGTAAAAGTTTTACATGCAATAATGGCGTTTTTTGAGCCTAATAGGGTGTTTTTAAGGCTGCATATGTATATGCATATTATCGATCTATATATATATATATATTCATTAGTTATCTGTAAATTAAACATATGCACAATTCTACGATATCATCATCGTTCATGATGATGATATCGTAGAATTGTGCATATGTTTAATTTACAGATAACTAATGAATTGTACTGTTGTCTGAAAATGCTAATTTCTTTGTAAATATTCCATTTACAAATGGCGCTCACTATTGTGTGTCATGCGCAGGTATCCCTCGTTTGCGTTTACCACCTATGTTCGGCTGTTTGGTTAAAAATGGCGCCGCGCAGAGCGTAAATGTTTGACACCGAGGAAGGGAGCTTTCCCGAAACGTGTCTGTCTTGAGAATAAAAACTCGCTTTTGCTGAAATCCCGAGAGTGCTGCTTATTCTTTTCGTGGAATGGAAAAGATTGTGGAGCTTTCACACATATATATATATATATATACACACACATTATATATATAAAACAAGCGCCAAAATGCCAAACATCCTCATGCTCTACCCACTGGAGGGTTATTATTAGACGGCGCCTTTGATTGAAAGAGCCCGATGGAGTGTCAGAATTTAACAAAGGCAGAAGAACACTGAGTGGGACACTCATAGTAAACAAGAAAAAACTTGAAAATAAATCGGGCTGCCAATTAAACCGCCGGGAATCCATGCGCAACTACAAATCCCACAATTCATTTTGAAAACGGAAGTGATTCCTCAAAAGAATGCCACTGGAGGCAAACAAAATGAATGTCTACTACATCAAGCTGTGGGGGGAAGCGCTACGGATTCCAGAGCTAGGCTTACCTTGATAAAGTTCCAGGCGGAACGAAACATGTTGGGACAATGCCACCGTTTGTTTCTCCACAATAAAAGAGGCGAAAAATGAGTCTTCAGGTGTGACCAGAGTTTCCTTCTCCGGGAGCAAACATTGTGTGAATATATATCGGCGTGGTTCTGCCGAAGGTCTACACCACCACAAGAGCGCCGAGAATCTCCCGCCAAGAACCATCTTGCAGACTCGGTAAAACGAAAAGGGAGGTTGGCGCCGCCCAAGACTGTACCCGTGGTATTGGTTCTGGAATCGGCTTCAAAAGAGAGCTGACCCGTGAAGGCTCATCGCTCTAACATCCATCAACACGGAAAAACAAGCGCCGAAATGCCAAACATCCTCATGCTCTACCCACTGGAGGGTTATTATTAGACGGCGCCTTTGATTGAAAAACCCGATGGAGTGTCAGAATTAAACAAAGGCAGAAGAACACCGAGTGGGACACTCATAGTAAACAAGAAAAGACTTGAAAATAAATCGGGCTGCCAATTAAACCGCCGAGAATCCATGCGCAACTACAAATCCCACAATTCATTTTGAAAACGGAAGTGATTCCTCAAAAGAATGCCACTGGAGGCAAACAAAATGAATGTCTACTACATCGAGCTGTGGGGGGAAGCGCTACGGATTCCAGAGCTAGGCTTACCTTGATAAAGTTCCAGGCGGAACGAAACATGTTGGGACAATGCCACCGTTTGTTTCTCCACAATAAAAGAGGCGAAAAATGAGTCTTCAGGTGTGACCAGAGTTTCCTTCTCCGGGAGCAAACATTGTGTGAATATATATCGGCGTGGTTCTGCCGAAGGTCTACACCACCACAAGAGCGCCGAGAATCTCCCGCCAGGAACCATCTTGCAGACTCGGTAAAACGAAAAGGGAGGTTGGCGCCGCCCGGGACTGTACCTGTGGTATTGGTTCTGGAATCGGCTTCAAAAGAGAGCTGACCCGTGAAGGCTCATCGCTCTAACATCCATCAACACGGAAAAACAAGCGCCGAAATGCCAAACATCCTCATGCTCTACCCACTGGAGGGTTATTATTAGACGGCGCCTTTGATTGAAAAACCCGATGGAGTGTCCGAATTTAACAAAGGCAGAAGAACACCGAGTGGGACACTCATAGTAAACAAGAAAAGACTTGAAAATAAATCGGGCTGCCAATTAAACCGCCGAGAATCCATGCGCAACTACAAATCCCACAATTCATTTTGAAAACGGAAGTGATTCCTCAAAAGAATGCCACTGGAGGCAAACAAAATGAATGTCTACTACATCGAGCTGTGGGGGGAAGCGCTACGGATTCCAGAGCTAGGCTTACCTTGATAAAGTTCCAGGCGGAACGAAACATGTTGGGACAATGCCACCGTTTGTTTCTCCACAATAAAAGAGGCGAAAAATGAGTCTTCAGGTGTGACCAGAGTTTCCTTCTCCGGGAGCAAACATTGTGTGAATATATATATATATATATACATATACATATATATATATATATATATATATATATATATATATATATATATATATATATATATATATATATATATATATATACACATACATACATACATACATACACTTACATACATACATATACATATATATATATATATATATACATATATATATATATATATATATATATATATCTTGTCTTTAATTTATTTTTTTAAAGGTGGCCTTGATTCGCTTTTGAGACGAAAACACTGTTAATACATTTTTTTTTTAATCCTGCATACTTCACGACATAGCCTGCGCTGGCTTTCTCTGCTGTCGATCAGTGGTGAAGGAATGACCAGCAAAATTATCACTAAGAACCGTATGAAGCAGCAGACATTACGGCTGCTGGAACAGGGAGTCTTTGTACCCTAGAGTTGAACCTTTTAGATAGCAGTGACCGAATAGGCCCAGGAACTCAAAACAAGAGATAAACAGTCCAACAAAAACAGAAACAGGAGGTAGACATGTTTGTTGCTTCTGATCACAGAAGTAAAATGTTACTTAACCAGTAAGCATCTGTCTTGGCATGTAGAGCTGTAGATTCACAAGGTAAGGTAAGGAAAGGTAATCGTTTATTTGTACATGATTAATTAAAATCTTTACAAAATTATAAATAACATCAGTAAATACATGTAAAAAAAAATTTCATTTATACTTGGTCTTATCAGATTAAAATATTGGTTAAGATCAGTTTATGGTTATCCTTAAAACCATACAGTGTTCATCACACGCTCTTAAGTCTTTTTCCTGTTAAGTCAAAGAACTTTACAACCTGGAGGTTCAGTTTGGTGTTGTTGGGGTTGAAGCACAGTTTAACAGCCTGCCTGCAAGTCCGAACGCCAAGTAGTTTAAAGGATGGTTGTAATAAGTTATACCTCAAGTCCTTTAGCTTGGGGCAAATGCAAATCGCATGGTTAATGTCCTCCTTGCCGATTTTACACAGGCGACACTGCTGTGAGAAGTTTTTTCTCTCCCAGGGTGGCAGGTGTGGGAGTATAGGGATTACTCGGAGGCGTAATTTTAGAAACTTTTCTTTGATTTTTATTTTCATACCAATATTGAGGTATACTTGTGGTTGTATTCTTTCATAATCACCCAGCGTTATCTAGTCATGTGCTGTTTGCTAGTTCCTTCTTGTCTTCAATAGCTGAGATGATGCGTGCTGATTTTTGTGCGACTTTTTTGAAGGACAAGAGGTCTATTGAGGCTTCCCAGACGTCGGTCAAACCTAAAGCTTGAAGTGATTCAAGTAAGTAATCTCTGGCCAAAGATTTATGGTGCCGAAGTAGCTCCTCCCATACGTTGGAACTTAAGGAGCCAGTCTCTGCAGTGCAAATCTTATGCCAGCTGGCTACATAAGCACACCGCCTTTCTATTGTTTGTTTAAGGATGCCGAATTCTAGCCGGATCTGAGCAGGAGAGACGTATTTTGGGAGGTTTAAAATAGCCCTGTATGAATTGGCTATGACTATGTCCAGTAATGCGGCATCCTTCCCATGAAGCGATTCACTCCCGTATGTGAGGGTCGGCTGCAATTTTGCACGCAAGATTTGAAGGAGAGGTTTAAGTGTGAGATCGGGAAGTTTGGCCTTTAGTGATTTTATAGCCAAGTAGGTCATAGTCGCCTTCCCTCGTAAAGAGTCGAGTTGTGCTTTAGGTGTATTTTTTTAATCCAAAATTACTCCCAGGTACTTGTAAGTGGTTACCAGGTCCAGCTTTTCTTCGTTCAGGTGCCAACAAACTCCTTTTTTTCCTATAATTCACATCCATGACCTTTGACTTATTGAAGTTTATTTGGAAAGCATTTTTCACTGAAAAGGTATTTGCTACATTCAAGAGATGCTGAAGGCCAGTTGGCGTCCGACTTATCAGCACCAAGTCGTCCACATATAGCAGGTTGGAGAGGGTGATTGTCCCTAATTTGGGCGCATGATTAGGGCATTTGTCAAGTTCCCCAGGTAGATCGGCTAGAAAAAGGTTGAATAAGATAGGTGCTAATACACACCCCTGTTTTAACCCTTTTGCTGTCCTAATGGGCTTCGAGAGATGTGTGCCTGCTCCAAGTTTGATTTTAATCCAGGTGTTTGAGTGGAGTAGTATTACCACATCCAGGAGGTGTTTCGGTATTCCTCAGTTGTCCAGATTCTGCCAGAGTTTATTGCGGTCCACATGATCAAATGCAGCAGTATAGTCAATAAACGAGAGATATAAAGGTGATTTAATCTCTTTTGCTGCTCCCATCAACAAGGACAGTGCCATGATGTTGGTTGTGGTCCCTTGGCCTCTGCAGAAACCTGTTTGGTTGATCGGGATGATGGAGTTTTTGGATGCTCACGACGTTAACTCTTCCAAGATGGTACCTGCGAAATATTTGGCCTCCACATCTAGGAGGGCAATACGCCGATAGTTGTTTGGGTGCTTCTTGCTACCATGTTTAAAAATTGGGCTGATGACTGACCAATGCCAGGACTCAGGAAGAGTCTGGGTATACCTTAGACTATTAAATATTGGTGTTAATGATACGCTCCAAAACTCTGCATCCGATTTGTTCAGCATAGGTGGAATGCCTTTAGGCCCCGGGGCGCCAGTGGGCCTCCCCCTTGTTATTTGCCGTTTAATGTCCGCTGGCACAGTTGTCTTTCGCTGGACTCGAGAGACTTCGAGGAGCTTGCTTCCGACACGGATTTGTCGAATTTAGATGGGGTAATAGCCCCATGCTCACGCATTTCTTGGGTCCTTGTGGCCGTATACCAGTTATCTTTTTCTTCTGTTTTAGACCTCGTGACTTTTGTGCAGGGTTTATTTGTAACCGCGTCCTCTGTAGTATCCTCATTACTAAAATGCTTCAATAGGTATTTTGTCCATACCTCCTCGGATATGTGGGAGTTTTGGCCTAGATGTTCTGGATTCTTTATTCTTTTGACCATTTGCCAGAACTTAGAGCTATTTTTCTGCTTCCCTTCATAAAGAAGTTTTGCCCATATGTCTTCGTTTCTTTGCTTCTGTTTTTCCCATTTCATCAGTTTTAGCTGTTTTTTTGCTTTTTGTATAACAATTTGCAGGCTATGGTTTGTTTGATCCTTCCGCATCTGTCTCAATGTTTGGTTTATTAACCTTTTTTGTGTTTTCATTTATGGGGTTAGTTGATTTTTACTTGAAATACCCTTCCCTTGACATAAGTAATTTGGCGAAATTTTTATCAATTTCTCACTGATGGTTTGAATAAAGTTTTGCCAGACTTCCGACAGGTTAGTTGAGGTGCTTGCAATTTGAGTGAAAAGAGTTTTCGCTGTAGAGCTTATGGAGTCGATGTTATCGCCGTTACACCGTAGCCGCCTTAGATTTGAAGTAACTTCAGTGTCAAGGCCTGTGTGTGGTTCGGTTTCCAGTTGCGAGTTGACTCTTATTACAGCCACTTCAGGCAGGTGGTCACTGAGGTCACCCGTCCCTATTCTAAACATTGTTATCCAGCAAAACATGTTTAATGATATGAACATATAATCAAGGTGGGAGGATTGTTTATTGGAGTGGAAGGTAGCAACTGGTGGATCATCTTCGACATAACGCCCATTCAGGGCCCTAAGGTTAAGTTGTTCCAGGTATCGAAGTAAGTTTTTTGAGTACCTCGTTGATTTGTTATTTTTTGTCGAGCCATGTATTGGCACGCCCCACGCTTCATTCAATTCTTGAATGAGGTCGTTGTCTAGGTCTTTGCTGATGAGGAACATGTTAAAGTCCCCCGCCAAGATGATTAAATCGGAGTCCTTTTCTTCCATTATTTTTTCCAAGGCTTTCGTCAACTCCTTGGCTGCATTTTGTTTCGGTTTATGATGAATGTATGTATTTATTATTATTATTTCTTGGGGCTGCTTCTGTAGCCAAAGTGAAATCTTTACCGCCTGTATAGCATTTGGGGGAGGTATGTGAGAATCTATTGCCTTAATTTCGCCTATTGTTGTTATTGAAGCAAAGAACATCAGACCTCCTGATCTTAGTCCGAAGGTGGAGTTTTTGTTTGCCGGGATACAAGAAGAAGTGAACCCTTGCAGCTCAAATGCCTTTTCTTCTCAGGTTTCTTGGAGCAGCAGAAGGTCAAATGTATTTAGATATTGTAGGAACTCCGGATCATTGCTTTTACTGGCTAGGCCATTGATGTTCCAGGAGCAAATTCTGATTTCCCTGGTCTTATCTGGGGGATGAACAAATTCTTTTCCTCTTTGTCAATTTGCGCCAGTCGTTGTGTTGATTGTACGTTGGATTGACTTCCAATTAAGGAGGGTGTCTGGCGAAAGATGGCAACTGTGGCTTTGATTTTGTCCAGGTAGAGAAGTCTTTTTGTATCTTGGGAGTACATCCTTGGGGAATTACTCCTAGCTCCCTTTAGTACTGAGTTGGTACATTTTTTGTGCTGAAGGCCTGATGAGAGGTAAGAAAGGTGTCGGATAGCGAGGTCGCTTTTCGAGTCTCAACTCTATCCCCCTTTGTTGGAACATTGCTTCTTCTTCCATGATTTTATTGGCTATCTCAAAGGAGTTCCAGGTTGCTTTTGTTGTATCTGGGCGATGCGACTCGGTATTTGGCTGAAACTCTATTTGCATGAGGTCAGTGGTACTGTTATTTACTAGGCTTGTAACCGAGTGCAAAAGTCTTAGTATATTCCCCCTGTTCAGTATGTCATCCCTACCTCGGGATGTATATTCAGGAATAAAGAGGATTGATTTCGGACTATTCAGATGCTGGGGTATTGTTGGATTGGTTAGTGATCCCACATAGTCATGTTGAATGGACTGAGGGGAACGAGTTAGGCGTACTATGTCTGAATAATTTGGTTGCTCACTTTGATGGTTGTCTGTCCTCAGTTCCCTTGTGTTACTATTCGATTTCGTTTTGGTTGCTGAGGTGACTGCGTTGATGGCCGTAGCATTATCCTCACTTTCTGTTGTTGGAATATGTTCAAATGGTGTTAAGTCAGCATTGTGAGTGTTGTGTGCTGATTGAATTAATTTAAATTGAAGAAGTTTCTGTTTAGGTTCTCTCATTACATGTTTTTGAGTGGTACTTGTTGTTAGTTTTGTGCAAGGTACTGGAGACGATGAAGGAGAACTATTTGGGAACTTGTGTATGAGTGCTGATTGTTCATTGTCTTTGGGTTTCCGACCACGGTTCACTGCTGAAAAAGAAGAGTTTGATTGTGCTTCTATGTTATGTCTTGCATCAGTTAACATCCGGTTTCTTCCTTTCCTTTTTTTCTTTCTACGGGTCCTTTTCGGGGCCTGGATGTTTGCTAAAGTTAATTCAACTGTAGTCGGAGTAATGGTCGTAGGCTCAGTTTCCAATGATCCAGACAATGAAATTTGAACTCAGGGTAAGGTGATAACTAAGCTCTGTTCAGCCGGCTGCTGGGTCACTGGGGCTATTTTTACTGCTGAGTGTTCAGGAGTTAAATCTGAAGTTTGTGGGATCGAGATTTGTGAAACTGTTGATTTTTGGTCACTTATCAGGTTCCCTAACATAGATGGTAAAGATGATTTGTCTAAGATCGGATCACAGGGTAGTGATTGTGGTGGAGTAATTTGAGCCACGGAGACGGCATCTTGGCCCCTCCTTATGAGACCGTTTAGTTTTGAGATTTTCCTGTCAATTCCTGAAATAGAATAGGCCATTGTCTGTAGGACAGAAAGCTACAAATCCATTTTATGATATTGCAATTCTGAGTCTGCGGCCGAGTGTTGCAGAGTATTTAAAATTGTTACCCATATGGATTCAGGGACTGGTTTTCCAATATTGTTGCTCCTATCCATTCTCGGAGATGCGTCAACGAGTGAATTGCCTTCGGGTGGTTTAAGATTATAAGTAGCAACTAGTTCTTCCCATTCCTGTGCTGCTATGGAAGACATGTCATTGTTTATGGAGTTGTTTATGGATTGGGAATCGTTATACGGTAGTAAAATGTGGCGTTGGGGTGACGTTTGCACTACTGGCCTGTTATTTAACGCTGGTTGTTCCCAGGTGCTGTTGGAGTTTGTTTGAGGTATCTTAGTTTGCTTCGAAGGAATATTAGGCGATTGAAGGAGTTGCGTTCTACTTTCCTGCTCTTCAGTTACTGTTGGTGGTTCTGTCTGTATGTCTCGGGTTGCCTTCATTAAATTTGGCGAACTACTAAGTAGTTGAGGAGAAAGTAGATCTTCTCTTTCCTCCTCGTTGTGAATCTGAACCTTAATTTTCACTAACAAGTCTTGATTTTCAAAATGCGGTAAGCTAGATGTTCTAGAATGAGTCTCAGCCTGGCTGGCTGAGTGTAGGTGGGTTACTGTCTCTACGAGCTCAGCTATCGTTGATGGGCTCCAGTCTTTGGTGGTAGCTTTGCTAATACACACCATTTCTGAAATGTTGTCATTGGTAGCTTCTTGGCCTACTAAGTGGTTGAGTGCTGCCACTCTTCTTGTTTCAGGCGATGTTAATGTAGATGCTGCAGCAGCTGCCTCAATGCTGGATAAGTTGAGGGCCCCGGCCAACCGGGGTGAATCTGCTAGGTTGCTATTAGTGCGACTGCAATCAGGTTCACTTGGTAGAAGCGGTGTGTGGAGACCTTTGATGTTCCCTGTCTTAGAAAAAATATCTGTCCCAGGGTCTTTTAAAAAAGAAAACTTCGTATTTATCTTCGGTTGATAAGAACATATCTTTTTCTTCGCTGGTATCCCTTCAATGGTTATGAGGCTGTTTAAGTCCTTTGGTGACGACTTTAATACTGGGGGTGGTAAGGTTTGTGTGAACGACTGTAGTGACTTTGGCAGAGTTGGAGATCTCTGTGGTTGCTGAAGAGCTGTAATTAGACAAGGTGATGCAGCGGAGTCCTTGACATGGCCGTTTTTATTTGGGGTTTGAGTCAAGGTCAGATTTTGAGTTATTGCTGACATCGAAGTTTCCATAGTTTCCATAGTTGGGCCTTCTTTGTTTTTATTAAGGGCTTTTGGATTGGTTTCATGAGAGTTGATTGGATGTAATGGCGATACTGGCTCCAGTTTCCTTTTCCGAGACTTAGGCTTGGAGTTGGATTTTGATTTGAGTGGTAGTTGCCTAACTCTGCCTGATCTCATTGCTCTGCTTCTTTTTTTTTTCTTGTTTGATCGAATCGTTGGCATTTTTGGGAACGAGGCACACAGTGCTTTCCCACTTTGACGAAACCCTCCTAGTAGGGTCTACTGCAGGAGTTCTTGCTTAAGCCGGTCCTTATTTTTTTTAGTTATTAGTATTTCATTAATATATAATGTGCAGAGAGGTGATGAAGGTGTTTTTCTTTTTTAATGAACTTTTAATAGCTTAGAACTTGTTGGTTTATCGATCTATTGGGTTTGTAGTAACCCCTCTAGGTCTTAGCTCCTAGCTCCTGGCTTCTGCGTCCTCAATCCTGAGTCTTGGAGTGGCTGCGCTGCTTTCACGTGACTCGTGACTCAGTGACTCAGTGACTCAGTGACTCGGCGATGAGTTTCCTCCAGTTTCGCCCAGTGATGAGTTTTGTCCAGTTTTGCCTGACGCTGCAATTTTCTGTGGTTTTCCGTGGCTTTTGTTACTCCTGCGAGCCACTGAAATGGCTTGAGGAAGATAGAAAAAGTTTTGCCAGCTAAACAAGTTTGCAGCAGTGCCACCGAGACAGGATAATTTTCCGGTCAGACCATCAGACATTTGCTGACTGGGAAACTTGGTCCCAAAGGCTTCCATGACTTCTTTGGCGGCTGGCTACTAGTTGCTAACTATTGGCAGGTGTTGGCAGGGGGCAGAGGGCTCACGAAAAAAGATGAGATTGGAGGCGAGCGGAGCTCACGGGGAGGACCACGGACAAGCCGGACCTAGTCAAGCCGCCTTCCAGTCAACCCCCCAGGCTCTTACTTCGCAGCCGCCTCTATAGGCAGCCGCGCTCGCGTCTTGTGTCTCTGCCCCCCCCCCCCTCGCCTCGAGCACAACCTCGCTCACCTCGTCCAGATGAACAAACAGACGGAGCCGCGGCGAAGGGACGGCCTCTTCTCCCCTGCTGGGGTGCGGACTTGCAGACTTGCGGATCTGCAGATTGCGGGGAAAGACCTGGGCGTTCTCCGATAAGCCGGCAGTTTTCAGCAGATTCTGCCCGCCTTCAGCCTTCGCTTCGCCTCACTCTGCTCCGCTCCGCTCCGCTGCTCTGCTGCTCCTCCCTCTCACGTGACTCACAAGCTTTTCACAGTCCTGCCATCTAGTGTTGGGTCCGGATGTTTGCAAGTTGTTTTTCTTCGAAGGAACCTATATATCAATCACCTAGAGCTACTATCAGTGTTTCTAGCACTCAAAGCCTCTCAAACTCATCTTGTAGGCAAAACTGTCTTAGTCCGCACAGACAACATGACAGCTATGTACTACATACAAAAACAGGGGGGGGGCACTCTCTCCAACTGTCACGCCTAGCAAAAGCCATTTGGAAATTGGCCATACATCACAAAAGGTATCTATTACAGAACACCTTCCAGAAGTAAACAATCAAATTGCAGACCTTCTCAGCAGACAGAGACAGCAAATCCACGAGTGGGAACTTCTTTCCCAAATTCTTCTTCCCTACTTTCAGGAATGGGAATTTCCTCACATAGACCTGTTTGCCACAGCTCAAAACGAAAAATGCCCAAGCTTTGCCTCCAGGTTCCGACACTAGCTCTCCAAAGGCAATGCCCTATGGATGAACTGGTCAGGGATACTTGCCTGCGCTTTTTCCGCCTCTCCCACTCATTTCGCTGGTAATTGGGAAGCTCAGGCAAACATCCCTCACACCGATTCTCATACCTCCCACATGGGCACGTCAACCCTGGTTCACCACCCTGCTAGAGTTGTCAGTAGTTCCACACCAAAAGCTGAATCTCAACTACAGTCTCCTCACTCAGAGCCATGGAGAAATCAGGCATCCAAATCCCAAGGAACTCACCTTTATTATTGTTAATGGCAGAAGGGGGCAGCGTTGGCTTCTTAAGTAAGACACTGGTAAGTCACACTGAATTATTTCTCTTTCAAGCTGCAAATGTCACCGTTGATCCTCCATGTTCAAATGGGAGTAACTGCCTTAAACTAATTTCACTAGGGAGGCAATAAATCTCCTAGTCTGTAAATCTCTCTCTAACTGCTGCAGATATGTACATGTTATGTACCTTAAGCAGGGCCACTGGAGTTATGTGATTTGGGGGCTGCAGGGTTCTGCCCTTAATTATGGATTCATCACACTCACGTCATCATCTACCACTTGCTCTCTAATTTGGATATTTCATGTAAAAATTGTTTGCTACTAGGTCAAAAGGTTCATAAGTTCCATGACTACTGCCATAGAGTGGTTGACCTGTTGAACACCATAACTATTCAAGTCTGCTGTTTCTGAAATGTAGTGACGGTTTTCCCGGACAGTATTAAGATAAATATAGAGATTCATGATGTTTTATTTAGGTACACACCGCTGGCCTGTGGTTCAACAGGAATCTTAGTGAAAGGGCAGTATGACAATTAGCACCAAATGACCAAGCCTTCTCAATTTTTACATTCTCCCTCAATACAATGTTGAAAGTTGTGAAAAATAAGTAACTAATGTCTCAAGTTTACATTTACAAAACTGCACACTTTGTCATGCCCAGTCTGTCAGGAGTGTTAGTTGGTTCACTCCGTGCGAGCATTTAAGCCAATTGCTGCATAGTGCCTCAGCCAAACCACGTGACTTCCCGAAAAGTGAAATTAATATGTTGGAGCAACCAACAACCATACCAATAACAAGTTCTGTTGTTGTTTTTTTTTTTGCTAAGACGAACACCTGAGACCACCGGCGACAATCCTATCTGCTTAATAAAATGTTAACAACTCAAACAGCCTTTATTGCCCAAACAAATACATTTTAAAAAATCAGTACAACAATAATCTGACTCATGTGCAGCCCCCTCTGTTATAGAAGTACTGGTGGCTGATGCAGCAGTTCAATGTGACGATCTATCCCTTCATTTTATTGGACATGAAGGGGTTGGCCTATACCAAACATGGCCAAGCTTATACTTGAAAGTGAAAGCGTGATTCAGCCTTTTAGAGGAGGCTTTGTGTAAAACAAATGATGCAGCAACGGAGTGTGATTAAAAATGAAACTGCACCAAAGTGTCATAAAACCAACAGGCGAGGCAGGTGAGCTAATTTACTTTGTATCAAAAATGAGCGACTACTTTCAGAGTCTCCTGGGGTCTAACCCACTTCTCATACTAGTGCCCACGTGTTAACACTGGCAGTGTCTGAAAGCAAAAGCGTGGTCCAGAAGATGCACAGTGTAACAAATTAAGAGCCTTGTTGTAGGACATCCCCAAATAAAAAAAAACACACAAGATAAGCATGTTCTTGTAATTGGATTAAAACGAGCAGTAGCCAGTGCTGTGCCAGAAACGCTTCTGCACACAGCTTCAGGGAAGCAGTCTCTGTGAAACAAGTAACTTTACAGGTCACATCCTATCAGGTAGAATACGGGTGTTTTGGGGCTCGAAGGAGGACATCAAAGTGAGCAAACATGTCTGTTTTATGTTTTTTTGTAAGCATGTGAGCGACTGTACATTCCTGCACGGAGGACTCGCACCAAGCAAGTAACATGTCGGGAGAGATTCGGGAGAGATTCGGAAAGGGACAGGAGCTGAAATGCCTCAAGGCTCCACAGAAACCAAGAGTAACGTACTTACATTTGACGAGCTGCAAAAAGCAGAACAATGTATAACTAAACTCCAGGAAAAAACGGGGATGGTTTGAAACAGCTGGACTTCTGTTAAACAAGCCTGGAGTGCTACAGGGATGAGGAAGCGCAGTAGTGGCTGGATGTCAAACTTGAGTTTCATTTTGAAAGGAGAGTCTCTGTTGCTATTCTGAACCTGAAAACGAGCCAAACCGAGCTAAAAAAATAGTGCATCGACAAACACATACATTAAGACCAGAGTAAGCGTACAAGTAGCAGGGGCAGTCCCCAAGGGAGGAAACCAAGCAACAAAAGGACGGACAAATACAACAAAGTGACCAGTAAAAAATCACACATTTATGAGAGGCACAACAAAGAACCAATTAAAAGCAATGGGCTTACACTTACACCACAGAGTAGATAATAGCATGTCTCAAAGAGACAGCGCATGCGCTGCATACGCGAGACCAAACTAGTAAATCATTAAAAGTTGTCTTTAGGAGCACCCCCAGAATCTCCTTTCAAATTGACTTTCAAACCTATCGCCTTGAAATTATATGGATGGCTGTTGGTGCTTACAGAAAACTATAAATGAGTATCAATTGTCTTGCTCATTTCATGGGGGTAAACATCCTTATAAACAGGTTTCAAGAGAGTGCATACACAATTTTGATTCAATGGTTGTTTTTTAAATATTTGAGTTGATTTAAGAAGGACCTTCACAGTCCAGAGAATTTGTTTGACCAGGAAATCCCAAGTTGCTGTATCCCCAAAGGCTGGGCAAGAGACAAATACACTCGAGATACTGTCCCTTGGAAGAAGGAATGGTGACTGTCCACTAATGAGAGAAGCAATAATGACCAGGAGTACCAAGAAAATGGCTCAGCTAACAAAAGATCAACGTGCAGGATATCATTAGGAAGTGAGCTGTCTAAACCTCACAAGAACATCACTGTAAGTTAGAGGTGAACTAAGAAAAGAACATCTAAACATGTATATCCATAGAGCTGAGGATGTGCATGATACATTCAAGGACTGTGTTTATTGTGAGTCTGCACCACCCCTTCCGGTGATCACTTAAACTATCTCTGTACATTCTACAGTTCACAAATATTGCATTTTAAAGGATATTAACCCTAAAATTCCAGCTTTGTTTAAAATGGGTCCAGTAGATGCTAGGTGCTTCAGGGGTGCCCCCATTACTAGATACATTGGAAAGTAACCAGACACTTAAAAGATAACGTTATACCTCCACATGACTTACTGTGACTTCTAGCCAGTTTTCAGCACTTTTATTTCTCTTGTTAGAACTTTGGAACTAGTTGGAGTTGTGACTGGTGTGAGTTTCAGCTATGTTTCTTATGGGACTTGCGCTCTCAGGACTACACACCCCTCTTCTGTCCATTTGACAAAATCTAGCTCCCAGATTGAGTACTGGAGACTTAATTTCGACTATCATTATGCGTAGCTTTACCAGCAATAGTCTTAGTATAGAAATTAGTGGTCTTGAGTTTCTTGTTCAGGGAAGGCAAACAGGCTGATTGGGGTTATAAGGGTTCTGACCGGCTACTATGGATTGCAGGACAGGTCCATGACCTATTAAAAAATCTGTTTAATTTACATTGCACCAATTGTATGTTTTAGGGTGTTTGCCATAATTCTTGTGCTATTTCAAAGGCATTAGGTAAGTGCGATGGTATTTAACAGCACCCTTGCAGCCTAGCCAACCATCATTCTCCACCCTTCTTTAGAGATCTCATCCTCCACGTCTTTTTTCCACAAAACTCTTTATTTTGTCCAACGGCTGTTATCATTTTTTTCATGATGTATTCATGTGAACAAGGCATCATGCAAACTGAAACATATCAGCCATTTTGCTATTTTTTGATGCACAGTGATTTCAGCTTTGTAAAGAAAATTAAATAAAGCGGAAATGTTCTCCTCTCAACACTGCAGTGCGCGTTTCTCTTGAAAATCCCTTAATGGCCCAGTTATATCCAGAGGAGTTTTGCCTCCTGATACAGGGCCCAGGTAGGCGTTAAGAGGACGCAGGTCTAACACAGGGAAAAAAACTGCGTCCTTCCTTGTCACCAGAAAGTAGCATGACTAACAACCACAACCTACTTCTATTGCAGGAACCATCTTGATAGCCCCTTTGTCCAAAAGGGCTTGCACTTTCTGGCGTAAAATGGACACATGGTCCTCCGTCAGTCATTCTGGCAACAATGGAAGTTACGTCGGAGGGGCGATAAAGGGCAAGGTGTTCCCCTTTCAGATTATCTGAAGGATCTACTCCTCCTGCTGCACTAAGGGCACCCTAAGGATGTTAGGAAGGTGGGGCTGTAGGAGGTTGGCTTGGAGAGCGGTGGACTAAGTAGCTCGCTGACCTTGACCATCAGGGCCGGTGGGCGTCACGGCCTCATCCGTAAAACATCTGTGCATCCTACTGTGGCTACCTACACCATCATACTTTCAGGTGAGGGGTGCAGAAAGAAAAATGCAGGGTCGCCTGAGGCAGGATGGGGACGTCTCGCAATCTGGCGATAGACTGGGGCCCAGAGAAAGGTTTGGCCCAGACTCCTAAAAGAGTATCTGTAATTGCCTCATTAAAGAAGAGAATGGGCTCAGTAGACGTTTGCCCCAGTTTCAGCACTTCCATCAAGACAAGGGTTTAACCTGTAAGGTGGAGAGTTGGAGATCAGGAACTTTGGCTGCCCTATGAATGGCCATTAGGTAAGATGCACTCTCAGTGGCAGGGCCTGGGAGTGAGAGGATTCCAGACTCAAGAAAGCCACTGGCTTCTTGTAGGTCATTATACCAATTGTCTTAGTTTTATGGTACCCTATCTCATCACCTGCATCATAATTGTTGTCTGAATCTGTACCAAATAAGGAATGCAACGTATGTGTTCGTCCTTGCGGAGGAGTCAGTTAAAGAGGTGCATTGGGTCAGCACGTTGTCGGAAATTGGAAGCGGCCTTGGTCAAACTCATTGGTGCAGACTCTGAGATGGAGAGCACAATGAGCATCTCGTCTTCTGGTGTTGATGGAGTCAGCATCAGCATAGAGACGTGGAGCGTGGCTCCGGAGGCAGGGTCAGTAAAGGAGCGAGGAGAGGCCCATTTGTGGATTTTGAGAATCTAACTGGACCCCAAGGAAAAACCATGCAGAGGTATCCCAGGTGAAGGGCCTTTCAGCTCCTTAGGGGCTATAAGGGTATGAGTCAGAACATGGCCATAGGTAATTCTTAGACCTGACTCAGTGTCGCAGATGACCCCAGAAATTCTGGTTGTGCCGGAAATAGTTGTGAAAAGGGCTTCAACTTGACCGACTTTAGGAGCAAGATCGAGGGGCATGGCGATGCCCTTTCACCTTCTCAGATAAATTTGAGTGGTGGGAAGGGGCATAGTCCCGCTTGGATTTTTTATGTTTTTTTCCGACTTACCCTAACATTTGGAGGGTGACAACGTTCCACCTCTGGAACGGCTCCTGTGACTTCTAGACCCAGTATGACCCTTTGACTTGGAATGGTCTCGTTGTGAAGTCTTCTGGTGCTTGGCAACAGAGTTTTGCCTCACAGTTTCATATGGCCTTTGTGTTAAGCAACACACAGTTACTACAGGGTTAAAAGACTTATGGCTCGATCCCAGGCATCACAGGCAAACCTGGTGAGAATTTTCAACTGACATTTGTTTGCAACAGTCCTTACTAGGCTTAAAACTTGCTGATTGGTGAAGTGACATTTCCCTTGGACACAGAAGTATTTTTGAGGTAAAGTGTCCCAAAGAGATGATAGGGAGCTTTGGATCCACATCTGGTGGCACAGAAAGAAAGGAACTGACATCAGCTTACTGGAGTGGTGTGTGTAAAGGCTCCACCGATCATTTCTGGAAAGGAACGGCATCAGTGCAGTGTTGCACAGTGCCACTGACAGATGCGCAGAGGTACTGCAGAAAAAAGTTTACAGTCTGACGCCTGTGGAATGTTCTAAAGGCGAGTAATCTGCAGTTGTAAGTCTCTATCAGAAAATCAATTTAGCCGTACTTTGGCCATCCTTAATAGTCCGGTATAAACAAGCCCATAAGTCATCAGGGACCGCCAGTAAGATCTAACTGATCATGTCCCGTAGCACATGGGGTGTCATTTAATGACCGGAGGGCTAGACTGTCGGATGAAAACATGCATTTGCCGAATGCCTCCACATACTTGGAAACGTGGTCAGGAGAGAGTGTAAGAAAAGCGTGAGGGTTGACTGTGCTGGTAGACACCTGCACCACCAAGCTATCCTGAGTTGGATGCTACGTAAGAAAGTCAGGATACTCTAAAGCCAGTCTGTGGCAATTAGCAACTTATTCCCTGATAGGAAAACCAGAGCATGGCTTTCCCCAAGTGCCCATAATCATATCCATAGGGACTTAATTAAAAGGCAAATGAGGACTGGTAGATGCTTCAAAGTTGGGAGCTGTAGGTTAAGGTTCTCTGCAGCCATTCTAATCACTACCAAAAATGATGCACTCTCCTCCGGGGCTGGGCTGGGCTGGACCAGGAGGGAAGACTAATCTAGTCTAGGGCGATGTCCAGGCCTTTTTTTACTCTGTAGTTCCTAGTACCCGTTTTTCTCATCACACTATGGGACACATTTGTCTGTCATCACCAAACGTCTGACTTTGGTCTGAATCTGACCTGAAAATCTCTGACTATCCACTAAAGGCAGTGTGTCAGAGTCAGAAGGATTGCCAATTAGTGGTGCTGAAATGGGATAAGGTAACGTCCTCGACCAAGGTTGACACGAGTTAGTCTTGTGGTCGTCAAGCAAAATAGGTAGTGTATCCTTCTCTGGCACCAGAATCTATGTCAGAAGGTCCGGCGCAGATTGTGGTGTTGGAACGGAAGTGGGCACTGAAGCAAGTGCAAAACCTAAAGCAGGTTTAAAGGGAGCAGAAGCCAAATCCGGGAGTAGTAGGCCAACAAGAGGCCCTTTCGGAGCCTTGGGGTCCGGCGGTATGCCAGAGGAAGCTGAAGTGTGTCAAAAATGTGCAGCACAGAGCTTCCCTAAAGGACTCAATTTGCTGCAAAGTCACTACGGCACTTGGAAAGCAGGGTGCATCAGGACCAGACTTGAAGTTGGCTCCCCAGGAGAAAAACCATGTGGCACAATGACGTTTTTGTGCCTTCTCTGGAATTCCAGAATGGTAGGAAGGGGCAGATTCCAGTTTAGACATCATGTACTCCTTCTTCGATTGACCTTTAAGTCTTCAATCACAATGAAGATCCGATGTGGGTACGACTTTACGAGCAGAGGCTGGACCTTGTCCTCGACTTTGACTGGGACGGTATGGAATATCGTGGTGCATTGTGACAAACAGCTTCACAATCTCCAGATCCCAGACTCCAGAGGTACACCTTGTGGGGCTATTTCACAGAAATAAGTTGGCAACAGATTTGCTTTCTGCAAATCACAAACTCCACCCCTATAATTAGGCTCAGGTGGAATTGGATAAATCAGGGAGGCTATCAAGAAAAATAGATATTTAAAAGGGCATTAAGCATGGCTGTGCCCCTGCCCCACCTTTTCTAGTCTTTATGTGGTAGATTTACTCACTGCATTAAGAGGAACTACGTAGATCTCCCCTGAAATGGGTTCCACCCACATTCCCTGTTTATTATATGTGGACGTCTTGGTTGTGCTTTATTATACAGCCAAGGGTCTTCAGAGGAAATTAGTTGCCTTAGGTCTTTATCGTATGTAAAAATCGATAAACGATAAACTCTGAGAAAACAAAGATTCTCGTCCTGGAAAAAAGTAAAGAACTTTAAATGGCATTTGATGCCTATCCTATTAAGATTGTGAGTCTATATAAATGGACTGTACAAAGACCAGGATCTTGCTCTAGGCAGGCTCAATTGTAAAATTCAATCTAACCTATGGTGGTTTCTCGTGGACCCCTTTAATGAAAGCTTTTAGAAGGAAAACTAATCCTTTAGCCCTGTGTGGCAGAGGTTTTTTGCTTGGAGCGTAGTATTGCTACGATGCCCTTAAAGGGGCTGCCCTCAAAAGATTGTTGTGCTTACAAAAATGTTCACTGGTTCAAGGGATCCGGTATGGCACGCTTTTATAGCAGGCGTCTCCTTCCTAAGGTCTTCTAAACAATTAGCTCTGCGTGATCAGCCTTCCAAAATCTAGAGGTTGTGTTGGGAGGAAATCCTTATTAGTGAAAAGGAATGGGTCTATAGGTTTAATGAATTTACAATGCTGTTTACTTATTCAGGTTTCATTTCAAAATGGGACCCCTTCCCTTAAAAAATCTTACTGAAGGAGACAGCAGCCATGTTTTCTGCAAATATTGATGATCACTATCTGTCAATGAGACCCTCAATCATTCTTACTTGCAAATCTTTAGGGCATGGAGGTCTTTTCCCAAATGTGTTCTGTCTGCCTATTCAGAATTATCGTTTACAATTAAAGTGTGTGTAATCTAGTCTATTCTCATCAACAGTGGTATAACAGCTGGCATTTGGCTAAAAGATTAAATGGTCCGTATGCTATATTTTGAAAGACTGTTTGTATTTTAACGTAGCGCAAATCAAGTTTTTAAAACCTCTATTTATAAAATATCAGACATTATCTTCTCTAGGCTGCAGGGGATTCCACTTTGGACAAATAGGAATTTTGTTTGGCGTAGCTGTAGGACTCGCATGTGTTTTATTGTGTATTAAAGATAGGGAGGAATATTAGACAATCAAGGTGTATTTCAATGTGAAATTATATGGTTTAGTCTCATAGGGTTGTAGATTTTCTTTATTGTATTGCTTTTTTTCCCCATCAAACTTTACTGTTTGTCTAGGTTTTAAGGACACGTGGGGGGCGTGGCTTGCGCGCCGCTTGGAATGGCGGTCTGCGCTTGAGCTCCGAGACGAGTGAGGGCCGTCGGAGGTTCATCTCCGTTTCCAGGGACCCCACAATAACAGAAACGGAGCCTCATATATCGAAAGGTGCCGTGTGCCTGTGGAAAGGCCTTCCTGCGCCCTGGAGCTGCTGGTGCCTGATATTTTGACTCCTCAAGGTGGCCCTCGGTGTTTCTACGAGCGGCCGCCATATTGTCTCGCCTCACACACGCAGTTCCGAGTCTCCTCACAAACGGAGGTACCATGGTGACTATTTCATCCGGAATGCGTGCAATCAGGTGGTGGTGACGAATGATAAATTTTGCAAGCTGATAACGTTTTTTTTTACGTTCTCCATGCTGTGTGGCTTTAAATGAAACTTTTTTTTTTTTTATGCATTTTATATTACTTTGCCTTTCTTCAGAGCGCCTACATTGCCTTTCAATTACATTACCTGCTCTTTGAGACCCTATTTGCTGTCTTCTTAGTTTATGAAGGCGTATTCTTCATATCGGCAGGACCCTGACATTACGGTGTTGAGTGAATGTAAGCCCGCCGCTATTTATGGTTTTGCGATACCTGCTGATTTTGCGCTCTCACATTTTTGCTCATTCTTGTTTTTCTCTCCTTGCCTACTGACTACACCAATATCCTTGTGCCTTCTGCCTTTCCTCAGTTCTCTGCAGTGGTTGTTTTTCCTACCTTTGTTTTTGAAGCTCTATGGCGGCCAATATGGGCTTGTCGCAGACTGCTAAAGATACAAAAGAGTCGAAAGCTTCTCTTAAGAGACTCAAGCAAGTATCTCCTACACCTGATTTATCTCAAAAGGATGCTAACTCCACTTTGGAGGCTATTTTGACGCGTCTCAATGATGTCCATGACATTGCGCAGTCTACTAAAACTAATACGGATTTACTACAGGTGGAGGTATCAGCCATCAGAAATGATTTTAAGGCTCTATCCATTCGTGTTTCTGCCACGGAGACACATATTAGTGGCGCAGAGGATAGCATGCACAAGCAATCTAGAACTCTTTCACAATTAGAGCGCTCAATGGCGGCATTGCGGAGGGATCTCACTGAGCAGGAGGACCGTAATCGCAGATCCAACCTACGCATTTTTGGCCTTCCTGAAGAAGCCGAGAAAGGTGCTCCGTCTATGATTGACTTCTTATGCCAATGGTTGCCTTCTACTCTGCAAATTTCTTTTCAAAGAGACTTTGAGCTGGAACGTGCACATCGTGTCCCCACTTTTCATTCTAAATCTGCTACGCAACCAAGGGCTATCATTTTTAAGCCGCTGCGTCATCAGCACACGGAACAAATTTTGGCTCATATGCGGAAGATTAAAGTTGTTTCTTGGGAAGGCCACCGTATTTCAATTTCTCAAGACTTTGCCAGAGACACAGTGATAAGGAGGAAAGGCTTTCTCAATCTTCGGAAGCGTTTATCTGAGATGCATATCCCATTTTCCTTCTCGGGCCCTTCCAAATTTCGCATTACCTTTAAAGGTCACTCCAGAATCTTCGACGAACCTGCTGATCTGGCCTCTTTTTTGGATAATCAGATGGAACTACAGATGGAGCTTCAAATGGAGGCTTCGCTTCTTCCTGGTGCTTCTGGCATCTGATGTGATTCTTCTGCCTTACTTGGTTTTCTCTTGTTTCCAGGTCTATTGAGCTTACCTTTTTAGACCTGCGTGCTCCATGGTTGTTGGTTCGTCTATGGCTTTCTTTCGTGACTGGTGTTGTCAGTCAAGTTTTTTGATGGCGTTTTTCCTTCATTTTAGTGTTGTCTCCTTTTCATTTTTATGATGGTGTCAGTTGGCGCATTAAGTTTTTCTAATTGTCGTCTCTTTCTCATCAGTGTAGTTGTGCCTTTTCGTTTCATATCGGTTCTCCTTCACCTTGCTGTTGTTTTTTCGATTTGGTAGTGTTTTTCCTTCTTCCTTATGGGTTGTTCCTCTTGTCTTCGTTTCCTCCATCCTTATGGTTATGTTAGACATATCTCATTTCTATTTCCTTGTTCCACTTTGTAGTAATCGTCTGTTTTGGTTTTTTCTCTTCCCCCGTCTGTGGTTCTTTATTGTTTTTTTTTTTTTTTTTGCGTAGTCTAGTTTCTCACCTGATTTGTACTTGGTTCTTCCGTTTTGTGTGGTCGTTCTATTTGAATGTTTTTCGTCTTATTGACTTCAACGTGTTTTGTACTGTTTTGTGTTCTGGTACAAGGCTGGGTCATAGGTTTATTACTATCTACTATCGATAGTGGTGTCTAGCTGCGCCCACCATGTTACAGTTACTGTATTTTGCATTTATTTATATGCTTAATTAGTTATTGTTTTACTGCTTAGGATGCTTTACCATTATTACTTGCTTTTCTATATTAGGACTAAGGTAGTGGTTTTCATTTCTACTATTTTTCTAGCTTATTTAAGTATCATATATGACTGTATTATCTTTTCATTGTTCCTGCCTGTTTACTTTAGCTAACTATAACGAAGTTTATATACCTTATGCATGGTAATTAATTGCTTACAAGTGCCTTTGCATACTTATTATATATATAGTTTGATATATATTTACATTGCTATTTTCACTGTTTGTTCTGCCTCGCAACTATTTAATATCTTCCTCTTTCGGTGCTAGTTCATTGCAAGCTGTGTACATTTTTTGTCCTTTATGACATGATATTTTATTTTTATTGCACTTTTTGGCCTCCTGTTATCCTACTTTCTATTACTATACATTCTACATGTTCCTGCATTTTCGTATCAAATTATTATAACAAGGTTTCCATATTTAAGGACAGTTCATTAATTGTTTATCTTGCTTTTTTCCATAATCTTCTTCATTATAGTATAGTTCCTTGTATTCATCTAGCATGGTGCTTCATTAATTGTTCTATTATCCACTTTTTAGTGCCTTTCTCTCTTTTATCTCATCTATTTCTTTATACTGCACCCTGTAATCTTCTTGTGAAGACTGTTTTTCTTCTACTTTTTCTTTCCTGTTATTTATAATGATGGTTTCACCTTTGTTATATCTACTCTTCGTTTACTTTACTGATGTTTTTGGTGTTTCTTTCTTGTTTTTCTGTTCTTCTTGTGTCCATACTCATTTCTGTTCTATCCTTCTTCCTTGCATTTATACTTGTTCGTTCTTTCTATGGTTCTCTTTCTAATAGTACCCCTTCTTATCTCTCTATTGTTTTCTTGTTCTTCTATTTTACTCCGCTTCTTGCCATTTCTCCTTTCTTTATTATTTCTTTTTTAGAATCATGCCTTTTGTTTTGCGTCTTGAACTTGTCTTCAGCTTTTCTTGTCTTTATTTTCTGTCATTTTTTCCTTCGAGTCACTTTTCTCTTTTCTTGTTGCTTATCTCTTAAATAGCAACATTGCTTTTTCTGATATGTGTCATGTTCTTTCTATCTTTCTTTTTTCTTCGTATTCTGCTATTTTCCTACCTTTCTTTTCTTACATGTTCATATATTCCTGTTTTTTACACTTCAGATTCATATTGTTATTCTATACAGTTATAGTTTCTTCATTAACTATGTAGTTATTTTTTAGGATATACATATTGATCGTCATGCATTCATCTACTGTTCATAATTTACCTCATGCTTTTATTTTTCTTATCAGTTGTTCTAATAGTATTCATTACTCTAGTTATGTCTCTTGCCATTACACTGCTAACTAAATGTGATTGTACGAATTTCTTAGTTATATTATGACTATTTACATTATTACGCTGCTTTGCGGTGCTACTTTTGATTGTTACCAGTTCCTCTTTTACTGCTATCAGTTTGCTATATTTTTTGGGGTTCCTTACTCGCCTTTCCACGTTCTCCCTAGTATGATGCTGGTCTTTTTTAGGTCTCCCCTCCTGCTTCTTCTCTCCCTCCTTTCTTTCCTCTTTTCTTTTCTTCTTTCTTTCTCTCTATATTGGATTTCCCACATGGACGCTCCCTCAGTGTTTCTTATGTTTCATGATTGGTTCCTTGTATTTGTGAGGTTGATTCTTTTTCTGTCATCAATGTCGTCTTTTTTCTGTTATTATGTATTCCCATGCCAGGTTTAAATGTATTATCCCTTAATGTTAAGGGTTTGAATCATCCGGTGAAGAGGTCGAAAATCTTAGATTATTGTAAATCTCTGTCTTCTGATCTGGTTCTCTTTCAAGAGACCAAGGTCACTAACAGAGAAGCGTTGTTTTTGAAGAAGGAATGGATTTCGGATGTTTGCTGTTCTGATGCCCTTGGTAAACGAAATGGGGTTATTACACTAGTTTCAAAGAATTCTGGTTTATCGATACTTTCTTCTGATCATGATTCTGAGGGTCGTTGGCTGTTATCTAAACTGTCGGATGGACAGCATGATCTGTATGTGATGAATATCTATGCTCCTAACGTTGATGATCCGTCCTTTTGGAAATCGGTGACCAAAAAATTAAATGACACCCCGCACTCTGGCAATCTTATTGTGGGTGCAGATTTTAATTTACCGATGGACCCTCTTTTAGACAGGAACTCTGCATTTCAGTTTCGCCCTCCTAAATCTCACTAACAAATGCTTAACATGTGTTCCATTACTCATCTTCAAGATATTTGGCGTCTTCATAATCCCACTGGTAGTGCTTTTTCTTTCTTCTCTTCGCCTCACTCTTCCTTCTCTCGTATTGACTATCTCCTGGTTCATTCTTCTCTTGTTTCATCTTCTTCTTCTCCACTTATACATCCTATTTTGATTTCTGATCACGCTGCGGTTACTTTTACGCTGTCATCCTTTGCACCTAAATCACGCGCTCGTTCATGGAGATTGAATACCGAAGTTTTGCTTCATCCTTCTCAGGTTGATGAATTTTCTAAAGCTATAGATACTTTTTTCCATGAGAACGAAGGCTCTGTCTCTTCCCCAATTGTTTTATGGGATTCCTTTAAATGCACTTTCCGTGGTCAAGTTATTAAATGTATGTCCAAACGAAATTCTGATATTAAAAAGGAACTTACAGATTTGTCATCTGAAATTAAAACTCTGGAAGCTTCCTTTAGGCAATCTAAGGATTCATCTTGTTTACAGCAAATAAAAACTACTAAAATACAAATATAATACCATTGTTACTAAAAGAGCCCATATTGGTGTACAAGCACAAAAATCCAAGAAGTTGCTGTTAAAAAAATCGAGCTGGGAAAATTTTGGCTGCTACATTAAAATTTCAGGATTTCTCTTTTAAATCCTCGCAAATCTCTTCTATTACTGACCACACGGGTTCTAAAAAATTCCAAACAGGGGAAATACTTGAAGTTTTTCGTGACTTTTATAATAAATTGTATACTCCTTCTAATCAATCCTCTTTTGACCAATGTCAAGATTTTTTCAAATCGGTTCCGATTCAGTCGGTCTCTGATGATGATCGTTCTTTTTTAAACAAGCCTATTTCCCCCGAGGAAATCGTGTCTGCGATTAAAGCTACTCGTTCTGGCAAGGCTCCAGGCCCTGATGGTTATCCAATTTTATTTTATAAAACTTTTCTCCCTACGCTTGTCCCCAAATTACAATCTGTCTTTGACTCTTTTGTTAAGGATGGGTCTGTTTCTGGTACGGCTGCTGAAGCTACTATAATAGTGATCCCGAAAGAGGGGAAAGACCATTCGGATCCCAAAAACTTACGACCTATTTCTCTCCTTAACATGGAAGCAAAGATTTTTGCTAAAATCCTGGCCAAAAGATTAGAATCCTTTATCCCTCATCTTGTTCATCCTTCTCAAACTGGTTTTGTGAAAGGTCGTCTTGCGCGAGACAATATACGCACTTTCTGTCATATTCTCGGTGCTGCTAAATGGTCTCACCTTCCTGCCGCGGCCTTGGCCCTTGATGCGGAAAAGGCCTTCGACAAGGTCTCTTGGCCATTTCTTCGTGCTGTTTTATACGCGCATAACCTTGGCGACTCTTTCATTAATATGGTAATGTCCTTATATTCTCAACCTAAAGCTAACATTAGAGTTAATGGCGCTACGTCGTCGTTTTTCAATCTTCGTCAGGGCACTAGACAGGGGTCTCCTTTATCCCCACTTTTATTTTTATTATCTATTGATCCTCTTCTTCGTTTGATTGAGTTACACCCTGATATTAAAGGTTTTTCTTTCGGGCCTCACTGTATTAAAACTGCTGCATACGCAGATGATGTTCTTATTTTTTCAGATGATATCGCTTTGGCAATCCCTGCTATTTCTAATACCATTTCCCTATTCTCATCGGTTTCAGGTTATACCCTAAATAAAGATAAGACAGAAAAGTTCCCTTTGAATGCCTATTGTTTCCCTTCTCATATGGGCTCAGCGGGCTTTAAGTGGCAGTCTACACACCTGAAATACTTAGGGATTTATTTCTGTTCTACTCTTTATGCCACCGCTGCCTATAATGAATCCCAGACTCTCCTTAAAGTGCGTCATCTTTTGGATACATGGTCTCCGAAACATATTTCATGGTGGGGTCGCCTCCAGACTCTCAAAATGATGATCACGCCGATTATTAATTTTGTTTCGTCCATGCTTCCGGTTAAATTATCAGATTCCTTTTTTCGCGAAATCGATGTTCTGACTTCTAAATTTTTGTGGAATGACAAACGTGCTCGACTTGCTTACAAATTTTTGCGTCGTCCTTGTGATATGGGGGGTTGTAATTTTCCTGATTGGGAAAAATACCAAACTGCCTTTTTGGCCTCTCAAGGTGCTTTATGGTTCTCTCCTCCATCTCTTTATGTTCCCTCTTGGTATCTCATAGAACAGGCATTAGCATCCCTTTTGCCTACTGCCTCTTTTTGCACTGCATCTACTTTGCATATCCTGTTCTCCCGTGCTATCATTCTTGATACAATTGCTGCGGTCAGGAAAATAGACAAGAAGGTGGCAATTCCTTTACATAAAACTAGGTGGTCATCTATCTGGCGAATTCCAAAATTAAGCTTAACATTACTCCCACCCTCATGTCCTATTGGGCAGATAAAGGGATCTCTCTTGTTAAACATCTCTATGGTGTTTCTGACGAACCATTACCTTTTTCTACCTTGGCTCAGAAGCATTCTTTAACAAATCTTGATTTTTATACTTTTCTTAAAATTAAAGTGGCCATTGCTAAAGTTCGTCTTCATCCTACTTCTTCTACCATCTCACTTTTTCATATATGGATTAAATCTGGTCATGTCGCCTCCAAAATTTATAAATTTTTGTCCTCTGCTTCACTACCCGCACAGACGGTTGCTCAACAAAAATGGTTACACCATTTTGATCATGCCATTCCGGATCATATTTCCTCTGATACTTGGCAATTAATTGGTAAACTCTCTCTTCGTAATAAAATCGCACCATCTTTAATGCAGTCTAAGTTTTTCTCTATCAATCTCCTCCATTGGACGCCTGTGCGTCTTCATTCGCTAAATCTTAAGGATGACAACTTATGCTGGAGCTGTGGTTTGTTGGCAGGCGATTTTCCTCATATGTTTTTTCATTGCTCCTTGCTTCAACCTTTTTGGAACCTCATCCAGAAGCATCTGTCTCTTATCTTTGGTATTGAGCTCCAACTTTCCTTCCCTTTACTTTTATTAGGCCCACTGGCTGCTCCTACTCCTATCCCTTTAGATCCATTGCAATTACAGTTACTGGATCTTCTCCTGACTGTTGCGGTGAAAATCATTCTTATGGAGTGGAAATCTTTTTCGTTGGGTTCCTATCATACGTGGTGGGCTTGGGTCTCCTTTTTACGCAGTGCTCACACTTCGGTTGATCAAGCTCACCTCTCTCCATCTATTTCTAGTGGGGTTTGGAAAGCTTTGGATGATTATATGGAGTTGTCTTCAAAAGGTTTGGTTCCTCAGTTTCCTTTTGATCTGTCTGTCTAATTGTTGTCTGCTATTTTTCTAGGTTGGGTTAGTCCTGTGGGAATCCTTCTTCTTCTTCTTCTTTTTCTTCTTTTTTCTTCTTCTCTTTTCTCTTTCCTGTCCTCTATTCCCTTTCCTCTTTTCTACTGCTCTCTCTTCTTTCCTTTCTTCTTTTATTCTGATTCCTCCCCTGTTCCCCTCTCCAAATATGATAGTGATACGTTTGTTTATTGCTTTGATAGTGGCCTTTACTTAATCAAATTCTATATCTATAACAGGCTAATTTTACTTTTATATACAGTTACTTGGTTTCCTTCCCCATTTTAGCCCCTATTTGTATATTTCTCTTGATTCACTTGTATCACTTGTATTGTATTTTGTTCCTACTATTCTTATCATTATTTTTATCAATAAAATTTTCTTGAAATCAAAAAAAAAAAAAGAAAAAGGACAAGTGCCCCAATAAACGTTTGTTATCACTATCTTTCTACCTTAGTTGGTGACAGTCCCTACAAGGGTTAAACTCTTTTGTTTTATGAAGGGGCATTTCCCTGGCAAACTGAAATTAATCTGAGAAAAAGAAAATGACAAAAGGAATAGAGCTCCAGATCTGAAGGCAGGGAAAGAAAGGAACTGACGTCAGCATGCATTGATGGTGTTCATATGCTGCTCCATTCATCATTTCCGGAGCAGAAGAAAGTTAGTGCGGAGCTACACTGCACCACCTACAAATGTGCGCAGGAGTACTGCGGTAGTATTTTTCTTGATCCAGTCTGACGCTCTGGGAACATTCCCAATGGGAAGAATCTTCAGTTATAAGTATCCATCAGAATGTTTATTCCTCTGTGGTTTCAGGATGAACTAAACTCATTTGAAGTGCATGGATTTTCTCTATTATGATTGTCTTCGGTCAGAAAATGCAATAAAATTAATTTAAAAGATCAAGCTACAGACACACATTGGTGTACCTCACAGACTGCCGGCGTGACTGACGACCTTCAGGAGTGGAGGACATGGTGGGTTGATAAGAACCGAACACAAAGTCATCTTCTGCCCATGGATCTTCTTTTTCTTCAAAATAAAAGATTATACATCAATTGTAGATAAAAAGGCATTGACCAGTGCACCACACTTCACAAGCAGGTCACCTTTTCTTCGGCCAAATCACAGATGTTGTTGCTTTACAATTTTTAACTGACTGCAAAAATAATTGAAGACAACACCTGCCTTAGTTAAACCATTAGCTAATTTAGTTGAATAATCAATTGCACTGGTGTTAAGGGGCCCAGTTTGTATATTATTAATACAATATCACTAGCTGGTGAGGAGGGCAACCTTTCCTTGACCTTTATGCTGAATTTAATCAAACGGCTTTGGTATGGTATGGAGATCATTTGTGTTACAAGAGCTGGACAGTACCTACACCTCTATTCTATTAAACTTATTTCTGCACAATGCAGGACTAACATAAATCTGAACCCTATGCCTAATTGTAGGCCTGAAGCTTTATCTGTCAACGTGTTCATTTCCCAAAATGGCTAAATGTTTATATGGGATGAATGCAGCTTCTGCAGAGTTTGGTGTTTCGCTAGATTGTGAATTTACAAGATTATACTTATAAAGATAACAGCATCACAGCTTCATGGTTCTATATGTGTACAGTAATGTGCAGCCAAATGAGTACAGAAGATGCATGTACAGATAAATCAATATGTAAATGCCACTTAGAGCAGATGGCCTTAGAACTGACATTCCTGAAAGAAAGCTACATTTTGTAATCACTGAAGCAACAAGTAATAATCAAAGAGCTAAGTGGACCACAGGTAGAATAATAGGCAGAGTTCTTTCTAGGCCAGTTCTAAATTAGAGAACAGACAGAAAGACTTATAAGAGAAAGAAAAGAAAAAAGAGAAAAGAATAGAAAACACAACAAAACAAAGAAAAAGGGAGAGAGAAAGAGGAAGAAAGAGGGGGGGAAAAGGCGGATGGTCAGACAGAAAGTTTAATAAAAGAGGGAAGGGGGTGGAAAAACAGGAATGCTTGGGTAGAAGATAGCAACAGTCAGACTGGAAGACGTAGAATGCTATAAGAGGGAGGGACCGACAAGCAGGGAGGCAGGATTAAAAACAAGCATTTGCAATGCAATAGGTCTCGCATTTACACAAGTTTGGGCTATTGGCACTGCAAATGACAATGCCTTTGATTTATGTTTTGTTTTTTAAGACATAAGTAAAAGGCATTTTTGTTTACATGCCAATAACTTAAACTCGCGAAAATGCGAGACCTATTGCATTGCAAATACTTGTTCCTCTTGTGAAGAATATTTAGATTTACCAGACAAAATGAGGAAACTGATTATATTTAAATGATGAAAACAAACACCTAGTAGCTGGAATTTGAAATGTTAGTGTGTGCAATCCCCGTGTGGGTCACGGTAATTAGGTTACTCTAGTTGCTAGAGTGTCAAATAAGGTGACATGTTAGATGGAAATTTAAGAAAGGCTCTTTCAAAAGGCAAGACCAGCTGTATGAACGTTAACACCATACGTCAAACATTTAGACAACGAGCTCCAAATCTGTATACACGGTCTTCTTAGAGTAAGGGTGAACATTTTCTTCAATTAAATGGCTACAACTTAACATTATTTGCACTCTTTTTAAAGGGCCTCACCAAGTGCACATGTTAGGGCATGTGGAGATAGACCTCGGTTGCCAAACGTAACTCAAACGTAAGCACGCAACGGCAAAGGCAATCGGTTGCTCCTATTCAAGGCATTGGGTTTTGTCAATGTTTTAATGCCTTTTAGCTATGATGTGCAGCTTGCCAAAAAGTTATATATATATATATATATATATATATCTAACAGGTGCCCCAGATCATAAGAACGCTACTCCACGAGGATGGATGCTTTATTATGATCTGGGGCACCTGTTGGATTGATTACGCGGCAGGCTCCAAGCCGCGGAGAATGCACCGCCTGAAAATCACAGGTCTACGAGGCACGATGTATTTGGCTGAAATTGAAACACGGAAGCTGCCTTGGAGCCCACTGGAGGGCAATGAACTTTAATCAGACTGGGGTTAGTAAAAATTAGGCTGCAAACTCGGACCCTACTGGAAGGTTAAAATTAGGTACTTCAGATCCCAGCATATAGTTTACTGGAAAACCGTGAAAACATTGCATTATGGAAAAAGCGCATATTTAAAGCAGTCTGAAGTACAACACCGGACTTTGCATGTCTCCCCCACCCTATGAAGAAGTTGCATGTTGCAACGAAACACGTCAGGGTTATTTTAAGATAACTGGGGCTGTGACTGTGTTTACGCCATTAAAGGGATTGCATCCATCCTCGTGGAGTAGCGTTCTTATGATCTGGGGCACCTGTTGGATATATATATATATATATATGTATATAGATATATATATATATATATATATATATATATATATAAAACAGCCGGTGCTTGCAGCATCATAGGGCTTGTTTTTATTGTTAGCAGAAGTAAAAACGGGGTACGAGTCGGCATAAAGGTAGGGTGGGAAGCAGCACAGAAGGTGGGTAGGGGCAACAGACAATGAGGGGAGGGAGGCAGTTGGGAGTAGCAACATGGGCAGCGGAAGGGGGAAGAATTATGACGTTTTTCTAATACGTGTGGGAGTAAAACAACATAAACAGCAGGAGGGAGGCTGGTAGCAGGGTAACGCAGACGATAGGGTGATAACTTAGACAACATAAGTGAGGGTGGGACCAATTTTCCATTATTCAAATATGTATTTCATTAGAAAAATTAGTGCATTTAGATGGTGCGTTTAATTTCAAGAAAATTGCAGTTACCCCCTTAATTTTTAAATATGTTGAGTGGAAATATGTTAACATCATGCAGAAAACTCACTAATCTGTGAAGATGGCCACGAGTAAGAGCAGCAACAGAAGTTTAGGAGTCCAAATGGTGTAAGTGAAGCCAGTCACAGATCAGACAGTTGGGTAGACGCTGACAAGCTGCAGCGCACAGAAACTCACGTGGATGCCAGTGTGCATCTGCTTTTTATTGCAATGATCTAACTTTACCTAGAAAATATCCTCAGAGAAATCTGAAGCAGAGTTCCCCATGCTGTTTTCTCACAAGCAGCACGGGTACCGATGCCTGCATTCTAGCCACTAAAGGCTGACTCCTCAACCCGGTTCTCCCTTCAAGACCCGCTAACCATCTCTGAGATCCTGGAAAGGTGATCCTCGTGACCCTGGAACCCAGAAACCCGACGGTGGAATTGTGCATGGGTCCAGCATTTTAATAGCGGCCACGTACTTTTGTTTTGACGATCCGCATGTAAGCAAAGTTGCGCGTCCGCCATTCCCTGAAAGCGCACAACGGGCCACTTGTGAAAAATAAAAAAAGTAAGATAAAGGACCCGCGTGCAAACAAAGTTGTGTGGCCGCCATTACAGTAAAGCGCACCACGGGACGCTTGTTAAAAAACAAAGTGGGGTGTCAGCCATTACAGGAAAGCGCACAACGGGAAGCTTGTTAAACAAGCACTAAACTGACATGAAAGCGAGGCCATTAAACTTAAATGACAGTGGGTGACGTGCTCGCGCTATAAACATCGAAGCATCCTAATTAGCTGTGCAGAACACAAAATGTGTGGCCGCTATATTACAAGCTACAGCTCATCATCCTGTGCTGCAACACTTTTAAAAAAGAGTTCTCCTCAACAACCCACGAACCATGGAAGTCGTAGGAAAACTGTAATTGGGCAGTGCTGCTTCCAGAAAAAATGGAAGTGACACATGGCTGCATCAACCATTCAGAAAACAGCAACGTAGAGTGACACTGCACCAAACCAATGGTGAGGCAGCAGATGGGAGCAAAGAGGCAGCAGGAGGGACCAAAGTCATTTATGGAAAACTTCAGGTCTTGCAGACAGCGCATGCACGCTACCTAGGCTCGACCTAAAAAGGACAAGAGGGGCTTGGCCAGGTAATCAAAAATGGCAGGTTAGTGACTGAAGGTCACCACTAGGCAACCACAATGTAGCTGTGTTTTAGTCCTTTCACAAAGTCTAGGGCAGAGAGAAACCACTCATCACAGAGGTGAGACTGGGAATGGCACCTCCGCTTGGGAGTGACAACTGTAGCAAAGTAGCTGAGGGGCAGAGTGCGATCCTGCAAGATGATGGCTGCATGCTCATGGTGACAAGCGGAGTCTATCTAGATAGGACCACAAGTCCCAAGAATGAGGTTTGTTAGACCTAAGGACTGAAATGGCAGGTGGGGCAGAGATTATCATTCTCCTATGTAATTTCGCACTGACTCAAGGCATGAGTGTGTATTTGTAGGCAAAGACACTGATCAATCCATGGGACACATTTTATCCATACAGCTGCACAGCAACTATAAATGTAGAACCTCTTCCCCACTTGGCCACTGGGGAAAATGCTCTCACCCCTCAGATGACAAAGTTTGCCAACTCTCTGCTTGAGGGTGGGGTGGCCTAGTGGGGATTGTGATGTAGCATTCCCCACCTGCACTCTTCTATTTGGCGGATAGACACAGGGGTCATCCACACCACAGTCCTTTTCCCAACGGAAGCAGAGTGACTAATCTTGGTCCACTGGCTGTGTGTGGTCTTCCTCACACACAGGGACCAGACCACTGTAGGGTGCAAAAAAGTTACTCTGAACCATAGGTAAAATATTGCCACACCCCAGGAGTTGAGAAGAAATACCTCATAAATACGCCGGTGGCATTTGTTGTTCTCAACCTGCTCTGCTGTCTTTTCCCATCTTACCATGAGTAGAGGATGAGGGAATAAAGACTTAAACATAAAAGATGTTCCCAGCAGGGAGCCATCTGAAAGTTTACTAGGTATCCTGGAAAGACCATAATGAGAAACTCTTATGATGGTTTAAACAATATATCCCAGATAAAACAGGGAGCCATTTTCAAAAGTTTCCTTCTCCAAGCCTTTCAAGAACTTAAAGACTAAACAGTATCAGTGAAAGTGGAGCTATGAGTAGACATCTCTGAGCAGGACGATAGAGTGCATATGCTGGACGAGAACACGATGAGCAAGTCAACAATTGTGAGCACCTCCAAACAGGTATGCTACAGATGGAAAAGCAACACATTATCCTGCAATCATTGAATAAAAAATAAATCTGCATCCCAGGCTAGAACAGTTAGGTTGAAGCAGGCAACAAGGGCCAGTGTGTATTTATCTTCCTGGAAAGTGCAGGAGAAGAACTCATTAAGTGTGGTAGAGCACACAGAGGGGTTCCAATGTCACTAGGCAGTCATTCCGCCTGACAGCCTAGTGAGAGTTAACTTCTTTTCCGACAAGGATAGGATCATGGACAAAGCACATCATGGGGATCAGTCTTTTACACTGGCGCACAGTTCTTTTTAGAAGACCTTTTCTCAGTGATTCCGCAAAATGCAAGGCATTTAAGCATGTTACAGATCTCCTATGGAACAAGGGCATCAGGCATCGATGAGGCCACTCATTTACACCGTGTTTTTAGGGGGAAGAAAACCTATGTGTCTTTTTCTCACTAAAGGAACTCCAGTCTGCATTGGGACTAGACCTTGCAGGGGACAGAGGCCCTATTCTGGGAAAAAGTGAATCCAGCTGACAGTTTACGAAAGACCGCACAGGATCTGCCAGAAATGCAGTGGGAATTATATGAACTTAGCTCAGATGACAGTGAATAAGGAGAGAGCACTTTCAACACTTGTACGGGTCAGTGGAGATTCTGACACTGACACACAAGAAAACAGTGACTTGAGGCGAGCAGCAGCTGCAATTGATAAGAACACCTCCAGCTACTCCTGGGGCTTCACAAGACAGTGGACACATAGATATTGGTGGTGGTCCACATATGTGGGAGCTGGGAAGGAATTCAACTGGGTTAGGGTCAACCGGGCTGGACACACCCAAATACTTTATTTTTTAAACTCTTAACCTATTGCCTCTTTTAGGGTCTACAGAGTTGTTCAGAGTCCTTAAACTTCCAGAGGCATCCTAGTGGTATTCAAACTTTGCTTAGTTGTTTATTATCACTGTTGGAATGAACTATGGGTATTGATGAGAGATGAAACTGGGAGGGGAAGGGAGAGAAACCTGACATACAGCATAAAGTATCCTCCCCCCACTTCTCAAACACCCACATATGGAAGATATATCAGTAGGTTAAAGCAGGGAGAACAGTAAACTGTGACATGATGATGCTACAGGTAGTTGCTACATACATGACTGAACCACCCAGTCAAACACTTGAGTGACTTGTAGGAGGTATCTGCCTTGGGGTCAGGCATTTGCTTACTTCAAGAGACACACTTTCCACAAAATGGTCAGGGGAAAATAAGCTCCTGCCAAATCACCAAAACATACTTATCTTCAATTTCAATGAAGGGAATATTGATAAACCGACTGGTGACAGAAAAGAGACAAGGTTGGTGGGTAGCAGTCAATGGTGTATTGGATGGCTGGCTTCTGTGTATGCTCCTAACAATGGACAAGAAACCTTTCTGAAAGAGACCACCCTGGTCATAGGGGAATTTGCCTTGGATCCCGTAATCCTGGCAGAGGGGATATCAATTTGGTAATGTGCTCACAGAAGGAGCACAGTTGAGGGGATGGGGGAAATATCGGCTATGGAGAGGCAGCAGTTAAAGGATCTGGGGCTGATTCATGTCTGGCACCACGAAAAGAGACACACTCTTCAACCTCATCGATACACTCAACGTGGGACAGCATGTCACACTACAAAGGCACATACTCAATCTAGTCTTTTCAACATCACGAACAATCTAATGCTAACCACAAATATGCCTGAACTGGACTGACAAATCTGCAACCCCTATCTTCCTGATCACTGTACTACCAACAAATCAAGGAAAACACAAAAGAAAAGACCAAACCTTCTGATCCTTTAATGACTTCTCCACAGAAAATCTAATAATTGAACTCATCTCTTATTCATTAGCTCCAAGTCCAATGCCAACACCATTCTGAACAACTTCAACAATTTTTGGGAAGGTTTTGTGAAAGTCCGTGGCCTAATTAAAACACGTAAGTGCAAGCTGAAGCCTTCAGCATCCCTGTATTCAAAAGACCCTGCTGAAAAACAATCTATTTGCAGACAGGAATGAAAATTGAAGAGAAACAGAACCCCTGAGGGCTTCTTGATATTGAAGGCCATCAGCGTAGCAGGCAAATGGCTCATCGCATCAGCCAAAGCAAAGTACTATACCATCACCATCAAGGAAGCCACCAACTGAAGCAGAACACTGTTAAAGACAATCAAGAAAATTCCTGCCCACCTATTTATCACACTCCAAAAAAACTGCAATGCCATCAACCTCTTCTTCAGGGAAAAAATACAGAAGAGACAACAGCAAGGCGAGGACACCAAGCCTGGTCTTTACTCACACCCAGTTCCTCTGGTAGAATCCCTTAATGGTCAGCCTTCAAAGCCATATCTTTCCCAGATATGGCAGACATACTGAGTCCCTAAAATCCACTTCTTATGAAGGTGACGTATTACTTGCATCCTTCATTAAAGCTTTCTGGGGAAGCACTCTTACCCCTACTTAACATTGTTAGTGCCTCCCTCATTCAAGGCATCTTCACAAAGCTCTCAATTCAGGCCAGATCCTCCCACTCCTAAAGAATCCTACACTAGACTCTGATGACCTCACCAACTACTGGTCCATCACTCACCTACCATTCATCTGCAAGATAATTGAAAAAACTGTCTATGTCCAACTTCAAGATAATATCAATGCTAACAATCTCCTGCACGGCTACCAGCCTGGCTTCAGATCACACTGCAGCATAGAGACCTCCACCGTACACATCATCAACGATGTCCTCTTGACCACAGATGAAGATGCCCTTGCTTCCCGATATTGCTGTGTCTCTCAGTTCCCTACAACAGTCCACCATCCCACCCATATATACACACCCTGGAGTTGTGAATGGGATTCACCAGACATGTCCGTTAGTGATCCTCCTCCTACCTTTCCAATAGACACCAATTTGTTCAATGAACACCTCTAGGTCACAAAAAATCTCTCACATGTGGAGGTCCCCTAGGTTCAATACGGAGTCCTATCATCTTTAACTTTCACCTGGAGCCTCTTAGCGCCTTACTCACAGATAACAGCATCAATATTAATAAATATGCCGCTGAAACACAACTCTACTTAACAGTTTCATCCGCTTCAGACATCCAATGCATGCACATGATCCAAACCTGGATGTCCAATGCCTAAGCTCAACTCAACCAGGGCATGATCCCTATTATTTCCCAAGAACAACGAACAAGATACACTATAAATCTGGCTCAATGAAATGAACTTTGATGGTTCACCAAATGCCAAATCACATGGATTCAACCATGGGCATCAAGCTCGCCCTCAAATAACTCATTACTTGAAAAAATTAAAATAAAAAAAAAAAGACTTTCTGTTTTGAGCTTCATCTTTTGAAGTAAGTCAAATTGTTTGTTCCAGAAAGCAACTTCAAAAATGCTGTCCGTCTGTTGCATCTGGATGGTGGTAATGCCCTACTCCATGGCCTCCACCCTGGCACCCCTTAGAGGCATCCTATAAGCCGCAGCACATCTCATCCAGGGCATGAAAAAATATGATCACATCACCCTCTTGATTGAACTCTGTTGACTCATCACCCTGCACCATACCATCTTCAAAACTAGCTGTAACATTAACATAACTATCACAACCAGCACCTCTGACTTATCTTGCAGACAAGTTCACCATCTCTCCGTCGACTTGCAGCCTCAGTTGATAGACTAAGTGTGTAAAATAGAAAAAACCAAGAAACTAGGCCTTTTCCATCTATGTACCTAGGATCTGGAAACACATTCTCTGTCTCCATCAGTTCTACCCCTTCGCTGTTACAATTTAGGAAAGAGTCGAAGACTCAACTCTTTAAAGAACACTACATCACAATGTATTAACTGTCCTCAATCCAGCTTCCTCTCCCAATTACTTGATGATTTTAAGCATATTTTTGACCATGTGCAGAGCTCTGCTGCCTTTTGGCTAGGCTCAAACTACAGAAATACCACACATATATACACTTCAATCTGTGTAGCAAATGCTATATGCATAAGAGACCACAGATCCATTGTAGGAAATTGAAATTTTTTCCGCATGCTCCCGCTGTATTTTTCGTCTTTTACTAAACCTTATATTTTTGCTGGTTTAGAATTCTTCAAACTTCACCTCTGTTAACCAGTGGTTAAGTGCCTGTGCTGCCACTCTAAACATGGTCTAATTGGCATATTCCTAATTGATATATTTAACATACATATAAGTCCCTAGTATATGGTACAAAATGCAGCAAGAAGCCTGTAAGTTAAACTAGAGGACAGCAGCACCAGAGAACTTGGGATGAAAGCTGACCTCGGGATCAGCACCAGAGTGCCAACAGGAGTGGCCACAGGAAAAATGGTTCAGGTTCCCCTTCACAGAGGGAAGGGGAATTCCAGGATATACAGAGAAGTTCCAAAAGCAGTCCCGAAATTGTATAGAGAAGAATTCCCAGACCTCAATGTTATAACCGTCTCCATTGAGGGCACAAGAAGGATGATTCTGTATTCCCCAGGAAGCCACCCATAGGTGGCTTCCAGGTCAGTCTCCTTGTGGAGACTGGCCACTCGACAAAGGTGCCCCTAGGAGGAGAGGATAGAGCAGGCCTTAGTATACATTAGTTGGGAAGTTGACCTAGAATGTAAGCTAATGATCTTGGAGGGTGGTAGCCGTCACTTATGAGGTCACAGTGATTGGGTAAACCTTTGTCACTGCTCTGCGGTAAACATGTGCCAGCCAGACCACAGTGGTAGCAAGGCTGGATTCCCCAGGACAGATCTGTAAGGTGACCCAGGCCAATTGGTAGGACTTTTTCCGCCTTGTGGCCATGTTATCCCTAGAATGGGAGAAGGTCCTTCCTTAGAGGAGGGTAAGACGGACCTGCACCAGGCACCCCCATGCATGACACAGACACAGTGTGTCACCCTTGAGGGGTACTATGCATCTGCACTAGAATCCTGGACTGCCAGGCACCTATTCAGTCCCAGGGCACAGACCCTGAACTGACAGGCCATCTACAAGGTGTAAACCCTTAGATGGCGGAAGAAAGAGTGGAAGGAGGCTGTATAGCACCCAAGGGTGTCTCCCCCATCCACTCTGAGAAGCCTAAGACCAGAGACCGCAGGAGCAACTGGAGAACTCCTGGCCAGCCCCACTGCTAGAAGGTTGACATACCCAAGGCATTAGACTGGAGCCTCCACCTGGCAGTGTATGGCCAAAGTTCTGGTCCCTCACACTGTCAGTCGCTTCTGTTGGCTATTAGCCTTTTAGGCAGAACTTACCCTGGGTTGGGGGCAGAAGTCTGACCTAGGGTCAGAATTGGCCAAATAATGTTGTTGGCCATGGCAGTACTTTTCACCTATTCACCTACTGGAACACATAAGTGAGCTAGCTAGGTTTAGCGGTCTTCCAGGTGGGGTCTTCTGGTGAGGGGAAGGATTTCATAAGGACAAAAATAATGAGTGTTAACAGAAGGGTACAGGTAAGTTCAAAGGGGCATAGAAACGGGCCATCACAGAGGTGACAAACTGGCAATGTTCTATCGCCTGAGCAGGGAAGCCCATCAAGGGATTGATTAGTCTACCCATAGCTCTTGGCTGGGGGCGGCCTGTGAGGACAGTCACATTTTCAGTGTGGTCACACTGTACTTTTCTGGACCGTATATTTTTGCTAGTTTTAGAACTCTGTGCACTTTACCGTTGATAACGTGAGGTAAAGTGCCTGTGTTCCCCCATTAGGTATGGTTGAAATGGCATAATCCTAATTGATATATTTAACTTGCATACAACTCCCTAGCATTCAAATGTACCAAGGGCCTGTAAGTTGTATGTCACCAACAGACTGCACCACCTATTGTGCTATCCATTACAGAGGCAGTGGAAAGATGGCTTTAGGACTACCAGTGTAGTTTGACTGTAGCAGTGTAAAAACTGGAAGTTGACCTGTCAAAATAGACCCCTTTGACAGGTCAAAAAATCCTTTAAAAATATTAATAAATTATTCCATGTAGTCCTTGTAGTTACCAAAGGCAGGTTGCATGGTATTTAAAAGTAGGAGGTGTAGAATTTAGGCCCAGATGTACAACCATAAATTGCAAGCACAAACAGATTTGCGACCCATTTGTGCATGCAAAATGACCCAGGGTCATGTAAAATTTCTAAATAGCGAGTCGCAATTTATTTGCGACTCGTTATTTAGGAATTGGGAGTCACTATTAGGAAGGGGCATTCCTTTTCTAATTGCGTCCGCAAAGCAATGTATAAAAGTTTTGTGACCGCAATTGCGGTCGCAAAACACTTGCAAATTACCACCCTCTACAAGAGGGCGGTAATGCAGTCTCAATTTGGAAGGGATCCCCAGGGGACCCCTTCAACTTTGTGACGGTCTCTAAAAATATTTTTTAAGGGCAGGCAGTTGCCTCAGGGACCACTACTTGCCCTTAAAAAATGAAATGAAACCGTTTCATTTTTTCTTTTTTTAAAATGCATTCAGTTTTCCTTTAAGGAAAACAGGCTACATTTTAAAAAATAACTGCTTTATTTAAATGCAGTCCCAGACATGGTGGTCTGCTGAGCCCTACAAAAGGGGGTGTTGATGGACGGGAGGGCCTGTCATTGCCAAAGGGCTCGCAAATTGCGAGAGGCTCATTAATATTTATGAGCCTCGCAATTTGCAACCCCATTGGGAATCGCAAATAGTGTTAAGCACACTGTTGTACATGCCAAACAGAGCCTTGCAAATTGCGAGTCGCAAATGAGTCGCAATTTGAGAGCCGCTATTTTGTAGGTCGTACATCTGGCCCTTTAATGTTAACATGTCCTTTCAATGACTAGTGCCCATAGCTATTTTTAACTGTGGCAGACCTAGCTGTCCTATGTAAAAAAAACAGCAGTACATACTAACACCTTAATACAACATTCAGGGAATGGAACTAGCTAGAAAAATAAGTAAACAACTATTTTTATTTGAAATTAAATTCAATGGTGGCCCTAAAACCTAGTACACCTAGACATTTCCTTGGGGCAGCAGAATATGATTAATACTAGCAAGAATATTTTATTGTATGGGTGTTCATTTCTAAAAGGCCATGTCATGTAAAAGTGAAAGATTGCTATTGAGACCGCTGGACTGAAGTCGTCCACAGCCATTCCTCAGTCTTAACACAAAAATAACCTTTTAAAAAATATATATATATTTACTAGTAGCACATTATATTTACTGAGTGACAGTAACATGAAAATTCAGCTTTTAATCTAACTGGCTTTATTGTAATACAATTCAGAGACTAAGGCCGATTCCTGGAACTGTTGTACCACAAAAGATTAGGGTTTTATTTTAAAACTAATCTGAATTCCTCTGTTCGTTTTTATTTAAATTTGAAAACACAGGGGCTTACCTTAGTAGTCAAGTTAGGGATCTTAACTAGTGAAATAAAGAAAAAAAAATGTATATGTGCATTGTAATGAAAAGAAGCTCAAACTAATCCACACATTGGGGCCGATTCCGATTCGGTAAAATCCCGCACGAATAGCCGTACAGAGCATTATTCCCATACAAATCGTATCCTCGAACGTCCCCGTACGTACGATGTAGTACGATGCGTACCCAAAGCAGTTCTCCGTCCGAATCGTACCAAAGCCCGTACGACTCAATAATCTGTACGAATCGCATCCGGAACGCGCAGTACGCGATGTCCGTACGGATCGAAGCATCATTTTCTGACTCAGCAAGTACGATTCGTCCAGTCAACACTCCGTACGACTCTTTTTTTACGAGAGCTCAAAACGTCCGGAAAAGCAGAATTCAACTTGAAATGCGTGCAAACCGGACCCCCGATACGGTTCGTACACCCCATGATCGTAGGTGTACGGTTCGTACACCTCATGATCATAGGGGTACGGTTCGTACACCCCATGATCGTAGGGGTACGGTTCGTACACCCCATGATCGTAGGTGTACGAACCGTACACCCCATGATCGTAGGTGTACGAACCTTACACCCTATGATGGTAGATGTACAAACCGTACCCCTACGATCATGGGGTGTCCGAACCGTACCCCTACGATCATAGGGTGTACGAACCATACCCCTACGATCATGGGGTGTACGAACCATACCCCTACGATCATGGGGCGTACGAACTGCACCCCTATGATCATAGGGTGTACGAACCGTACCCGTATGAATTGCTCATACACGACGTTTACCGTACGAATCGCATACTAATTTCCCGGTCCGGATCGTACTTGTCGGGTCGTACGGCATGTTTACCATTCGTACTGTTCACTTTCAGGGTCCTTATCTTATGGATTTTCCCTTGCTTTTCATATGGTTCGCAACAATTCGGACGTATTTTTTTTACTGCGGATCGTACTACGCGATTCGGATGGATTTGTACGATTCGTACGGAAACGGCTACAAATTCGAATCATCGTACGGATTTGTTTCCCAAATCGGAATCGACCCCATAATGTCTATGTGCCCAGAGTTGAAACAGGAACTGCAGAGACATAGCGAGCCTATTTTCTGGGACAATCGAACAAGTTATTTAATTTTGGTAACAATCTTTCCACCCAATGTTCTTTGGTGTGATCTATATAAAAGCTTAGAGTCAGATGTACTAAGAATGGATTTGGTAAAATATATCGCAAATTGCGCACTGACTTTTACTGAATCCATTCTGTTTTTACATCCAACAAACAATTGAGAAGGGTCTAAGGGCGGGTTTACCGACCAACCAGGTATGTGCCCCAAACACAATATACAACAACAATTAATACCTGGGGGTCTGAAATCATATAAGTAAGTCAGACAGGTTGGATCACAAAACCAAGACTACGCAAAATAACACCAGTGAGAAATAGTTAGTAACTGCAGGCCTAGTCAAGGCTCAAGAGCACATGGAGAAAAATAGTTCCCATCAGAAGCCACACTGTACCGCCCTCTTTGTCATCATTTGGGTTCTCCTTACCCAGGAGACGAAACGGCCGGTCAGTTGTTACCGTGACCGAAAAATGTGATAAGTGGGAAGTACAGAAAAAATGCAAGTGGCTAATGAAAAAGCAGTGTATAGTGATTAGGGTGAAAAGTGAGGGGTAATAAGTGAGGGGTAATAATAAAATTAGGTGAACTGGGTAGAAAAAGAAATGTATTAATATCTCCCAATCCCTAAGATTAAAAGGCAGGTGTGAGTGCGGGTTTGAAATAATAACCACACTTTTTAATGGTCAACATGTTTCTGCATTACATAGAACAGAGTTTCTAATGCATTCTTCAGGACCTTGTTGGAAGTACACTACTGCTTTGTGAATAATAATGAAAAAATATCACCTGAGAGTCCCAGGCGTGCTCAACCGTATACCATGTATGTTGGTTGAGAGGCTTCACCCCACCTGGCTGCAGCGCAGGTAAAAGGAGCACCGCTCTTTCCGTCGGTGTCTCCGGGCAGTCTTCAGTACTGCTTGGGGGGGCCTAATTTTATTATTACCCCTCACTTTTCACCCTAATCACTATACACTGCTTTTTCATTAGCCACTTGTACTTATATGATTTCAGACCCCCAGGTATTAATTGTTGTTGTCCATTCTGTTTTTGCCAACCGACCTCTGTACTAATAAGCCGGTTCGCCAAAACCCAATTAGTAGTGTGTCTTAATTCAACCTACCTCATAAATATCAATGAGGTAGGTCGCATGCTGTGACACACTATAAATCCCAGCCATCAAAGGGATGGTGGCCTGCTGAGGTCAGCAGACCACAATGTCTGCAGTTGCTTTTAAATAAAGCATTATTTTGTTAAATGCAACCCATTTTCTATAAAGGAAAACTGGGTGTGCTTAAAAAAAAACCTGACTACTGTAACCGACGTTTAAGGTTGTATTCTTTTAAAAAAAAAAAAATCAACATTCTCAAATGGGAAGGGATCCCAGGGGGACTTTTTCAAGTTTGACAATGGCTTACCATCACATTTGCCTAGTCGGTAAAGCTTAAATGTTTTGCAACCGGATTTTGGTCACAAAACATTAATATATACCATTCCAAATTGCTATTTGAAAAAAATAACCTAACCAAGCCTGGTTCAAATACTGATGTTTGTATTTGATTGCAAACCCAAATTGTGATTCGCGTAACATGTTACTGAATTGCAATTCGGGTTTCTTACATGCAAAAAGGCCTTTTTGAGGTCTCAAATGGCCCGATTCTGTAAATCGGACCTTCTGCGAACACAAAAAAGCTTTGCATAGCTAGCCGTTTGGCTCTCTTTGGGTCCAATTTATGGAGTCTCTCTTCCTTTGTAGACGGATGAGGTGGAGAAAAGAAAGCAAGAATGGTGACATGAAAGAAGAGTGAGCACTTTCAGCAGAAAGGAAGCTCAGGTACTCAACACCAACTTATCTGGGAACAATTTTATATCAAGTCAAGTCAAGTCAAGAGATTTATATAGCGCGCTACATACCCATAGGGTCTCAAGGCGCTAGAGGAAGGGTGGGGAATTACTTGTCGAATATCCAAGTTTTAAGTTGCTTTCTGAATGCTAGGTGGTTCTGAGTAAGGCGAAGGTGAGTGGGAAGTGAGTTCCAGGTTTTATCTGCCAGGTAGGAGAAGGATCTACCTCACATGGTGGTTTTGTTGATGCGAGGTACAGTGGCAAGGGCTTGGTTGGAGGATCGTAGCTGGCGGGAGGGGGTGTAGAAGGACAGTCGTGTGTTGAGGCATTCGGGTCCAAGTTCGTAAAGTGCTTTGTGTGCGTGGGTTAGGAGGCGGAAAGTAATCCTCTTATTTACGGGGAGCCAGTGGAGGTTTTTCAGGTGACCAGAGATGTGTTCTTTACGCGGGATGTCTAGTATGAGCCTGGCTGAAGCGTTGTGGATGCGTTGGAGTTTTTTCTGGAGTTTTGCGGTGGTACCGGCGTATAGGGTGTTTCCGTAGTCCAGGCGGCTCGTGATCAGTGCATGGGTGACCGTTTTTCTAGTTTCGGTGGGGATCCAGCGAAATGTTTTTTTGAGCATGCGAAGAATGTTGAAGCAAGATGATGAAACGGCGTTGACTTGTCTGGTCATCGAGAGTGAGGAGTCCAGGATGACGCCCAGGTTTCGTGCGTGGTCCGTCGGGATGGGTGCTTTTCCAAGGGCCTCTGGCCACCAAGAGTCATCCCAGGCGGAGGGGGAGGTGCCTAAGATGAGGACTTCTGTTTTGTCTGAGTTCAGTTTCAGACGGCTGTGCTTCATCCACTCGGCTACTTCTTTCATTCCTTCGTGTAAGTTGGTTTTGGCGGTGTTAGGGTCTTTGGTGAGTGAGAGGATCAGTGGAGTGTCATCAGCGTAGGAGATGATGTTGAGGTTGTGTTGGCGAGCGATGGCCGCAAGGGGGCTCATGTATACGTTGAAGAGGGTGGGGCTGAGTGACGATCCTTGTGGCACGCCGCAGATGACTTCAGTGGCCTCTGACTTGAATGGTGGGAGGCGGACTCTCTGGGTTCTTCCGGTGAGAAACGAGGTGATCCATTCCAGTGCTCTTCCTTGGATTCCGACGTTTCTGAGGCGCTGTAAAAGGGTGCTATGACAGACCGTGTCGAAGGCTGCGGAGAGGTCGAGGAGGATGAGGGCGACTGTGTTTCCATTGTCCAGTAGAGTTCGAATGTCGTCTGTTGCTGCGATGAGGGCGGTTTCAGTGCTGTGTTTGGCTCGGAAGCCGGACTGTGAGGAGTCGAGGGATCTGTTGGTTTCGAGGAAGGTGGCGAGCTGGTTGTTGGCAGCTTTCTCGATGACTTTGGCCGGGTATGGAAGAAGCGAGATGGGGCGGTAGTTTTTGAGTTCGGTGGGGTCAGCTGTGGGTTTTTTCAGAAGGGCGCTGAGTTCTGCGTGTTTCCAGCTTTCCGGGAAGGTGGCGGAGTTGAGGGAGCAGTTGATGACATCTCGGAGGTGTGGTGCTATGATGGAGTCTGCTTTGTTGAAGATGTGGTGAGGGCATGGGTCAGTTGGGGATCCTGAGTGGATGGAGTTCATCAGGCGGATGGTGTCCTCAGTGGAGATTGGGTTCCAGTCATTAAGGATGTTCAAGGGGGTGAAGGTCTCCTGCAGAAGGTTGGGAGGGTTGGTCTCCGGGTCGGTTGTCGAAGCTGTTGTGGATGTCTGCGATTTTGTTGTGGAAGAATGAAGCTAGGGAGTCGCAGAGGGCTTGAGAGGGGTGATGTCATTGGAGTTGGCTGATGGGTTGGTAAATTCTTTGACGATGTTGAATAATTCCTTGCTGTTGTGGGCGTTGTTATCTAGTCGGTCTTTGAATGCGGCTTTCTTGGCAGATCGGATTAGTTGGTGGTGTATGCGGGTGACGTTTTTGAAAGCGTCCCTGGTGCTGGTGTTTGGGTCTTTTTTCCAGGCCTTCTCGAGGGAGCGACAGAGTTTCTTGGATTTCTTAAGATCATCGTTGAACCAGGAGGCGTTTTTGCAGCCTAGTTTGATTTGACGTTTTTTCAACGGTGCTAGGATGTCGGCACTGTTGGATAGCCATTGGGTGAGGTTAATGGCTGCTTGGTCGGGGTTTGAGGAGTGGGCGGGGGGGTTTAGAAGAAGCGATGAGGAGATCTGGTCGATGGTGATTTTGTTCCAGTTTCTTCGCAGAGTGGGTTGAGGATGGTTGTGGATTGTGGTCTTATTGTAGATAAAGTGAACGCAGCTGTGGTCCGTCCAATGAAGAGCTGTGGTGTGACTGAATGAGACATGTTTGCTGGAGATGAAGATAGGGTCGAGTGTGTGACCTGCAATGTGGGTGGGGGTATTGACAAGTTGTTCGAGTCCGAGGTTGGCGAGATTGTCCAGAAGGGTGGTGGCGCTGCTGTCATTGCTCTTTTCCAGGTGAAAGTTGAGGTCTCCCAATAGGATGTAGTCCTCAGAGGGGAGGGCGTGTGGGGTGATAAAGTCAGTGATGTCGTCACTGAATTGTGCACGGGGTCCTGGAGGCCGGTAGAGGAGGGTGCCTCTGAGTGTGGTCTTGGGGTCGGTGTGGATCTGGAAGTGAAGGTGTTCGGCGCTGGCAAGGTTGACGTCTGAGCTGGTTGAGATGCGGATAGAGTTCTTATGGACGATAGCGATGCACAACCGGGCACAAAGTGAAGCGCCAATCTGATAACAAAGCGCAGACTTGGCAGTACAGCACAGAGATTGCAAAGCGCACAATGCACAAATTTAAAGTTACAAGTAAGACGAGCAAAGCAGGCAGCGGCAGTAATGCGGGGGAAAAGGTCGCGCTGAGGGTACAGTTGGAAAGCGCTACGATACCACGGTACAGCTTATAAGGTGGGATGACAGAAAGAGCCTGCACAGCCAATGTTATGGCGATGAGAAAGATCATTTTCAACATCAGAAGCCTTAATGGACAACTGTGCAGCGGCTTAAAAGGGGTGCACATCAAAAAAGTGAGAACTAAATTCAAGACTCACTGTTACATTACAAAGAGTTTTGTTGGGAACAAGTGGCACACTAATCTCATCACAACAGGTGATTTAACTATAGAAGGCTGATACAGCAACCACAAAAGACGACAGAGCAGACAAATAGCCTTTAACAATGCCCAAAGCAAAGCTCTGCTGGGCCAGAGACAAAACAAACAAAAACAATAATGACCACTTGGCTTGCAGTGCATCATTTTGGGGGATCCCACACCAAGTCACAAATCTGTTCTAAAGGCTGTCATGCACCAATTTTATAAAGGGATGCCTCACCAACAAACTCAGGAGGAAGGTGAAATGCGGTCAACAGCTGCTGCTCCATCCCCATGCATGGACATGCAGACTGCACAGGGATGGGTGCAAGACCCTGCCCTACTGCTGAGACAGAAGATCTTTCCTAAGTGGCAGCTTGAGCAGAGGACAGATACTCATGTCCATGATTTCCAGGTACCATACTTTCCTGACCCAAACCAGTGCCACTTGAATAACTTGGACCTGGTTGTTTCTGATCTTCTTCAGAACTCATGGCAGGAGAGGTAGAGGCAAGAAGGCATACAGGAGTCCTAAGCTCCACTCTAGGTGGAATAAGTCTCTGCAAGGGTATCTTCTTTAACACTCCTGTATGCAAAAGTGTGGACACTGCGTGTGGTGGTGGAGAAAAGATCGAGCAAGGCTGTAGCTGCCCATTTCTGATCTGCTTAGCGTTAGCGCTTGAGTTTGCCTGCCTTACATTTAGAGATCACGTCAGGGGGTTCACCACCGGAGAAATCCCCTGGAGGTCCAGCCATTTCCAGAAGCGTAAAGTCTCCTGGTACAGGACCAAATACCCCACCCCACACTGCTTGTTGCAGTATCCTATGGCAGTAACGTTGTCCGTGGGCACCTGCACCAGCGTTCTTCTGATGCTGAGCAGGTAGGCTTTCAACAGCAAGCGAATCACCTTCAACTCCAACAAATTGATGTGCAGTCAAGCTTCTGCCGGAGACCAGAGGCCAATTCTCCCCGATGGCCTCCCCACAGGCACCATAAGCATACTTTGCGAGTGTCTGTAAAGACATCTGATAGAGACTGTCCCTACATAGCTTGAACCCGATTGCCTGAGGATGTGACACTGCCCTTACATATTGGTAATCTTTTTTGCTGCAAAGAGTCTAGAAAGACCAAGGAGTATCAATTGATTTGTATCTTTAGGCACGGAAAGAAAGGAACTAACATCAGGGTGCATGGGTGGTGCTTATATGCAGCTCTGCTCGTCAATTCTGGAGCGGAACGCCGTTAGCGCGGACTTGCATTATGCCACCTGCCAACACACAGGAGTGCTGTTTCAAAGTTTCAGGATTCAGTCTGATACCTGGGAAAATTCTCAAGTAAGGAATAATCTGATGTAAGATGTAAACATCAGAAATAACTGTACTGTTAGAGTATCAATGATGGTTTTTAACGATGACCAATCTGTAAACGTCTGCTATCATCCATTTAATTTTTTTAGCTGTTATGAAACTGTAAAAACATCTCATCTTATTTCAGTTGAAGCAATTTTTATTTTAAATAAACTTGCTATTTACATCCAGCAAATGATAGTGAAAAGAACACTTTTTAAATAGGTTAACCAAGGTAAGTTAACATTTGCTTTAGATTGCTTTAGAATAAATCACACTAAGTGACTTCAAAACTCAATTATTCCTTTAAGTGTAAAAGTGGGGAAAAGGAAATCTAAATGTTCTTTCCATATTTATAAAATGTGTTGCTTTCATACAGTGTGCAAGCAGTGTGAAGAATGCTTCAGCGCGCTAATAGAAAACATGATCAATAAATCATGTCAGATATATACGTTTTGATGTATTCCTGACATCAAGTTGACTATTTTGAATTATAAATGCTTCTAAAAACAATCTATTCATTTGTTAATGTATGCTTCAACATTGCCTGGTAGGTATGTCCACAGGCATGAGGGTGCCTGCCCAGACATGTTTTTGTATACAGAACTATGAAATCGGCACATATCTTGTAATTAGGAACGATCTTACTTTAGGGTGTGATGTATAGGTTTTAAAAAAATAACGTGTGTATGGCTTTTCACAGGAAGGGTGAGGGGTGACAGGATGATATTGGCCACAATTGCCTAGGGTAGCAAGCACTCCATGGACGACATGTAGAGGCCATCTCGCTTCGAAGCTGCATATAAAAAAACGGCAAACCGTGATCTAGAAGGGTACAAACTCATTTAGTCCAGATTCAAAAGTTTACCAAACAATCATATTTCATACAATTGGGATAGTTCTACTATGGAACCTGAACACCCTTATGCTAAAGAACCAGGATACCCTTGTAGGTGATAGCATGCTTTACAAATAAACATAGCATAACGAGTACCCTGGTGTATATGCACTCTCCATACCAGTCAACTCGTCTGCTTTGTCTACGGGTATAGTAAAGATAGATACCACAATACACTTGAAGTCTTATAGCCTTTCCCATCAAATGGTTAGTATGCATATTAGAATTCAGTTTTACTGATCAGACCCACTCCCCCTGAGTGACCATTTTACAGGTTGAAATTCATTTTCTGTAAATGTTTCATAACTGGTATTAGACTCTGCTTTGGATGCATACGGCTCATCTTCTGCCTCACTGTATGTGCTAGAGTTGTTGAGACAGTGCATACCATCTTGCTCATATTCTGTGTGGCTGCACTACATTATGCCGATATTGGGCAACACCCTAATGCCTTGCATTACTTAACAATATGTTAATCCCTAACACAGATATAGGTGGCTAGCACTTGCACTGCCAGTAGCAAAAACTTAAATTATAGGACACCTTCTCTGCTAGATTCATAAAAAAATGGCTGATAGTTCACTGTGAACGCATCACAATCAAGACCAATGAGCAGGCGATTATCTTCATTCAGATGAGGGAACCATGCCTAAACCCTCACTTGTGAAGTCTTAATTGGTATATAGCAGGCCTGCAAGGTTTAATGTACGGTCTTCTAATAGCTTCTGCACTCTTTGTCCTCTGATCCCTCATTGGAAGAAATCAGTCCTTAATATTGGGATCCAGGGTAGGTCACGTTGTGTCATGATTTGCCCTGCTTAATGGGATTGGGATGTTGGATCATAGGAGGACCCCACTCTAGAGCAGATGACTTGTGGAAGGCATTTGTATATCAGCTCATGAGGTGCCAGGTTGATGTGGGTGGGGTGACAGGATCTCTTAGCTTTTTGATTAATTATAGAGTTGGATGTATGCAGTTGACAACCTATAATACTTAGTTTCTTTGTTCATGTGAGTGCAATGATAGTATTATGGTGCCGGTTTTAAAAATTGTTTTTCGCAGTTTCTTGTAGATTGGGAGGATATAATTCATATGTCCATTTTATGAGATTACTGACGTTTTTTTTTAAAGAATTCCTTTGGTATAATCAATAAAGAATGTATGTAAAAACAATCATTCAGCTTTAATGTGTGGGTTGAGTGGGGTGGTGGTTTAAGGTAGGTGAGGTATGACACAGCAACACAATCCCAAACAGCCCGAGCTATTAAATTCACCTTTTTTAATTATCACTACAAGGCACCATCGCAGAACACTTCTAATTTTCAACTGCCCCTCAATATTATAAATATGTAATTAGGCGCACTATAGTTAGGTCAAAGAAAAAGCTGTATTAAGTACAAGGAGGTAAACAGAAAAACAGAACAAGAAAAACAGAACAAGAAGAACAGAACAGGAAGTTAGTGAGTGAGGGGAAGGAGTTGAAGGTGGGATGTTGAAAAGTAAGGAAAGGATGGCAAGTTGACCAAGAAGTGAGGATGGAAAAAAGAGAGCAGTTCAGGGTGTAGAAACTTAAAAGAGGAAAGGTGGTATAAGAGAAGAGATAAGGAGTAGAGAATACGTAGTAGAAGCAGGAAAGGTGGAGTGGCATAAGTGAAGAGTAGAGGAGGGGCAAGAGTGACCAAACAAGGCAAAGAGATGACAGAAAAATTAAGAAAGATAGATAGATGAGGTAGAAAGGGAAATAGAGGAGATAAATGAAATGGAGATAAATGGGGCATAAGACAAAGATGGACATGGTAAGGAAGAGAGTGAAAACCGAAGAAGGAAATGTGGTGGGAAGTAGAAGAATGTTTCGAGACGAGTGAAAGACTAGGAACGCAGAAGAGTAGAAGGAGTGGGGTAGTAGGCAGAGAGGTAGAGATGTAGGAAAGAGGGTCCTATCATATGATGTAGTCTCGCTTTAAAGTCAAGCGTTCACCTGGTTGCTTTTGGTACTTCGGGTCTAATTTGAACTCCTTCTTTTCTCCTGTGGTTGGTCGCTCAAGAAGCTTGGATGTTGTTCCGCGCCCAAGGAGCTCATCCAATTTGGAACGTGCTGGACGGGGTGGTTCACTGGTGGAGTCAAAGAGACGCAAAAGCTTTAGACATGGGCATATGTCATGGTGGTACACTCTGACTCTAAAAGAAAATATGGAGTTGCACATTTGACATATATGAGGGATCTTCCCATGCAAGTGGATACACACTGGAGATACAGTTGAATTACAGTGGATAAGGACAATCATACATGGACAATGTTGCTTAAAAGGTGGATCCTCACAAACCCAGGGAATGAACACATACAAAGATGTGTGCTGGACAAAAACAACAGACTATCTATTGACCTCAATCTTCCTTCCAACTCTGGAACCTAGGTGTCAATTCTAAAGCACATTAATCATTCAGCTCCCTTCCCTCCCTCCTGGTACACCATATATCATTAAGTGACTACTTCCTGTTTTAAATCCGTGACACCAGGTGCCCCGTTCCTTTTTGTAAACAAATCTAAATACTCCAGTCCGCCCTACAGTAATGTCCTCTCTGGACTATTGCAGGACAGGTTCATGATTGTCTGCCAATACATTACTAAATAGGGTACAGAAGTATGCATCGTACATCATTTTTGGCCTTATTTGCTTCATTTATTTTCCTAGCCTTGAATATACTGCACTGGCTCACAATCAAACAACAGTCTGACTTAAACATCTAAACCCCATTTGGAACTCTTGTCTGTAGTGTTAAATGCATAGTGCTTTGATACTACTTGACTAGCCTGGTCTCTAAAATATTTCCATAGTGAACGATCTGAAGCAGAGACATGAGCAGCCAGAGACCTGGCCTAGTCACCCCATACCCCTGCCAGACTCTCTTCTTCAGTACCTTCTCCCTAGTTATACACAACTAAACAGACAGTGTGAAGATAGATCAAGTGGAGGAAAGACATCTCCTCTAAATCCAACATAAAATGCTGAGTCCGACAAGAATCAGTACTGTCTCGGTTACTTTTCAATTTCCATCTGGACCTCTTTTCAAATCTGATACAAGAATACTAGTGTCTGATCTCAGCATACACCAATATGATGAGACATTCAGTTTTACCCAAAAACGTACTGTAAAGCTGAAGTCATGACACTGAAGACAAGCCTCAAGAAGCAAGAGCAATGGATGTCTAGCAACTTCTTCAAACCAATAAAAGCCTGAATTTATACTCACCACTCCACAGATTAAAAGTAAACTGGACACCATATGCTGAAAGAAACCCATGCTTAGCAACTTTCGCCCAGCCCTTGCCTCATCTATGAAATTGCTGGATTTTACCATTAATATGACACATTAACCTTATTACCCAACATCAATCAATTATTTGGCTAACATTTTCTTCCAAGCTCTGAAAGAAAGCTAATGATCTTCCGAATTGAAAATGGCAGCCAAACCACTGGTGATCTCCTGAATTGACTATAGCAATGCAGTACCCTCAGGTGTTGGTCATTTCTATCACACTCCTATCAAGGTGGTCTTCAAAAATACAACTCAACTATCCTACCATAAGAAAATCCGATCACATACCAATATTAAATTAATTTCATTGACTACCTATTTAAGCCTCAATACCATTCAAATTCAGCAGCCTTATTCACAAAGCTCTTCACCAAGACTCCCTTGCTTTCTTGGCATAACTTCTCAACTTATCTGGTGGTCAGCGAGGACAACACATCAAGATATCACTCCTGCTACAAACATTAGAGAAGAACTCTTCTTTGCACTCAAAAGCAGTCCATGTCTGAAGCTGTGACCTGCTAATAGAGCTCTCTTTCTGTCCTTCTCATAATTAAGCAGATTTACTTGCCAGATACATTTGAAGTACGTGTACCAGCATGATCTTCCTCCCTCATGATCCCCTTCCTTCCTCTCAAGTAAAACCCCTTTTAACTCCATCACATGTAAAGCCCACTTACACATTTTGAGCTACAACTGCAATACATACCAAACATCAAATATTATTAATAAGGACTAAAAGAGTCAAATGTCACTATAATGAGTTACTTTAACTAATTTTCATGTCTAGTCTTCCTTTCTTCTGGATCTTGGAACCAGGCAGGCAGCAACACAAAACCCAACTAAACATGGGTTGATGAAGGGAAACTACCATTCCTTGCAAAATGTTTACAGAAACCATTTGAAGTTCACTTACTGGATTTTCATAAGTAACGTTAAGCCAGGCATGGCAGGCATAGGGCCCTTACATTCCCTTAGTTCTTAATGCTTGGGCAAGTATAGCTTTCTGATGGGAAATTACAATACATTTACAGCACAGTAAAAGGCTAATTAAATATTGCAAAAGTCCACCCACCTGAATATCAGAGCTTATCAGGTTGAAAACTAAGTAAAAACTGCCCCTTAGCATCTGGGTGATCACTAGTAAAGTTCAAGGTGATTGTAAACCATCACTCAAATACCAAGTCCCTAAGCTGGGCCATAAAAGGAAGGGATGCAAAACCAGAGGCTTCTGCTAACACAGGTGGGCATTCCATTGAATGAGGGGACTACTTTGGTCTTGAATGTCTGAGAATCAGATACATATGGGTTACCAGAATCATGTGGCAACTCAAACCCGGTCGAGAACTATTGCACCTACGGCTAAGAACTTTTCTGCACGTTACGAACATGTCCCCAGAAGAAGGCATGATTTAAATGCCGAAATGCATTGGGATAGTTTGAGTGCATTTATTGAACCGTGATGACATCATGAAATGTATACTTGTGAATACAACGAGATGCATGAAGAACATATGATTAAAAATTAGAGCATCACCAACGTTTGAACTTTGCCATTTATTTTCCATAAACTGTGAAAGAAACCTTTATATAAGGACATTTGAGGAGCCCGGAGGACATTTCTCAAAACTGAGAGTGCTACCCCCCCCATATTTACCACGCCTCTAGCCAGAAGGCGATTCTCTGGAGCACCTTACAAAAAACAAAACTCAATTAAACAGCTGTGCGCCTAGTAACAACCCTTTTCAACTCTAGAACATTCTCATCTACATGACTTCTGGAATCGGAGTTTATGGGCTGGGAAGGTTAGGGTATGACAGAATTTACAGCAAAATAAAAAAAATACTTACTAGCAATTCTGGTAATCTTATTCCTTGCTCACACTCCTTAACAGTAGATTAGATAAGCTTGATTTCAATGGCGAGATCAGAAAATGCACATTATAAAACGATTATCACTAAACCTTTTTTAAGAAGCGGGCCCGCCCTCAGACATACCTCTGCCAACCCATGTTTCACTAACTGTGCTCACTCCCTTTCTACCCGGTTTTCTTTTCTTTTATGAGTAGATGAAGAACAACATATATATATATATATATATATACATTATATATATATATATATATTATATATATATATATATATATTTTTTCTTTTTTTTTACAGAGTTTTATATAGCGTGAACTTGAACCGAATCGGTTATCAGAGCGCTTTACCTAGCACCAGTTGCATTACATGAGGACACATTCATTTTTGTTAGGCACAGGGAGATTAAGTGATATGCCCACAATCACAAGATGTTCAGCGTCATTGCAGAGAGTCGAACCCAGTTCCCCAGATTCAAGTTCGACCACCCTAGCTGTTAGGCCAACTCCTCTCCCCAATGAAGTAAGTCTCCCTCCTTCCACTCTGGTTTGATATAAACTATGAAGCCCAAAACACAGAGAATTTGCTGAGTAGCCTACACACAAAAAGCTGTCAAGGATACTTTTGCAAATTGAATAATATTTCTTGAAACCTAAATCTAAAGAATAGTGTTTGGCCCGAGTGGCTGCAAAGAGATCTCTGAAAAGGATCCAAATGGATTGTTTTGCTTCCTGTACTATAATAAGCATGAAGTCTTTGACAAACTAAATTCATAGATTTAACATATACAAGAAACAAACGTCCTGTAAATGATGGCTTTGGCAATTTTTAATCAGGCATTTACCACCAATCGCTGATACAGCTTAGTAAGGCCACATAAGTAGTTTTGTTCTCTTTCTATAAAACTGTATTTTAGATAGGCTAGACCTCTACAAAGTATGTTCTGTGGAATATGAGAGACAAATACATTTCAAAACAGAGGGAACAATGAAAAGTTACTAATAATGTACTTCTCCAGGATGGCTCTTCTCTCTGAATTAAAAGTAGTAGAATACTTCTTCACATGTACAACTTCGCCTGGAATGCCTTTGGAACATAAAACAAATCTAAGAATTATATTCTCTGTCTTCATGTGTGCCTTCATGTGTATCCTGTTAAAAAACTGTGCAGCAGGAAATGGTGGTCCTGGAGTATGTTGTCATAAGTGCAAAAACAAAACATCTTTTCTCCTTTAAGAATTCCAAACATCATGTATATGTGGGATTTTTTTTTTTGATAATCAACTTTATTGATTTTTAAAAACAAAAATGAAGAAATTCATTGGTAGCAGGTCAAGCATTATGATTGAAGAAATTACATCCAATACTTTCGACAGAGGATACAGTTGGCTCAGCTGGATCAGATGTGACCCTCCCACCACATAGTAGACAGAGAAGATCACTCGAACTCTCACACAGGTAGCAAATTGAACCATTTACCCCACACTTTACTGAATAGTTCAGGGCACCCCCTAGCCTCGAAGAGGGGCTCTTCCTGTGCTCCACACCAATCCACCCCCTCCTCCATTTCCGCATGGTGGGTGCTTTAGCCTGAGACCAGAGCGCAGCTATATCCCTTTTCGCCACCGTCACAGCCGTCCTCAGGAAACGTTTATCCGCCCTGGAGCCATCAAGACCATCAAACACTCCCAACAGCAAGCACTTCGGGACGTGGGGAACCTCCCATCCCAGGGCCTGTGTAAGCTCGCGTTCCACCCCTCTCCAGAACGGCGCCACGGCCGAGCACTGCCATACCTTGTGATAGAAATCTGCTGAGGCAGATTCGCAGCGAGTGCAGGTCGGAGAGCGTCGCATACGGGCCCGGTAAAGGTGAGCCGGAGTGAGGTATGCTGCATGGAGGTAGTAAAGTTGGACTAGGCGAAACTTGGCAGATGTTCTCAAGGTTTTAGGAGCCATAAGAGCGTCCCGCCAGTCCGCCTCTTCCAGGGGACCCACCCACCCCTCCCAGCGAGCACAGAGCCGGTCTAGGGACGCCAGACCGTTGTTTACCAGTGACCGGTATATCCGGGAGACACCCCCCACCCCCCTCCCCAGGTTCCCCATCATCACCTGGGCCTCCAAGGGGCTGAATTCCGGGAGAGAAGTGGGGATGGAATGTGAGTTCGGAGGGCGTGTCTGAGTTGGAAGTATTTATAGAATTGGGAAGGAAGAAGGGCGTGACATTGCTGTAGGTCTGCGAAGGATCGCATATGGTATCCAACCCACACGTCCCCAAGCAGTGAGATCCCCACTAGGTCCCAACGACGAAAATCGTGCAGGGACGAAACCTCCCGCAGCCATGCCCCAGTCCACAGCAGCGTCTGTCTGGTGAGCCTCCGATCCCATTGCACATGTCAAAGGGCAGTGCGCCAGGCCATGAGCAACGTCCTAGTGACGGGGTAGGTCTTGTGGCACCGGGCTACCGTATAGAAATGCCTGGATCTGTGGGAGGTCGTTTACCCTGAGCTCCACCCGGTATGCTGGGTCGGACCAGCCGTCCGCAAACCAGTCGTGGATCACAATAAGTTTGGTGTCCAAATAGTAGCGGCGGAGATTGGTCACCCCTTTGCCCCCGTGGAAGGGGAGGATACGGCAGTGTGCCAGGAACATTCGGGACCGCCCCCGCCCCATAAAAACCGGGTGAGAGCGCCATCTAAATCCCCGAACCTTGCCGGCCTCCCACAACGTCCCCGGTGAGGGAACAGAGCCCGCATTTGTTGAGAAGTAGTGACGCAGTTCCTGCCCAAGGGATTCCACCAGCGCAGAGTCCTGTAGGAACCATGCGTTCAGATGCCAAGTCGACCGAGGACCAACAGTGGAAGTTCCGATACGAAGGGAGACGGGGGAGTGATCCAAAATCCTCCTGGGCAATATCGCAGCCCCGGACGCCAATTGGCAATCCGTCGCGGGCATCAGGAGTAGGTTTATACAGGAGTGGGTATGATGGGCCGCTGAGGTGTGGGTATACTGTTCCCTGCGGGGGTTCCATACCCTCCAGACATCACAAAGGGCCCAGGGCAGATGACCAACCAGATAGAATCCTGGCCGAGGCAAGACGTTGTGCCGACGGGGGGGCCGGTCGCGTCAAGTGAAGGCTGAGGGACGGCGTTAAAGTCCCCCCCAACAACAGTTAGGCCCTGCGGATGGGAGGAGATCACCAGCGTGAGGCGACGGAGGGTGGAGGCCAGGAGAGCGGGGGGAACGTAAGTGCACAGAAGGTTCTGAGGGTGTCCTTCAATCATGCCCGACACATCCACGTATGTGCCCTGCGCATCAGTCTCGGCTCTAGCCAGGGTGAAGGGAAGTTCCTCCCTAAGTAGAATGGCGACCCCCCCCCGGGAACCCCGAGCGAAACCAGAGTGCCAGACCCTGTCAAATCCGTAGCGGGCTAGAAAATTGCATTGGGAGTCCAAGAGGTGCTTTTACTGGAGAAACAGAATGTCAGGCGTGTGGCGGTGGGCGGTGCGGAGAACAGTTGTGCACTTGATTCGGTCGAGAGGCCGTAAACATTACAGGAGAGGATGTGGAGAGGCCTATCGAGGGTGTAGCAACCACAGGGAAGTCCCCCCCGGGCCCGAAGTGAAGGCGTGAGGTGCAATGATCTGCCTGTTGTCAGCGAGAGCAGCAAGGAACACTTGGCTACCAATGGGTACAGAACACAGCGGCCTGTAGGCGGCTAAAAATAACAAACTGTCGGGAGACAATGGTCTCCCCCCCCTCACCCCCCAACTCCCCCCGCCCTACACTTCTGAAGTGGAAGCATCTGTCGCCCTGAACCAACCCCAACCAAGAACTACCTCACTGTGAGGCAACTGCTAATCTAAAACGGTTAGCTAACAAGCAATCAGGAACATGGCTGAGTTGGACCCCCTCCCATGTATTCGGATGGAATGCTAACAGCTGAAAGAAGAGTTAGTAATTGTGAAGCCAGTAGTAGGCATCAGTCCCAGGACTATTATGAAGCTCCATGCCTCGCCCAGTCCCTTCAGTAGAGCCAGGTCAGCCCCGGTTCGCGGGGTCGGGAGCAGTCACGTTCTAGAGAGTCCCGAAGGGCGAAGTGTAAATCACTCAGCACCTGGCGCCGATCAGACACTATCATCTCCACTCGATCCAAGGACCACAGGGCTTCCGAACAGGTCCGAGTCTTATATCGCAGAGTTGTACTGGGACCGGGGATACTGGTCATATCGATCAGGGAGGTAGCCAGGTTAGGGGAGGCGGAATCCCGAGTCGGAGTCCAGGCCAGAGAGCGCCGGAACTGCACAGCTGGTGAGCGGGAGCCCTCCCCCCTCCCCCGACGATTGCCCCTCCTCCGAGACCCGGTCCGGCGCCGTTGGGACTTGGGCGCATACTGGGTCGGCTGACCCAGGTTCCTCCTGGCTGGAGAAAGGGCCGTCCCAGGCAGGAGGGGCCTCTCCTCCGTTAGCCAGGTCCATGCTACCCGAGGGGTGTCGAAGAAGAAGGTCTTTTCTTGGAAGATCACCTTGAGCCGGGCCGGGAGGAGGAGACCATGCGGAGACCGATAGCCCTAAGTTTTTGCTTGACATCATCGTAGGATCGGCGCAAAGTCTGGACCTCCCGGGAGTAGTCCGGGAAGACCATGATTCTGGAATTTTGGAACTGCAGCGGCCCCAGATCCCTGGCCGTTCCCAGGATAGCGTCACTGTCTCGGAAGTTGAAGATTCTGAGGATGATAGGATGAGCAGGAGCTCTGGGTGGAGGCTTGGGAGCGAGAGAACGGTGGGCTCGCTCCACCGCAAACCAGGGGGAAAGTTTCTCCTTGGGCAATCAGGAGCGGATCCAGGTCTCAATGAAAGTGTCCGTGCGCCCCCTTCTCCACTCCCTCTGGAAAACTCAGGAGGCGCAAGTTGTTTCTTCGCACCCTATTTTCGGCATATTCGGCCTTACGATCTAGCTCCGAGGTCTGTGTCTGGCGACGGGCCACCTGGGATTTGAGGGTACCCACTTCGTCCTCCACAGTGGAGATACGGGATTCAGCCTCCGCGAGGCACGCCGTGGCATTGCGCTAGGTCCTGACGGATTAGGGGCACATCCACCCGCACCTCCCAGATCCTGCTCTCCACAGAGGACTACGATGTACTTATCACCTGTAGAATGGTGGAGAGGTCTCCCCCGGCAGTTCCTGGCTCCTCCAGCGCCCCCCCACCCGGGTCCCGGTTCGAGGTAGTGAACTGGTCCGTTTTGGTTTGGGACGGAGGAATGGGGGTCAGAGTGGTACGGGTCCTGCCCTTGCTCTCGGGTAGTTCGATCCGATGCGTCCGGAGAGGGGGGGGGGGCTGTTGCCGCAACCCCCGCCACCCGATGTAGTGGCCTCACACCGGTTCGAAGGAGAGAGAGCCTCCTCCCCCGGACACGACTCCGCCCCCAGCCGCGCACCCCCCCTGTCCACCTCACCTCCAAGTCACTCCGCGGGTCAGCTCCAGGAGGGCAACGGGCGCCCTAAGTCCACTCAGGTCAAGTCCACCCGGGAGCACAACAGAGGCTGGGGCGGGCAGCCGATCCGTGGGACTCCAGAAGCAGATGAAGATATGTGGGGATTTCAATAGTACCATGACATGGAGTGGACTTCCCAAGAGTTTGTAGCATACAAAATCGCTAACCTGCACTAATTGTAATCAAGAAAAGAGAACGAAAAATTTATATATATTTAAAAGTTTTTATTGTGTGCAGAGAAATGCACAAATTGCAGATAAAAGCATAGTAGTTCTTGTTCATTTTTCCAATCCTGACTTGTTTCCTGTAAAGTCCTAGATCGATAGCCTGCCTGCAGCATAGACATGGGCGTGAACTTGTTTGGTATAATTCTGAAGTTATCAGTTTGCTCAAACATTTGGAGCAGTAGAGAACGAGCTGGGCTCCTTTAGAACAGGAGATGAGGCTTTACCACAAAATTAGCATTAACTTGCTGCCTAATGAAAATCAACTCAAGTGATCCTGCACTCTCCCAATGTACTGTCAAGAATTTAATTTGTGTGCCTGGCTTCCGCTCTTCGTCTGTGCTGTCAAGAACTGGAAAGTGAAAACGTGCAGCTACGCACAATTAAGTTCTTCCTTGCTGCCAGTCTTTCACTTCGTTGTTTTGACAATTCACAAACAAAATGTTCTATGGCATTGACTCGAACTGTGAAGACTTATGGCCTGATTTAGATCTTGTTGGACCGGTTACTCCATTACAATGGTGACCTATATCCCATTCAGCGAAATATAAATCCCATTATATCCTATGGGATTTACATTTTGGCAAACTGGATATCCGTCACTGTTGGGACAGAGTAACCCGCCCGCCAAGATCTAAATCCAGCCCTAAGGCTGGTATGTTGCCATTGTTTCATTTCTCCCTTTGCCAGTTCAAAAACATATTTCTCAAGGGTACTCTGCAGGCCCCTGCTGTTTAAAGCACAAACCAATCCTAATAAATAATATAATACGCAACATAATGTAAAAATCAGCCGAATCAATGTGGGTACTCGCAGCCGCTTGTCGCCAGATCAGTCATTTCACTGAGCAGGCACCTTTTTCACAGTCGAGCCTGGGTCTCTGAATATTAGATGGGGTAGTTGTGTGACCACACCTTGTAACACACTTACCAACCCCTTTAGGTCCAGTAGGTTTTGTCTGTAAAACCCTCAGTTCAACCCCCACAGCTGTGGCACTGAGTAACAAGGCTTACACAGAGGAACAAGTGTTAAGCATTTAAACAGCACCAAAACAAATGAAGAAGAAACCGATACAACACTCAAGGATTCCAACACATCGCTAAGTGGCGTGGCTGAACTGCCAATCATGGCGGCCGAACTATCAATGAGCTCTGACCTACCTCTTCACAATCCTGACACAATCCTATTGATTCTTGGTAGCAAGAATGTGGAGACACTCTTCCTGCGATTTCTGGACCTCCCCCCAGGTGACTGTTGCTGCCCCTGTGTGGGCTTTGTAGGCACCCTGAGGCGACCTGAAGTGCAAACTGCCAACTGAGGCCTACCGGGGTTGGACCACATTGTTCTTGCGGCGGTGGATGGCAAAGGAAGCTCAAACCCGGTTGGTGCTGCTTGCTGTCATCTGGTCGGTAGAGCTTCACTGGACTGCTTCTGGTCCCCGGTGGGGATTGAGGGGGCTGCTGCCATCATGCGCCAGCCTGGAGCAGAGATCACCATTTGAGGCCTGCCAGGGTTGGGCCACAGGATCCTTGAGGCTGCAGAGGTACAAAAGCGTGAAGGCCCTATGCAGAGCTGTCCAATGTCATCTGCGCAACTGCACATCACAGTTCTGTTCCCTGCCCCCAGATAGAATCGAGGGGGCCGCGGAGGAGTCGTGGCCCGCTGAGAAGAGATGGCGACCTTCTTGTGGCCTGTGAGGGTCGCAAGTAGCCGTGCCTGGTCCGCAGATTAGTGTATCTGGGATTGGGGGACTGAGGTGGCGACATCACGGGTTGGGTTGGAGCCTGGGCTGAGCGGGGGATGGGGAGTGAGGTGGTACATCCCGGAGTAAACACAGCACCCTCTACCCCTTCAGGATTGTTTTCAATGCTGTTTTAAGCGGAAGAACTGTGGGGACATTAGGCCTTATGGGGGAGAGTGGGTGTGGTCTCAGTCATGAAGCGGCTTAGAAAAAGTGAGAGCCCCTCCCCTTTAGAAAGCACACTTATTTTCTGGTGTGGACCTGGTGGCCTCCCCTTTGGGGGAAGAAGATGGCATTTGAGACCCAGGTGGGTGTGCACTTGGATCCTTGGACTGGGAGCCCCTGCCCTACAGCCTCAGACACTAATGTGCATCAGACAAGGGACGAGGTTTCCTTGGACACTGTAGGCCCTGGAGGCGCCAGGTCCTCTGCTGGAGGTTGGAATACACACAGAGTGGGCGTGTGGGGCAGCTCATGGCCTAACTGATTTGGGCAGTAATGAGACATTGAGGCAGTCTAAATTTATATATGGGGTTAGTGTACTCCTCTGTTGATTGGACTGGACAGGGATACTGCAGGTGGAGCAGGTGCAGGGGTGCACTGTACCCCTGGGAGTTGTGGATTCCTGCTGGTGGTTGGCATTATCCGTCCCTCTTCCCTGAGCGATGTTCATGCCGACCTATCCCAGATACTTAGTGAGGGCTGGTGGGCCGCGTTTGCATCAGCGCTAAAACTCTAACAGAGCTGATTAAAGACAAGCATCCGCCAACGGGGAAGCAAAGCAATATAAACAAGTTTGTGCATTGGGGGAGCAAGTCGTGCATCCGGACTCAGCATCTGCAGAGTCTCAGACCATCCCACCGGTGACACCACCAACAATAGATAGGGGAGGATTCCTGGCAGCTATCACTCAGTCCCGTGAGGTGCTGGAATCAAGCTTTGGGGAGGTCCGCTGAGTGTAATACTGCTTCATCTGGATCTGCGGCAGTTGGTGTAAATGACTGCAGCAGCAGCGGTCAGGGTTTCTGATGTAGAGGACTATGTAAGAACACAACAACAATACCTTTTTAAAATGTAGGCGGCCACGAGAGAACTAGCTTCAAGAGTGGAGGACGCTGAAGTGAGGGCCCACAGGAAAAACCTTAGTTCTGTAGGCTTCCCAGAGGGTTGCGAAATGTCGGAGCCGCAGAAATTACTGCATAACTTGCTAACGTCTGTCATGCCACCGGACTCCATGTCCTCCTGTTTTGTCATTGACACAGCACACACAGAATTGACCCAAAGGCCTCCGGTGGGGGCAACGCCCTATCCTTTTATTGCATAGATGCTGAACTATCATGATTGGGATGCAATCCTACTTTTTGCCCACTGTCAGCCATCTATTGGGTTTGAGTCACGGAAGATCGTGATCTTTCCTGACTACACATGTATGGTGCAACAACAACAACACAAGTCCTTTCTATAGGTTGAACGTAAACTGAGAAATCTGCACACACGTTCCATGTGGCTCTATCGCGACAAACTTGCACCTTTTTATTTAACTCTCCTTAGAAGGTTTGGGAATGAGTGGAGGAGCAGTGCCCCCTCAGACGGAACAAACATCTAGCCCGGTGAGGCGATCAGTACAATGCAACGGACCCGGGGATGCACACCAGGCATTTGCAATCCAGCAGGTGGGGCCGATGGTACTCCAGTGCAGTAGACTGGGCAAGATCCAAGTGCTGAGGCTGTAAACTCAACAACAATCAACCTGATGACATGTCAGAACTGAACCCTCATGCACAACAGGAGATGCATGTAAAAGGGTCCCTGCACCCACCTCTTAGATGCTGCACCAAAAATATGTCTGCTGTCCTGTCTTCCTTGTCTACATTCTCCTTTGTACTGAGTTAAAGTAATTAAATAACACACCTTTTTTTGGATGCCGCCAAGGATCATTATCATAAGTATAACTGTGTTTTGGCCTCCCTCCCCAACTGTTCTTTTTTATATGGGGGTTATTGTAGATTCTGCTTCACTTCTGTTTGCTCCATTGTCTCTTTGCACTATTGTTTTTGTTTCCTTCTTTGGGAAGGGTGGGGGGTTGGAGGAGGTGGGATCGTATTTTGTTTGTGTTGTATTGTTTAGGTTGGTCCAATCGATACAATGCGACAGATGCTTCTTGTTTCAGAGGTGCAGGGTAAGTGAGAGGGAGGGAGAGAGGGGGACAGGGTGGGTTGCTGTCTGATTATTTTATGTACCTGTTATCGCCTAAACTCATCCAGCCATCACGATGAGCCACGCACGTAATGGGTGATGGGACTTACACTTTTATCTTAAATTGTTAATTGGAGAGGGGCAGTTTTAGGTGCCGAACGCAGATGTAATCTTGATATATTGCTTCTTCAGGAGATGCGTTTCCTTGGAAATAGATGCCATTTCCTTGCTCGCCTGGGCTTTGCATGGGTTTACTAAGAGTGGATCACCAAGGGTTCCAGAGGTGTTGCCATTTTGATTAGCAGGGGATTTCCTCTTCGGGTTATGCACACTTGGTCAATAGGTTGGGAAGATATGTGGCGATCGCTGACCTCCTGGACAGCGTACGGATCTCAGTGGCCAGCATTTAAGCCCTCTCTCCACTTTCGGCATCATGTTTGGGGACTGACTGTGGGCACTCTCTTGGTGGGATTCCCAGAGGGACCTAGATTAATGGGGGAGATTTCAAGGGTGTGGTGGACAGGGGGGAATAGACCACTCACATGGGACTGCGGAGACGCGGGCCAATGTTTTCCTGTTTTCCATTATTTGACTTCCTTATGGACCTGGGCCTTATGGACCATTGGTGGGTTTTTTACCCACAAGAGGGCTTACACTTTTTTCTCTGGCACACACCAGTGTTTTGTCCACATCAATTATTTTTTTCTCCCCAACTGTGATATTTGCAGGGTCATAAGCGTTCAAATTTTAGCTAGGGGGCTCTCTGACCATTCCCCCTATTGGGGCTTCAAAACACCACTCCACACTTCCACTAGCGCCTGGATACTTGGCTCCTTTCCACGCATGAACATAGGCAACACATTTCCGCTGGGGTTGGTTCTATTTCACAGATTAACTTCTGGCTCTGTGGCCTACCCGGGCACTGTCTGTGGGGCACTTAAGGCCACCATCAATGGAGACCTTATCAGTAACCAATCAAGGGTTAACAAATAGCGAGATCAGACACTATTGGACCTGGAGGCTAGAGTGCACCAACTGAAGTACCTACAGCAAGATCTCCTGTCTTCCGTTATTCTCAGAAACCTTATCTATACAAGGGACACGATCAAGCAGTTACACATGGACGAGGCTCAGAAGCCATTGAACACCATCCTGTCACATATCTATCAATGGGGTAATAAAGCCAGCAAGACCCTCTATTGGTTTTGTGGTACACTCAAACATTCCCCAATTGAGCACATAATTGGTCAATTGGGGGTGGAACTCACTAGCGCAGAGGGGATTGTGGGTGAGTTTGCAGCATTCTATACACAGCTTTATACGAGGGAGGACGACTAGGCGGGGCAAAGGTGGAGCGTTGTCTCTGTAAGCTTCCGTTACTGCAGTTCTCGGTTGTGGAGCGGGACTCACTTGAAGCCGAGCCTGGAGAAGAGGAACTTTTAGTAGCCTTGACCCAGCTCCAGGGCAGGCAAAACCCTGGCCCTAACAGTTTCCCAGGGAAGTTTTTTCAAGCTACTGCTTCAAAGATTATTGGTCTGTTACATTCCATGCCTCTAGAAGCAACATATAACGGGTGTGGCAGACCTCTATGTTGCAGAGATTGTGGTGATTCATAAACCTGGGAGACCTCTCGAGGGCTGTTCTTCCTATCATCCGTTTTCTTTATTGAACTTGGTGATCAAAATTTTGCAAAGGCATTGGTCAATCGGCTAGCGCCACTGACTGAAACAGTCATGCTTTACTTGGCTTTGTGTGTTCTCTCCTCTTTCCAGGTGTCACAGAGGAAAGGCAGCATTTTGGGGAATCCAGGCACCAAACATTGTCATTCATGTATAGTCTTCTTTTGAGCTGCATTGTATTGTGGGCTATTCTGGCCCTTTTGTCCCTCGCTTGTGAGTGTGTATGTGTTCTCCTTCAAGATGGCTGAAGTACAGATTTTGGACCTGTATTGTTATATTAATAGTCGTTTTATTTTTGAAAAGGCTTAATAAAATGCTAGTCAATAAAAAAGAAATCTGACACAAATTTATAAAATAGACAGCATGTTTATAACATTTTACACACTAGAACGAAAACGATCCACTGAAGGCTTTCGGAGATATAGATTTTACAAGCAATAATAAATCAATACAATTTTAATCAATCGCGAACAAGCCTTGGCGAAGTCAATGAATTGGGCACTTAGAAACTTTTTCAAAGAAAACTTAGGTGTCAATGAGGTTGGTTAGTAGTTCTTGTGGCAACCAACTCCAGCAGGGAGCCAGTCAGGGGACCAGCAAGGTCCTCAAGAACAGTCACCTTCACAGAAGAAGCAGTCCTTCAGCAGTTGCAGGCGCTCTATCTCCCTTGCAATGGATTTCTTTGAAGTGGTCCTGATGGAAGGGATGAAGGATGCTGAAGATGCTCCAAGGATGCTGTGGATGCGATGCGGTCGACCGGGGTCTTCCTGAGCTACCAGACACCCGTTGTCACGGTCACAGGCCAATCCTTCTTGGGTCAATTACTACCCTTCTGAGGGTCCCAGCAACTCTCCAACAGCTCTCCTGGGCTCAGCAAACTCAGATGCAACTCTGTGCATCAGGTCATGGTGTTTGGTGCTGCGTGGCAGTGGTGGTAGCGACTTCAAGACTTTGGGCTACCAACTTGCCTCACCGGACTTCATCAGCTGCTGTGTCCCTGTGCTGCAAACAGGAATCCAGTCAGCTAGCCCTCAGAGTTCTCTTGGCTTGACTGTTATCTGGAGACAGCTTCTCAATGAGCAGGACACGGCAGGCACTGTCCCTCTCTTTACCAGCCACCAGGTGCAGGTGCAGCAGGTGGCTAGCGGTGCAGCCTCTCATTGCTGGTGGGCTGAATATCAGTTTTAATCAGGTTGCCCCAGTGAATAGATTTGAAAAAGCAAGATGTGACGGGGAGTTTGGAAAAAATACTCCCTATGTGAGGTCAACATGTTTGTACCCATGAGTGACCCTACAAGGAGTTCAGGGGCATTTGTCAGAACCAAAATGGTACAGTCACTCTGAAATAACAATTCTAAAACCTGATCAGGCCAAACGATAGTAAGCCAGGTGATACAGACGTTGGCCCACAATGTCTTAGTCATGGGGTCCACCGTCGTACTGAATATTGGAAATACAATAATTAAAACCTTTCAAGTACATGACAACAATGTACAAGTCTACTGCTAAAATGAGGTTTGTAGAACTGAGTGAGAAAGTGAGACAAGTATCATCCACCAATTTGCACACTAGTGCGGAAGGCGGAGTGAAAGGTAATCTTACCAATAACATGAGTGTTCTGTTCACTCTTGAGCCTCGAGTGGCCACTTAGACTGCAGAGCTGTATGGCACAATAGTAAAATGAATAAAATCAGTTTGGATTATGGGCTGCATATAGTAAGCAACTAAGGGGCCACTAGATATATACAGAAAACCCACTGCCTTCAGGATTGTCAAGGCCTGCCATAGGAGTGACTTATAGGTTAATATGTGTCTATATGTATAGGTAGATATAGGTATAGTATATCTAAGTAAGGGGTGCTTACACCACCTTACCCAGGCTGCAAGTGTAGACCTGTGGTGTCATTTCGGAAGGCTTCCCAGGGGTAGCATAATACATGCTTCAGCCCCTGGTAGGCCTCTGGGGTACCTATGCCCTTGGTACCTAAGGTACCATATACTAGGGGCTCACAAGGTAACTCAGTAACCAATCTGGTATGTACCTAAAGTACATGGTATCCATTTAGAGAGAGAACAGCTAGGCTGTGGTCCTGATTAGCAGGGCCACAACCATACTAAAGTCCAAAAACCAGTGAAACACAGCAAAAAGTGGGGGTAACCATAGGAAGCAGACCCTACTCTCCTACACCAATCTCCAAAGAGAAGCTGGTGGGATTTAGAGACTTTGCAACAGAGACCCGCATTATTAAAAGGGTCTCATAACGTGATACAGGATCATATTCATGTAAAAAAGGTACCCATTAGATTAAGCAGCACTGTATATCATGGGTGTCAGAAAGTGAACAAAAATATGGTATCTGCAGCAGAAAAAAATTCAAGTGTTGAGGAACACTCGAGGGATGCCTTGAGTGGTTTAATGAAGGGAATGAAGACCCTAAAATATGTGACATGGAGAAATGCTGGAGATCCATGGTTGAAGCATGTGGTGTGAGTTTCAAGCCACAGGTGCATAATAATGAAGGGATTTCAGGGCAATAGTGGGTGCCAATGGTAAAGGAAATGAGTACCCCATTCCAATCATATAAGCCCCAAACTATGTGCATGGGTCAAGGTGGTATTATGAATACAATGCGGGATAATATGTGGTTGAAGGGACCACTATGTAGGTAGTCATGTCTTTGTGTAAGAGTGATGGCCAAAGACCATGGCCGTTATAGAGCAGTCCATGGAATATCATTGTTCAGTCCCCCTAAGTGACTTTTGAGTCAGAAAATCCAACGCTGTTCTGTCTGGAACAACAAGGTCTCCTGGTTACCCTTCTAGGTGGTGTAGTGGGGTTTATATATGATAACCCATCTAATCTCTTCTTCGGTATGAATGGTCGTCAGAATATGTCTGGACAGTTTTGTGTTTGATTTTTGCATCTCACGGACCTGCAGTGTTCAACTACCTGGGTTTTAACCTTGCAGGTAGTTGTACTGGAATCTGAAGTGACAGATGATGATGTAGATGACCCCACTAGTGATGCTATTTGTATGCTTGTTTAGCACCCACAGGGTCCTTCGCCCTAGGTCTATCCGAGTTTGAGGTTGTGTCAGATGACAGACTGAATAGGACAGCAAGGAAAGTGTCCCAGTGGCAAAGACCTTAACGTATCTTGACTTTCTCTCTGGGACGTAAGTAGTCTGGTGTGGGCAATCCTCTCTCTAATGCTTTTGCTCCGTTTAAGGGCAAACAAAGGCCTTTCAAGTTTGCCTTCACTTGAATTGAGAATGTGCCCGTTTTTATTAACGGCCTTTCTTACGTATCGGTCAGATGAATGAACGAGCTAACGCATACCACTCTATCTGAAGTGCGTTTGGGGGGTGTTTCCAGAAGAGCCTCTCCATGATTATTTCTCGCCCTTTTTGCCGCTCTACAGATGAGGTTCTGTGGATACGGTCTCTATGCAAGACTGTTACTCAGTTCCGCTGTGTGTCTTTTGAACTTTTCCAGTTCTGTGGAAACTGTTAAAACATAAATGAGGATATTCGAGCCATGGGCTTCTGCCACAATTCTGAGAAGATACCACCATTCTTAGTATATAATAACAGGTCTAAGAAAGGTAACAAATCCTTGCTGTATTCGCAGGTGAATCTGAGACTGTTGTTCCTGGTGTCGAGCCACTCAGAAAAGGTATTCAGCATTGTGAGATGGGACTACCAGATGACCAAAATATCATCTATGTATCTATTCCATAGTTTGAGGTTCGTCTGGAAGGGATTGTCAGCTGGATAGATGTGGATGATCTCAAAACTGTGCATGCAGACGTTAGCAATGCTTGGCATAAATGTACTGTCCATAAAAGTGCTAGTCACTTGCCAGTAGAGTTAGTCTTGGAACAAGAAAAAGTTTTCCTTCATAGCTATAGACGCACCATCCATGACAAAGGAGGTGGAGGGTAAAATCGTCTCATTCCCTTAATTTTAACAATGCCCTAACTGTTTCTAGGGTGTCCTTTTCCAGAGTGTTCTTACAGAATGATTCAACATCATAAGACACCAAGTAGTGTATGTGAGGATCAAACTGAAAATCAGTAAGGAAAGTGACAACTGTTTAGTATCTTGTAGGTACAAAGGCATGTCACCCACATCTGAGGAACAAATCAACAAAGTGGGAGAGAGCCGATCCCTGAGACAATGGGTCTTCCTGGGGGCGGTTGTCTGGGTTTGTGAATCTTTGGTAAGATGTAAAAGGAGGGCCTCTTGGGGTGGGCGTTAATTGAAAATTCTGTCTCACTTCTTGTGATTCATTCTGCATCTCTTCATTTTCCTACCAAAGCGCTAATGATTCTCTGGAGTCTGGGAGTAGATTACCTCTGTAGGGTCCTACAGTATTTCGTGTCACTCAGTTGTCAGAGACATTCTTCCTGGTTTGTGTTGGAATCTAAGATCACTGTTGTGCCACCTTTGTCTGCTGATATTATGATAATTTCCTTGTCTGCCCCAAAAGATTTCACACAATCCATCTCTTCGTTGGAAAGGTTGAGGAAAGGGTGTTTTGCTTGGGATTTCAGGGATTCCCCCTCTCGATACTCAGAGCTCCCTAGCCCATCCCCAGAGGTGTGGCTACCAAGGGACTACCTGCCCCTGGAAAAAACAATTTGACAACTGGCTTCTCCTTTCGTTGTTCCAAGTGCCAGCCTGTCTGCCTAAACAAAAGAGTTACCCATTTGCCCTTAAGTGGCGGCTTCTCCCCTGAACCTTGCCTTTCAGGCTAAGACTCGTGTGGCTTCCGGCAGGGGTGAGGTAACACTTCTCTCCCATGCAAGCCCCAGCTGTGTCTTTTCCTGGGAGTTGTTAGCACGTCTCTCCAGGAGGGCAGAAAGCTCTCTGCAGGACAAGCCCCGTGTACATCAGTAAACAGCAACTGGAGACCTTGGGCAACTAAAGTGGCAACTTCTAAATTTGCACTTTGCCCACCAGTGACATTAAATTCGATTTAACCATTGAATTAGATTTAATGCCCTTATTTTTTTGATATTAAACAGTACCAACCTTAGTAGCACCATTCATAAGTTCGCAGGGCTGGGGTGCCAGCCTGTAACTCTGTACTTGCCAATGGGGCTTCTAGCCTTTCCACAGTAAAAACGATGATTTTGGGGTTTTACTGCTGGAACATGTAAAAGTACAAGTTCCACTTTTTAACATGCAGCACCTTGTCTTAGAGCTCGTCAGGCCAGCAATAGGGAGATTTTCATGCATTACTTTAAATGGTAAAGTCGAGATAGCAGTTCCAAACTACTCTTCCAGTCTGCAGTGCCAGACTGGAAGCCATGTTTTACCCAGTCTTACTTACGGTGGCACAGCAAGTACTGCAGTACCTGGGGGCCCCTAGCTTAGAGGCCCTGGATACCCCTCGGTCCATAGATTGGGGAAGTCAAGTAAGTTAGGCTATGCCAACTGAGGGCGAGCCAATTGAACATACACCATTTTAGCAGGGCTCAGGGCATTTCAAAGTCATTACACCAGTACATAGCAGTCAAAAATAGGTGTAAAAGGTTATTTGTGGGAGGGGGGGGTAAACCTATAAAAAGCCTGTTTCCTCACATGAATTAATAAAGTTATGTTTACAGTACGATAGCGAGAGCAAGTTACTACAGTATACCAGAGCCATTAAGGCAGTTGGCTTTTAAGATCTAATTGAAGATGCAGGTAGTACTGTTCCCTCCTTTAAAGTGTTCGGATCAGTCCAATTCTTTGGTTACTAGAGGCACAACATTTTCTGCTTGAATGCAAAGAAACACGGCAAGTGCAATTGGTGCACTTGGGTACCTCCTCACACCCAACGAGGGAGCTATTAGTGGCAAGTGTTTGAGGTAGCAAGGTCGGTTGTAAATAACTCTTTATAAAAGTTCTGAACTTTGGTCCACAATGGGAGGGATATCACTGTTGCTACTAACAGCAATTTCTCTTTCAAGTTCCCGGGGTGGTGACCAGTGCACGAGTCGGGAGTACACGAGGGTGGACAGCGTTCACCCACTATTTTCACAAGGTGAATGCCATCCACCCTGCCAAGTAAGTGGGCCCCACTGAATAATGTGCTGAACTCGTACCAATGTAATTTCTAAACACACAGAGACTTTCAGCAGTGCATGCACGATGTCTGCTTTCCATGTGCAATAAGCAACAACGTGCAGGCTGGGATGGGGCTTTCTTATTTAAGACTCCTGCTGGGCCCATAACAAAGTCCGAATTTGAGGGGTCATCAGGCCTCCTTTTGTTCGAGTCTCTTGGCTGGGAGCAGTCAGGAGCCTCAAACGTAGATGCAAATGAAGCAGAGAGGAAACAAAGATTAGCACTTCACACATACTTAAGGCAGGTTTTCACTTTGTTTTCACTTTCTTTAGTCCCTGTTTAAGAAATATTCATGCACTGTACGAATGTCAGATATTTTGGTCTTTTCCAGTAGTTACACATAGCAAATTGCATTTTTATAGAGCTTACTACACCTGAGGAGGCGTTAAAATAATTTAAGTACTACTATTTTTTCTTGTATAGCCCTACTCATCCCAATGCAGGGTTTTAGAGTGCTTTACATCAACACGTGCATATTACATTTATAATACATTACATAAGTTTGTAAATGAATGTAGAGGATGTTACATAAAACTGGGGGATTGCAAGATGTAGAAGTCACATATCATCTTCCATAGCTCACTGTGCTACTATCCTCGCAATGCGCTCAAACGTACATGATAGACCTGCTAAACATATACGTGAATGCTTTATATCTGTCACTTCTTGTGATGCGACTTCCTGTAAAGTTGTGGTTTGTGATGCCACCTTCTATATCAATTCCTGTGATGCCATGTGTGATGTTGTGCGCCGTGATGTTGTGAACTGTGATATCGCGTGCCGTGATGTCGTGCGCCGTGATGTCCAACTAGATTAGTACCCCACTTCTTTTTTAAGGACGTGTGCCCTGGTGGCGATTCTATAGTGATTCCTCAGGCATACCAGAGAATGTTGCTGGTTAACCTAGCATACTGTGATGTGTTAAGTGGACGACAGGAAGTTCCCTTCTCCTGGAGTATTGTGCTAACCTTTCACCCCCGACTAGCTAGTTTTAATAGGAAAGGCCTATTTTTGCCTTAGTGTTTTAAGTGTTGCCTGCATGCACATGCACTCTCGCTAGCAAGACAATTGTGTTCTATAATGGGCTTGGAAACAGTCCATTACTTACCATTTGCTTGAAACTTTGTCACTCTTTATTGCTGCCTTCTAAACAGCAAACGCTCGCCAGGCGTAGGGCCGGCTCTAGGCTCATGGTGGCCCTGTGCAGGGAGCGTAGGTGGGGGCCCCGGAAGAGGGGGTCCAGACGGGGCGGAGCTCAGGAAGGTGTTTTAATAATACGAGCACAAGAACAAACGTTACGTTCATAGGCAAAGGCAATGGTGGTACTTGTGCAAGTATCAAAGCAAACAAAATGCCATTACCACGCAGTCCCCAGCCTAGGGCCGGCCCTGCTTACCTTGCTACCAACACCAATGGTTCATCTTTTATGTCCAAGAGGGACAATTCATGAGGTGAAAGTAATTTTAACAATAAATGAGCCAAACAAGCCAGGATCCACAAAGACAAATCCAACATCTGTAGATATGAAGTTTGTGCTGCCAACATAGTCAGATCCAAGAACGAAAGTAAGACCTGCCTAGTGAGCACCAATTCTATCCTGCCTGAAGTCGCCTTCTTTTAATGTTCAACAATGAAACTGAGTTACCACTACCCAGTGACACTAGCAGTAGTAACTGTGGCCTAACAGGAGTATCCCCTGGGATTTACTGACCCAAGGTCAGTACAGCTTCCACAGCATGTCTCTGCCCCTGCTCAGATTAATGCACCAACCCCAGGTTGCACCACTGTCCACCAAAAAAAGAAATCTAAACAAAAGGGCCCGCAATTAGGCCATTCCAAATTCAGAAAACTAAAGTGGAGATAAGAGGCTTGATAATACGCCCTTGAGAATTCCAATAGAAGCCCATGTTCTGCTGTGAACATGGGCTTCTATTGGAATTCTCAAGGGCGTATTATCAAGCCCATCATTGCCGATTTAGGGACAGTTTTCTGCCGCTAAAGCGGCGATAATTTTAACTCCGTTTCTAGATGATATGCCCCTCAGTGCGTGAGGTCGTTTTTTCCAGCCATTAAATCACAAGGAACCCCATATTCCATGTGGATTTGCCACATACATTTACCACCTGCTGTAAGTAGGTTGAACATTTATAGGGGGACCTGTGCATAGGGTAAGGGGTACGAAAGGGTGTGGGTGTTTGGGGGGGGTGATGCATTGTATGATTTTTCTGGTTAAAAAAAGTGGGTCAAGATCTTTCTTACCTCACTCGCGAGTGACTCACTCCAAAGTCTCTATACCAGGTAGCCAGGGGTGGCATAGCTGCCAAGGTTTCAGATTGCTATGTGTGAAAATTTTCAAAATGTCAGTGTAATTATGTGTGACATTTCAACGACTAGGAGTGACACTTTCTCACAAGCAAAATCAAGCAATGAAGATGAGGGAAACATATAAATATCAGAAATTACACCCATTTGAGCAACAAGAAACTCCAAGAACATCTTAAAAGTGCTGCAAAGCACTAGAAATGGTCTTTGTCCACATGGGACCTGGCCCAACAGGAAGGATGTGTAAGGCACCAACATGAACAAGTTACCCACAAAGCCATCTCAGTTATCTAAGTGTCACACTGTCTCAGCTGACACGTGCACAGACAGACTAGACTGCCTAGCACCATTCTGGTGCAATAATCTCCCATACAATATAGATGATAGCTTACTGCTGTCAGAAAACCTTTAAATTACCCCCTGCAGTTTTGAGAAATAAACCGCAAACTCAAAGGAAGGCACAGAACCGCACACTTGGTTACAGCTATTATCATTCTTTTAGCACTAAAGTGACAGTGGAAGTGCATACCATATTGCATACATGCTGTTTTGAACATGTCCGATTTTTAACATGCTGTCGAATACAGGTTGTTCATTAAGGCATCACATGACATTCACTGCAGACTATGTATGTAAACATTTCTAAAAGGTGGAGGTAAAGGGATGAGAAGGAAATAGAGAACGAAGAAGAGAAAAAAATGTAAGCGGGAGAGGAGAGAGAAGGGGGGAGACGATGCGAGCAGGGAGAGGGGTGAGAGGGGAGGAGGTAGACAAATAGAGGAGAGAGGGAAAGAGTTAAAAAAGAAGGTGTATAGGTGAGATTGGAGGAGAGAGAGATGTCCAAAAGCAGAAATGGAAGGGGAAATGCAAATGTGAGGCACTTGACATGGCTATTGCAGCAAGTAAATATAGCCAAACATGCGCTGGACACCTCAGTTGAATTAGAGGTAACATCTCAGTTAAGGAATGGAACACTGGTGAACAGTCATGGAGCAGAGTCAAATTAAGGTTATTTACGTATTGAAGGATTTCAACATCATTATATGTATCGATGGTTCACTGCATTAGTTGAGTAGTTTGACATCTTCACTGCAAAGCGCTCTACCGTCCCACGCCACTTTCGCTCTTATAAAAACACGGGCATAAACAAATAAATAAATAACTGCGAAACTGGTAACATGCATTATCGAGTCAATGGAATCTGGCAATGCCCGAGTAGGACATTGCCTCCTGTAAAAGGCGCTTTACATTTTAGCAAGCTTTTAACAATGTGCTTTAATAAATGCTTTTAGGAAGCCGGGTGTTATGACAACCGAGGCTCGTTTGTAGGGTGAGATTAGAGGAGGTAATTGCATGCCTATGGTCTGACAGGAACCCCGGTGACTCCTCGCCTTGTCTTGTAACGAGGGCCCCTCTACCTTGCGTTTCGTCACCAATTCGATTGCTTCATACAGAGAAAGCAAAAGGCCCAAATCGTGTGTTGCATATATAAAGTACACAATTCTATGAGCTATAAGCTCTTATGTAATGAGAATATGCCATAACATTAGCGCATTTCATTCTTCTACGTTTCTAATTGAAAGAGGCCCACTTCACCCATCACCTTTCATCCCAATTAGCAGACTGAGACAAGAACAGTTTTAAACATGGTAAATAAATGCTAAATAAATTAGCACTAGTGCAACATTCAGCCATGCAAGGAGGGCACTACAAGTTAGTGATTTTTGTACACGACCACCCACTGTGGCAGCTGCCGATCACGCCTCTCTGAAATAATTAAATAATCACAGCACAGAGTAGTCTCACACAGTCCGGTCTCTCACTTACTTAACGAAGTAGCAGTAACTCGAACAGGAGCCACTGCAGCATTTACCGTCGCGTGCCTCCAGAGTCTTCTGTGCCAGGCCTAAACTCGGGTCAAGCGAAGGTACGATGGATGAAGAGAGCAGCACAGCGCCGACTGCCCCAGGCCAAAATGAGCACGAGAGCGCGTAGCGGTGAAGCGCCTGACGCTCACTGCTACGTCCTACTTGTCATCGCGACGCGGGGGCAGGGCTGGCAAAAATAATAAATTATTTTATGTCGCCCCAGGGCCGTCATTGGTAGCGAGTCTGATTGACGGCCCTGGAGGCTGGGACAGCAGCAAATTCAAACGCAGGAGTGGGGACCGGGACGTTGTGGAGGCCGCCAAATCCTGCCAGGGGGCCGCCACAGCCTCGAATATCAGATCCTTCCGATCTGATCCTCGTCATGGCGGCCCCTGGGGTTTGGCGGCCCTGTGCAGGTGCACACTTTGCACATGCCTAGGGCCGGCCCTGATTTTCCCGCATAGATTAAATAAATGTGATAAGTACTCCTCTGCCACTGCTATGATGTGGTCAACGTTGGATGTATCAAACCACTTGTTATGTTATTTTCCTTCCCCTACCCTCCTCACCCCCTCCTGGATCTTCTTCTATCTGGTCCCTGTTTCTTCTCCCCTTAACACCCTCCTTCCTGTATTTCTTGAACTCTTCCCAGAAGTACAAAACTTTTTTATAAACACTATTGAAGCAGGCCTGCTTTTTTTTTTTTACTGCCACGTTACCCACCCGCCCTCCCATTAAACTCCCACCCGCCCTTTCGATACCCACCCAAGTGCCAAAGCGAATGGCTTGCCCATAGGCGAGACCTATTGTCTTTTCCAATGCTTGTTGTATAGGGCAACAATGTGGCTTCTTGGCCACTTTGTGGCGCTATACTGTCGCAGCAGAATTCAGCCTGCGGACAGGGACTTTTATCCGCAGGGAATCCTACGACTCGGCAGAGGTTTATTTGTAGCACATTTTATGCCGATACTGGCTCTCTATTCTGGAATGAGAGGTCCATGGCATTCAGCCATTTGCTGCTGCTTGATTTTTCTGTGTCCAGTGGATACAGAACGGGGCCAGTGCTTTACTACTGCTCATCAAGTTTAGTTCATTTTTCCCTAAATACCAGCATATGATTTCTAAAATTTTTATATATTAACCTTTTCCACTACACTTTCACACCTCCCACTTAAAATATGACTCCTCACCTCTCTCCAGTCTTCTGCTCCTTCCGCTGGACCACAGGACTGTCTCCAAACCCCAGGGCATCCATGAGGTCATCAGAATCATCTTCAAAAGTGAGCTCATCCTTCTTGCGAGGGGCAGCGATAGGTTTTGTGGCAGGGGTCACAGGTGTCTCTGTGAAACAAGCAAGGAGATTACTGATATGAAACTGAACAGACTCCACTATTAAAAATCAGGCCCCTCAAAGCTGCAGGCTAGTCCTGGGGATGTGACCTCCCGCTACGCCTGGTTTCTCCCTGTAGTTCTAAAAGAATATTATGATGTGCCAGGAAAACTGCAGCTGCAGTTCATTCCAGAACATCAGATTTTGGTGGAAGGCACTCAAGATCCTCTTAACAGTTCCACGTCACTTCTTTTCAGCCGAGGGAGAATATCCCTTCTTACCTTGCTTAATACCCGGATATCAAACTTCTGAGCAACGCTAGCACCAGGGGGATAGTGCAAGCCCCTGCAGCCAAGGGGGTGGCCCAACCCTTCAAGGGCCCACAAACACTTTAGGGGGCCCCCATTCGATCCTAGGACAATGAATATATGTGAGATACAGGAGAGTATGGGGCCCTCTTCACATTCTGCTGGGAAGGTCTGACACAGTCAAGCAACTTGAGACAAAGCCACTGAAACACTGAATGCATTTTTTCACTACCTTCAAGTTGAGAGCAAGATGCCGAGTCTGTAACATGAAACAGCCTTGTCAGCAAGTGGTACTTGACAAACCACTAGAAACAACAGAAAAATACAACACAGCACTTTTTTCCTTTACAAAGCAAAGAAGCACTAAGCAAGGAAGTAAGGGAAATTCGTTCATTGGCACAGCATTTTTTTTTAATTGCTCGCATGACCCCAAAGGTCTCTTTCTTAATATTGAAGCAAATTACTGCTCTTTTTGTTGGGGCAGAAAATGCCCTGCATAGGGAAAGCACCCCTCTTTCAGACAATGGCTGCTACCCTAGCTCCCCAGAAAATGAGAAAATGACGGTAATAGTAGTGTAATTTTATATGCAGGATGGTCTTTTTACCTGTTTTGCATGGAACCTGCTGGGGGGGGGGGGGGTCTAGTGGTATACTCCATGTAAAATTGTCATTCAGTTTCTTTAACTGTGGCCTTACATTTATCATGTATGGGCATGCATGAAGGGTGGTATGTGCATGTGTAGGTTGTGGTCAAGTGTAAGGTGTGTCTACCCTGCCACCTACACTACCATCAAAGTGCTCTGTGGTGTTCCTCGGGCCTCAATTTTAGCTTCGACCTTATTTAATCTGTACACAGAACCATTAAAGGCATAAACCTAAACAAAACCTCAGCTGTAACCTTAAATCAAGACACAGATGAAATTCAATTATTTTTCAAAACTTCAAAGATTGAAGCTAGTGGCAACCTATGATGCGGTCTATCCCAATTGCAACCCAGGATGCGAGATAACTTCCTTAGACCTCAGAAACTCCATTTTTGAGGGAGCCCCCACAAGCATCAATTAACCCACTCAGACCCGTTCTTAACCCAGATTCGAGACCGGTTCATTCTCCAGGTAGCTATGACCACCTTATCCCTATACTTTCAAATCTCAAATGCCTATCCATCACAGCCAAAATCACTGAAAGGTTTTCGTGTCTAGCGCATACAGCCATGAAGAAAACCCTCCTGAACTCTAAATATTTACAACAACAAAAACAATCCCTCTCAAGAAGCACTCGCGGCACATTGGACTCTGCCTGTCTATCATGGAATAAAACCCCTCTCTCGATCTTCCATGAGCAGCTCAAAGCCCTCCTTTTCTGCCAGTTCCTAGACTAAGGGTCTGATACATAAAGTCATGTTACAGTCGCAAACCATCCGATTCTCAACACTGCAAGGACTTAAATGCTTTTAGGAATGTATTAAACTAATTTTGAGAGTCAGTAAAATCTTTCCCACTGACAAAATGAGTTTAGAGAACCATACTGAATCACAATAAGGACGGAGTGTGAAAAGGGATATCCCCTCATAATTGCCATTTTGTATGGTAAGTATCAATGGTTTTCAACCACAATTGTGGTTGCAACCACTGATGAGCAGTGGCCGGCAGACATGGTTTGCAGGTGGCAGGGCGGATGGGGGAGGTGGGGTGGAGGCACAGTACGCGGGGGCAGTGGGCTAATTAAATAATATATATAAAAAAAGAAAATTACCTTGCCGTGCCCCGGATCTCCTTTCCTCGTCAGAAAGGGTCAGGAAGTACAGCCAGGCTCCCCAGACCAATCACAACGCTGCAAACTATTGTGATTGGTTTGAGAGCCCTGGTGTGACGGGGGAATGGGAGCCTGGGAGAGCGGGAAAGTGTGCATGACTGGTTTAGCCAGCCCGAGAGGGTCGAACAAACTGCCAGTAAGCATTTAGGGAGTGGGCAAACCACTCCTCCATTGTCCTGCCCGAGAGCAGAGCAGCCCTAATCGCCCAACCGCAGAGAGGCAGGACACATAAAATGATAATAACTCTAAGTTCTTATCATTTTATGTTTCTTCTTCCTCGCACTGCTTAAAAGTAGTGGGGCGACGCTCCTCCCCCATAGCAGAGGAGCCGCCCCTGCAATGAGTTACTGAACTCAAAGAACAGGGTGGTAATAGATTTAAATTTGTAAATGGTGATGGGTGATATTGGGGGAGAAGGCTGTGGTCTAGAGGACCACTGATGCGCCCACGAAAACTTTTTCCAAACTGACAACTTTTTTTAGTTTTTTTTAAAGCTTCAAGGGTGCCTTTAAGGAATATAGGCTGCTTTAAAAAAGTTTGATGTTTGGGAACGCAAACGAAGAGATGGAAGGCTGCTGTTCCTTTCAGGCCACAATCTCCGCTATGTAGCCAATCACAACTCGTCACCAATAGCGATCTGCCAAATAATATTCGTTAGTCAGGTCATTTAGGACCCCCTTCACTTGGAGATTTTGCAATGTGACTTATTACTACATATGTTGCATCCTAAAATCAAAAACAGGCCACAAAAAGTCAGTGCGCAATTTGTGACCACTTTTTAATACCGATCTCAGTACATGGGGCCCTCTATTCCATATTGACTGTACAGACAGACTAAGTGCATGCACACATTTTGATTAAGTCTATATTTTAAAAGTTGTCTTAACTCTCTCTCTATCTCGATGTCATCCACACATGTTCATCATTGTTGCAATATAAAACAACCTCCCACCAACCAGCCCTGTTTCACTATGTCTAGCTCAGTAAAGGTTGAAGTCCACCGGTCTCCACATATGTTTACCTTTCGAAACAGTGGCCGTTGCTGTGTGCCGGTGCAGCCCAGGTCTCTGCTTACTGCTTTTATAAAATTATTTATCTATTGTTTTCATACAATGTAAAAAACATCATATTTAATAATAACAAACTAAGGCTCAACCAGGCATCAATTCACACAGGTAGCGTAGTGCCAGTCCTAAAATATGAGGGCAATGGGTATGCCGGCCTGTATCAGTATCCCTTAATGGTCCATGCCTCTGTGAGGCGTATCACTTCACATCAACTAACCCGACGCAGACATGATGTGCAGTGGAAGAGGTTGCCCTGGGGCGCCCCTTGGTGATCCTCTGCCATCACAATCCCTGATAGTTATGGATATCCATTGGCCATGTTTCTAAAGGTCTCTTTAGAATGAAGCGGTCAGGCCAGTACCCCAAGTGTCTCTTTGCCTTCCGCCTGATATTGTGTAAGGTATGATTTAAATGGGTTCCGTATATCTATGGCTCGTGATGTGGGGGAGGAGTTGTGAGTATGATTCAAATTGTTCATTACAGTAAATCATTGCTTATAGCCATTATTTACATTTTGGGCAGAAGTATAAGTATAAGTATAAAAGATTTTATTACGCGCTCTGCTACTACAGAGTATCCTGGCGCGAAGCCCCTTAACCAGTAACAATCGACTAGTCGTTGGGCTAGCAGCAATGCTAACACCAGTTGTTTTTCATGGAGCTTTTTTAATGGATTGTGGTGAATTGCTCTGTCCAGCCAGGCAAAACCACCCTGGGTTAGAGAGGGACATCACAGGCAAACAATTGTTTCAATGTAATACTTACATCAGTCCAATAGGTTGACACCCTCGGGCAGGACAATGCCAGATGTACAAAGTCCGCCTATAGTTCTCCACATCAGAAGCAGCAGGAATTTGCTCGAAGACCAAAATAGTTCAATGTTTTTGGAGTGTAATATGTCAGATGTCAACATGTTAAATATATGATCCTCGGCCTGCTACTAGAGACATCATGCTTGTTTGGGTGCAAAAAAACCTCAAAAACCTAGGAGGCATTTCCAACCCTGTATCAGCCTCCATTCTGCTCTCGTCGACCTCTCTCTTTTAGGGAGGCCCTCTGGTGTCGCCCGGTTTAAAAGTGAAATCAAATGTTTAGCGGTAGTGAGTAAGGTGTCCAGTGCTGTTAGTGCTGGTTCGGAAGGGAACCCAGGGTCATAAAGCCTGCAAAAATCCCTTAGTTGGAAACAGAGGAATGAATCTAAGGGACTGGTGATGGGCAGGCTGTTAAACTCTAAAAGTATGAGGGATGTCCTGGTTTTGGTAGAGATCGCTCCACTGTGGGAAGTTGTGACCAAGCTTTAGGTTTGTGTGACGCTTTAAACGCAGGGAGTTTCGGGGAGTGTATGATGCTAGGTGCCGTTCGCTTCTAGAAGCCCTACCAGACCTCAACAGTGCAGGCAGCTGTGGAGCTTTTGTCTTAGAGGTGGGTGACTTGACTTTCCAATCAGTGAGGTAAGTGGAGTGGGGCTGATACGGTCCAACTCAATCGCCACATGTGCTATATGAGTGACGGGGTGATGCCAGTAATATGCAAAGTGGGCTTGGACGCTTTCGTAATACAATCCAGGATCCGGTGCTTCAAAGCCACTTAAGTGGAACGAAGTATAAGCATGTTCCAAGTCACTCTCCCTCATTTGCCCGCCCACACCAGTCCTATAAGCTGTGCCTTTAATGTGTGTAAAAATTATTTATTAAGCTGTAGAGGAATATTAATAAAAAAATATAGCAGGCAGCGCAATAGAACCATTTTTAGGTCTCGCTGAGCCAGTGCATGCGCTGCTCGGCGAGACATTTTGTAAATGGGCTTTTAAAAGTGCTACCAAAAGCTGGCTGGCCACGGGCGTGCGGTTATACGCACAATAACGGGCAGAGGCGCCATATGGCTTTACTCTCTCGTCATGGTGCGTGCACACCACTCGTCAACCAGCCTGCTTTCACTTTGGCCTCTCCATCTTGCCTGCTCGCGCTTGAACGCTCCTCCCCCTCCCCACCACAGAGCGCGTCTCGGGGCTGCGCGTCTTTTTGTTGATTGTTCAGGATGCCATCGACCAGGTCAGAAGAGACCACAGAGGCGCAGGGACCAAAAGGAGCTTCACCGTACGCCCTGCAGGCAGGTGCATTGCAGTCTTGTTTGGTTGGCTGGAGAGCTTACTTCAGCCTGGGGAGCAGAGAACATGCATTGGAGGCTGCGAGGGAGAGCAGGGCAGCTTTGTCAGAAAACACTGCATAACCCAATGCGTGAATCTGACTTCACTTTTGCAGTTCGCATCCAGTCGTCGTTGTCAACATAGCGTGCTTCATCTTTTACCATGGGGGCTGCACTGTAAAAAAAAAATCGTCCCCTGACTGGGCACTTCGGGACCAAGGACCGGAGAAAGTTCTGAGTGTTATTACAGTAAGACAAACACCCACAAAGTAGTATTACAGCTCAACACGTGGACTGTTTTTAACTTCGAGACGTTGGTTTGTTGTGTTTGGCAGTCCATGGGTTGCACAGGGCTGACAGGTTGAGTTGGGGGGGTCCAACCCCTCATAATGCGTGCACGGCACCCTAGAAGCATGAGCAGCTTGTGACAATGGAGACTGTGGTCAGTACTGGCAGTACTGCCTAGTTTTACTCCGCCAGACCCCTACCCTCCCCTTGAAGCAGAATTCCACAGAGATGCAAGACCCTTCTTTAGTTTAGTCTTTAAAATGTGCATGAAACAGCTAGTCGCATGCACGAGTTCCTGTAGCTTTAGAACAAGCCGATGCTCTTGTTTTTTATTTAAAAGCCTATGTGCACTGGGCGTGAAATAACTTGCTGCACATGTTCATTGTGTGCGTCCGTGTGCGCAGATTTCCTGTATCGGATGGTTCCGGGTTGGTCAGTGCCTGATGTTTTTCGACCCCCCCTTGGCCCTAGTCGTGTCTGTCATCTTCAGAGCTCTCTTGTTCATTAAGAGCTTGGTTCGCCCTCTTTCTCTCGACCCCTCTTTCCCAGCACAAGCACCTTGGTTAACCCTCATGCTCCTAACTCTTTTAAAGCTTGGAAGAACATAAATCAGCTAGATCTTAAAAACCAGTTAGATAGTACGCGGCCGCTGATTTCTTCCGAACCAAACACGGCAACACTACAATTCCAGGACTGGCTTGGCCATGCTACTAATCTCTTGGTTCCTATCAAGTCTATATCCAAGAACAGATCCAGTCCTACAGCCCCATGGTATACAGATGAATTAAAAAAGCAAAAACAACACAACAGGAACTGTGAAAGGCAGTGGAGGAAAACATATGACTTAGCAAGCAGAACGCGCTACAAAGAATCACTTGCGGTTTATAAAGGAATGATAGTTAAAGCCAAAAAGTCTTTTTACTCTGCTCAAATCGAGCAAGCTAAACACTCCAGCAAACAACTATACGAGATAACTAAAACATTGTCCGGTAACGTTCCTGACCTCACCCCACCTCCATCACAAACAATGTGCGACGAGCTCGCCAGCTTCTTCTTTTCCAAAGTAGATGATATTTATCAAGCTTTTGCCTCCAACTCTACTATAATTCACCCCACTCCTCCCAATACACATCCAACCATCTTTGCTAGTTTCAATCCCTTAACCTATGACCATGTAAGAGCTATTGTCACCACAATCAAAACAGGATCGGCACTGGATCCCTGCCCTTTTTTCGTCCTTCCTCCGGTGATGGACGCTATAATACCGATCATTACTCAAGTATGCAACTCCATCTTGAGCTAAGGAATATATCCCACTGCCTTAAAAAATACATCACTGAAACCTCTTTTAAAGAAACCAGGCCTTGACAAAACTGAACTAAAAAACTATAGGCCTATAGCCAGTCTCCCTTTTATAGCAAAAGTGGTCGAAAAGGCTATGAACTCACAACTGTCGGAGTACATCGAGAAACACAGATTGCTGGATGACACACAATTCGGATTCCGAAAATATCATGGGACCGAAACCGCCTTAATTAAAGCTGCAGACGATGTGCGAGCAGTCCGAGACCAGGGTGGGACGGCAGTCTTGGTATTGCTGGATCTGTCTGTGGCTTTCGACACGGTCGACCATAAGATCTTGGTCGACCGTGTCGGCAAAATGGGCGTTTGCCAAACAGCAATAAATCTGCTTGCCTCGTTTCTCAAAGACAGAACCCAGGCCGTCACCTTGGGGCCATACAATCTGCTCAGTTGTCTCTGCCATGTGGAGTACCTCAAGGCTCATCCCTCAGTCCGACACTATTTAATATCTATGTGTCGGACCTTGCTAGTGTCATCAAAAGTCATGGGATGAGCCTAACCTCCTACGCAGATGGCACGCAATTGGTACTGGCCATTAAGGGTGACGGTGGGGAGGTGGCCCAACGCTTCCAAAAAGGAATGCTGGAAATAGGAAAGTGGATGGCAACAAATTGCCTGAAACTCAACTCGGAAAAAACCGGAGGTAGGTATTTTTGGTCCACTTTTACTAGCTTGGTCCTTATTTTGGTGGCCATCTACATTTGGAGCACCCCCTACTCCAGCACCTAAGGTTAGAAACCTGGGAGTCACCTTTGACAAGGGCCTTACTTGTATGGATCATGCAAATAAAGTTGCAACTACAGCTCACTACAAATTACGCATGATCAGAAAAATAAGTCAGTTTCTACCAGCAGCTGCCATTAAAACTCTGGTTAGCTCCTTGGTCCTTTCGGCACTTGACTATTGCAACGGTTTATTTCTAAACAGTCAGGTCAGGGTCTTAAGAAAGCTGCAGTCGATACAAAACGCCGCAGCACGTCTACTTTCAGGAATCCCAAAATTTGCTGCCATATCCGAAACAATAAAACGATTATATTGGTTGACGATCCAGACCAGGATCAAATTTAAATCGCTATGCATAGTGTACAAATCCACCAAGGTCCCCAATTTCTAATGGACCAGCTGGTTCCATATCACCCCCCCCAGACAGCTTCGGTCCTCTAACCTTAACCAGCTAGTGATCCCCCGGTCCAAAACAGTATCTTGGGGTGATCGTCGCTTTCTGATAGCGGCACCTAAACTATGGAACACTTTGCCGCAGGACATCAGACTAAGTCCGTCACTCTTGCAGTTCCGTAAGAAACTAAAAACCTGGTTGTTTAACCAATAGTTTCTCCCCTAGAAAGGTCCCGGATGTTGCAAGCTACACTGAGCATTTTTTATGCAAATATTTTAGCGCCGAGACGCCTGCGGGTATTTGTCGCGCTTTATAAATGGCAACAAATAAATAAATAAATAAATTGGGAAAACTCCAGGCCTCTGTCAGTGACCCCCAAAGTGACTGCCCTTTCTGCACAAAGGACTCCCATGATTTCTTTTTCTACGTAAGTCATATGCTGCCTTCTCCCTCAGTCCCACCCCGTAACAAATGCTTGCTTCCTCGATAGTCCCTCTCCTTTTAATTTTAGATCTGACCGCGACCTAGTGTCTCTTTAGACTGCCATCCTCTCTGGTATGCTTAAAAATGCTGCTTCTAATCTTTTAACTAACCAGAACAAACGTATATGCATTTACACATTTTCATTAGCTAGACATATGCTAAGCATACTTTATTAACTGCAGTATTAATAGTTGTACATATTGTACCTAGGTGGTTCCTGAACGCGTTCGTGTTGAAGCTTCGAGAATAAAAATACCTGTACCTTAATATGTAATCATGCTCCCTAGCATTAATGCTGCAATGCCCTTGACTTATATACGTTTGGTGTAGCTTCCTATTTTGTTTGAGACTGTTTATCCTGAGACACAAACGAGTGCTAGAGCCACCTTTAATTCAATATGGATACTTAAACACTCTTAAAAAGTTATAGGGAATGGCATTTACCACATGTGGAAAATGCCATTATCACATAACTCTTAATTCCAGTCCCCGGGAAAACTTGTTTTTTTTGCACAGGGATCAGGATTTAACTTTATACTTTTAAGGATTGTGTAAGTATAAGAAATGATAGCAATCAGCTTGTTTTGGGTGTCTGGAAGTGTGACTCTGTTCAGCGTGGCACGGGATGTTAAATCACATAGTTACCTTAGCCGCCGTACTGTGTCTTACATCATTAAGGGTATATTTCACGCAGGAATTTAAACATTGCCCCTGCTGCAAAATAATTTGCTCAGAAAACATTTGTAAATAAACGCTCCATTCTGCCCCTAATATTGGTCTAAATCTTGAGAAAACCTTTTTATTTTTGCTGTGCAATGTACACCAAAAAATAATGTTTGAATTGGCTTGAAATCCAGTATACGTCAATGTCTACTGGTCTGGTTTTACTGATTACATCAAAGTTTCGGTGTTTACACTCTTGTTGCTGTGTCACAGCTTGGCTGGTATGAGAAGGCAGAGAATTGTATTGTTTCTAATTGTTTTGTTTTAGGTCACGCTCAACCACAACTTTAGTGCCTTGCAATCCTCAATCACTTTGTAAACAAGCATTGGCATAGCCAATAGGTCTCGCTTTTGGGACCTTATAAGTATTTACTTATGCGGCACAGTATCCTTGGTGCAACAACATCAACTGTTACATGGCTAAACACTTATAAGATCCCAAAGGCGAGACCTATTGGCTATGCCAATGCTTGTTATAAGTCTGATATGCCCTGCCAGAGATGGCAGAAAGGTGAGCCAACGCGTGACCTGGTCAGTTCCACACCATATTTTAAAAAAATTACCAATTCTGTATCACGGTTAATATGGATGCCAAGATATTTAATGGTATTGTTGCACCACTCTAGTGGGTAATCGGTATAAATTATTGCTTCATATTAGTGAGCAGGAAGAGCTGAGAAGTTGCCCTGTTTATCTCAATGCCTGATAGCATCTCAAATTGTACACATTCTCTCATTGCAGGGTTTAAAAAAAAAAGTTTTTATTGATTTTACAATCAATTCACTCAGCCTTTCATCCATGTGAGGTCGATAAAATGAGTACCATTGAGTTGGGTAACAATGAACATCTGTTATTCAGTGCCAAGAGACCCCCGGGTGAACATGCGCTTTACAAATACACATGTTATGTTATGTTAACGTACTCTCATACAGAAGGCATGCTCCTCTATGGCTGGAATAGTCTCCCGCATGCAGAGGTTGCAAATGTTGACACTGGTAAGCCTTGACCATACATAACAGGTCTCTTTATCTGACCAGGGTTTGGTTGACATTCAAGGTAGAGCTGTGGAAGAATGTACAGAGATAGCACTTAACTTCTCACTATGTACCTTTCAGACTAGGGACAAGCCTGGATACAGGATTACGAGGAAGTGCTACTTGGATTTGTACTGTGTAAGGAAAGACGTGCTTGTGGAAAATATGTTGGACTTCAATTTTTAGCAAGGCTGCACGCCTGTGAGTACTCAGGTAATTAAAGAGATTCTGTGGGAGTAATTGTGGAACAATGTCAGCGCTAGGCTAAGAGGTCTCAGTCAGGCAGGCTGCTTGAGTTTATCATCAACTCAAATGACTATCATGAGCCCACGGAAAGACCGGTCACCTCATACTTCTGAGGAGGGTAAGCCGCCTTCATTCCTGAACCCATCTGTGCTTTGTGGACCTTCCAGTTGCCTCCAGTGATCTTGCTGGAGGACGTCACGCTGATTCAGTATTGTTGAACATATTCTGCTTTCGACGTTGTTCAGGAGTTTTGAGCAGCTGAACCTCACAGATATTCGAGTTAATTACAACAAAACCAGCTGTTACTCCCTGTGACTAACCAGTGGATGAGTAACACTCCATCTACTGTGCCCAGTCTGTAGGAGCCAGACATTGGTCCTGCATGTCTACACGTTATCATTTTGTCTACCAACCCTAGAGGGGCACTTGCCCGATATGGAAGTGGGTCTGTGGGCCACTCCTTGGGACTGGTGTAGTTCATACAGGTGCTTTCAAGACCATTACAATTACAGCAACAGCATGTAAATCAAACTCTCAGCAGAATAAATAAAGGAAAAGATTTGAAGAGAAGCAGGAGGGACCATGCTAGTTTGAAGTGCACATTTTATGAGATGAGATCTGAGCTACTGGTAGTTTTTCACTATCTTTGGGAAAGGACTGATGCTAAAGCTGAAGTTCCAAAAGTGCAAGCATGCTCAGGTACTCATTCTCACTCAATAGTAAATGGTGTCCAACACCATGCTAAATAACTATATTGATTAGTGCACAAACTCTATAATGGAATCTGAGGTTATCTTTCTCTGGCTCAATAGCTCTGTTTTTTGTTGATACTCTTCACATGCGCAATGTATTTTTCTTATGTATATTAAAGTATTTCTCCTTTATGAAGTAAAGAACTAACCGCACAAGCAGTTATGGATGGGTATATAGCTCTGCTTTATTACCATAAAGAGTCAAGTGCTAAAGAAGGTACTTGATTATTAGGGCTGAAGTTCAATAGTACTCTGGTTCCAGAACACCATTGGTAAATAAAGCAATAACCACTGGTCATCATTGGCCCAAGGTGACATGTCTCACATTGATTCATAGATATATTACCCTTGCAAGATTTTTTTTTTAAGGAAGGGGAGTGCATATCGATTTGCTGCAGTCACATGCCAGTGACGAAATAAAGAGGACAGGTTTAATCCTTTGAGCAACAGCAAGAAAATTCCTTAGATGTGCCCTTCATCTTTAGACTAGATCGACATATATTTTAGCAGCCAAAAGCTTGCATTCATAGGTAGGAACACTGCTCCATTGACTCATACCCATCGTATTACACACTGGAGTGGATACTGATCATATGGAAAGAGCACTATATTGCCCCTACTCGCAAGTATCGCTCTTCTCACCCTTGACTGCAGTACTTGGTGCACGTTCAGAAACTGCTGATGTAACTGATTGACGTTTTTTTGCAGTATTGTCCTCTTCATCAGATAAGAGACCAGCCAAAGGGTCATCAAACTCTATGGGGCAAAGACACAAAGATTTAGAGTAGAGAGATGGAATGAGCACAGACACACAAATACTAAATACAGCACAACACTCAAAAGTTCCCTGTCACCATAACCTCTTCTCACATACAAGAGGGTCTGCTACTTACAGATATTTGTAGTTGCAAGAATTGAAAATGATTAAAAGATAGAACACTATGAATACTGAACACAAGATATTAGCCACAGTATAAACTATATATTCACATTCATTATTAATTATGAGTCTGAACCAGCATAACAACATACTATTTTAATTATCCGATTTAATATCAAATGTAGGAATCGTTTTCCTTGCAAGTACTTGACAATCTTTGCCGCCGTGAGGGGATTGGCGTGGTTACTCTTCATCCTGTTGCGACGGGAACAGCCTAACTCGCATCCTGTGCCTACCTGCAGTGCCAGGAGGAGAACGGCTGTCCCTTCGTGTTGGGACTATCTTTCCCAGCATTCTCGGGGGGCGCGACCAGATGACAGCAGGTCAGCGCCCCCGAGCCTCCACATAAGCGCTGCTGGCTCCATGCAGCGCGGGACGCGCGCCGGTTAAGCCCGGGACAAGGGCGGGCACGTTTCCGCCCGTCATCGCCTGGAAGAGGCTGGCCTGGGCCACCCCTCTAACTTCTGGATCCCGGGGCGACAGATTTATTCACCAAGTATAACGTACTGTGAGTTTGTTAAGCCACTTGGCTGGTCCACAGTTCGTGAAACAATTTTTTGTCGTGATGGCCCCACCAAATCCCCCTTTACGTACCCAGGGGAGACGTGCCTGTGCAGTCAAACGGTCTGGACTAAAGTCTAATCCACCTTCACCATTAATGCCCACAGCGATTGACTTAAAGCTCCAGAAGGCGATAGGAGTTGTTACATCCGAAATAGAACTGACTGAAAGAGGGGCGTGGCCAGCCAGCCAAACATGGCGGATGCAACTTGCTAGAGCTCTGTCCACAGGGCCCCTAATTTCCTTCATTTCTCCTGTTAAAGTGCTACTTTCTGCTCACCCAAAGCGGAGCCAGTGTGAGGACATGCCAGGGAGCCTCAGGGACGTGGCAAAGCTTGGATTGCTGCAGTAGAAGTGGAGGCATGGTGACCGGGCCCCGGCGCTGCTAAACGGCTGGCAAGGGCTTGAAACTCTGCTGCTGTCTTGGCGCCCTCAGGAGCCCCCGAGGCACAGCGAGGGGCAGGCCCGGGAGCGACAGACCCTGCCTTGGGCCCCGGGCCTTTAAGGCGGAGTGCGGTGGACCGAGGCGGGCCAAGAGGACAGAGGCGAACAGAAGGCAATGCCTGAAAGGGTTAGACGGTGCCCCACGCCTGTGACCGAGGAGCGGCGGAAGCGGAGACGGTGGACCCTGGAGCGCCGGAGCCTGGGGGCGGAGGACTGCTAAGGCCCCCTAGCGGCTCTGCATATGCCCTATTTGAACTGCGGTAGTCTCGGCACCCTCAGGAGCCCCTCGCGGCATAGCAAGGGGCAAGCCCAGGAATGACAGACCCTGCCTTGGGCCCCCGGGCCTTTGAGGCGGACCTGGAGGACGCAGGCGGACCTGGAGGACGCAGGCGAGCAGAGGACGGCGCCCGGAGGGGTTGGACGGTGCCCCGAGCCTGCGATTGAGGGTACGGCGGAAGTTGAGGTGGCGGACCCTGGAATGCCAGAGACCGGTGGTGGAGGACTGCTAAGGCTTCCCCAGCGGCTCTGAGTGTGCCCCCTTTGAGCTGTGGTAGGGCCACGGCCCCGTGCACGCATTGAACTGCTGCCCCGCAAGGGAGGCGGCGGGGCAGGGACCCGGACATCTGCCGGCGCCAGCAAGGACAACGGTGAGGAGCGGGATTGGGGCCTAGCCTGCGGCGCTCCACCCCGACACTGGTGCACGACCGGGAGGCTCACTGAGGACCCGGGCGGGAGGCGGCGACACACCGGGACCCACACGGGGCACCGAGGGAGGCCCGCCACAGAGGCTACAAGTTGAGAGGAGGTGCCTTGCTCCCGAAGTAGGCCCAGCGGGAGGCAGCACAGGCACCAGGCGTCGGGCACCTTACTTTCGGCATGGGGAGCTGCCGGGTGACACTGCAGACACTACCAGGCCCCTGAAGGATGACTGAGGGACAAGTCTGGGGGTCGTCCTGCACCATAGCCACATCAAGTCTGACAGGACCCTGGCCATTGATTCGGTGAGTCGCTCCACCAAGTCGGGTGCGTCAGGAAAGGGCATGAGAAGGTGGCGGAGGCCGCTAAATTTGGCAGGGCGGCAGAGGCAACGAGACACAGCAAAGCGCATTGTCCCTGCGCGCGGCTACACGGAGGCTGGGTGCGACTGGGCCTGGGCGCCATTTTGACACAGGCGCCATTTTGGACACTGCTGCATCGGGCGGTCACTGCCCCTGGGATAACTGGGATGCTGTGCCCCACTGCTGTTGCTGGTGGGGTTCGGGGCTGTGCCGGTTGCGCTGGGCCTGATCTTCTGTGCTACTGGAGCTGATACATCCCTCAGTGCGGGTCATTGCTGGAGACTACACGCCCTCAGGGGGGCGCGCGTACCAGCGCCTTCGGTTTGGACTGGGCGACGGCCTGCCCTGGAGCCTCTAGGCGACAACCCCTAACGGTGAAAACCCGACCCAGTTGGTTCCATCCTGCAACTCGCGCGCAAGTACCCGGATTGGTGGAGGTACCCCCTAGATGCCCACAGCACAGCAGATCGTGATGGGCCGGCTCCAGGACAAGTCTCAAACGAAGCAGCAGGCGACGAGCGACCCAGGCCCCACGCTGGAGCGCAGGCGGGAAGACATGGAGCCCGTGGCCGCCCTGGCGGCAAAGATGGATACCATTTTGGCGGCAGTGGAGCGCATTGGAGCCACCCTGATACAGACTAAGACCTCCCTAGAAGCCCAGATAGACAAAGTCACATCCGACTTCATGCTACTGCACGCGGACCATTGTAAATTGTCGGAGTCAGTTGCCACACAGCGTCAGTCGGTCCAAGAACTCCAACCTGTGGTGCAAAGCCACACTTCAGCATTGCAAGACTTAATCAACAGGGTTCACGCACTGGAAGACCGAGAGGAGGACGCGGAAGTGCGCTCCCGGCGCAACAACGTCCGGGTAGTAGGCCTGCCGGAGGGAGAAGAAGGAACGAACCCTGAGCAGTACACGGAGGCATGGCTGCAGACACTTGTGCCGCCTGGGACGCTGTCCCTGCACTTTGTGGTGCAGAGAGCGCATAGAGTGCCGGAGCAGGCTCAGCGGCCCACGGCTCGGCCTCGTCCGTTTCTCTTCAAATTCCTTAACTACCGTGACCGGGACGCGTACTCCGTGAAACCAGGAAGATGGACGACCTCAAAGTGGGTAACAGCAGCGTGATGTTCTTCCCGAACTACACAGCAATAGTGCAGAGGAGAAGAGGCTAGTACCTAGCAGTAAAGAAGCAGTTGCGAGAACTGGAGCTGCCTTATTCCCTGCTGTTCCCCTCCCGCCTGCGGGTGGTCACCAACGAGGGCACGCGCTTCTTCGAGGCCCCATCGGAAGTCTGGGACTGGCTAGAAGAGAGCGGGCAATGGTCGGGGACGAGACCCACGGGCCCGGAAGAGGGCGGTTGGCAAGAGCAGCGTCCAGGAGAAGGAGGAGGAAGAGGGGGACCCGGCGGGGAGCGGGCCTAGGCCAGGTCGCACCCAGCCCAAAGATGCGGCAGGAGCGGCAAGAAGTGTTGGAGGCGGTTGCAACGCTGGGGGCGGCAAATACAGTCGGCTGTTCAGAATCGGTATGCACTCTTCCTCACCCAGCATGGCCGCTTATTCTTGTGTCCGCTGTTTATGTTGATGACCCGGCACGCCCCCTGAATTTAGACCAATCGGCTCCACTCATCTCCCTTTTTAACTCCTCTCGTCATCCGACCGAGCACGCCAGGCAACATACTGAATTACCGACTAACCCGGTAAGTTCCCAGCAGCCCGCAGCTCTTTCCCCTCGTTCACGTTCTTAGCCGCATTATACTGATGGCTCCTGTTCTCCGACAGGTATTATCCTGGCACCGTCAGAATACAATATTGTAACGCGGTACAAAACGCGCCTGATCCTGGTAAGATGATCTTCACGGTAAACCAGCGCATAATTGTTTACCACTGGTTGCCCTTCCCTCTCTAATAACTTCCCTTATTTCAGGGCTGCTGAACCAAATACAGGTTACACTTCCTTGCCGGTCACACACACGAGTGTCCGGGTAAGCCTTGCATCTATTCTCACTAACTCCTCTTCGCTATAAGGCTTATCCCGTCTCCCTAACCACCCGTACTTTTTTCCGCACTCTCGACAACACTCGGCTTGTCAACCTTGCTGCGCCTCCCACCATATAGGCACGATATGCGGTTTTCGACTGCTCACACCATTTTTTATTCACTGTCCGTTTTAACAGTTCGTTTTTCCTCACCACCTGCGCATACCTTGAATCTGACCTGGATTTGATAATCACATCTGAACCACTTAGGTCAAACAACTTCGTATTTAAATCACCTCCCAAGCGACATGTCCGACCTATACTTTCACGGTTCTTGTCCAAAACGGTACTTTAAGAGAATGGGTTCACCTTCACCGCAAGTCACTTGATTTAAAACAATTTTAGTCCTTCGTAACTCAATGTATATATCCTTTTTTTCTCCAATTTTTCCCTCCTTAGGCAATTAGAGGCTAATAACGTTAAGGCATTATTCAAATGTCCTGATGATGGTTCCTATGATTAATAGGGGGACCGAAACGCCGTCGACCTGTCTAGCACCTTATACAAAACGTGATTGCAGTGTAATGTAATGGTGCTGTGTTGATTTCTCTGTACAACTGTATTTCATACAGAAAACGTTTGTTTGCCTTAAAAGCCCTTGTATGTTCGTAACCTACCTTTTGTACTTGATCCGTTAGTGTTGGGCACAGGCTTGTGTACCACACTGGTGATTAGTTGAAGGTATTCCAATTGTACGGATTATTTGTTTATTGAGTAAACTTAAAGACCTCTGTCCGGCTGGACATGTCGCTCAAAATATAGAACTGATTCTGTCTATATTTATTGTCTCATATTCGTGAATGCATGGGACCACTGTTGTTTGAAAAAGTAAGTTCCCCGAGGTCCCCTGCTAACTGATTTGGGGTCCCTTGTTGTTGTTAATATAGTTCAGATTACCGGCAGCAAAGTGGACAGGACGTGAGCGGCTCATCCTCACCATCTACCGAGATGTCGGAGGACATTGGCCTACCCGTGGTGACGCCCCAGACAGCTGACCTCCTTATGTGACTGGATGCAGAAATATGATGGTCAGATGGCGGACTCTGTGTTCAATGTCCTGTTTGATGTATCCTTTATGTACCTGCTGCAATGTGCTGCCAGAATATTTTACTGGCTCCCTTAGCTGGTGCAGTCTTGCGATTATGCATAGCTCACACAATGCACGCGCTTCCCAGCTTAGGAATAGGTGATATTCAGTGACAGGCGCGCATGGTGGCCTCTATGGGTGACTCACACTGGCTCTGCGCGATACCCAGATTGCTCCAACCCAAGCACTTCTCAGAAGTACAATGGCCCTAGGCAAGGGAGCCCCTTGGTTGGACTGTTGGCTGCACGCTTCACCGCATACACTTTGCGTTAAGAAAACGTATCATTAAGAGGTAGACCCATTTTCTGGTTCGGACATATGCCCCGTTGGGAACTCGCCCATCCTGTTGACCTGTTAGTTCTGGTTTATGTTTCCGTAAGCGGCACTCAGAGTACCCCACCCGAGAGGCTACCCCATGGCCCCGCATGGAATCCCCTCCTGATCCCTGGGCGGCTACCATACGACCACACATATGGCATGCACTAACATCATGACGTGGAACATCCGCGGTATGCACACCCCCTCACGCCGCTACTCTGTCTTCTCCTATATGCAGCGCCACAAGGTGGGGATCGCGCTCCTGCAGGAGACACACATGTCCCAGATAGAACTGGATAGACTCTGTAGGTGTTGCAGAGGACAGATCTACGGTACAACATACTCAGCACATGCGCGCGGCACGTTGATCTGGGTGAGGGCTGGGGTCACTTTTATATGCGAAGATACTCAGGTGGACCCGGAAGGGAGATACTCCCTCGTGCGGGGGAGGCTAAACGGACAGGAGGTCCTACTGGGATCTTTATATGCCCCTAATATGGATCAGCCCTCCTTTCTGGCAAATTTAAATCAGGTTCTTCATCTGTATATAAGTCTCCCTTGGTTGATCGGTGGAGACTTTAACATGGTTCTTGACACACACTTAGACCGCTCCTTCCCGCCCCTACGTGCTGCGGCAGCAACATCGCTGGCACAGGCTCTGCGGGACTGGCTAGCACATTAGGGAATGCATGATCTATGGCGCGTACAGCACCCTACAGACAAAATGTACTCATACTGCTCGCCAGTCCATTACCTGCATGTCCGTTTGGACAGCATTATAGGCTCCCAGTCCCTGCTCCCGCTTCTGGCTAGGTCGGAATACCTCGTTAGGACACACTCGGATCACAACCCCTTATGGTTCCAACTTAGCTGGGAAGCAGACTGGGCCCCGGTACCCACATGGAGGCTACAGCCAGCCGCGTTGGAAGACGGCGAGTTCCGGCCCTCACTGGGCACGGCCATCCTAACCTACTTTGAAGTGAATGAGGAGACAGCGAGTGACCCCATGGTGGAATGGGATGCGCACAAAGCGACTATTTGCGGGCATTGTATAGGTGCCACTTGGAACAACCGTGCCACAGTGTCGGCTTCCCTGACTCGCTTAGAGTTCGAGCTCGTGCGATACGAAAGGGAAGGCGAGGGGACTGGTAGCACTCGACCAGGCTCAGTGACCTTCATGGTGAGCATGCAGTGCTAATTGAAAAACTTAGATTGCACAATTACGCGGCGCATACGGCCAGGACACACGCCAAGGCGGATAGAGCTGGCTGCCTATTGGCCTGGCTGGTACAAAAGTGGGCCGTGGCGCTCCAATCGGTGCCATTCGCACAGGGGGAGGTGCAGTGGTGTATACGCTGCGCGAAATACACCGGGCGCTGAGGGACCACTACTGGGAACTTTATAAGGCCCGAGGTACTGGCCCTAGACATATCTTAACGGAGTTCCTGGATTCAGTTGAACCACCCATAGTCACTGAAGAACAGAAGGCCTTGCTCAATGGCCCGCTTACTCTAGAGGAAGTGGGAGATGCAATTCAGGCACTAGCGACCGCGAAATCCCCGGGGCCTGACGGCCTGCCAGCCGAATACTACAAGGCAAATAGAGAAATACTAGCACCCCGGCCCCTTCAGCTATATAATGCAGCGATAGACGCAGGTCTATTCCCACCGTCTTTGCGAGAGGCATTTCTAGTGTCCTTACCCAAGCCTGACAGAGACCCCACAGCCTTGGGCTCCTACCGCCCGCTGACAATGCTTAATACCGATTACAAAATCTTTGGCAAAATCCTTGCAGATCGCCTGGCGCCGACGGTCTCCCACCTAGTTCACCCAGATCAAAATAGGTTTGTGCCATGCGGTCCACATCCCTGAATCTCAGGAGATATTTCAGGGTAGCGGCGGAGGCGTCGAAGGATTGGCCTATGGCAGGGTGCCTGGTGTTAGACCTGGAAAAAGGCATTTGACAGTCTGGAGTGGGGCTACCTGTCATCGGTGTTGGAGAGATACGGGCCGGACGTAAACTTCCTGCAGATGGTGGACCTCCTATACCGGGATCCTGTGGTTCGCGTGCGGCTGGGACCATATGTCTCGGAGGCTGTGACGGTGGGCAGGGGCACCCGACAAGGGTGCGTGCCCCCTGTCCCCATTACTCTTCGCGCTGGCCATGGAGCCCCTGGCAGAGGCCATGAGACGGACCCTGGATGATGGCATTCCCCTGGGCGACGGCACTCACCAAGTGTCATTATATGCTGACGACCTGCTGGTATATGTCAGGGATGTGGGCCGCATACCGGATCTACTGGCCCAACTGTTGAGCCGCTTTGGTGGTCTATCGGGGCTCCGGGTAAACGCAGGCAAGTTCTGCCTCTATGCATTCAGCAACGAGGTAGACGATCTAGAATACCACCTCCATGGCACAAGAGTCCAATGGAGAACAGACCCGTTTAAGTACTTGGGGGTCCAGTTCTACCGTCAGCCGGCTGACCTCTTTGACGGGAACCAAGGACGAGCGGTGGCAGCGCTCAAGTACCAGATCGGCTTCTGGTCCACGCTCGCCTTGACGCCCACAGGCAGAGAGGCCCTGGCCAAAATGGTCATGCTCCCCCGCCTCCTGTATCATTTTACTAATCTGCCCATATTTATACCTGCCTCCAGAATTTTCCATGCTTAACAAGGTCCTGCGCGACTTTATTTGGGGAGGGTCCCGGCACTGGTAGGCGCTTGGGAAACTGTTCTTACCCGCAGACAGAAGTGGATTGGCCGCTCCCTGCTTTGAGCATTACTATCTGGCGGCGCAGCTCCAATGGATCGCCCGCTGGTTAGCGGATAGGGGGAGAGAAGACACTGCCACGAGCGAGCCGCCCTACTCCTGGATACGGGTCACGGCGCTTTTCCATCCACTGGCGACACCGGCGCGTCCCATCCCGTTACTGTTGGTGGTGGCATTCAAATGCGTCCGCAGAGTACTGTCACTCACGAGAACGGTGCTCCCTTACGCCCCTGCAGTGCCGCTGGAAGGCTCGCCAGGAGGCGAGGGGGTTCTCACACGCCACATATTGAAGCAATGGCATGAAGCGGACATCCAGACATTGGGCGACTTATACAGAGATGGAACGCTGCTACAGTACGAGGCGCTAGTCACTGAAGATGGACTTCCCCCGGGGGGTTCCTGATGCACCGCTCCCTCATGGCACGCATGGCGGCTAGGTGGGGAGATATTACAACGGAACCTCAACAACATCTGACCGTGCAATATCTCCATGTCATGGGTAGGGATAGGTATCTAATTAAGTGGTTCGCTGTATCCCTGAGAGCGCCCCCGGAGCTGGACTTGGCCCCACTGCGTGGCAAATGGGAGTGGGATTTAGGGTGAGCAATAGCCGATAAAGAGTGGGAGAAAATTCTTAAAAGTCCGGTACGTATCCCCAGAAATATGCGCTCCCGCCAAATTCAAGTCTACATAGTGCACAGGGCCTACCTCACTCCTGACCTAATAAATAAATACTTTCACAGGGCTGACGCGTCCTGTCCCAGATGCGGTGAAGTGAATGCAGATCTTCTCCATCTTCTGTGGCATTATCCAAGATTGTGCGCTTACTGGAGGGACATTAGATAGCTACTTGCGCAGTGCACCGCCACCGACCTCATCATCCCTTGTAACTGGCCTGAATACCTCTTACACCATTTTAAGCGCGCACCCAAAGACAAGGTATCGTCCCGCTTCCTGGACCTGGGGATGGTGGTGGCGACGCACCTCCTCACTAGGAGGTGGAAGGAGAGCGACCCGCTTAGCGTGCGGGCATGGATTCTGTCCCTTCAGGCGTGGGCTCGGGTGGAATGGACTGCCATAAGACGGGAGGAAACAGTAGGGCTTCGCAGAGAGCCTATGGCAGAACACTGGGAACGCATGCTTAACGCCCTACATACCGCGGGAAGCACTATAGGCGAGGGGATGGCAAGGGACTAGATGGGCACGCTGAGCGACAGGGGGGTGCAAAGCGGGCAGTACACCAGACACCTAGATTGGTGCACAACACAATGCTGTAGCACAGAGGCAGCGCCCCCTACGTTATGGATGTGCTCAGGCACCTACCCTGATCTTGTATTGTTTATATACAACGTTGCAGCGCCTCACGGGTATTTTATAGTGTTCATGTACTGAAAATTTGACATAGCTGAATAGATGTAATGTTCAAAACGACGCACTTGTTGTAATGCCTAAATAACACAAATGCCAATAAACAGATTTGACAAAAAAATATATAACTGACTGAAAGACGTTTCTCAATTACGCCCGATTGTTTTCCTCTGTCACTACTTGCTTTAACTAATCCAACAAACTTATTGGAACATTTGTCAAAATGTGCCCTCACCCAATAATGAACATATTTCCACACCAGGTATCAAGTCTAGAACTGAGGGCACTACTGCTATGGCGCCTAAATTAAGGAAAAGAAAACAAGGCAGTAATGGGGGCCCCAAATGGAAAAAGGCAAGGGGAGGGTCTGTTAGAGGTAGTTTGAAGCCAACCAATAGTGGAACTCCTATGACCAATTTCTCCATGTCGTTACCACACCAGACCTATCCCACCTGGGCCCAAGTTCTAGTGGTTGACTTTTTAGCCCAGTGTAAAGTGATTGTGAGGGAAGAGATTGCCCCCATTCTCCAATACATACAGAACCTTGCATCTACTAAGAATTTACCCCAAGCCCATCCTAACCAGGAACTCACTGTTAATGCTACATCTCTCCTACATAGCGATGGGCTTCCTATATCACAGGAATAACTTCCTAGTCAGGCAACTCAGCCATCTAAGTCAGTAAATTGCCCCAAGATCGAGTTCTCTCAAATCTTGAAGTATGTAATGCAAATGACATTGGAGGGTCTTCAGCCTGTGAACAAGGGCCCGTTCGATTACCATTTCAAAGTTTGGAGGAGAATAATTCCCCTATTGTGAGGGCGCCCCCTATTTTCAATCCACCAATGGGCAGAAATGCAACTGTCAATGCTGCAAGTGTCTTGTCATCTGCTGAAGGGAACGCAGGAGGAGGAGTCTGTGCGACACAACAACCCTGTCTTCCCATAATCAATCTACCCCTGCGGCAGTCCCCGATGTAATTATTCTGCCAGGAATACCTGAACTTAAGAAAGGGTATAAAGAATCGCAGCTAGAACTACGTAATAAGATTCTGTTTTGGCTGGCTAAAAATAAGCAATTTCCATAAGGCAGGTGAGATTTTGTTGGTAAGGAGGGTTGCTTGGGTGGGCTCCACACTAAAGACTATTCGTGGGGATTGTGTGATTATTCATTTTAGACATCCAGAAATTATCCAAAGACTAGTACTTCAACCCACGTTTTCTTTGGAACATCCCACGACTATCAGAGCCCTTACCCTAGATTTTTTTAACCTTGTTCCCGGAGGGTGGGCGTCGCTCAGTTTCCTAATGATTATGAGAGATGGGATATGAATCCCTATAACAATCCTACTAGTTCCCATCAAAATGTTCCCCTTTTTAGTATCCCAGTATCTAATCAATATGCCCCACTGGAGGACGTAGATTGACTGGGAGGGCTGGATGCCTTATATACAGGTAGATATCTAATATGCCCCCCTGATACATCCACCCATAATGGTCAGGTCATTAGCATCTCTGGACGAGAACGGATCCACAAAATAGGGATACTCTAACAAATTTGAACGTAACAGGGAATGGTGTAATTGAAGGATTGCATCAGCCTTCTTCTGTTTTACCTACATGGCCACACATGGAGAATAACATTATTAATCCTGCTAGTGAAAATAAGATCAGTCTTTCCATTGGACCAGCTACGGTTCCAATGGTCTCAACGGACATTGGTAGAGGGAAGTTGACATTTGATAATAAACGTACTATTCTGTCCTGGAACGTGGCAGGGTTTACTAATAAACTATCCTGCCCCGATTGGGGACATTTTATAGATCAGTACGATGTCTGCTTATTTCAGGAGACCAGCCGCGGCCGGTAGTGGGAGTACCTACCAGGCGGTGACGTGGGGAGGGGGAGGGGCAGGGTGGGGGGTAGAAATGTATGGGTTATGGACTTTAACAGGTAAGTAAACATATAAATAAATAAATCGAATTTCGTTGTGTGCACCGCATCACCAAATGCGATGCAGTGCAAGCAACAAAATTTGTTTTATTTATTTATATGTTTACTTACCTTTTAAGGTCCGTAATCCATACATTACTACCACCCACCCTGCCCCTCCCCCTCCCCACGTCACCGCCCAGAAGGTACTCCCACTACTGGCCGCGGCTGCAGGAGACTTGGGTCAGGGAAGATTTCTTTAGGCTGGGCTTTTTGTCAGTTAACAATTTGGCTTCTATTGGTGAGAGGGGTAGACAGTTTTGGGGGTTTGTCCATCCTGATTTGTTTGCACTTAGGATGCAAAGTGACGCAACTAGATACCCCAACCCTAGATCTTCAATGTATTAAACTTTCCTTTCTGTCCAAATTTAGTTGATCCTTATTAATGTCTATTCCCGCCCCACTAGGATGGGTAAAGAATCACCTACATTGGATATTTGAGATAATTTCATCTCTACAGTACAGGGGGAGAGCACTTTGATTGTCGCGGGGAATTTCAATTGCCAATATGAACCATTGCCTGGCATCATAGAATCCATTACAAGCAAGGAGGATTCGCTTTGGTCCATTCCAGACCTTCAAATAGCTCTGATTAAGGCATGCACACAATTGGCCCTTCAAATGAATTCCATCACTATGGCTCACGCCTTGAAAGCCTGTAATGGCCGTGCCCAATCTGACCCTGAGGGTAATGCTACTTTTAACCGTCCAGGTCAGTCTTCCCGCATAGATTTCATCATGGTAGAAGTAGGGACTTGTATTAAGGTTATTGATTTTGTGGTCCTCCCACACCACAATAGTGACCATAATGCTTTGGTCCTTGATTTAAGCCTACCTGAGATGGGTTTAACTATGGGGGAGAGTGGATAACCGAGGGATAGCCCTTCTCTCAAATGACAGAAGGCGGCTTAAATGACCAACGGTGAAAAAGTCACCAGACAAAATGAGTTCTCTTTGAATTAAGTGGTCATATAGATCATGGGCAGGAAGTGATTTCTAATCAAATGTATAATGTACACGCAGGTCTAGGGACTGCCCTTGTTGAACTATTAAATTCATTAATGGTCAAACCCAGGAAGAATAGGAAGGCCTCTTCGTGGTTCGATTCCAACTGTAAGAATGCCAAGGGGGCACTCCTGGACTCAATTAAAACCCTGAATAGACCATTAATAAAATGTAGTCGGCTAGAGTACAAGAAAGTGTTAATTGAGGCCAAACAGAACTGGGAAAATAGCAAATGGGATTACATAAAAAACGCCCTGGGGAATAGGGATATGAGGGAATTCCGCACAATAGTACGTTCTGGCAGAAGGGATGACCAAGAGGCTGATGACCCAAATATCGCACCGCAGAAATGGGTTGAACATTATCAGATGCTATATGCCCCTCCGGTAGAAGTCAACCCCTATTATGATGCCTCTGCACAGCTAATGTCTCAGAACACCTATGAGGCGTGAAAATGCTACCCTGATAAACCTCCTTTAGTTTATAATAACAATGAAAAATCAGATATCAAAATAACATTATTGGAGGTCGAACTTGCTGTAAAAAGACTCCCAGTAGGTAAAGAGCCTGGCCTCGACAAAATTCCAGGAGATCTTTATAAGGACCAACTAGAGATATGGGCTCCATATCTCTGTTTGTTGTTCAACACTATACCTAGGGTTCTAAAATACCTGATAACTGGGTGGGTGCTGAGATCATACCAGTGTTCAAGAAAGGATCCCCACTACTCGCGGCAAACTATCGTCCGATCAGTCTGATCGATGTAAGTCAAAAACTATTTGCACGTATCATTCTTGACCGGTCCAGATCTGGATGGAGGAACAGTTGTTCTTGAGCCGCTATCAGGCCGGTTTTAGGGAAAAGACATCCACGGTTGACCAGTTACTAAGGCTCCAACTTTTGTATTGGAAAACTGAAAGTAGAGGGTGGCAGCCGCTACTTAAATTTTGTCGACCTTAAAACGGCCTTTGACTTAGTACCCCGCCAAATACTCTGGGCAGTATTGGAGGATATGGGAATGCCAGCATATCTTTTTAACATCATTAGGAGACTTAATTCGGAAAATTTTGCCCAAGTTAGGAGTGGTAAACGGGGAGGTTTAACACCTAAATTCCCAGTCAATAGAGGAGTAAGACAGGGGTGTGTGATGGCACCCACCCTATTCTGTCTCTTCGTCAATGCACTAATTGCCCACCTTAAGGGGGTCAAAGACATCAACACCCAAAAACTAAGAAACAAACAGGTGGTGGCATTAATGTTTGCTGACACTACCCTCCTATTGTCAAAATCACCAATGGGAATGCAACGTGCCCTAGTCAGCTTTGCCAACTTTTGTCATAAAAAGGGGTTGGAGATTAACACACAAAAGAAAAAGACTACGTTTATGGTCTGCAATCCACCAAAGACCAGTTGTGCCAATCCCTCTTTGAATGGCATCGTTTTGGACAGGGTAACTGTATTTGAATACTTGGGTGTCACCCTTACCAATAGAATGGGTTGGGGCCCACAACTTGTTAAGGCTAAACTTAGACTTGCTCAGACCACAGATGGTATTCTAAAACTCCATAGGGAATCCACCTCTAAGCCAGTTGCTTCCATTATAGAAATTTATAAAGCACAGGGAGCAATTTTATATGGGGCGGAACTGTGGGGTCACCGCCCGGTAGAAGGTATGAGCAAGACTGAAAATCTTTTTCTAAGATCACTACTGGCTCTTCCAACTAGTACCCCTCTCATCCCCCGGAGAATGGATCTGGGCATTAGACCAATAGAAGAAGAAGTAGCCCTACGGCCCTTAACTTATTGGCGCTGACTCTTGGTAACCCCTGAGCTGACGCATTTTAGATCTGAATCCGAAGAGTTATTGGGTCTCCCTGGGACTCAAAAATTGCCCTGGTTTGCTTTTATAAAAAAAGAAAGCACGAGGCTGGGTCTACCAGGTCTTTGGTCTAACCCTGTAGTAGCCTGTGCCGAGTAGTCGCGCGCTGATTTGTTTAAATTGTATCACATGAATAGAATCACGGATACCCTTAGTAACTCTGGGTTGGGTTTACTTACACTTCAGTTTTTTAATATAAAAAACGAATATAAAGTTGAGCCTTTCCTAGATGAGGTTTTACCCAATGCAGCGAGAAAGCTTTACTTGCAATTCAGATATGGCACACTTCCTCTCAGGGCCTTATCCTGTAAATGGTCATCTAATAAGTCAGTAGAATGAACGGCCTGTGGGGCCAAGGAAGAGACTGAGGCCCATGTTTTCTTCTTCTGCCTAAAGTACACATCTCTTCGGCAGCGCTGGCTTGTCCAACTTTGTAGAAACTTGGGGTTTAGATATCATAATCAGGCCCTCAGAATACTGAAGTGTAACACCTCCACCCCTCTTGTATTCTCTGTTTTGCGCTTCATCTATGCTATGTGGCGCAAGCATAGATCCTTTTTATATTAAAAAAATTAATCTATGGGGGCGTGGCCAGCAGCCGGCGATGGCGGCAGCATAGGAGGAGAGCTCCGCGGCTGAAGCGGCCTCCTAAGAAATCCGAACACTCATCCGTTGGCAAAATTTCCCAGGTAAACACAGACTAGCGGGACTAAAATCCGTGGTCGGGAAGTCCAGTTCTGAGTGGACCCCGTGTGGGCCTCGGGGAAGCTTTCAGGCCGGGGAGTGGATTGCACCGTTGAGCCGGCAGGAAGTGCACTGACCCGGGCAGAGGAACACCGGAAGCGCCCGCCCGCGGACGACAACGGAGAGGGGAAAACCTCGGCATCCGGCAATCACAGTGCAAGTGCAGGCCACGGTGGGGTCGATTTCAGCCGAAATCACTCTAATACAGGCGGATTTCCACAAGATGACGGAGAAAGTGAATAATATGGAAATAGTGACCAAATCCTTGGTGGAAGACGTGTCGGAGCTGCAGATTAGTATGGAACTCATCTCGAAGGAAAATAAGGAACTGCGGGACAAGCTCGATGACCAGGAAGGGCGCTCGAGGCGGAATAACATCCGTATAATAGGTGTGCCGGAATCGGAAGACACGAGGGCGATGGACCTGTATGTAGAGAATTTAATCAAGCAAAAACTACAGCCTAAAGGACTCTCCGATTTTTTCACAGTGGAAAGGGCACACAGGGTCCCTGGAGGACGCCAGAAAACGGGAGCCAACCCCAGGCCGATCATAGCACGACTCTTTAATTTCAGGGATCGGGATGTCATCCTGCAGGCGGCAAGGACCTCACCCCCTATTAGGATCCAGAACTCTACGCTGGCCTTTTTTCCGGACTATACAGCGGAGGTCGCACGGAGGAGGAGAACTTTCTTCGAAGTAAAGAAAGAACTGAGAGCCAGGGAAATCCCGTATTCAATGCTTTTTCCGGCCAAGCTTCGGATTGTGGCGGACAATAAAACTTGGTTTTTTGATTCCCCGGAGATGGCACAGGAATGGCTGGAGGGATGGAGGACGGCGGGCCTCCCTCGTCGCTCCAACAGGCAGAACAAACACCGCACTGCTGGGTCCCGTCCGGGCTCACAATCAACCGGCGAGGAAGCGGAGACACATTCCCCTCTGAACGAAATTCAGGAGGGGGGCGATGACGGGGAACAGTGATCCACTGCTGTTGTCTGATTGAACTAACTGCAACGATGACCGGCAGAGCCGCCTTGGACACTGGGCTGAGGGCCTCCGCGGCCATGGAGGGGGGCCGCTGACTCCAGAGAGTCCTTCACCCCAGCGAGCAAGTACTATGTTTTGGGTTGGGGTCAGGCACTCTGCTGAGTTGGGGGGGCGGGCAGTTCTAAGTCCGTTAAGCAGGGGGGCAGGGAGGGGGGGGGAGTTGGGGGTAGGACATGCTTTGGGTTTTTAGTTAGTTTACAGGGTCAGGACCGGAATCATATGGCACACGCGCATAGAGTAGCGGTATCACGGCATAGCACTCATACTCGCTCCACAAGCTGCTTGACTCATTGCAAGCATGGACGAACACTCCGCTCATTCAAGCATGGTGGGGGGGGGACGCTAGTATAGGGCAGGCAACCCCGTTGAGCCTCATGTCCTGGAATGTGAGGGGTCTGGGAGACAAAATAAAGCGTGGGTTAGTATTACAGAGCATAAAGAGGTTGAATCCCGCCTTGGTCCTACTACAGGAAACGCATCTAACAGGCACAGCGACACGGGCCCTAGATAGGAAAGGATACAGCATGATTGTTCACTCTGAGTTTACAAAGGGGTCCCGGGGTACGGGGATACTAATGCACCGATCGTCCAGATTCATAACCCAATCCACTAACATCGACACACAGGGGCGCTTCGCGGCGATACATGGGCAGTGGGAGGGGAAGCCGCTAAACGTGGTCTCGGTGTATATCTCGCCGGCACTGCACGCCATAGCTCTCCCAGAGCTGGGAAAATTTTTGTTGGACCTACCAGAGGGGGATCTCATTATAGGGGGTGACTTTAATGCGGTGGGCACAACTCCTTAGACCGCTTCCCTGTGCGCACACAATCACCGGGGCCTTCCCGATTGCATGACTTCATGGAAGCACAGGGTTTAGTAGACATATGGAGACAGTCTCACCCAGAGGACCGACAATACACATACTATTCGGCGGTCCATGACAGCCTGTCAAGAATCGACTACCTCCTCACGCTGGGGGGTGGCCTCCTCACTTTCGCTGAAACTCAAATCAGACCGCGAGGGGTCTCAGATCATTCCCCGCTGACACTGACTCTTTCCAGCCATGAACGGACCCATAGACGCATCTACCCAGGATATCTCAGAGAGCCTGTTATAGCCAAGGCATTAAAAAGAGGCACGAGATCTTACCTCAACGAAAATGCAGGGTCGGTGGCATCCCCTACAACCTTGTGGGAAGCCTACAAGACGGTTCTTCGCGGGCAGGCCATTTCCGTTATCGCACAACATAAGCGCACGCAGCGTCAGGAACTGTTAGATCTGGAGGGGCGACTTGACAGGGCCACACAGGACCACGAGAGGGACCCGACTGGGGTTACACAACACGCGCTCCGGCTGTGTCAGCAGCGTCATGCCGACCATGTGCGCCGCAGGGTGGTGGACAATATGGCGGCGACAACAAGCAGGATATATGATGTAGGCGATAAGGCAGGTAAACTCCTAGCCTGGTTGGAAAAAAAACGGGGAGGACAGAGGGCCATACTGCAACTGAAAGACTCTGAAGGTGTGGTACAGACCAGAAATCCTGGCAGACCATTTCCATTCAGTATATTCCCCTGAATTCGAGGTCACACAGGAGATGGCAGAAGGATCTCTCATGGGAGTACCTACCCGTACTCTGCCCCAGGACAAACGGGACGAGCTTGACTCGGACCTGACGACCGAGGAGATACAGGTAGCTATCGCGGCGTTACACCCAGGAAAAGCGCTAGGCCCCAATGGAGTGCCGATTGAATGGTACAAGATCATGTCGGAGACGCTGTCTACACCCTTACTCCAAATGTATAAGGAATGCCAGGAGCGGGGGCATCTGCCGCCCGACCAGCGCACGGCCACTATAATTGCAATACCAAAGCCCGGCAAACCCCCTGAAGAATGCGGATCATACCGCCCAATCTGCGACGGCTGCACGGGGTACTGGCACGCGCCCCGCGGCTAGCGGAACCGGCAGCGGTGCTATCGTTGGACGCCAAAATGTCGTTTGACATGGTAGAATGGCGCTATCTCTTTGCGGTTCTGGAACACATGGGTATTGGCTCGAAATTCATATCATGGGTCAGGCTACTGTACACCAACCCCGTAGCACGGGTGACGGCCAATGGCCACATCTCGAGGGAGCTCCTGCTGGCGAGAGGCACGAGACAAGGGTGCCCGCTCTCACCGCTGCTATTCGCCTTAGTGCTGGAACCCCTGGCCACGGTTATCAGAACCACCCAGCTGCTGAAGGGCATACAGTGGGGAGGCGACTGGGAGGATAGAGTTTCCCTGTATGCTGACGACATGCTGATTTACCTCACAGACCTCACGAGTGGTATTCCGGTCCTGTTGGCCTTGTGTGAGAGACATGGTGCGGCATCAGGGTATAAACTTAATTGGTCAAAATCAGTACTCTATATGATACATGGAGATCCACCGATCCTAAATACTGATTGCCCGTAGAACCCTTTTCCTTCAAATACCTAGGGATTCAAATCACACGAGAACATGCGACCTTTCTGGACCTGAACCTTAAGCCACTGCTGGACAGGCTGAAGGCGGACGTGCGCCACTGGAAGACCCTCCCTTTAACACTGCTAGGTAGAGCGGCGCTCTTCAAAATGATGGCACTGCCTCGCTTCCTATATGTCTTGGAAAACACGCCGGCGATGGTCCCACTATCGTTCTTCCGCCAAGTGTCGGCACAGTTGTCAGGCCTACTGTGGGGAGACAAGCCGGCCAGGGTTGCACATTTGAAATTGATTAGAGACTGGTACAGCGGGGGGATAGCGCTCCCGAACCTTGAATTGTATTATTGGGCAGCTCACCTTAAGGTGATCAACCAGTGGATTCATGGTGAACAGGACGACCCGGCATACCTGGCGGATAGGCGCCAGCTGGGCACGAACACCCTCCTGGCCCCACTCTATAATAAGGGAATGGTGACGAAGCTGGAAGGCCCGACCAAACACACTGTGTCTATATGGCATAAAGCTCAGAGGCGACTGGCCTGGGAGGGAGTGATTACCAAACTCACACCACTATGGGATGCCAAGGTCCTCGGTAATCTGCGCAGCTGCAAAGGGTTTGACCAATGGGAAAACATCGGAATCTCCACGGTAGGCGATCTGTGGACAAGGGATGGCGTGCTCTCCTTCGCGACCCTGAGGGAACAATACGATCTGGGAGTGAATGAAACATATAGATATGTACAAATTAGGCACGCACTCATGTCTGTGTTAGAGCCAGGTGTGACAGTCCCGGAGTCTGCTCCGTTAGAGGACCGACTGCTTACGGACTACATGGAGGCAAGTGCTACCTCCCTCACCTACCGTAAATTGCTGAACAACTTACCGGATCCACTGGTGAAGCTGAAAGAACATTGGGAGGATGAGATCGGGGACTTGGATGAGGCCAACTGGAATGCAGCATTGGCATCGCCCAGGGAGGCGGGTATATCCACACGATTTAGATTGGTACAATTTAAAGTATTACATAGGGTTTACTACACCCGTACAACACTACACAAAATCCACAGGGCAGAACACCCGTATTGCCTGAGAAACTGTGGGGAGGAGGGTACGCTGTTCCATACATTGTGGGCCTGCCCTAGTATACGAGACTACTGGCGGCGTGTAGCACGCACGGTCGGCCAGACTTTACAGACATCGTTCACACCTGACCCTAGAGTTTGCCTATTGAATGTGTGGGGCCCGACCGATCTGACACCGCATGGGAAGCGATGGGTAATCATTGGTATGATGCTGGCAAAACGAGACATAGCGAAGAATTGGGGGGCGCAAGAAACCCCGACCCTGGCTCAGTGGTGCAGAAACATGGACATGCTTATGATGACAGAGAGGGCAATCTACCAACAAAGGCTTAACCCACGTAAGTGGAACAAAATATGGTCACCTTGGAACACATATAGGGGGGATATCTGTGAGCCACTGCCTGTAGACGAAGATATAGACAGCTCAGGAGAGGACGAGGATATGGAGCAGAAGGGAGGAGTGACGGGAAGGGGAAGGGCGTTAGGTACAACGGAATGCACAAGGCCCTATGAACTGAAAATACTGGCAGGCATGTCTTTGTTATAGAAAATGTAAAATGCCTTGCGATGCTTCTATTCACGCAGATGCTGTATTTGATTTATGCCACGGAATACATGTTGTGACCCTTATAGTTGTGAGTTATAAGTTTGGGGAAAAACTAAAAATTTGAAAAGTTGCTCTAATGGTTGGATGCAGCTGAATGTTGAAGCTGCACTGACGAATGATTAACCGTTGATGATTAACATGTGATGGCAACAATAAAAACAAATTTAAAAAAAAAAAAAAAAAAATTTAATCTATAGAGATTATGCCTTAGAATGGACCCAGATCGGTAAACCTGTGTCTTTTTTTTTTAACGTTTTTATATTTTTAATTTTTTTTTATCTTTCTGTATACTGAATGATAACTGGACTGTGTTCCTATTCTTATGATGTTGTTAACACTATTTATGATATTGATTGTATGTATGTATCTTTTATGGTCTACGACAGAAATAAAGATTATTTTACTGACTGATATTTGTCTTTTCCACTAAGGTGGATTCGCTTATAAACATGTAAGGAAAAAGAAAAACAATTTCAGTTTGGCACTGTTTTAAGATGACACACGTAGGTGCATGTAGTCACTTTAATGTTACTGAAGATTGGATCTGTTTATATTACCTCTATCTTTGGTTATATGGAAAACTTCTTTCTCATTCACTTGTCATTCTGTTGACTCAATTAAACACTCACTTCGGAAACCAACACGGTTCCTTCAAAGTGATTTGACCACCCACTCTCTTGATCTGATCCATTCTCATACTAAGGACCACCCACTTACCGGGACCTTTGGACAGACCTGGCTTGCCTTTTCAGGCACCCATCACAGTTCTCTCTTTCATTTGTCATTGTCCTGACGAAGACCAGCATGCAGAGGTTTAGATTCATCCTCATCGCCTAATTTGGGGCAGACAGTTGACACCCCTCACTCTTTGGCCTGGAATATACTTGTCCTTCCCTCACGTGGATGATGCATTTTTAAATAACAGTAGCATCATCTTGTAAAATGGACATGGGAGAATATAACTAAATTATGTTGTAAACAGGCCAAGTAACACTGGTTTACTCTTTCTCAGCATCCTGTAACCGGTGCTGTCTATGTGAAATTAATATACCATGTTTTCCAACTACTGCTTTTCTGATTTTCCCTTTTTTTACCCACCTCGCACATGAGCACTTTCCTTGCACTTCTCATTTTCGACAACTATTTTGCTGTTCTATTGATTATGTTATGTTAAGGTGTCTTATAAAGCGCGAACAGCTGCCCAAGATAAAGGGCGTTCCGGCGCTGAGAGAACAAGCATTTACAATGCAATAGGTCTCGCAGCATTAAAGTTTGAGTTATTGGAATTGTGTATGACAATGCGTTGCATACATTTTTTAGCAAACATTGAATTGGTGAGCAGTGAGAGTGTGTGCAAGAGTATGCTGTTGCTCACAGCTGTTATTATTCACACAACTCTGATGATGCACCTCACGCACGGGGCTGATGCAGTTATTATTCACACAGCTCTGATGATGCACCTCACGCACGGGGCTGACGCAGTTATTATTCACACAGCTCTGATGATGCACCTCAGCCACGGGCTCACAGCTGTTATTATTCACACAGCTCTGATGATGCACCTCACGCACGGGGCTGACGCAGTTATTATTCACACAGATCTGATGATGCACCTCATCCACGGGCTCACAGCTGTTATTATTCACACAGCTCTGATGATGCACCTCAGCATGGGGCTGACGCAGTTATTATTCACACAGCTCTAATGATGCACCTCAGCACGGGGCTGACGTAGTTATTATTCACACAGCTCTTATGATGCACCTTAGGCACGGGGCTGACGCAGTTATTATTCACACAGCTCTAATGATGCACCTCAGGCACGGGGCTGACACAGTTATTATTCACACAGCTCATACGTCCCCGACTTCACCTGCACCACACAGACTCGACGCTCAGACGGGACGAAAAGAAAAAAAAAAGCCTGCCTCTTTATCAACGCCGCGCGCCCCTCTGCAGACTCCCCCTGCATTCCACGAGGCGCGGAATAGTCAGTCAACATGCCCAGAAGTATAACTGGAAACGTGCTTTGTGCAACTTTCCAATTGTACTTCTAGAAATAGTTAATTGCAGAAAGTAGTAAAATTGCATCCGCATGTAGATGTAAATATATGGTTTAGTGCAGATTTCTATATTTTTTGTGAATCAGACCCAAGGTTTTCCACCAGCATTAAGTGGCGACTGTAACACTTACAGCTGTCTCTCACACACAGAGAAGCCTGTCACTTAATTTGCTTTTGAAAGGAACATATAGTGCAACAGAAAATCCTTACCCCGTACTGAACGATAACCAATAATCTGTGACATGACACTGCATTACTCAGGAGTAATTAAGGCCTTTGAAGAGTGCTATGGTGTCATTGTAAAGCACTTAAACCAACGTGTGTTACTACCTCTGTGAGTTTTTTTATAGGTTAAAAGCATATTACTATATACTCTATTGATACAATGGTTATTTTCATTTACCAAAAAAGTATTTTTTAATATAATGCTTCACTGTAAATCAATGGTCCTATTAATCAACTCAGACTATAAGTTTTCTATTTATCTCAGAAGGATGAAATACTGAGATTTTCTTGCATGTTCCAAAACCAGTGTCTAGGAAGTTACACATACATCACTGCAGAGGACATTCTACTCATATCCATTTACATGTGTCTGAATGCCATGTGAAACAAGGAGAATGATCCATAGAACGTTAGTAATTTAATCTATGTACGTGTAGGCTATTAGGGAACGCTCCTATGTTTCTGTTCTTGGGGAAGGTTAAAATGTCCTTGTAGTTGTCAGTGACGAACACCTGAATGATGTGGCCGACTGGTCAGAGTTGCCGACTTTGGAACAGGAGAACTAGGTTCGAGCCTCGGCTCAACATACTGTAATTCTGGGCAAATCACTAAATCTCCCTTTGCCTACCAAATAACGAATGTATCCGTACATAACGTAACTGGTGCTCATGCAAACAGCTCCAATACCTTCGGGTCAATTTCGCGCTATATAAAAACTGCCCAAAAAGAGAGAGATGAGGCAGAGAGCTGGGTCCACATACTCACGTGAAGAATTCAAAGACAAATCCGTCGCTCCCTATTAACACTGGGTGCCAAATCAGCGCTGTCTCTCCTTCCTATTCAAAATAGCAGGCGGCAGTACACTCTTGCCTGTCCAACCCTTGACAGAAAGTCACTGGTTCTGTCCTCGACTAACAGAGCTCCAGCTCTCCAACGTGAGAGAAATCCTTTCATAAACTTAGGCTGGCTGAATAGGACAATGGCACGTGCTGACACTACAGCCTATCAGCTCTTCGGGACTATGATGCGCTAATATCGCCTGAATGTCTCCAACTTTACACATTAGCAGTACCGCCCCCTCCCAGATAATCCTCAAAATGCGTTAAGCTGTGAGATTGGGTGTTAAGCGTCCATGGTTTCATTTTTGGACACGGTCATCCAGAAACTCCTTAAAACAACCACAACGTTCTGTAACTGCTCACAGAAGTTCGCAATTTTCCTTTTCATAGTAATACTAACATTTGTGGTCGCATAACAAACAATATGTATTGCAGTAGGGTATCTTCAACAATACGTCCCTGACTTCACCTGCACCACACAGACTCGACGCTCAGACGGGACGAAAAGAAAATATGCAACAGTGGTTGTAATTTTAGGTGTCTGAAATGAAGGGTACTCACCACACGCCCCCAGCGATTCCAGCAACTATAGCGATAGTCCTTAACGACCTGGAGAAAGACGTGAGCGAAACCGAAACCTTCCGTGGGGCGAGACTTCCGCCTTCGGAAGCCCGTGCACGCGCCCACGGAGTGCCTGAGAGCGGGGCTCCCATGCCCGAGGGAGAGCCCGGCGGAGGCTGCAGAAGTCCAGAATGGCTCTAAGTGGGGCTTAGTTGTAGGGGGAGGGGGTGCGTGTGTGTGTGTGTGTGTGTGTGTGTGTATGTGTGCGGCGGGGGTCTCTGTATGTGTGTGTGCGTGCGTGTGTGTAGGTGCGCTGGTGTGTGTGTGTCTGTGTGTGTGTAAGTGCGGCGGCGGGGGGGGTCTCTGTATGTGTGTGTGCGTGTATGTGCGCTCGTGTGTGTGTCTCTGTGTGTGCGCATGCATGCAGGGGGAGGTGTGGCTGTGTGTGTGTTGGAGCTTTCTAGGAGACAGGAGATGGCCACAGCGTGCGCGTTCGCGCGCGGCCCGCTCCAATCGCCGATTTTGGGATGTGCGTGGCCAGCTCCTGTCTCCTGGAAAGCTGTGTTGCTGACAAAAGGTCTCTGGCGAGACCGGGCTTTCGCACGGTTAACGCCACGAGACCTAAAAAACTGACACAAGGCAACACCAGCTAGTTAGTAGGGAAGAGAAAAGTCTTGATAGCCTTCCTAAATTCTAGATAGTTGTTAAGGCCCCGAATCTGTACAGGAAGTGTGTTCCATAGCATGGCAGCTCTGTAACAAAAGGAACGGCTGCCAGCCCGGACTCTATGGATTCGAGGAACCACCACCAAGTGCTAGCCCTCTGACCAAAGGGGACGTGATGGGGACGTGATGGAACATAGGATGAAAGAAGATTGGCCAGAATAGGCGGAGTGGCAAATTTCAATACCTTAAAGGAGGTACATAAAGCCTTGAACTCAATGCGCCTGGCCACCAGAAGCCAATGGAGTCGACGGATAGCAGTGGACACAGAGCAGAACTTCCGCAAGCCTAGGAGGGTTCTGGCTACTGCATTTTGTTTCCTTTGCAACCTCTGCTTTATTAGACCCTAAGTAGAGGGAACAGACATAATTGAGTCTGGACTAGACCATCGTTTGAATGATGAGCTGACGTGTAGAGGCATCAAAGAAGCCCATCAATGGCCTAAGCCCCCGTAGTAGTCCAAAACAGATCCCTGCTGTTTTTTTGTTTTGGGATCGATAGTTTAAAGATGAGTACAACCAAACCCCCAAGTTCTTTACTTCTTGCTTAGGGGAAGGGGGCGTGCCCAGGCTTGCTGGCCACCAAAGGTCACTCCAGAGACCATGGTCTCTGCCTACCACCAATACCTCCGACTTGCTGGAATTCAGTTGGAGGCAGTTAGCAGTCATCCACTCGGCCACTGCCGCAGGTTTGCCCCGAAATTTGAGGGCGTCTTGCTCGGTGTTATTGGAGAGTGCCACCACTAACTGAGTGTCGTCAGCATAAGAGACCATGGTCAGGCCCCTATTCATAACTACAGCAGCCAAAGGTTGAACATAGACATTAAAAAGTAGGGGGCTGAGGGAGGAACCCTGTGGCACCCCTTGTCTGATACAGTATTCACTGAACACAAACGGAGGAGCTGATACTGAGAAAGACCTCTCATGAAGGAATGAAGCGAACCACTCCAGTGCCTGACCTGTAATTCCTACCTCTGCCAAGCGTCTCAACAGAATGTCATGCGATACTGTATCAAACGCGGCGCTTAAGTCCAACAGGATCAGCGCCGACGTTTGCTCAGCATCCATGCAATATTTATAACTAATATATAAAGAAGATTTTGTCTCTTGAATTCAATTGTTTTGTCTTTGTCTATGTTGGAAGAGTATTTTTACTCTTTTGTTTGAAGTAATCATGAAGAAAAAAACCATTTAGTGGCTCGGTAGATTAATTTGAAGAGTCTTTTAGCCTCCTTTGGTATCTAAAAGAGGTACGTCTCGACCAATTGTTGTTCTTACAATATAATTTATGGGGTTAATTCATGAATATATAGGTCTCTAGCGCCTGAACTGTATCTGACGGATCCAAGTTAATTCTCATTTGGGCCACAGGAACTCAGCTGTAGTTATCAAATGGATAGCAAGTTCACTCTTTACAGACACTAAGCATGCTCATTACTGTCTAAAGAAGAGCATGCTCCACTCTCTGACCTCTATGTAAAGAAAGGAGACACACTCTTAAGATGACCAAATTTCTAGCATCTAAAGGAGGGCATGTCCACAATCCTCTGGCCCCTATCACTTAATTTCTATCATCGAAAGGAGGACAACTCCCCTAAGGCACCCAGGACATGACCGATATTATCAAAAGAAGACAAGGTTAGTCACTCCTGAAGTCCTAAACTTGTCCACTATATCATGAAGGCAGGTCCATGATGCGCCGGCATCTAAAGATGACCCTCCAAATAGGATGGGGGGCTGCTTTCCTCGCGGCCAGTAGGGCCTGACCTCTACTAAGTCTTGAAGGCAGTTCTGCTTTTGTAAGGCATGCATGACTAGATCGCTATTAACTAAAAGATGATAGTGTCACTCTTCTGCAGCTAGGAGGGCCTGATAGCTACTATGTTAAGGAGGGCTGGCTCATGATATTGAGACCCCATGATATGACCTCTACAACTTGAAGTAGGCAGGTCCCCGCTCCAGAGGACACAATTCCTATCCTCCACCATTTAAAGAATGCAAGTCAACTCTCAACGGGCCACAAGACCTGACGTCTACCATCAAACCGAGTTCAAGCCCACTCCCGTCAAGACTGAAAATCTATCATTAAAAGGAAGTAGGCCCACTCATCTCAAGCAACTAAAACCTGCTCGTCATCAGAAGGAGAATGCTCCACTCTCCTCAAGCCTCGAGATCTGGCCTGCATCAAAAGGATGCAGGCATCTAAAACAGACTTGATTAAAATACCCAGAGCTCTGCAACACCAATGAGTTGCATGCAAAGAGAGCACCCGACTACAGACTCAACACAGGCCTCAAATCATGCACACAAACACATTCTCATCCAGGAAACAGACTGAACCTACCATCGAAGGAGAGCTTTCTGTATTGGCGACTGATGTCTGCGGGAGCTGAGAGCGGCTTCTTCACAGTCACCTGTGATAGTTCTATGGAGAAGTAAGAATGAGACATTAAGTGTTCCTGCACTGGCAAGTGATCTTATGCAGATGTGAATCATAGCCAGTGAGCCTAGAAAACCCCATATTCAGGGCTGTATGTTCCCCTTACAGCCAAGGTCACAAACTGCATTATTGTTTACAGTTTCGCACTTCACAGATGCGTTTCATGGTGCTCAATCATAGATAACAAGTTGAACTGTTCATCTTGGGTTCTTTGCGTCATTCCTAGGGTTTGTAAAGTGGTAACAAAAAAAATATTTTTCAAGCTTTGTATCACTTACCAATGAAAGATGGAAATGCATCATAAGCATATGGGGTGCTTACATTGTCTGCTATCTGAGCAATCAGTCAATTGCTCAGAGGCCTGAAAATGAAGAGTCTGAGACTTGTGAAAGGTAATAAGGGATCACAGACTTTTTCAGCAGCCAGATCTCCCACATTCGCTGCAGTGGATTCGACTAACTAGACTGCTGAAGAGTGTGTGCTACCTCCAAGATAGAAAACAATTGTAAAATCATGCATGACTCAATAGTACAAGAGGCATCGAAGAGCTTACCACTCTGGCTTTACTTCTGTTCTGATATCTACTAACTTGTCCTTCAACCACTCTTAATATTGTGGTATGGAGAGTCAAACTTGCTTTTCCTCTACGCATCCTTTCTTGCAGAGCTCCAAGAGCTGTATGGCAGTGTTCTTCGTATGTCATTCAACAGCAAGACCGGTGTGTCGCTGAATCATTGAGCAACATTTAAACTATATTGAGGATGTCAAGCCACACAATAATATAAGCTACACACACATATACATAACACACACACACACATACACATACACATACATATATGTATATATATACACACATATATACATACACATATTAGGAAACACCAATCCTCCTGGTCTAGTGTTCCCTCATCTCTCCATTTGGTTATCAGTCCCATAAATTCTGCGATACTGTCCTGAAATTTTTGTCTGCTGATAGGAAGGTAGTGTTCTTTTCTATTCAACTGGATAAAGCCTCATCCTCATATTGTGTTTTATTCAGAACTACCACGTTCCCCCCTTTGTCAGAGGGTTTTATGATCACTGTATCATCTTTCTTTAGTGTTTTTATGTACATAGAAGAACTCAAACAATTACAGATTAAGAAGAATGATAAAAGAAAAAAACTAACCAAAGAGCAATGGGCAGCAATAAAAACACTAAAGGAAGATGATACAGTGATCAAAAAACCCTCTGACAAGGGGGGATTTGCCCATGTGGTAATAAATACGTGGACAGCACAATACACCCCACCAAAAAAAGAATTCTTGAACATCTGCGGGCTATAAATAATAAAGATCACAATTACCCTGTCACACGCCACTTTGAGAAGGAACATGGGAGTAACAGAAGCCTCCTTACATTCTTCTGCTTAGATCAGATCATGAGATCTGAGAGAGGAGGAGATAATGTAAGAAAACTCCGTACATTAGAGTCGAAATACATCATCAAACTACAAACCAAAGTACCCAAAGGGCTCAATAATGAGGAAGAAATCTGGATTCACGTAGGTTAGAACTCGTAGATCAGGCAACACTGTAGTAAGAACTGTACAAACGATTAACTTCTTTCTGTAAAATGTTTTGTTAATCAAACAATGGGATTGAGAGGTCCTGTTTCCCCATCACTAAGATGCACTTTAAATGTGTTTTTTGTAAATAGATCGGCTGATAATTATGTTACAGCCCATTCAGGGCACAATTATGATCATGCGGCCAAAGTTACGAATTACAAGCAAATCAATTCTTACAAATTATTTTGCATATTATTATTTGGATTGTGTAAGGAAATGGTTAAGCACAAAGGAACTAAAAATGATTACTTTCTGACATATGTGCATTGGGCAAGAGATTAATTCAATCCTTGTCCGAATTGATTAAAATCTTACTTTACACATGCATAACGAACATTGACTCCACTATAAGATGGTACAAAAGGGGGTGGTGATTGACTGAGCATCTGAACCAATCAAACACTCACACCCAGTCAACAGATCTGGGTTTAATCCATCACTGTTCTTTAGCCCACTCTGCCACCCCATTTCAGATATGGCCATATGCAAATCATTCTGACCCTCTGCCTCATGGGAACAGTCCAGCCCGAACTGCCAAGCCATGCCTTCCCTGGACCGGATTCAAGCTTCCTAGGACCGGTTTCTGGCATTACAGCCGTCTTCAGCCAGGCTTGCTTGAATCCAGTGGCAAAGTGAGCAGGGGACTCACGTCTGAGCATACCCTGCCAACTTATGGGAAACAAAGCGGTACAAAAGGGGGTGGTGATGGACGGAGCATCTGAACCAATCAAACACTCACACCCAGTCAACAGATCTGGGTTTAATCCATCACTGTTCTTTAGCCCACTCTGCCACCCCAGGTCAGACATGGCCATATGCAAATCAGTCTGACCCTGTGCCTCGTGGAAATAGTCCAGCCCGAACTGCTAAGCCATGCCTTCCCTGGACCGGATTCAAGCATTACAGCCGTCTTCAGCCAGGCTTGCTTGAATCCAGTGTTAAAGTGAGCAAGGGACTCACGTCTGAGCATACCCTGCCAACTTATGGCGAACAAAGCGGTACAAAAGGGGGTGGTGATGGACTGACCATCTTAACCAATCAAACACTCACACCCAGTCAACAGATCTGGGTTTAATCCATCACCATTCTTTAGCCCACTCTGCCACCCAGTTCAGAGTGGGCTAAAGAACAGTGATGGATTAAACCGAGATCTGTTGACTGGGTGCGAGTGTTTGATTGGATCAGATGCTCAGTCAATCACCACCCCCTTTTGTACCATCTTATAGTGGAGTCAATGTTCGTTATGCATGTGTAAAGTAAGATTTTAATCATTTCGGACAAGGATTGAATTCATCTCTTGCCCGATGCACATATGCATGTTCCATGGAAGGGGCAGACCTGCTACATATGTTATGGATCTGCACGAACATACAAGGGTCTAGGACGCTGTTAGGCGCGTAATCGGGGGGATCACACACCGTGCCATCCAAAACACTGTGGAGGAATGCTTACTGGGCGTACACAAGAAGGTGTCTAAACACAAAGTGCAGTACAGATTTATATACCTGGCGCTCATTCTGACGATATGAGCCATTACTATGCGATGGAAGTTGCGGAAACCCCCCACAATATCTATCTGGCATAGTGAGATGCTGCGATGGGGTAGTGCGGAGAGTGCTGCATTACACAGGGAGGCACTCAGAGGCCTACGCAAGAATCCAATAGCATTAGAATGGGACGTTATGTTAGAAGCCCTTAAATTGGTAGATGTAAATAATTAAGCTCTTGGAATGCCACGATTGTCCATATAGCGGGGCGCACATTCCCTGGGTGTTGCAACATATGTTACAGAAACGAGTGTCACTGCATGCCTTATACAAGGAAATCCTATATTGTTGATGGAGTATTTCAGTCACTGTACAGGTAGATGGGACCGCAGAGTTGAGGGTATGTGGGGGAGTTGGGGACATGTTTTGTTTTCTTCCTCTATTTCATTCATGTGAATGTTATCCATGCATACAGCCAAAGTGCAGATAATTGCCTGTCTGTTCGAATAAGCTACTGAACAATACTGTCATCACCAGTATCAATGCTATAGATGGGGTAAACTATCATTATCCCCTTATTCAGTCCAAACTGTAATGCAAGCTAAGAATGCAATATCAACACGGAATAGACAATGATGTATGGTATTCACAATGCACTTACGGCATCTTAGAATGTATACTAATGTAATGTGATAAATATCTTCTGCTGCAAAAAAATCAATAAACTATGTTTAAAAAAAAAAAAGACTAGATATTGACATTTATAGCCCACATTGGGGGACTGGTTGCCATGCTGTCACAAGAAGATATTTAGAGATCGAATTTAGGAATATAGATTATGCTGAGCAGAAAAGGGCTGGGCAGCAAAACAGAACTTTGTGTGATAATGGTGTTCTCTTGCTTACCTTTCCCAGTGGCTCCTGGCTTTCCTGCAGATTTTAAGGGGTCCCCAGTAACTCCACCTATACCAGAATCCTTTGCAGTGGTTTTATTGGCAGCAGACCTGGGTTTTTTTACACCAAAAAGATCAGCATCCATGTCATCCATATCCTACAGGGAGGAAACAGGAGGACATGTAATTTAAAAAGATGAGCTGTGTAAATCGCACATTCACCAGAAGAATGGAGTAGTTTCCTCAAATCCACAGTTTAGAACACAATGGTAGATTAGACTGGAAGAATGCAAGCTTTAGAGAATATAATCTAACTGGTTTTTCATGATCAGATCCAAGAAGAGGACAAAAAGTTAAGAAGAATTGCGAGTGAAGTGAACAAATGACAAATAACTATTAACAAAAACATAAGCTTTCCTATGACATCTACTCAGACTGTGTGTGGCCTGTCTACGGTGCTGCTGGCACTGCAGTACATTTTCTATGTACGTGAAAAATGCACTGCTGCTGTCTGTACTGTTCAAGTTCTGCATGCGCCGAAGTATCTTGCACAGCTGCCGATCTGCAGGATGGTGTTGTGTGTGAGGGAAGTTTGTGTTGCTGCTAGAGGGGCTGGATAACTAGAAGAGAGAAACTCTGCAAATGAGTTGTTTTTGAAAGAGTGAAGGACCAGCAAAGCAGACATACTTAGATAAAGAACGCAGACCAGCTTACCTGCATGCTCTGCAGCAATGCAACCGGGTCCACATCAGACACATCGGACTCCTGGAAGTCACAGAAAAAGGAGAAGTATTAGAGGGTCAAAGGCTATTTGGCAGAAGCATTGACAAAATAAACAGATCTGGCCGAGTCTCTAATCAAACAGATGTATGCATGTAGCATGCAAATATGCTTTAAATGTGTTGTTGTAAGAAGTATGTTTGGGAGTGACATTGTCATTGCTATGCATATTTCTTTAATGCGATCTGCTAATGATCAGTAAAATTGGCATTTCAAACTGTAAATTTCTGTAACATTTATGGATACAATACACAGGAGCAAGGTGGTTGTGTTTCTGAGACAATAAGCAGCACAATATAAATATGACATCCTCATATTTGATTTTTGTAGAGTTGAAGTACTATCGCCCAGGCAGAATAAGTATCCATGTGCATATCAGACATGTCCCAATATGGTACAAGACTGGAACCCCACTGCTCATGTCTACACATATAGCCAGCATTGCAATGATTTGGTTTTCCTTCTCCAATGCCCACCTCAAGATGGCAAATTACCGTCAATTCACTCCTGTCATAACACTGGACCCAGATATTAGTTGACATAGAGCCACATACACAGGTGTCGAACTTTCTCCAATTTTGTTTTTATTTTCTGCTAATAGTAACACGAATTTCGGGACTTGGCGTCACTTTCCCATTATAAGAACATATCTGCTAAAAGTCCCATCAGACTGTAGAACAGAGAAGGTTTTGGATCCTACGTCTACCCAGCCCGGATCTCAACTACAGAGTAAACAGAACAAAATGGCTGGATAGGGAAAATTTGTTTCATGAGTAACAGCCACGCAGTCAATATGTACTACGTAACCACAGTCTTATGTACCAAAACAAATTTATTTTCTTTTTATCTGGTTTTTCAAAATTTCAAAAAACACATGGGCAAACCAAAGACTGTCACGACAGTGAATTCATGGGTACAATATCTACACTTATACACACGTACAAATATACAATATTTACAAAGTGAATGAAACACAATGAAATAAGGACAAGTGAAAGTGACACACCAAAAGCAATGACGTAATTCAGTATTCAAACATTGATTGCATTTATATACAGTGAAAAAATTCGCACAGAAAAGAGGGGTACAACCAGTCCATGGGGATGTAAAACCAAGGGACAGGCGGGGACAGATGGAGTAGTACGCCTGCCTGCCTGACAAAGCTGTGGTTCAATGTTTATATTGGGTTGCACCACTAGGGTCCCAAATGGTAGACAGTTTCTCTTCCTAGGTGCGCCCTTTTGAATAACCACAGGATGGAAATGTCGACGCGTTTCGAACCGGATTATTGACGGTTCTCTTCAGGACGGGGACTGGGAACAATGAGTCTGCACGTGGCAAAGAGTGTGCCGCGGTGTCGGTAAATCGCAAGAAGATGGTTGTTTCTGTGGTTAGCCGGTTGTGGTTCTTATAGATATGTTGTCCGCCGCGCGGTACAAACTCGAGAGGGAAACGGCTCACATAATGACTGTATTGTCTTTGGAAAGCTGGGTAAGTAGCTTTGACAGAGTGGAGCGTCTGGAAACAGAAGCCAATTCAGGGCCGGCGGGCGGTGTCTAAATGAGCCGGAACTTCTAGGGAGGATTCAATCTCTCGATTTCTCTCGGTCAGGAAAACACACAGTCTATCCAAATTTTGTTTTTATTTTCTGCTAATAGTAACACGAATTTCGGGACTTGGCGTCACTTTCCCATTATAAGAACATATCTGCTAAAAGTCCCATCAGGTCACAGCTAAATAACTGTATGTACAGTGGTTTACTAGACGATCTCGGCAAACTGTTGCAGGCACAAGACAACATCTGCACCCTGGTGACAATCGCCAAAAAGGTCAAGGGATTTGCGCTGCACTGAACATTATAGTGCCTTTAGGGTTGTCAAATTGGGCCATGTCGGCAGGACATCATGTCTGCAGGGAATGTACTGCCTTTTAACAAGTCATTGCTGTTGGGTATGTTGGTTCAGTCTTATTGGTTCTGTATGGCGAAACAAGACCACGACCCGGAGATTTTTGTTAAATTGTAAATGAAAGGTAATGATTATAAACAAACATACAGTGCCAGTTACTAACTAGCGACTCCTGCAATTACCTCATTTACACTGATGTTTAGTATCAATAATATTTTTTTTAAGGTAAAAGTGAGCAAAATGATAGGCTGACACAGATCAATGGTTTGCTCCAACAGGCAACATTTGGATAAAAAAATCCCTCCAATATGAATTGGACGGGTGTTGTCGCAGGTATAGGCTTGTAATCCACACGTTTGTGCAATGAGTTATCATACAATGTGCCATGTGGTCCTTCAGAGAGTTACCATCAAGGTCACTCTGCTGTCTCGGTTGCCTAAAAGTCTGCACTGGCTACAAGCTCTGCATGAAACCACCCCCTTTGCCCACCCATGCCAGGCATGGCTGCAATTATTGCACTGATGACTTTGAGACGTTCCTACTGTAATAGGAACCCCTCAATGTCATTCTTAGCAGGTCACCATAGGTGTTGAAAAAGTAAAATCTCTATCACAATTTAGGGTTTCCATGGTTTGAGCTCCTTGAATGTGATTCTTATAAGCCTTTCCCATTTCCACTGGATGGAGCTTCATTCCAACCTCCAGTGCTTCACGTATGTGATCTTATGGTGTCCTTCCCGTTTGTCATACTGGTGGGGAAGTCCTCATGTAGGTGCTAATCTCTTTTTTTTTTTTTTAATAAATATACAGGCCGCAAACGAAAGGTTAACGCAGCTATAAGCTCCATGATCCAGTCTCATGGCCTGTTAGACGTATGGGGAGAAAAGATGCCAGGTGATCGTGGTTATACATATTTCTCCCATCCAGCACAAAAGTATTCTAAGTTAGATTATTTTTTTATTACAATAGGGGAGATAGGTAAGGTTAACATTCAGAAATTACCAAGAATAATTTCTGATCATAATCCTCTGATACTCTCTTATAAAGCTCCCAGTGTATTAAGGAAAACTTCTAGATGGACATTTGATAGAAAATTATTAAATGATGAAAGGTTTTTAAAGCATATGAAAAGATGGTCAAAGGAATTTTTTGATTGTAATAGATATAGCGCCTCCAGAAATGGAGTCTGGGAGTCGTTTAAAGCTGCATTAAGGGGGGAGACGATCAGTTGTGCAACAAGAATTAGGAAAGAGGATAAAAGCAAGATAGATAAGCTCATAGTAGACCTGGCAGAAATAGAGAGATATCATATTGACGAAATAACAACCGGCAAAGATAGCAGGGAGACTACTAGAAATATGGCCAGGATCAAGGGTGACCTTTTAAAAATAATCACTCAGAAAGAGATATGTGAATATCAGACACAAAGAGCAAGGCGTTATGAGACAGGTGAACAGGCTGGTAGAGTATTAGCACTGCGTATAAGACAAGACTTGAATAGAAATAAAATTAGTAAGATAAAATACAATGGGAGAGAATACAATGACCCAAACTCTATAATACAGGCGTTCCAAGAATTCTATCAAAAACTTTATGATCAGGAGCCAGGAGTGGCATTACCTATGCAAGACCAATTTCTTATAACACCTAGAGTGGAAGAGGAGGATAGAGATCGATTGGAATTGGGTATAACAAGTGAGGAGATAAAAAATGCTCTGAGTGAACTGGCATTGGGTAAAGCAGCAGGTCCAGATGGGATCCCAATTGAGGTTTACAGGGCTTTGAGTGAAGAAATCCTTCCTATACTGGAGGATCTTTTTAATGGAGTCATATGTTCAGGTGTTATTCCGGATACGTGGAAGCAGACCAATATTGTGGTATTTCACAAAAAGGGAAAGCCAGAGGAGAACCCCGGCTCATATAGGCCGATTTCTTTAATAAATACAGATGCGAAATTATACTCAAAAATATGGGCTAAAAGACTAGGAGGGATTATAGGTCAACTCGTATCACCCTGGCAGCATGGGTTTGTCCCAGGGCGAGGCACCACTGAACATACAGCCAGGGCTATTTCATTATTTGATGCTGTTACTGTTACAGGGGGTGATATGGCTATGATTTTATTGGATGCCGAGAAGGCGTTTGACCGTGTTGTTTGGGATTTTATGTGGGAGGTGTTGGAGAAAAGGGGTTTCGGAGAAAATTGTAGGAAAGGTATTAAGGCTATGTATACGGACCCTGTCGCCAGAATCACTACTATGGGGCTCCAATCAGAGGAGGTAACGATCAAAAGAGGTACACGCCAGGGTTGCCCCTGTTCACCCATACTGTTCTCATTATACATAGACCCGTTGATTAGGAAAATTTTGGCTTCAGATAAAATATCCCTGTTATATCTCATGGTCATACTACTAAGATATTGGCGTATGCGGACGACCTGGCAATTGTTACAAATAAGCCGGATATAGCAATACAGGAATTAAATAATTTGGCTCAGCAGTTTGGGACATATTCAGGGTATAAACCCAATACTGAGAAAACTATAATAATTTGTACAAAGAATATTCAGAAAAGGGATCAAAGATATGTCGATTCTGCAATTTATTTAGGAGTTAAAATTAACGCTGACGTGGGTAAAATCATTCAGGAAAATTATTTGCCAGTATTAGCGGCGATGGATAAGGATTTGAGGAGAATCGATGTATTACATCTGTCTTTGATTGGTCGAGTTAATGTTCTCAAAATGACAATGTTTCCAAAACTGTTGTATTTATTCCGTGCTATTCCCTTATTAATTGACGAAGCCCTGATGAAAAAAATGGAATCAGTTTTTTCACAGTTTCTCTGGCAATATGGTAAAGTAAGAAGATCGCTAGCTAAACTGTCATTACCTTTAGAGAGAGGAGGGCTAGCAGCTCCTAATCTCAGACTGTATCATTGGGTATGTTTATTGCTGCATATGAAACATTTATTATGCTCTGATACTCCCGTATGGTTGCCTGGCTCTCCCAGAATCCCCACGATCTACGAACTAGTAATAGGTGAAAAAGCCAAGGGGATTTTAACTCGGGAAGTGAACGCGCGTTTTTACAAGAGGAGTAAAAGTAAAGTGATGCTAAGTGTATGGGGTGTATGGAATGTAATGCTGAAATTTCTTAAGATTCCTAAGATCAATGGAATTTTAGACCTTTGGGACTCAAGCCCATTCATACATCTTGGACAGAATAGGAATAGCGCCCTTTGGAAAAGGTTGGGTATCCGGTGTTTGGGTGATGTTATGAGCAAGGAAGAGCTGTTAGGGTTTGAGATCTTGCAACAAAGATACGGTATCTCAACAAACCACTGGATGCTGTATAACAAGTTAGAACAATCAGTGAAATCCATAAGACCTAGGAATTCTATCCAGGAGTTAAATCCGATTGTTCAATATATAAGGAATGGGGGTAGAAAGATTAAAATAGGATATGGTCATCTGTTACAAGGCATGGAAGAGGATGTTGTGCAAGTGGAAAACGCCTGGGCCCTTAGAATAGGGGATCCAAATGTAGATGTGGACTATGCCCTGGCATTGAATAAGAAAACATTAAGAGCAACCAACTTAAAAACACAACATTATAAGATGATCTTTAATTTATATTATACCCCCGCGAAGCTGTTTCAATGGGGTAAAAGGGATACGGACAGATGTCCAAGATGTGACCAAGGCCCAGCAGATCTAACCCATATGTTCTATTCCTGTCCAAATCTTAAACCTGTCTTAACTGAAATGGAGAAGTTTTTATCGGGGCTGCTAGAGGGCCAAATCTCTCTATCCCCAACGACTGTGTTAATTGGCAGGGATGAAAATCTTAAAATTGCACATGAAGCGGAAGCTTTTGTCTTTCTGTGTGTTGCAGTGTTAAGAATTTTAATAGCGGCGGCCTGGAAAGATCCAGTAGCCCCTTCATTTCAGATCTGGCTAACTAGATTGCTTGGGATCCACAATATTGAGGAGTGCTTATATAATTTTAAGGGACAAAAGAAGAAAGACTATGGGAAAAAAATCTGGGCACCTCTTAGTAAGTGGAGGAAAATAAGATGATGAAATTGTCGAGTTCATGCCTGTTTGTAAAGCACTTTTAGATAGTGTCTCTTATCTTCTCTTGTAATCCTAAATGTATTCTATTCTAAGCTGAACGTTTTATAGTTTATAAGAAAGAGGCAATTTTGTATATATGAATCCTTTTAAACCCTCGTGTATTTTGTCAGGGTATCTTTTTCTTGTATCCAGCTGATATTCCAACTGTATGTATGAACGTTTTCTTTTTTGTATTCTAATCCATCTCAATAAAAAAAAAAAAAAAAAAAAAAGGGTGCTAATCTCAATGCATATGTATCCATGCATTCTTCATGTGGTCTGTTTCTCCGATGTATGCTCCTTGCAAGTGGTCACCCATGTTTTTATCACCCACTTTTCCCATATCCACTCTTTCTGAAGTGCATGCTCCTGCTTGTGCCCCCTCCCCGACACAACCCACACATCTTGATGGTGGACCATTCCTTTGGAGTATGCTCTCTGAATGTAGGCCCCTCATATGCTTCCAATGATTTGTGCTGGTAGTTTGCTCATCGAATGTGCACTTCCTGTAGACAGACTTTCTAAATGTGCCCCTTTTATATGCTTTCAATGATTTGTGTAGGGTCGAATGTGTCTGGTCAGCATCCCCTGTGGCCTAACTGCAGTGCCTCTGGCCCATTCCTCTGGTGCATGCTTCCATACCCTTCCCACACATGCTGGTGGTGGTGATTTATTCCTGTTCTACAAGCTACCTATATGTGGAACCCAAATCCCTTTCCAACTCGTCCTGCCAAGGGCACTCCAATAAGTATTCCATACATTACATGTGTGTATTTTAACTCCCCTATCCTGTTCCAACACATTCTGCTAGTGGCTAAGACCTTCACTGAATGCTGATTGAATGTGCACCCAGTTTTTTCCCCACGTATCATGCTGGTGACCAATTCAGCCAGTGCAGGCTACTCACATGTGGCCCATGCCTTTCCCACACCGCCTGTTTGTGACCCATTCCTTCAATGTGTGTTCCTTGCAACTACAATATAAAATAATACATGCATTTCCCACTTGTTCTGCAGGGGTCCTTATCCTCTGTTGTGAGCTTTCTGTATGTGAACCCCTGTGGTTATGCTCATGCATCCCACCTGTGATCTAGTTGCATGCTTACTGCATGCAGCCAGCCTTGGTTTCCTCACCTGTCCTGCATCTATAGTAACCAGAGATGGTAGAGATAGATGGTGTTAGAAAAATTACTTACTTGCAATGCAATACTAGTTTTCCATCGTGGGTGTCTCCTTTCAAGTGAGCAGGGTACTGGGACACATTTTCATTGTGCTGCCATTTGCAGAATGTCTCTTGCTCTCTCTTCTGCTTGAAAGCAACCAAGCATAGGTTTTGGGGATTCTGCAATGCTAGAAGGTCTTCCCAATCTTTTTGAATACTGTTATGGTTTCCGATTCTAAATTATACAAAACGGCCTCTGACTATATCATCTTCAAGTCAAGATTGTTTACAGTGTCTCAAACAAAATCAACAATTAGTCAGCTGAAGTAGTCACTATGCTGGTCTATGGCAAAAATGTGTTCCAAGGTTTAAGCAAAAAGCTAATACGCAGTCTGCAAAATGCAAGGCAGTGACAAGCTTTGGCAAAGTCAATAGGCCAGAGTTAACTGTAGTAGCACATGCAAACACAGGCATGCAAAAATGGTGTTTCCATGCATTAATATGTGATGGCCAGATCCATTAGCTTTTCAAAACTTGCAATGTTATTAATATTTACATTATTATTATAAAATGTATTTGTAAAGCACAACTATTACCTATAAAGGCATTCTGTTAATGGATAAGCGGCCGAAAAGATGAAGGAGTACTGCACAGGAAAACCTGTTAGCGGGTACTGTGACAAGTTTTGAGGGCCTTCAGGAATTGTGGTAGGACATTAATGGAGCGGAGATGCTGAGGGAGACTTTTCCACAGATGAGCTGCTTGAACAGAGATGGCACAGTCATCAGATCTCACTCTTCTAAATATAGGTTGGCAGAACAGATAAGAAGTTGCCAAATGAAGTGAGCAGCAGTGTGTATAACTCTATAATTTATAATGGAGGTATAACAGACCAGTATTGTGAATAGCCTTATATATACCAGGTAATTTTTATTTTATTTTTTATTCTTTTGAACACCGGAAGCCAGTAGAGGGAATCAAAAGCTTTGGATGGAGAGGCCTGCTGTGGGAAAGATAAAGTAAGTTTAGCTGCGGCCGATTACGTTTGGTGTAGTTTTTTGACTAGGTAGTCTGGAACACCTAGAAAGAAGGCATTACCAATAACTCAGCCTGCTCAAAACGAAGGCCTGGACAACCAGAGGGCGTGTGTGACTTGGAAGAAGCAGGATTTTCCACAATATCTTCAAAAGCGAGTAATAAGTGGATGAGAGTTTTGTCACTTGACTGGAGGGAATCAGAGTATCATGATAATAAAATCTTTACTTCTTAATCCAGGGTGAAGATGAAAGCATAGTTACCCAAGTGTTGCAGTTTCCTGCCCAGGGATTCGCTGACAGTGACCAGGGGGTAGTACTAGTGAAGCAGCAGAGTACCTCTATCTTATTTTTATTGAATATAAGTGAGATTTGACCAAGCCAGGTGGTTGTAGCATGAATGCAGGTGAGAAAAGCAACTAAAGAGGCTAGGGAGGATTGGTCTACTGAGATGATCAACTCAAGTTGATCCCATGGTTCCAGATCAGTTGAGCCAGAAAGGTTTTAGATACACGTTGTAAAGTGTTGGTCTCAGCGACGATTACCAAGGAACCTCTTAATTAATCGGTCAGAACTCCGAATGAAAAGGGGGAAGGTGAATTGCTTGATTCCTGTTCTCCAGATAGGACCTACACCACTGAGAGCGGTGCCTCTAACCCTAATCCCTTCCAGTCTGGGCAGCAGCAGATCTAATAATACGAAAACAACAAGGTGCGTCTTTCCTGCCACCATACAAAGGTCATCCAGAACCGAGACCAGGACAGATTTGGTGCTGTTCCTAAACGTTACAAAATGTCTTTATCAGAAATGGAAACAGTGAGATAGGTCAAAAGTTGCTAAGGTTTGAGAAGTCTGCTGTGGGTTTTTTCAGTAAAGGGACAACCATTATTTTTTTTTAGGTCACTCTATACTGAGCCTGAAGCTAATTATCAACTATGAACGGTTTGCAAAAGTTCTGCCAAATAGAGGACATCTCATTCCAAATTTCCATCTGTAAAGAGTCAAGGGGACAACCTGAAATGATAGATAGAGGTGGTCTTATACAGAAAAATCATCTGAGTTGATCTGTGCAAAACCACAGACTTTGGAAGTAATTCTGCTTACTGCAGGAGAGCCAGTTTAAGTTAAGCTTGCTCCCAATGAGGAGACGACTGCGATTGGTATCGTAGTAGATAATCTTGCAGCCACTTTTGTAGATCTAAGTATGGGAATGTTGCTGATGATACTAGTGATCTTATTCTCAAAGTAGGCACTAAGAACTTGAGTGGGTTGGATTGTGTGTAACACACAAGGCAGGTTAACCAAAGTGCAACCAATAGAAGAGAAACAATCTTTCTTGGAATCGGGCCTCTGGGATTTCCTTGGCATAAAAATAAGCTTTTGCAGTAAAGTTGAGTTTTCTATAAAGTTTCTAGCTGCACGGAGTTTAGGTTTGAGGTCAGGTGAGTAGTTTGTTGGCCACAGTTTTTGCATCTTTTGCAATCAAACTCTGCTTCTTTCACAATTTGTTATACTAGGGTGCTGAAAGCATAGGCAAATCTTTATTCGGGCAGGGTAGAATGAAGTGCAGACTTTAATTATTATAAGCACAATAGTCGGCCTCAACTGATTGATTTTGTGGGGGCTGTTGTCCATTGGCAAGTGTGTTGGAAAAAGATTTGAGCTTTTGGTTGGAAAAGGGAAGCGCAAGTACAGCGGAAGGAGGTGGGGACTTTTTACTGAAGGGGATAGACCATGACGAGAAGCTAGAAAGGAATCAAAAAGTGGACACACCGGGGCTGTATGCAAAGTTTGACATTCAGCAATTCTGGGGACGCAAAAATAAAGTCTAACAAGACCATCTTTATGTGTAGGTTATGATACCAGTTACATGAGACCGACTGCGGCCAAGACGCAAAGCAAATACTTAGCTGAGGTCATAGATGTTTTGGCCCAGACACAGAAATCACCAGCATGAGGTCAAGGTCATCAATTTGCTAGGGTGGGCAACACAATGCTAAGTGTGCCCGATAAATCTCATAAATTACTAAAATACCACGGTGGACAGCTTTATAGCATGTGTAGGTGCCATGAACGCCCACAATATGTCAAAAATCATAGCAATTGTTCTTGCACATCTTGGCAACAATTACCACAATACTGTCAGAAACATCAGTGTCCATGGATGCCCACAGTATGTTCGGAATTATCACCACAGTGCCAGTGTGAACTATGTGTCAAGCACTGTTTGAAACATAAGCCCAGAACATGCCAAGAATTACCACCATACTGGAGGCATCGCAATTATGCAATTGTGTCACAGATGGGCATTATCACTGATCCGCCCAATGTGCCACAAATGACCACCACTATGCCAAAAAGGCATCATTTTAATATGGCTGGCCACAAAATGGCAGGAATTTTTATGAAAAGGGCAACATTATGCCATGGGAGGGCAACATTATGCCATGGGAGGGCAACATGCCAAATATGCCCACAAGCTGCCTAGAATTAACACCATTGTGTAAGCGTCAGGATTTTACCAGGGATACAAATCATGCCATAGACATCCCAAGTTGTTGAGAAATACCACCATTATGAGGAGCATCTGCCTTTTACCAGGTATCGGCATGGACATAAGCCAATGTATGTCCACAAGCTGCTGAAAATTACCACCATTGAGCTAGGTCAGCATTTTACCAATTAGAGCAGTGGGTATTCCCACATGTTACCAAGGATTACCACTAAGGTGCAAGGGCCTGCATTCTCTTAAGGTGGGCAATAAGCATCATTCTATGGATGCCCAAAAGCTGCCAAGAATTACCACCATTGTGCAAGGGCAACCATTTTAATAGGGTGGGGGAATGACCATCATCACATGGATTTTCACAAGTTGCTAAAGATTATCACAATTATACCAGGGCGTGCATTTTACTAAAGTGGACAATGTGCATCATTCCATGGATGCCCACAATTATCCCGAATTACCACCAGTATGCGAGGGCCTATATTTCAGCAGAATAATGGGCATCATTTCAAAGATGCCCACAAGTTGCTGGCACTTACAACCATTGTATGAGAGCCAGCACATCACCAATGTGGGCAGAAGGAATAACACATCTGACACAGGCACAAAAACCGAAACAAGCACACAGAACGGTACAAATGTGGATGTACACACACCCACACACAAACACACACAAACGGGATCAATATTTCCTTCATATTTACATTCAACTGCTAACTCGGCTCCCACAGATACGCAGGGGTGCCTCTCCTCTCCCTCACATTGACAGTGGAAGCTCCCCCAAATGGCCTCCTTGGAGGAGAGCGAGGCAGACAGCAGCACTTCGGGTGTCCTGCAGATGGAGCAGAAAATAGTGACTGTGGCACGAGGGAGGAAGAATAGCTTGTGGGGAAATGGGAAAAGTAAAATAGATGGGGCCAGGAACAAGCAATAGAGACCCAAATGGCAAGGATTGTGTGGTATCATGTATGCTCAGGCAGAAAAAAAGAAATTTGGGGCCAGATACAAGCAAATAAGACCCACATTGCAAGGAGTGTGTGGCATCAGGTATGCTCAGGCAGCAGGCAAAGGGGTCATTGAGTAGTTGCTCTCAGGGGAACAGAAGGGAGCTCTCATAGAGAGAGAAGTACTAGCTCTCCGGTTAGCTTACCCCTAAAGGAACAAATCTTTTTGTGTTTTTCCTATTGCTAGAAAAACAGAGGGGGGGACTCTTTCCTTAAACTTTGCTATCTAAGTGGAAGCTTACCTACACCTGCATAGGAAAAAAGGTACTTCCTTTTGGATTGTGACATGCCAAAGGCCGTTTATTAAAACAACAACACTTTACCTGAAGGTGCTGCTGCGGAACACCAATGAGGCAACTTGTCTATTGAAATTATAGCATGCTTGTTTCTGGTTCAAGGAGGAACTGGCTTGGCAATTTGGGCTGTCCTCTTCCCATGAAGATCAGGGTCAAGACTAGGGTGGCATGGTGAGAAAAAGAAAGATGGGTTTAACCCCGATCTCTTGACTGGGGGTGAATGTTTTATTTGTTCTGCATTCCAGCCATCATTTGTGTCTTTTGCTTATTGAAATTAGACATCCTCAACATCACTGGAAATCGACTCCACAATTTGGGTGTCGTCAGAGTAGAAAATGGTCAAAGGGCAAATCAGTCTAGCTGAGTGTGCCACATACACATTGCACAGCGTGGGGTTCTGTGACGACCCCTGCCCTGAGGGACTCCACATGGCAATGAGGATGCTTTAGACATAAACCAGGTCAAAAGACTGCTCCCTATTAGTTAGAGAAGAGTGACAGAGATCTATCGCTGTTCCAGAAATCCCTATCTCCTCTAAACAATCCAAAAGGACGGAGTGACTCACTGTGTCGAAGGCTGCAGATAGGGCCAATAGCATCACTCCAGCCTTACCTCCCTTGTACATAATAGATCTGATCTCCTCTGTGGCAGCCACCAAAGCCGATTCTGTACTATGATTTTTTCCTAAAACCAATATTGGGCAACAATAGGAGATTTTGTTTTGATCTAAGTAACCAGAAAGAGCACTATTAAGATTAAGAACAATGCAACAGAATCTGGCATAGGTATGGACTCAAATATAGGACCTTCAATATTTGACTGCATTAGATTTAATGGGGCCCATCTTCCAGATAGTGAAAAGGAATATGCTACTTACCAGTATGCATCTGTTCTTGGCATGTAGGGCCGCTGACATTCATATCTGTGCATAGATCGCCGCCTAGTGTTGGGTCCGGATGATTGCACATTGTTGTCCTGGAAGAGTCTTCGAAGTATCATGAGATAGGTGGCTCCTCCTCTGGACTACAGTGCGCATGGGCATCCTCTCCATCCTCAGATTGTTTTTCGCCATTGTGGCAGAGGTGGAGTGTGATACAGTAAGAGATGTCCATGCAAGAGAGTAAGAGTAAGAAAGAATGCTACAGATGCGACAGGCACCGGGGAGGAGGGTGGGCGATATGAATGTCAGCAGCCCTACATGCCAAGAACAGATGCATACTGGTAAGTAGCATATTCCGTTCGAGGCATGTGGGCTGCTGAATTCCTATCTGTGCATAGAATGTATAGCAGTTTCTCCCTTAGCGGTGGCTACCCGTGCCAGCTGCAGCAGTCTGAAAAAGAGTTTTGAGAACAGCCTGTCCTACAGCTGCTTGCTGCTTGGAGTGCACATCTACGCAGTAATGTTTGGTAAATGTATGTATGGTTGTCCATGTGGCTGCTCTACATATTTCCTCTAGAGGAATGTTACCTAGGAAAGCCATGGATGCTCCCATTTTGCGTGTGGAATGCGCTCTTGGGGGCACTGTTAAGGTACGTTTAGCTTTAATGTAACATATTTGGATGCATTTAACTATCCATCTAGCTAAACCACTTTTTGAAATAGGGTTACCTTTGTGCTGTGGTGAAAAGGCAACGAACAACTGTTTTGTCTTCCTGAAATCTTTTGTCCTGTCTATGTAATATAGTAGAGGTCTCTTGACATCCAGTGTGTGCAGAGCTCTTTCAGGTACTGTCTGTGGATTTGGGAAGAACACTGGCAGTTCTATTGTTTGATTGATGTGGAAGTGTGATACCACTTTGGGCATGAATTTAGGGTTTGTCCGAAGCACGACCCTATTTGCGTGAATTTGAATGAATGGCTCTTGAATAGTTAGGGCTTGCAGCTCGCTAACTCTTCTAAGCGAAGTAATGGCTACAAGAAAAGCCACCTTCCATGCTAAAAATTGTATCTCACAGGACTGTAATGGCTCAAAAGGTGGTCCCATGAGTCTGGTTAAAACAACGTTTAGGTTCCAGACAGGTGAAGGTGGGTGTCTTGGGGGAATTACTCGTTTGAGGCCCTCCAAGAATGCCTTTATTGCAGGCACTCTGAATAATGAAAAGTGCTGCCTGTTTTGAAGGTAAGCGGCTATGGCCGCTAGGTGCATCCGTATGGACGTATAGGCTAGATTGCAGCGGTGTAAGTGCAAAAGATAGCATATAATATTTTGAATGGACGCGTCTAGTGGGTTTATGTCGTCGTTGTTACAATAAATGACAAAACGTTTCCACTTTGACGCATAGCAAGCTCTTGTTGTAGGCTTTCTTGCTCCCTGATAATGTTCATGCAGTCAGGAGGTAAGTTGAGGTAGCCCAATTCTATGACCTCAGGAGCCAGATCGCAAGGTTCAGCTGCTGCGGATCTGGGTGCTGAATGTCTCCATGGCTCTGCGTTCAGAGACTGGGTGTTAGTTGTAGTTTTTGATGAGGTACCACGGAAAGTTCTATGAACGTGGTGTACCACGGTTGCCTTGCCCATGTTGGAGCAACTAGGATTAGCGTCATGGAGTGCTGGCGCAATTTGCGTGCCACCAGCGGTATCAACGGTGCTGGTGGAAAAGCGTAGGCAAATTTGCCTGACCAGTTCATCCATATCGCATTGCCCTGAGACTGCGGGTGTGGAAAACTTGCGGCGAAGGACCAGCATTTTGCGTTTTCCTTTGTGGGGAACAGATCAATCTCTGGTTGTCCCCACTGTTGGAAGTATGGTTGAAGCACTGAGGGGTGAATCTACCACTCGTGCACTTGCTGGCTGTGTCTGCTGAGCAGATCCGCTATTTGATTGTCCTTGCTGGGAGGTGTTCCGCCATGAGAAACATGTTTCTCTGGATGGCCCACTTCCACACTCTTTGAGCCAGATGCGACAGCTGTGGAGAGTGTGTTCCTCCCTGTTTCTGTAGGTCGTACATTGCAGTCATGTTGTCCGTTCGGATAAACACGGTTTTGTTGCATAGATGTACTTTGAAGGCTTTGATTGCCATAAAAATTGGCATCAGCTCTAGCAGGTTGATGTGCAGTTTCTTCTGCTCCGTGGTCCATATGCCCTGTACTGTGTGGTGGAGGACATGGGCTCCCCACCCTATTAGGGATGCGTCCGTTGTTAGTAAAATTTGTGGTACAGGCTCCTGGAACAGTCGACCCTTGCAAAGGTTTTGTGGTTTCCACCAATGCAGAGAGTTGTATGCACGACTGGTCACCAACACTAGGTCGTTTAATTGCCCCTGAGCCTGGTTCCACTGTTGTGCTAGGCACTCTTGCAGCGGACGCATGTGAAGTCTTGCGTGAGGGACTATGAAGATGCAGGAGGCCATCATGCTGTCTTCTGAGGTGTGCAGCTACTGTCGCTAGGCACTTGGTGAACACCCTTGGGGCTGTAGTCACCCCAAAAGGGGGGACCTTGAATTGGTAGTGCTGATTTAGAATTGTAAACCTGAGATATTTCCTGTGTGCTGGGTGTATAGGTATGTGGAAATATGCGTCTTTGAGGTCCAATGTTGCGAGGAAGTCTCCTTGACGCAACAGTGGCAACACCTGCTGCAGAGTGATCATGTGGAAATGCTCTGATAAGATGTATTGGTTTAGGGGCCTGAGGTCTTAAATTGGTCTGAGAGACCCGTCCTTTTTTGGGGATCAGGAAATACAGAGAGTACACCCCTGTACCTTGGTGTTCTAAGGGTACTAGTTCTATGGCCCCTTTTTGTAGCATGCTGATGAATTCCTGCTGCAATAAGTGTAGGTGTTCTCGGGACATAGGACGCTGTCTTGGGGGTATGTTGGGCGGTGTGGAGGTTAACTCTAGGCAATAGCCATGCTGTATAATTTGTCTCACCCACCTGTCTGTAGTTATGGTTTTCCAGACTGGCAAGAACTGCTGTAGTCTTCCCCCGACCGGTGTTAAATGGTCTGGAGGCAGAGACAAGAAGCCACTGTTTGGTGTTGGTGGAGGATCTGGAGCTGTTATTTCCTCGTCCTCTACTCTTGGTGTTATTGCCACGGTATCCACCTCTACTGTTTTTGTTGTAGGTGTTTTGCGTGTTGCCTTTATTGTACGAGGTTTGCTGTGTTGAGGTTCCTCTAACAGCTCCTCTGTTGCCTGAGCGACGAAAGGAACCGCCTCTATATTGCTGTGATTGCAAGGCACCCATAGACTTGGCTTTCTCTGTGTCCTTTTTCATTTTGTCCAGTATGGTGTCCACATCAGGACCAAATAAGTAGTCAGGGTTAACAGGTTGATTAAGTAGAGTGGTTTGAACTTCATTTTTAAACTCAGAGATGCCTAGCCACGCATGCCTTCTGAGCAGGACACTGGTGTTGATAGCCCTGGCTGCTGTGTCTGCTTTATCTAAGGCACATTTGTTGGATGTGTTAGATATGAGCTTTCCCTCTTGTATCAGGAATTCTGCCGGTTATTTATAAAGGTCTGGTAGATGTTGGAAGATTTTCTCCAGTGTGTCGTAGTGCGCCCTGTCATACCTGGCTAACAGGGCCTGCGTGTTTGCAATTCGCCAAATGTTAGCTGATTGAGCAGCCACCCATTTGCCAGAGGCCTGTAGAATTTTGGACTCTTTGTCTGGAGGTGGAGCCTCGCCAGAGGTTTGAGAATTAGCACGTTTACGTGCATTGGAGACGACTAAAGAGTCCAAAGGCAGTTGACCCTGTATGTAGGGTCAACTGGGGCTGGCCTGTATTTTCTTTCAATCCTAGGGTTAATGACTCTTGCTCTGGTTGTGTCTTTAAATATGTCCCCTGCATGTTTAAGCACCCCTTTTAGCATTGGGATTGTTTTGACGTTTTCTCAGAGGTGCTGAAAGTGTCAAAGAGGAAGTCTTTATCAATGGGATCTGCATGCATCTCCACATGGTGATTATATGCTGCCCTTTCTATTAGTGCGTTGAAGGCAGCAGTGTCCTCTGTAGGCGATGTTATAACAGGGTATGCATTACGGTCAGGAATTGTTTGAGAATCTCCAGGATCTACAGGGTCAGTCCATGGCTGAGTTTGTGTGTCCTGGTCATTATCCGTTCGATAATTATACTGGTTATTGTCCTCATACTCCCCATAGTCATCTGTGCGTGTGGGCGAGTACATATAAGTGTCTTGCACATATGGTGTGATAGTCTCAAAGAGAACTGGAGATGTTGAGGTGTCTCTTTTCCTCTTTAGAGGTATTTTGTAGGACTCCACATTAGTTTCAGGCCTGATTTTTCTTTTTAATAGGGTAACCTTCCCAGTATCGGGGTCGACATACAGTTTGGACGGTTCTTCAGCTAATGGATCCTGTTCTTCAGGTACTTTAGCTTTTTCCCCCAGTCTTGGCCTTTTTAGCTGGGTCGGTTCGAATCCACTATTTGTTCGACCACCCTTGGCTTAACGTGCGGAGGAAGTCCGAATTTTATCGGTCCGAGAGACTTTGGTTGGTGGACCGTTTTGGTGGACTGTATGTTCTGTTTTGGACCCGTGGTAATCGATCCGACACTTTTAGCTTGTTCGACAACCATCCTTTGGCCCGGTGTCGTCTTCGGAGCTTGCTGCTTCGGAGCCATGTTTTGTTCCCTCGGTTCGACTGAGCCCTTCGGCTCGAGTCTTGACTTTTGCTTAAGTGTCACGGTGTGCACTTGCTTTGGTTGTTCGACTCGTACTTTGGGATCGACAACCGTTGTCCGTTCGAGTCCTTTCTTTGCGTTGCTAGGCGTCGACGTCGATGTCGTCGGCTCGACGGCCTTCAGCTTGGGCACAGACATAGGAGTAGTGGTTCTGGCCTCGACAACCTTTGCATGCGACCTCGACGACCTGTTTTTGTTTGGTCGGCTTCGACGGATCCGCCATTTTCGGTCCGAAGAATGGGATGTCGATCAGTTTCGGTTTCTGTTTGTTTACCATCACTTTCGGTTTCGTTTTTCCCAAAGTTTGGTAATGTCGCACCGATGGCTCTTGTATTATATTCTTAGCCGGGCTGAACCGCGGGGCTATAGAATGTGCGTCCTGATCTTGGCTAAGGCCTTCCGGCGATGCCTCAACCTGAGCCTCTGGATCTGAACCTGCGAATGTATTGGGCTCCGTAGTTACGGGCGGCCCATTGTCCTCGCCGGAGTCGTCCTCGACGGCTCCCATGCCTGGTTCGTCGTCCCCTACCTCGATGATGTCTTCCTCGTCATCGACGTAGTAGTTGGAGTCGTGTTCAGACCCCTGATCCGACTGCTGATCCGAGTCTTCAGGCTCGATGAACTCTTCGTCGTCTTCAAAGATGTTTTCTGGCTCAGGCGCTGATCTCTGCATCGTCTGTCTGGCCGCACGTCGAACCCGAAGAGTCTTTTTTGATCGAAATTGAGCACAAGCTAAGCAGTCGGCTTCGTTGTGTTCCGGAGATAAACATTTATTACAGACTGGGTGTTTATCAATGTGTGGGTATTTAGAGTTACAGTTGGGGCATCGCTTGAGAGGACTTCGTTCCATCGACGATTGGCCCTGGTGTCGAGAAGGCCACGCGGCCCGATTCGACGTCCTGAGTAGAAAGAACAGGAATAAGTTGTGGGTACCGATCGAAGATACAATACCGACACCCTGAAGGCCTTTTGGCCTTTAGAAAGTTATAAATCTATTTCCGAACTCCGAGTAACAAAAGTACATCCGAACCCAATGGCGGAAAAAAACAATCTGAGGATGGAGAGGATGCCCATGCGCACTGTAGTTCAGAGGAGGAGCCACCTATCTCGTGATACTTCGAAACTCTTCCAGGACAACAATGTGCAATCATCCGGACCCAACACTAGGCGGCGATCTATGCACAGATATGAATTCAGCAGCCCACATGCCTCGAACTCATGCTTTATGGACACTATGAAGTCTTCAATAACAGAGTAAGTGAAAAACAATAACTGAGAAAGGCAAAAAGAAAAATAGCGACGAGTCAAATTAGGTGCTTAATTTGAGCCCGAGGTTGCAGGTGGAACCCACTGGCACTCATTCTTAGGGATCTGCACTTATTTATCTCATCAGACTTTTGCCCAGTGGAAGAATGTAAAACACGCAAGGAGAAGAGAAAGAGGTAGCAGAAGATAGCAAAACTGTGACAATGGCAGAAAGCAGGAACCTGCCAGAGTGAGATAAAGGGGTAGGGGATGTCTGGTTGTGGATTACAGATGCACGAGGTGGAATCAATACTACGCATACTCGGCATGTGTTTGCTGTTCCACCAGATACCTAATGAAGAATCTCTTCAAGTCTAAGTAATACAATATTTGTGTATTAGGATGTGAAATATCTTTCAGGATCTGCATGCATTCTATGCTGATATTTAGATGAAAGTGCTGGGCGTATTCAGGAACCAGGCAGTCGACTCAGTGATAATAGGCTGTGATGTATGATCGTGCTTGACATACTAAATAGGAAGCTCCCTGGAGGGTTCTTAGGACAGAGTACCACTAACGACCACACCAGTCCACAGCAATAAGGATAGCTGTTGTTTAACCCTGGTCAGAAATTTCATGAGGAGAGGGGCTACTGGAAAAGCTATCCATCACTGACTGGTCTACCTTTAAAGCATTTACCTTTTAGCTGGGCTCTGTAAAACTCCATTCAAATTTTTGTGGTGCCAAAAAAAAGTAGCTGTGCTCTCCTTTATTCTGTGCAAAGATCCTCGAAAACTTTGTCATCATCAAACACTCACTTTCAAAGATCAATTATCTTGTCTTTCAAAGTCAGAGGGGCACGATAGGAGAGCAGCTGTGACCTAGAGACCGTGAAGTACTTTTAGTGTTATATGGTTTTCATGCCACCTTATATGTTTAATATTACATTTTGGTATTGTCTGCTTGGTCATAATGGACACCAATACATTAATGTTGAGCAGAAAACCCTCAGAGCAAGATAGACTGCTCTCAGTTGCAACGTTTAAGTGATACATGTAGGAAAGTGCCACTTTTTGACATGGTCCCCCTCACATTTTGTCTGGTATTTGATGCAATTTTGACAGAAATGCACTGGGTTCCTGCTATCCAGGTCCCCAGTGCCATATCTTTCCCTAAAACTGTAACATTGTCTCCCCACTTGGCAATACCTTTAGTACCCCCTGTAAGTTCCTAGTAAATGATACCCATAGTACCTAGGGCAAGGAGACAAAAGAGGGTCCCTAGGGGCTGCAGTATGCTTTGTGCCACCCTATGGGACCCCTCAGCACCAACATGCAAAAGTCCATTACAGTATTCGTGACATGTTGCAGAGAAAAGTGAAGACACGACATGGCACACCTCCTATGTGCCATACCAGCAGACACTGCATGCAGTATAGATAATCCCACCCTAGAGCAGGACATAGAGCCCTAAGGCATGGTGCATTATTTTACATGTGAGTACATATCTGCATACGCAGATATGCCACTGTGATGTTCATGTCGATTCTTGGACATTGCCAGTGATCAGGGAAGCTATCTTGAGTATATGTACTGGGCACTGGTGATTACGAGTTTCCCAGCTACATGATGGCTTCAATGAAACTAAAGATGTTTGGCATCAAACATCTTGTATTAATAAGCCCACACAGATTCCAGTGATGACATTATTAATACATGCACCCAGGGACACCTTAGAGGTGACCCCTGAAATCCTATTGACTACTAGTGTGTTGGCTGACTGGTGTGGACCAGCTTGCCACCAGACAGATTTCTGATCCCCACCACTTGCAGGTGAGAGTCCATGCTCTCTGAGGGCAGAAACACTGCCTGCTCTGGCTGGAGGTGTTGTCACCTACTCCAAGCAGGATGGCTTATTAATCAGCATATCAAAGCAGGAGGCTTCAAAGGCCCCTGCCTCCTTTGATATGAGACCAAGACAAAGGGAAATCCCACCCCCTGCCCTGGGCCCATTGGGCACCAGGACAGGTGGGAAAATTAACTAGCCAGGAGGGGTGTTACCCATCAAGCTAGTTCAACCTCTAAGGTGGGCTGCCTTATGTGAACATGAGAACTACAATTTCACCATCTTTGTTTTTGGTGGAATTAGGTTCACTGGGTCAGGGTTATGCCCACTGCTCACAGGAAGTGGTCATTTAGGGGGTATAGTTGCCCTAAAAGTAAGTAGCCCATTAGCTACTACCTGTCACTCCTCTCAACACTCCTGCATTGAGTATTTAGGAGGCTCTCCTGATGCCAGGAACTTAAGATTCGGCTAATCCAAAAGAAAAGGACAAAGAAGAGCCGAGATACACTGAGAACTGAAGACTGCTATGGACTTTTGGCGCCAAACCCTGCCTGCCTGCCTGCCTGCCTGCACCAGTCTCAACAATTGTTGAAGAGTGACTCTTCCTGTAGCTAAGCAACCACCAAGAACCACTGTAGACTGCCAGCCCTGTGCAAATTGCAATCAATCCAACTTGGAATAGAGGAGCTACTCCCCTGCAGTCTGTAGGCAAAGAAGAAACAGAGTCCAGTTTACTGTGTTGCCGCTCCCTGGCCAGCCTGATGCAATGGCCCCTCAGGAAGAGGGATCTGTGCTGCTAAAGGTCATTGTGCCCTCTGCCCCCCTCCGAGTGCGAGAACACCAGGACCAACCAGGGGAGCACAGCACCAATACCTAGGGTACCCGGCCTCTTGCAGCAACCAAGGCCTGTTTAAGTCCAGTCGGTACTCTAACAGCACCGAAACTCTGCAACCCTTGAGGGATGTCAGCACAACAGAGGCCCACTGCCAGAGTGGCCCATCTACCCTGATATTTTCACCCTCAACCGATGAGGCCGACAACCCCGAGGACCTTTGACAAACGGTGCCCAGCCGACCGATCTACTCTACACCCGAGCACCCCAGTCCAGGTACCGATGAAGTGCTGTGCTTCGCACCCATGACCGTTGTCACTCGAGCCCCTATTGGGAGCTCCTGGACTTGTCCCCATGCCCCTCTCTGCAGCTTTTTTCTAGGTGGCCCTTCCTTCTTCCCACCGGCTTACAGCACAAAGCTACCAACCCGACCAGCACCTCTGCACCTGGACACCCCAGGACAGGTAACGAGTCACTGCTGGTGGTACTTTGGAAATATTAAGGTATTGTAGCTCTGTGAGCTGTTTTTATGTCGTTCCACTGTTTCCATATAGACTGGAATGTGGTCCGATTTGTTATATGATGATGTGTTATGGTTATTATGTTCTGGTTCATTGTTAAGACAGTTATAAATCACAGTGAGTGGGCATTTGAACATGGAGTTTAATGCAGGAGGAACATAAGTGGTCATATCAGATGGTGGGGTGGCAGTATCTCATTCACTGAGCCATGGCTGTATGATTTTACTGTTGGAGACCTGCGGATAGAGAGTTTTATTTTTGCTTGCAAATCTCTTAGGTCGGTGGGCTGGTCAGAATCTGGTAGTCTGTGTATGATGCCACTGGGGATGAGGCATGTTTGAGCTGTGCAGTATACGGTTGCGTTGATCGCTCAAATGAATCCTGGAACATTTGTCACGTGACCATCTTCTTAATGGCTAGTGCAGCTGCCTGTCTCAGTAGACAAGAAAAGTGCAATGCCCCAGTGGCCTAAGAAAGCGCTGGTGAGATTATCTTGCTTAATACAAAGTATTACCAACTAACTAATACTGGACGCATTTCTTAACTATTATCAAGGCAGACCGCTGACATAAGAACAAACTGTGTCATGTTGTGATGTGGCAGTGCTGATGGGGGAACAGCTTGGCACAAAAAAACATCCATCCTTCTACACTAAATATTCCACATCAGTTTGTCTACTGGGTACCTCTTACCTCACCATCTGCAACTCCGGCCTCTTGTGCCAAATTCCGGAAGAAATCATCATCCCCAATTGACCTGTGAGACACCAAAGACATCAACGAAATTGTAAGAGCAAAGCTGCAAGTTTGGATCACAGCACGTAAACACAGAATATATTTATATTATATATATACATACACACCACACACATTACCTAGTGGCAGTCGCCACTAGGCAGTTGTAGCTAGGAATGCTTTGCCACAGGGAAAGCATAGTTTGTGTTGCTAATAGCTTTGGAACTATTTGACGAATCTCCACAAAGCTTACCAATAAGGTTCTGCTTTTTGCCTACCTATTGCATGGAGAGTTAGGCGCTCTAACTAGCTGCCAGCAACATGAGAATAAATGTTGCTGGCAGCCATTACAGGACTTGAGGACTTAGTCCCCTCACGTGAAGTAAAAAAAGAAAAATATTACAAGAGGGAAGGGTAGAGATACCCGGACCCCCTGGACTCCATTAAGGCCCCCCCCCCCCCAAAAAAAGGAATCCGCAAAAAATGCTGCGATCCAACAGGATCGAGAAATAAAAAATGGCAGCCGGGCTACCTTTATTAAGTTTATGTCCCGGGGAGCCCATCCCCGGGGTTGTAGTCATAACGGTGTGGGATTCTATGTGACCCCTCTCCCTGAATGAACAACAAGAAAACCTAGGGGTCTCTACAGGAAAATATCTTGGAAATTCCTTATTAACTAACCAGACGTCTAGCAGAGTACATCGAGTTAGTGTCAAGGCGATTAGTTCTGACAGAAGACAAGAAATATTACGCAAAGGGCCACCTGTGATTGTAGATCAAGAGTCTTGTAGGATTCCCATCAAAGACTTGTGATGATCAATGTTATCATTTGGTCATCCTTAGGGTCGTGTGTCTCTGGATCATTGAGACATAGATCGTACCCTATGGTGGATTAGGGTTCCGACCCACAATCTCTGTTGGACCATGTGGTATTGATCTGATGGAATCTGGTGCAGTGCAAGAAATAATAAAAGTGGTGAATTAAAATAGGATAGAGAACCAAAACTAAGAATTTTTATTGAAGATGGCCTCTTTCTGTTAAAACCAAGAACAGTGCAATATCATAGCAGTTTAACCAAATATCTGCATGGGGGCCAACATGTTTCAGCCTAATGGGAAAAAGGGACCCAGGCTTTCTTCAGGGCCTCTGTTCTCATTAATAGTGCTACTGCATTTAGTGTAAATAATGTATCAACGTAAAATATAATAGTGAATATAAATCTATAACAGCAAAGGATATATTTTCAGTCATCTGTTAAATCTCCTCGGTGACACCTGGTGTGTTTGTTACATCTACAATAGAAAAATCACATGGTGACCCTGTTGTAAAAACTAAATGTCTAAAATAACATGTTCAAAGTATTACAGTGTAAGGGACAGTATCTACTCACCCAGTATGCCCGGGGAACAGACCTCACCTCTCCTGGACCTGGCTCAGGAACTGTGAGACCATGCTCTGTAGAAGTAAGACAACCTGACCTTAAATACAGCAGAGAGAATAAGCATATCCTGCTCTGTCATGTATGTACCTAGCCCAGGTTATCACGCAGCTTACTCCCAGAGCCAACTTCCTGTCATAGTCCCGTTTACATAGATCTGTCTATCAAGACACAGCACTCAAACCCTCCAGTGTGGCAGGGTGTAACTATCTTCTACAGGCCATTGCTAGATCCTGATCGAATAGCCATTTTCACTAGGAGTCTGACAGAGAACTCACTAAGACAACCCCTAGAGAGATATATCTGCTATGGAGCATTTTCCCAACATGGTCTATTAAAAACCACACATAGTGGGAAACAGATGTATTGCTTACCTGTCCTTCGTTGCCTCTGGCCGGTACTGAGTCAGGGGGAGGCAACGAACAGGACAGGTACAGCCTTTAAGAATGGTCAGAAGCGTTCGTAATCAGCCAATCAGGGTGGGTTGTATGTAAAAGAAACCCTTCGTTATACGATGATAAAAAGGAAGGTATTTTAAAGTGAGCAAACCCTACCTGATGTTTAATATAATATGTCCGCATGCCTGGAGAGTGTCTCAAATGATATGAAAGGAACAAAACAAGCAAACTGAGCCAGTAACTCGGGCCCTCGAACAAGCGCGTCCTCTCGCGGTGCTGCCGGAACTACAAAATGACGTCATGGCCTAGACGTCTGTAGTTCTGTCAATCGCGGGGGCGCCAGTCCACAATGCACGGCATTTACGTTTGTTGAAAATGCCTAAGATCTCCAAAACAACACAACAAAAAGGAAGGTATTGCAAAGTGAGCAAACCCTACCTGATGTTTAATACAATATGCCCGCATGCCTGGAGAGCGTCTCAAAAGATACGAAAGACACAAAACAAATGAACCGAGCCGGTAACTCAGGCCCTCGAACAAGCGCGTCCTCTCGCGATGCTGCTGGAACTACAAAATGACGTCATAGCCTAGACGTCTGTAGTTCTGTCAATCGCGGGGGCGCCTGTCCACAATGCTTGTTCAAATGCTTAAGATCTCCACAGTATTTTGGGGCTATTAGCATATGGCGAGTGATTCACGCATCTAAAGCAGAATAATGGCTCTCACTTCGCGTCTACATAAAACTACAGAATGTCGTCATGTGTGAAATAGTTATAGTCTAAAACTATTTAATGCGTGAATCACTCGCCATATGCCATATTTTGTCGTTCATCACGAGAGGACGCGCTTGTTCGAGGGCCTGAGTTACCGGCTCTGTTCGTTTGTTTTGTGTCTTTCGTATCTTTTGAGACGCTCTCCAGGCATGCGGGCATATTGTATTAAACATCAGGTAGGGTTTGCTCACTTTGCAATACCTTCCTTTTTGTTGTCGTTTTTTGGAGATCTTAGGCATTTTGAACAAACGTAAATGCTGTGCATTGTGGACAAGCGCCCCCCACAATTGACAGAACTACAGACGTCTAGGCCATGACGTCATTTTGTAGTTCCGGCAGCACCGCGAGAGGACGCGCTTGTTCGAGAGCCCGAGTTACCGGCTCAGTTTGCTTGTTTTGTTTCTTTCATATCATTTGAGACACTCTTCAGGCATGCGGACATATTATATTAAACATCAGGTAGGGTTTGCTCACTTTAAAATACCTTCCTTTTTATCATCGTATAACGAAGGGTTACTTTTACATACAACCCACCCTGATTGGCTGATTACGAATGCTTCTGACCATTCTTAAAGGCTGTACTTGTCCTGTTCGTTGCCTCCCCCTGACTCAGTACCGGCCAGAGGCAACGACGGACAGATAAGCAATACATCCGTTTCCCACTATGTGTGGTTTTTAATAGACCCTGTTGGGAAAATGCTTCATAGCAGATATATCTCTCTAGGGGTTGTCTTAGTGAGTTCTCTGTCAGACTCCTAGTGAAAAGGGCTATTCGATCAGGATCTAGCAATGGCCTGTAGAAGATAGTTACAACCTGCCACACTGGAGGGTTTGAGTGCTGTGTCTTGATGGACAGATCTATGTAAACGGGACTATGACAGGAAGTTGGCTCTGGGAGTAAGCTGCGTGATAACCTGGGCTAGGTATACACAAGACAGAGCAGGATATGCTTATTGTCTCTGCTGTATTTAAGGTCAGGTTGTCTTACTTCTACAGAGCGTGGTCTCACAGTTCCTGAGCCAGGTCCAGGAGAGGTGAGGTCTATTCCCCGGGCATACTGGGTGAGTAGATACTGTCCCTTACACTGTAATACTTTGGACATGTTATTTTAGACATTTCGTTTTTACAACAGGGTCACCATGTGATTTTTCTATTGTAGATTTAACAAACACACCAGGTGTCACAGAGGAGATTTAACAGACGACGGAAAATATATCCTTTGCTGTTACAGATTTATATTCACTATTATATTTTACGTTGACACATTATTTACACTTAATGCAGTAGCACTATTAATGAGAACAGAGGCCCTGAAGAAAGCCTGGGTCCCTTTTTCCCATTAGGCTGAAACATGTTGGCCCCCATGCAGATATTTGGTTAAACTGCTATGATATTGCACTGTTCTTGGTTTTAACAGGAAGAGGCCATCTTCAATAAAAATTCTTAGTTTTGGTTCTCTATCCTATTTTAATTCACCACTTTTATTATTTCTTGCACTGCACCAGATTCCATCAGATCAATACCACATGGTCCAACAGTGATTGTGGGTCGGAACCCTAATCCACCATAGGGTACGATCTATGTCTTAATGATCCAGAGACACACGACCCTAAGGATGACCAAATGATAACATTGATCATTACAAGTCTTTGATGGGAATCCTACAAGACTCTTGATCTACAATCACAGGTGGCCTTTTGGGTAATATTTCTTGTCTTCTTTCAGAACTAATTAGTCTTGACACTAACTTGATGTACTCTGCTAGACGTCTGGTTAGTTAATAAGGAATTTCCAAGATATTTTCCTGTAGAGACCCCTAGGTTTTCTTGTTGTTCATTTAGCTCTGAAGAGGGGTACAACCTAGGTTGGTCTTTAACCACATGGCTGATGGGCGTTTCCCCCCCCCCCTGTGCTGGAAAATGCCATTTTAGTGGCACCATGACGAGCTCAGCTCGTCATCAGCACACGACACCCGTGGGTGATGACGAGCTGAGCTTGTCATCAGCATCGAAAGGGATAAATATCCCTTAGGCCCTCCACTAATGTATTGTTATTTGTACCCCTCTCCCTGAGCCATTAAAGGCCCAGTAAGCCCACTGCGGGAATTTGCATGTTAGGGGCGAGGCCCCACAGACTCCCTCCCTGAGCCCGGAGAGGCCCCAGGGAGACCATCACTGGGTCTGAAATTAGTTTATATGGGGGGAGGGGACACACGACCCTTCGTTGAGTTTGGAAAACCCACCCTGGGGAGGACAGCATTAGATTACATAGGGATGGGGATGGGGCTGGGCAGCACCATCCCCGAGCCTCCAAAAGGCCCCAGGAAGCCCACTCCTATGGACAAAATTATTTAAAATCGGGAGAGGGGCCACAAAGCCCCCCTCCCTGAGCCATTAAAGGCCAGTGGGACCCTATCCTTCCTGGCCAGCTCACATGCTATGTCCTGGGGAGCCCACCCCTGGGACATAACATTTTCCCTGCCCGCACCGGTGCAGGCAGGAAAACCTGTGTGTTTGTTCTGGCTTGGTAGTACCATTTCAAACCTCCTGCCAAGCAGGAGCAAACACAAAGTCTGCTCACAGATGATTACTCGTGCATGTTCAGCCTTCCCCGTTCAATCAGAACTGTCTCTTGTCCTCAAGTTGTCCGTAAGAGGCCCCCAAATGTCTTTAGGCCTTGATGGCTCTGACAACTCCTCAGCAACACCAAGTCCTTTATCCAGTGGTCTAGCTTGGGTGCGAACTTACTGCCCCAGTGCACCGCCATCCTCCTCTTGGCCAACAACAAAGCTATTGTTATGAATTCATGCACTCTTCCAATCAGGTGTTGAATGAGGCCCAACAAACAGACCTGCGGCTACAGTGTATTGTGGTGTCTGTCATGATCTGCATTTGTTGAACCACCAACTCCCAGAACCCACGTATCTGGTGACACTCCCATGCGAGGTGCAGAAAGTCCGCTTCCTGTGTTCTACATCTCTGACACATATCACTGTCGGTAATTCCATACTTGTACAATCTAGCTGGCATGTGGTACAACTGGTGTAAGTATTTGAAGTGAATTATGTGCAAATTGCAGTTAGACATCAACGACTCAGTGTACTAACAACAGTACACCCAGTCCTATTGCGTAATTTGGGGCTGGGGTTTCTCATTCCAGCGGTTAAAGCTGTGGTTCGGATCAGTCAATGTTTTAACCCTAGCCATTTTGTATAATTTGGTAACAAATTTGTGCCACGTGGGACTTCCCAAGAGCACCTGCAGAGCATGTAGCGTCGGTTCCTCTGGGAATGTGGGGTAGAGCTCCCTCACAGCCGCTCGGAGTCTATGTTACGTGAATGCAAACTGCCTGCGCTGTCTATGCGAGACCTAAAAAGACACTATAGGCTTAAAATAAGCAATGTCTAAGGGAGATTATACTACCTTCAGCCTTCATTCCGTGGTGAAAACTTTACAGATAACCCATCTTTTAAAGCAAAAATGAGCAAAGGTACATAGCTCAATACCTGGTGCACACAGCCTTCTATGTTACGCAGAAATGGTCATGCTGAGACGGTTCTGTCGAGTAACTCAAGGCTGCTTACAATACTCAGGGCCTGACTTAGAAATTGGAGTACAGGTTACTCCATCCATTGGATATAATGGTATTTATATTTCAGGGAACTGGATATCCGTCACCGTTGTGATGGAGTAACTTGTCCGCCACGATCTAAATCAGGCCCTTAATATGTGTATGTAGAATCTTTGCCTTGTAGCAAACTTTTTCTGCAGAGCCTCAAAACTTGTGTGGACCATAATATACACAAGTTGTCAACTGTCACCTGCACAGAGGGTACTTATCAATGCAAACTTTTATAATATGTTCAATACCTCCAACACCAATGATGCATTAGGAGCACATACGTTTTGCAAACATTTGCATCCATTAGCTGGACCCAGATTGCACAAAATTAGGTAGACAAGTAATATGGTAGTTACCTGCCATTGTATAAACTATAAAAACAAACTAGCACAATTACTGTATGATGTCATGAGTGATGTCATAAATTATGTCCTAGAACAGGTCATGAGTGATATAATATGTGAGGTCATAAGCAGTGCATGGCAGGGGCGCAAGTTATAGTTAACTCTCCCAACTAGAACTGGCGAATTTCTGCAGTTTTTTTTACAGTTCAAAAAGTTAATGTTGTCACAGACAAATTCACCTATTGCGTTACTTTAACCTTTGTTTTATTTCAGTGAATTTCTAAGTTTTTTTTAAAACAAATCTTTTCATCACACCTAACTATAACATTACTGTTAGAACTGGGGTCTCTAGTTGGCAATGGCTTGCACCTTTGTCCAAATAGGGACCCTTGCTTCTAAGTCAGGATAAGGGGATTACCCTCCTAGATAACCCCTGCTCAACCCCTTGGTAGCTTGGCACGAGCAGACAGGCAGTGTGTTAAGCATTTGTGAATATATACAGTAATATAGTGAAAACACTACAGATGGACACCACACAGGTTTTATAAAAATAAGAATTCTTTATATAGACTTAACACAAGACCACAAATGACAAACATCCACAATACTGTACTTGAAGTTGGCTTAAAGATGGTAGAAGTTGCTTAATTCAAGTTGAAGATAAATGCGACAAAGTTCTCAACAAAGTACCTGGATGTGTAACGCAAAAGGTTCGCAGGAATGGCGATGCATCGGTTCCGTGCTTCGGGGAGACGATGCGTAGCGTCTCAATGCTTACACAGAGTAGTGGACGCGTCTTGATCCTTACCAGAGAGGAGGTAAGGCGTATATTCTCATGATGGGTTCCGGTTGCGATGCGCTAAGATGGCGCTTCGATGTGATGCAGCGATCCGGTGCGATGCGATAAGATGGCGCCCTTGATGCGACGTTGTGAAGATGATGCGTGCACGCCCTAATGGCTTTGCGGCGAACTCTGTACTTTGGAGCTGCGACAGACCCTGCGGCACGCTTCTCCGGTGATGCAACGGCGACCCTCACGGTGGCGACACGCTTCACCAGTGATGCGACGGCAGACAGCTGCGGCGAAGACACGCTTCTCGGGAGATGCGGCGGCGGCACGCTTCTCCGGTGATGCGATGACAACCGCTGCGGCAGAGACACGCTTCTTCTTGTTGCGTTCCGTCCGGTAGACCTTGCCCGTAAAGAGCCCAAAATACATCTGGCCTGGGGCCAGCGCCCACTCAGTATCCGCCCACACTGTTGCAGACATCAGCTAGCTCGAGCACAGGCATGGTGCGCGGAGAACGTCGATGGGAATACTGCAGAGCCAGGCCTCCGCAAGGAAACTGAAGCAGATTGGTTCTCGGATACAGAGAGAGTCGGTGGCCCTCCCACTAATACCGACAGATGCAGGTAAGAGGGATCGGGGGGATTGGGGCCTCGGCTAACGGCCACGCTGGTGGACCAGCAAGGGGCATTATGACCTCTCTCAACTGCGACGCAGCAGAGAGCCTGCATCGTAGAGCAACAGCGCCGCATGGAAGACACACAGCCCCTGACAGGTCAATAGCTCTGGAAGGGACAGTAATCCAGTAGCGTTAGCACGAATTGGGAGGGAGAGGCCTACACTAAAGGGACCAATCAATGCAATCTTAGAATCCCCGCAGACACGTGGGGCAGCTGCGTCCCGTGAAGCAGCACTACAAACACCTCAGCCCAGAAGAGTAGACAGAGCCACCTACGAGGGGTGAGCGGAAACGCTAGCAGCATGACCCACCTCTTTCTAAGAGTGGCATATAGCGTGTTTGTGAGGGGATGATGCTTCTCCCATAGGAACGACCAGGGAGTCACTACGCCGACTGCTGATAAAATAATAGGAATACTTCCGGAACTCAAATAGATACACAGGCTAACTCTACCTCCTCAACATGGGTAAACCAGATAGAGCGCATATTAAGCTCCAATTCGAGGCTCGCACTAATGTATTGTTATTTGTACCCCTCTCCCTGAGCCATTAAAGGCCCAGTAAGCCCACTGCGGGAATTTGCATGTTAGGGGCGAGGCCCCACAGACTCCCTCCCTGAGCCCGGAGAGGCCCCAGGGAGACCATCACTGGGTCTGAAATTAGTTTATATGGGGGGAGGGGACACACGACCCTTCGTTGAGTTTGGAAAACCCACCCTGGGGAGGACAGCATTAGATTACATAGGGATGGGGATGGGGCTGGGCAGCACCATCCCCGAGCCTCCAAAAGGCCCCAGGAAGCCCACTCCTATGGACAAAATTATTTAAAATCGGGAGAGGGGCCACAAAGCCCCCCTCCCTGAGCCATTAAAGGCCAGTGGGACCCTATCCTTCCTGGCCAGCTCACATGCTATGTCCTGGGGAGCCCACCCCTGGGACATAACATTTTCCCTGCCCGCACCGGTGCAGGCAGGAAAACCTGTGTGTTTGTTCTGGCTTGGTAGTACCATTTCAAACCTCCTGCCAAGCAGGAGCAAACACAAAGTCTGCTCACAGATGATTACTCGTGCATGTTCAGCCTTCCCCGTTCAATCAGAACTGTCTCTTGTCCTCAAGTTGTCCGTAAGAGGCCCCCAAATGTCTTTAGGCCTTGATGGCTCTGACAACTCCTCAGCAACACCAAGTCCTTTATCCAGTGGTCTAGCTTGGGTGCGAACTTACTGCCCCAGTGCACCGCCATCCTCCTCTTGGCCAACAACATAGCTATTGTTATGAATTCATGCACTCTTCCAATCAGGTGTTGAATGAGGCCCAACAAACAGACCTGCGGCTACAGTGTATTGTGGTGTCTGTCATGATCTGCATTTGTTGAACCACCAACTCCCAGAACCCACGTATCTGGTGACACTCCCATGCGAGGTGCAGAAAGTCCGCTTCCTGTGTTCTACATCTCTGACACATATCACTGTCCGTAATTCCATACTTGTACAATCTAGCTGGCATGTGGTACAACTGGTGTAAGTATTTGAAGTGAATTATGTGCAAATTGCAGTTAGACATCAACGACTCAGTGTACTAACAACAGTACACCCAGTCCTATTGCGTAATTTGGGGCTGGGGTTTCTCATTCCAGCGGTTAAAGCTGTGGTTCGGATCAGTCAATGTTTTAACCCTAGCCATTTTGTATAATTTGGTAACAAATTTGTGCCACGTGGGACTTCCCAAGAGCACCTGCAGAGCATGTAGCGTCGGTTCCTCTGGGAATGTGGGGTAGAGCTCCCTCACAGCCGCTCGGAGTCTATGTTACGTGAATGCAAACTGCCTGCGCTGTCTATGCGAGACCTAAAAAGACACTATAGGCTTAAAATAAGCAATGTCTAAGGGAGATTATACTACCTTCAGCCTTCATTCCGTGGTGAAAACTTTACAGATAACCCATCTTTTAAAGCAAAAATGAGCAAAGGTACATAGCTCAATACCTGGTGCACACAGCCTTCTATGTTACGCAGAAATGGTCATGCTGAGACGGTTCTGTCGAGTAACTCAAGGCTGCTTACAATACTCAGGGCCTGACTTAGAAATTGGAGTACAGGTTACTCCATCCATTGGATATAATGGTATTTATATTTCAGGGAACTGGATATCCGTCACCGTTGTGATGGAGTAACTTGTCCGCCACGATCTAAATCAGGCCCTTAATATGTGTATGTAGAATCTTTGCCTTGTAGCAAACTTTTTCTGCAGAGCCTCAAAACTTGTGTGGACCATAATATACACAAGTTGTCAACTGTCACCTGCACAGAGGGTACTTATCAATGCAAACTTTTATAATATGTTCAATACCTCAAACACCAATGATGCATTAGGAGCACATACGTTTTGCAAACATTTGCATCCATTAGCTGGACCCAGATTGCACAAAATTAGGTAGACAAGTAATATGGTAGTTACCTGCCATTGTATAAACTATAAAAACAAACTAGCACAATTACTGTATGATGCCATGAGTGATGTCATAAATTATGTCCTAGAACAGGTCATGAGTGATATAATATGTGAGGTCATAAGCAGTGCATGGCAGGGGCGCAAGTTATAGTTAACTCTCCCAACTAGAACTGGCGAATTTCTGCAGTTTTTTTTACAGTTCAAAAAGTTAATGTTGTCACAGACAAATTCACCTATTGCGTTACTTTAACCTTTGTTTTATTTCAGTGAATTTCTAAGTTTTTTTTAAAACAAATCTTTTCATCACACCTAACTATAACATTACTGTTAGAACTGGGGTCTCTAGTTGGCAATGGCTTGCACCTTTGTCCAAATAGGGACCCTTGCTTCTAAGTCAGGATAAGGGGATTACCCTCCTAGATAACCCCTGCTCAACCCCTTGGTAGCTTGGCACGAGCAGACAGGCAGTGTGTTAAGCATTTGTGAATATATACAGTAATATAGTGAAAACACTACAGATGGACACCACACAGGTTTTATAAAAATAAGAATTCTTTATATAGACTTAACACAAGACCACAAACGACAAACATCCACAATACTGTACTTGAAGTTGGCTTAAAGATGGTAGAAGTTGCTTAATTCAAGTTGAAGATAAATGCGACAAAGTTCTCAACAAAGTACCTGGATGTGTAACGCAAAAGGTTCGCAGGAATGGCGATGCATCGGTTCCGTGCTTCGGGGAGACGATGCGTAGCGTCTCAATGCTTACACAGAGTAGTGGACGCGTCTTGATCCTTACCAGAGAGGAGGTAAGGCGTATATTCTCATGATGGGTTCCGGTTGCGATGCGCTAAGATGGCGCTTCGATGTGATGCAGCGATCCGGTGCGATGCGATAAGATGGCGCCCTTGATGCGACGTTGTGAAGATGATGCGTGCACGCCCTAATGGCTTTGCGGCGAACTCTGTACTTTGGAGCTGCGACAGACCCTGCGGCACGCTTCTCCGGTGATGCAACGGCGACCCTCACGGTGGCGACACGCTTCACCAGTGATGCGACGGCAGACAGCTGCGGCGAAGACACGCTTCTCGGGAGATGCGGCGGCGGCACGCTTCTCCGGTGATGCGATGACAACCGCTGCGGCGGAGACACGCTTCTTCTTGTTGCGTTCCGTCCGGTAGACCTTGCCCGTAAAGAGCCCAAAATACATCTGGCCTGGGGCCAGCGCCCACTCAGTATCCGCCCACACTGTTGCAGACATCAGCTAGCTCGAGCACAGGCATGGTGCGCGGAGAACGTCGATGGGAATACTGCAGTGCCAGGCCTCCGCAAGGAAACTGAAGCAGATTGGTTCTCGGATACAGAGAGAGTCGGTGGCCCTCCCACTAATACCGACAGATGCAGGTAAGAGGGATCGGGGGGATTGGGGCCTCGGCTAACGGCCACGCTGGTGGACCAGCAAGGGGCATTATGACCTCTCTCAACTGCGACGCAGCAGAGAGCCTGCATCGTAGAGCAACAGCGCCGCATGGAAGACACACAGCCCCTGACAGGTCAATAGCTCTGGAAGGGACAGTAATCCAGTAGCGTTAGCACGAATTGGGAGGGAGAGGCCTACACTAAAGGGACCAATCAATGCAATCTTAGAATCCCCGCAGACACGTGGGGCAGCTGCGTCCCGTGAAGCAGCACTACAAACACCTCAGCCCAGAAGAGTAGACAGAGCCACCTACGAGGGGTGAGCGGAAACGCTAGCAGCGTGACCCACCTCTTTCTAAGAGTGGCATATAGCGTGTTTGTGAGGGGATGATGCTTCTCCCATAGGAACGACCAGGGAGTCACTACGCCGACTGCTGATAAAATAATAGGAATACTTCCGGAACTCAAATAGATACACAGGCTAACTCTACCTCCTCAACATGGGTAAACCAGATAGAGCGCATATTAAGCTCCAATTCGAGGCTCGCAAGAATCCCAGGCCATAAGAGGCTCAAACACAAGGCAGGGAGCCTAAATCAGACCTGAAAGATTAGATGCAGTCAAGAGACGAGTATCAGATGCCGAAGAACCCTATTGGTAGATTCTACAGCACAAAAAATGATGGACAAGGCATGCCAATTGCTGAGAGGTAAAACTGAGGATTTGGAAGCACGCTCACGGAGGAACCATCTGCGCATCATAGGAGTAGCAGAGACAACACGCATAGAGAACATGGAACTCTTTGTTGAAAAGCTCTTGACAACATTCTAGGCAGAGACATTCTCAGATATCTTCGTTGCACAGAGATATCATTCCTCAGACTGCTCACTTTGAGTGTGTGCGGGCTCAACGACCACAGGAAGCTTAGGAAAGTCGTTGCTTATCTCAACGTCACAAGGTAGAGGTTGCAATCCTTCAGGAAACTCCCCTCCCGCAGGAGGATGAGATGTTAACCAAGCAAAGGATGCGGGGGCCCTATTACACTGCAGGATTTGCATGGCTCGCTTGAGGGGTCCTTATCTGGGCGGACAATCAGGCGGGGGTACACTTGACAGGCATACAAGTTGATGCGGGAGGTAGATATGTGATAGCCACGTGCCGCAAAGATGACCTATTAGCCGACCTGGTGGGAGTGCATGGGCCTAATAACGATGACCCGCAGTTTTACCACAACCTTAATACCAGACTAATGAAGAGGGGCAACACCCCTCAGATATGGGGAGGGGACTTCAACTGCACACTGAACCCAAGCTTGGACCAATCTCGGGGGGGGGGCCCAGACGTAAATCGGCTGAAGCCAAAGCTATACTAAACATTGCAAATAACTCAGGCCTGGTGGACATATGGAGATACCAGAACCCAAACAAAGGGGTTTTTTACTCATTATTCATCTGCATATGATACACATACCTGCAAAGATTAATGGCTCAAGTACAACAGTTTAGTATTCCGGTTAGGAAAGTATACGCCACTCCCGCGCACACTATCGGACCACTCACCAGTCCTTTTGAAACTAAGACTCAACCCCGTCGGATGGCCTTGTTCACTTGGCGCTTCTCCCCCTACTCGTTGTTGGACCCTCTGTAAAACAGAGATGGGGGACGGGGCCAAGATGGCGGCAGAGTAGCACCGTTCTTCAGGGGCTCCGCTCGCCGAGACCAGGAATGCGCGTCCACCGGCAGCTTTAGGACCGGTAACTGGCAGAATCAGGGCCCCTGACCACCTGCAGCGCGATCTGCATCTGTGCATTTAAAGTGGAAGGCGGATTGTGGTGCCGGACAGCCGCTGCAGTGCAAAGGGCCTGGAGGTGGCGAGAAGTGTAGGCCACTCCAGTGCAATTCGTCGGAGGGGGAGGGGCGCGGGACCTGCGCCCTTACTGGTCATACATTTCCTGTAAAATTGTGATGACCCCCATCCGTCTGTCAGTGCTGGCCCTGAGGAGGGGCAACCCAAAGAATTGGACGCTCCAGTATGCGGCACGGGTGCAGTGTGTCTGACCCTGCAGAGGAGGAGTGGTGCGAATAGTGGGATCCCTCCGGGGGTGAGAGCGAGGCCTGGGTGTTTATTGCGGCCCTCTCCCCCGGGGGTGTATCACCTGATTTCTGGGCGGCAGCAGGGGGCTGATCGGCACAGACATTTTAGCGGCGGCTGCATCCACTGGGCGCAAGCCGGCCATACCTCGTGAGCGCAGCGCTGGGAGACGTGGAGCGCTGCCCTGGGAGGCCCAGTGGTTGCCTGGCCCCACATTGGAAGGGTCATCCAGAAGACTGGGGTGGCCTTAGCTCCTGGGCTGAATTCATCTTCCCGTTGCCTCCCTCAAGTAGGCCTAAGTGAAGAGAGGGCCCCCGGGACTGGAGGTGAGGCCTTGCGTGGAGGTAACGCTTGAAGTGGGGGAGCTGACACACCGGGTGGGACCACAGCGCCACGCAGCCTGTATTGTGGAGCCCCAGTGTCACAGAGGGGTGCAGCAGAGGATCACCTGGCCGGGACATGGCACCACTGAGGCCTTGACCATGGGGTGCCCCCGCGCTGGCAGTGAAGAGAGGGGAGTGAATAAACCCTCTGTATCCTCAGTCGGGCCCCCCATGGTCCCAGCCCGCCAAGACTACCAGGTGGCACGCTCAGGACCTAGTTGTGACGGCAGGCCCGACCGCCCCGTTTTGGTCGTCTCGAACGAGTGCCACTGTCCCTGGGGGCTCACGGACACCCTCTGGGATGGGCTAGACAGCCGTTGGGGAGGCATTGGTTCCCCGACAGCGCACATGGCCACCCAATGCGGCAAAAAGGACCTCCCAAGTACGGAATCTTCTATCAAGGACCTCCATCAGAAACCGGAATGGAAGAAGACTGGGGGGTCAGGCACTGACTCTCACAGGTCACAACCTTGCCCAGCCTCAATGGACCCGGCCGCTGACCACACTGTCGAGCCCGTCAAGAAGGAGTTAATGGAGCAGCTCTTTGGCGCGCTGCGTGATGACTTCGCCGCGGTGCGACAAGACCTGGCCGCCGACATCAAGCACTCAGAACAGATCTCGGCAAAGTATGGGATAGAGTAGACAATCTGGAGCGTAATGGGGACAGGCGGGACAAGGAGCTTGCTGAACAAACACGAGAACTCATTGCCCTCCGGGAGCAGCAGGAGGAGCTCTACCTTATGATGGAAGAGTTGAAGAACCATTTGAGGCGATCCAACATCCGCATTAAAGGCGTACCACTCCGAGCGGACGGTGGCAAGCTCGAAGACTGGGTTCTACACCTATTTAAGCACATGGCCCCAGCCCTAAAGGACCAAGTGATTTTGCTGGACCGCACCCACCGCGCCGGGCGCCTTGCCTCAAGTCCCGGCCAGCCGCAGGATATCCTGACCAGCCTCCACTCCTACAGGCAGAAGGAGGTCATTATGGCTGCCACGTGTGACCGCCTAACAGTGGAATTTGAAGGCCTCCAGGTGGGGGGGGTGCCAGAACCTCTCACCCCACATTCTCCAGAGGCGTAAGGAGCTGCGCCCAACCACGACTTTCCTCCGTGAGCAGGGAATACGATATAGATGGGGGCACCCTTTCAGACTTTCCTTTGTTTGGAACAAAGAAACACATGGGGTGTGTAATTTATAGGAGACGCAGGCAGTCCTTGGATCTGCCCTGCCATCAGCTGAAGATTCGGATACAGCGGAAGTGGGTCCAGTATGCGCCATTGGGTCACACAGCAGGGACCGAGCAGGAGACTGGGCTCCAGGCGAAGCCCACTGAGGAGGAATGCCGTACCAAGAGGGAAGCCCTACTGCAACAAGTGATGGACCGGGAGAACTCTGCTGCACAATCCGGTGACTGAATCAACCAGTTGTTGTCCTGAATTCACAAGTTGGGGAGAATGGTCCAAGCCTAGTACCTTGTGCTATCGGTCTGGGGGCGTCATCGGAGGGGATTTTAACTTAGTCCCCAATGCAGAACAGGATAGGTCGACACTACGGATGGGACACACGGGTTCGATCTCTGACATGATGCTTCAGAGACTGAGGGAGGCGGGTCTCACAGGTTCTTGGCACCATTGCTTCCTGACAGCACGGGAGTATACCTTTTTCTCCGTGGCCCATCAAACGTATGCTCTAATTGACCTTTTTTGGAACTCCCCCAGGGTCACGGCGGCCACCGAGGATGTATCTATTGGGGTCACGGTGCTCTCGGATCACTCCCTAGTCGTCTTGACGCTCCTTCTCCCGAGCGGTGCCCTACGGCAGAGTTTGTGGTGCTTAAACCGCAAACTACTCACGTACAACGCTAATATTGCTGAACTACGTGGCACTATTAAGGCGTGTCTGGAGGTGAACGATTTGGGCTCGGTGGGGATGGCTATGCTTTGGAATGCACTGAAGGTGGTCATCCGTGGCCGCTGTTTTGCTATTGTGGCGGGCTTAAACAAGGACCGCAAGGCCAAGCGGGGGAATTGGAGGACCAAATTCGGGAGCTTGAGGGGGTACACCGCCGCACAGGGGCGGTCCAAACCCGGCGCCTGCTCACATAGGCGAGACAGCAACTACGGGCATTGGACCTCGACCTAGCTGAATACGCCCTACTCCGTACCAAACAGTGCTATTATGAAGGGGAGGAACAAGGCAGGGCGACTCCTCGCACACGCTTTGTGGGCTGAGACGACGACGCGTTGGGTTGCGGAAAACATGACCGAACCGGGGGAGATGTGGCGCGCAGACAGGGACATAACATAGCGTCCGAATTTGAAGCCTTCTATAAGGCTCTCTATTCTGCCAATAGCCAGGATCCTGCTGTGGCCAGAGACTATGCACAAGAGGTACCGGAGAGCCCCGCTGATGGCCCGGGTCGCTGCCAGTTTAGACGGACATTAGTCCCGATGAAGTTTTATGAGCTATTCAGTGCCTTTCGGCTGGCAAGGCGCGGGGAGAGGACGGCTTTCCTGTCGAATTCTATAAAATCTTTGCACCAGACCTTGCTCCTTTGCTGGCGATGTTGTTCAACACCTTTAGGGCATTTGGGGATCTCACTCCGTCGATGTCAATGGAGGGGGTAGTGGTCATTCCTAAGCTGGGAAAGGAGCCTCGCGAGTGCGCTTCATACCACCCCATTTCCCTGCTCAATGTAGATCTGAACATTTTTACTAGTATTTTGAACTATCGGCTCGCTGCTCACATGCAGGGCATGGTGGATCCCGACCAGTCTGGTTTTATCCCGGATCGTAAATGTGGGGATGGGACTCGCACTCTGCCATTTATTGGACAAGACGCAACAAACCCAGATCCCCGGCGTTGCTTCTCTCAGTGGATGCCGAAAAGGCATTTGATAGAGTCTACTGTACCTATTTGCAACAGGTCCTCTGTCGCTTCGGACTCGGTGACAGGTTTCGGAGTTGGGTGAATTGCATCGATCACAGCCCACAGGCTCGCATCCGGTTAATGGGGTAGTTTTGCGTCCCTTCCAGATCGGACGCGGCACGGGTGTTCCTTCTTCCCCCTCCTTTTTGTGCTCTATATACCGCCACCTCCCTTCGATCACTGCGATCCAGATGGGAGGCAGGGAACATAAGATCTGCTCATTTTCCTAACTCATCCGTTGCTCTCTCTTCCCCCTCTGCTGGCAGAGGTCAGGCTTTAAAATTAATTTGAAAAAGACTCAGGCCTTGAGCCTCACCCTTCCAGAGGCAGATCGGCTCCAGCTATCACTTCACTTCCCATTTCCTTGGGCGGCTACTGATATAACCTATTAGGGGCTATGGGTTTTCTCCACCACCGCGAAGACAGTGCAGGTGAACTACAAGGAGGCTCTGAACAAAATGCGCCTCGAACTGAACAGTTGGAAAAAGCATGCCCTCTCCTGGTTAGACAAGATAGCCGCCGTCAAAATGACGATTTTACCCCGCCTACTTTACAGAATGCAGATGCTTCCCTAAGTCCGCCACCCACGACATTGGCTCGTATGCAGCAACTTATTAAAATCTTTATCTGGGGGAGTAAGAAGCTGCGTATGGTGCAACGTCTCACTTCTCTGAAGCAAAAAAAGGGAGGCCTCAGTATCCCGCGCCTCCGGCGCTAATATGATGCGGCACCACTGCGATGGATGGTTGAGTCAGAAAAACATTGGTACTTCATGGATAGAGTGGTCACCATGATCCACATCTGGAAAGTTCCCTGGCTACCCAGACGTCACCGGCCACTGGGTGCTTATCTCTCCCCCGTCCTACGCGCTACTATGCTGGTATGGGATAGAGTCCAAGAAAAGTGTTGGTTGTCCTCAGCCGTTTCGCCCTTGACAATTTTTATTGGGAACCCGGATTTTAACCCCCCCGCCCTAGTGGGCACTACCTACCTAAAATGGCAAGAGGCAACTGTAAACGTATAGGCAACCTCTTTGATGAGCGGGGCATACTTGGTTTCCCCAGGCTCATTATGGGATCCCAAAAGACGCACACTGGCAGTATCTGGCACTGCGCCATTGGGTCACACAGCCCCAGGTTCGTCCGCATGCTGGTCGTCTCCTCACAAAAGTTGAGATTTGGTAGATCACACGCACTTCCAATAAACGCCTTCTGTCAGATATTTACGTCTTCCTCAACAAGGCGGGTACTCAGGCGCAGCGTAGGTGGGAGGCGGAATTGAACCAGGAGTTCTCCCCTAAGCAGTGGGTGGATATCGTTCACAGGGACTAGGCATCCTCGTGCAGCACTTCAGGGAAGGAGATGCTCCTAAAAATTGCACACTATTGGTATTGCACCCCTGTGAGGGTTGCTAAATGGAAGCCCGGCAGTAGCAATCTCTGTTGGCGCAACTGCGGGGAGGACGGCACACTGTCTCACATCTTATGGCATTGCCCTAAGATACAGGCATTTTGGGAAACTGTTTTGCCTCTAGTTGATCAGATATAGCCGACGGAACTCCCCAGCTTCCCTACTTACATCTTGCTCGGGCTACCAAACCCTCTCGCATATCTGCATATCTGCTTCGTCCTCTAGGGGTAGGGCGATCATTTTAGCACTAGGGGCAGCCAAACAGGTCCTCCTGGCAAAGTGGAGCATGACCGACATCCAGACCAGGCTAGATTGGCTACAAAAAATGTGAAAGGTTGTGGGGATGGAGCGGATTACAGCAGGAATCAACCACACACTGCCTACATTTGATAAGACCTGGGGGTCCACGGTGGCCTACTTATCCTCCGAATTCATAGAGCTGCCCTCGCTATCTCAGTGTCCTGCGATTCCCTACAGCCCACTTGACGGACCCGCCACCACCCCCAGAGGTCGCACAGCCCTAGACATTTCCACGTCATACCATATGCAGTGGGTGGATATCTGTCCTTCAGCATCTCTAGCTTTCTCAGTCTTTTCTTTACTTTATTTCACCCTCTTTTTGCGTCTTTATCTTCCTCTTGAATAAAGTTTATTTCTGCACAAATTCGTTCCCAGCCGGCCGGTGGTTGTAGGTGGGTGTATTGTTTATGAATGCAGCATACTTAATAAAAAGATTTAAACCATAAAACAGAGATGGGTCAGGCAATAGAAGAATTCTTCGCATGTAACATAGGCTCTGTCTCCAGCTTCGCCACGGTTTGGGAAACATTTATGGTATATATAAGGGGGGTGCCGCTCTCCAAACACACGGATGTCCAAGGTCCTTAAGGGGTAGGCTCTCTCACCTGGAAAGGGAATTTGCCGATTTAGAGATGCAACACAATCATACAGGGGATGCCAAGGCGAGGGAAAAATTTAGGACCAAACTAGCTGAATACCATGACCCAACTAATGATGAGATCAAACACCTGAGCAAATACTCGATCGCCAGAAAGTACAGAGAGGAGCAGCGCCCCGGCACCACCTTAGTAACACTACTTCGACCTAACAGAGAACAAACAGCGCTCACAAGCATAACAGATGAAGAGGGGAGTTTAGTTACGGACCCTGAGTGAATTGCTGCCAGATTTCGGCGCCATTACGCAGAGCTATACCGGTCGCGTATTGCTTATGATGAAGCCTCTACAACTGAGTATCTGGAGCATATTGAGAAGACATGGCCCACTGCTGAGCTCAGAGAACATCTCATGGTACCTCAGGGGTCCCTCTGAGGTTGGGGTGGCGTTAGGTGGAGCGCAGGCAGGGAAGGCGGAGAGAACGGATGGCCTAACCATAGCCTTCTATAAGGCTTCCCATGATCTCCTTATTCCGCATCTGGTCACTTTCTATGAAGAAATGGCAGAGATGGGAGTCATGCCGCCCCCAATGAGCGAGGCTCTATCATCGCATTACTTAAGCCAGGTAGAGACCCAGAGAAATACACCTCATATAGACCTTTGTCCCAGCTAAATGTGGTCACTAAGATATATGCAAAAGTCCTGGCTAACAGACTCTTGCTGTCAGATGTTGTGGGTGCGGAACAGGCAGGATTTGTGTTCCCGGCAGAGCGTGGACATACAATTTAAAGATACTCTTTGACACCATTCAATACATAGATCCGAAGGTGAAGGCTGCTGCAGTGTTTTTGGATGCTGAGAAAGCATTTGACTCCATAAAGTGGATTTTCTTGATGGCTGTTCTCCGCAAAATAGGGGTGGGAGAGGTATACCTCAAGTTTATAAAAGTCCTATACATTGGACCTACTGCCAGAGTGCGGGTGGGGAACATAGTGACTACTCCAATCGTGATCTCCGCGGGCACCAGGCAGGGGTGCCTGATTTCGCCACTCTTATACACTATTGTTGCGCAGCCCTTGGCCTTCACCTTAAGAGAATATCACGGGCATAGAAGCATACATTTCCCGGACGTAAATCTATCCCCAGTGCTGAAGGAGGTGGTCCGTTTCGGGGGGCTATCGGGACTTCTTATTAATTGGGATAAAATCGATCATATTCCCACTTAAACTTACCACGAAACAAATAAACACAGAGTTTCCATTACAATTGAATTCACTGGATTCAAGCAAGCCGGGCTGAAGACGGCTGGAATGCCAGAAACCGGTCCTCGGAAGCTTGTTTCCGGTCCAGGGAAGGCATGGCTTGGCAGTTCGGGCTGGACTGTTCCCATGAGGCACAGGGTCAGACTGATTTGCATATGGCCATGTCTGAACTGGAGTGGTGTGGAGTGCAAAAAAACTATGGATTTAGGTCCAGATCTCTGTACTGGGGTGAACGTATGACATAGTTCTGCATTCTGTCCATCAACTGTGGTTTTTGCATTTGTCCATAACAGGACGCGTGGCGATCAAGAAAATTGTGGTCCTCCCTAGATTTTTATTCCTATTTCAAAATATTCCACTGTCACTCCCCTGCTCTGTTTTCACCACGCTATGAACCCATCTGCTCCGGGCTGACCTGGGCCGGGAAACAACCTAGGGTTAGGTGGAGTACCTTAGTGCTGCCATACGACATGGAGGGTCTTAACACCCAGGATCTGGAGCTTAACTGTAGGTCGACATACGGCTCACAGGCGCTCTAATGGCTTCAGGACTCACCACATTTGCATATTGAAAGAGGCGTTGTCGCCCCCTCTTCCCTAACCAGACTGTTGTTTTGTAACACATCATGGAGTTCTGGACTCACTCAACTCCACAATACATGCCTGGAGGCAGATATAGGAATATTATGCTGGCTCCCCGTTATAATCGCCACATATGAAACTCACCTGGTGTCACTGGTTCCAGCTTAGTCGGGAGGGAGGTGTAGTAAGGGAGCTGCGCACCCTGGGAGTAAAAAAAAATGGGAGATCTATTTGACCATGGAGTGGTAAGGGAATTGGACTCCTTCCCAGAAGCCACCACTACTCCTATGTCACTAACTTGATACTGGTACTTTAAAGTGAGGCACTCCTTATAAGAACTGTAGGAAGTGAGATGCTAGAACCTCCAGACAGAACAGCACTGTCTGCCTTGATACAAGCGGACTCCACAGCCAAACTTGTCGCGAAAATATATGCCCAAACAGAGGAAGCACGTAGGCCGAAAATCATAAAGGCAAGATTGGAGTGGCAGAGGGACTCTGGGCCATATGTACGAACACATTTTCCCATAGGCACAAAATGGGTAAAAAACCTTTGATACATTTAGCCCTTGGATAGGACAATTGACAATGGGTTTGGGAAGCACTGCTGTGCAACAACTCGTAGCATGTCACTGAAAGGCAGGCACAGGTTAATTCATTTCAAGTATATTAATAGAGTATATTACACTCCAGAGAGACTGTTCAGGTATGGTTTACGCGACACAAAAGAATGCTAAAGGTGCCACATAGACAATGCTGACTTTTTACATGTATCATGGCTCTGCCCAGAGATCGCTAGGTTCAGGGGAGGGGTGTTACACGAGCTTGGAAGCATTATAGGCACCGAATTAAACCCCATGCTTGTCTTGCTGGGGTACAATAAAGGGGTTGGCATCAAAGATAGGAAACTGGTACCAATTGGATTGCTGTTGGCCAAGCGTAGAGTTGCAATGCGTTGGGCAAGGGGCCCTGCCCCTACAATAAAGGAATGGCAAACAAACATGGTATATTGTAATACGCAGTCGGATGTCTATCGTGAGTTATTACCGCATCAAAGTCGCCCCAAAAATTACTGGAGCCCGTTCTATATGTACTTAGTTGGTAAAGAGACCGGGGAGGACAAAGGCGAACAGGATGGTTATAGAGCAACGACTCCTGCAACACAGGAGCAGATAATACAAACAGAGTGAACAGAATATATCCAGCATTGAGATGAGCCCAATCAAAGAGTTGTTGGGGATACAGCCTGGAGCTACGGAGAAGGGAGGGGTGGAGGCCTAAATTCCAAGGCTGTAATATGCGTACCACCCCAGAGTGGCAGTTACTAGATGGTCTGGTCTCCCAAGATGTTAATTAGGATTACAACTATAATTTTGTAAATATATGCATACAATGGTTATGTTCTAAACGACATGTTGTGCTGTAACATTGTCTGTATTTGGTATATTTGTCCAGCTCAATAAACAAAAAAATAATATATAAGAACACTCCCCAAGCCACCTCCAATCACGCTGACCGACGAAGCCACACAGGAGACGGACCACAGGATCTGGCCACAGATGTATTTAACTGGCGCCGGTTAACAACAACAGCAATGACTCGTTTAGGGCTCGGGTGCCCTTGATCACATGCAGAGTAGTTACATTTTTTACAGGTTTTTATGCAGTGACCCTAATACACGCCCACCTGATACATCACTCCTCTCAGGTCACATGACCATAGATATGGGGAAAATACTGTCCGTTACAAGGGTTGTCCAAATGAAGCTAGTTTTGCATGTAAAATGCATGATGCATATATCACAGTTTGCCAATGTACAAAAAACAGGACGCTATTATCGCTACGCATCCACCATAAGAATGTACCCATATGTCAAGAAATTACTCTTGCATTTGAAAAAATATATTACGGCATCAATGCCTGTAAATTATTTGCATTTCCACTTCAAATATCAGAGCAGTCTAGTAAATCACTACGTGATGAAAATACTATATGCCAGGATAAATCCTGCTTCCTGTTTATATCATGATATTATACAAAATTGGCATCTTTGCTGACTCCATCAGCTAGCACAGACCGAATATCAGGGGGGATCTTAAAGTGCATAAATATTTTTTTATAACAAAACAATTTTTTTGTGAATTTTTCAATAACACCTCTACCTAATGTGCAAAAAAGCTGTACAGCATTAAAGTGCATACTATATATCATAAAGTGCTATGTGTATGATGATTAAATAGTAGCTAAATATGTATACATATAAATAACAATAAAAAAATCGGTCATTGCCTTATTTCATTGTTAAAAACACATAAATATCACATTTACTAAAAAACCCTAAAATCATCATATTTACAAGTCATGCGCACCCACTATAAGAATTAAATTGAGAGGACAAGATTTCATAATATTTACAGGAGGATAATAAGAAAATGAAGCATTTGATAAGGCAACAGGTAACCTGACTACCTACTGAGATACTAATGTTTCTAGATGTAAATGTGCACCCTGTCATAACAAGACGATTCCATATGTACTAGGTAACAGGGAACCCGACTACCTGTACTGTTAGAACTAGAAGAAAATTATGCATGGGCCGAGGAAGCAAAGAAAAAATGTGTGTAACAAGCAACCAAACTATAGTGCTGAGACAACCATCAAGACAGCCTTAGAGGAAGTTGTACATATCCTCAGAGTTATTAAGACTGTTTGGCCATTTGCTGTCGAATTCTAAAATCATGGTCGTCTCCAATTTCCTTAATTTCTGTCCTCTATTGCCTCCCCTGCGTGATTTTGGAATGGACCCTACCACATAATAAGGCAGGCAAGCTATGTCATTATTGTGTTTGTTCTTAAAATGCTGTGCTACTGGTTAGGCAGGGTCACTGTGCAGGATGGCTCTGAGATGCTGCAATATCCTGACGTGCACCTGTAGTTTTGTACTGCCTATATAATTCAGGCCACAGGTGTACGTCAGAACATACACAGCAAACTCAGTTTTGCAATTAAAGCTGCCTGCAATCGTAATATCCTTCAAAGCAAAAGGAGTTTGGTAGTGGGTAATATTGAATCAGTTAACAATATAGGCCAGTTCTTTTTAACAATGGTCCTAATTTTATTCTCCTCATTGTTAAATGCCGTAATCAATCTGGGGCAGTCATTAGTCTCAGTAACTGGCACCACACTGATGTCTGTTTCAGGACTGCTCGAAGGGTTTAATTGAATAAGACTTTCTCTTGGGCACGTGTTAGCTTTCATTAACGCTTGATGCAACATAGAATCAGAATAGCCCCGTGCCTTAAGTCTAGCATTCATTTCTAGTACACACTTATCGAAATCACCAGAGGAACTGCAAATTTGTTTAAGTCGTAAGATCTCACCATACGGAATACTACTTGTAGTGTGTTTGGGATGCAGGCTAGCAGTGGTATAGTGGATCGAACGGCGTCTGGGCCAACGCTGGAAACAATATTGGCAGAACTTTGGGCGTTTCACTCGCAAGTGGCTGTGCTAATGGCTAAAATGGATGTAAGTCTGACTGGGATCCTGTTCGAAGTACCGGACCCTGCCCCACGGTTGAACCAGCAAACAACAGCCCCTCAAGCCGCGGCCATTTTGACTTCGTGCGAGGACCCCGTGTGGGAACGAGTGTGGACGTTAATACCGGATTCAACGGATGGCGCCCTGGAAGACGTTGTCCCCGAGACCAAGAGTGTATCACAGTGCCTTTCATCATCATCGACTTTGGAGGTCTCGAAAGGCGTTCCCCCCCGGAAAACTGTGTTGTAAACTCTTCCCCCATCTTGTGGTTTTATCCCCCTTTTCTGGACGTTCTACGATTCCGGGGCAAGAACTATCGGGACAGTCCAGCTTGGAGAGGGGAATTTTCCGCGCGTGAAGACCTCTTGGAGTCATTAGCCACATGGGGTAATGGATTGCCTTTCAATGCTTTCCCTCTCGTCTATGACTTGTTTGTGTCCTCCGGGGTTTCGCTGGGGAGGGTTTGTGTGATGATTCGAAAGGGTCAAGGTTGAGTCAATTGAACTGGGATGGTTTGGAACACTGGTTATGGAAGTTCGAATTGTAACTGTTTAATAATAGAGGCTGGGCGGTGTATCACGGTGCCCCTTCTTGATTTTTGTAAGAGTTGCTTTACGTCCGTCTTTGGCTGTAGGGGGTATCTGTGTTTTGGCGGGGGAGCCAAGGGGCCGGGAACACCGTATGATTAGGCCCTCCTCCATTCTTCTTCTTTCTCCTTCTTGTAAGGTTTAGGTTAATAGGGCGACAGGCACGCTGCTAGTGGGGTTAGGCTATAGCCATCGGCAGGGGTGCAGGGTGGGGGGTTGGAGGGGGGGGGGGGTATTTTTCCTTTTTTGTTTTCTATGGCCTTTCTCTCCCTTCCCATATTTCCTTTAGGATGGGTATGGTCTGTGTTTTATTCTGATTTCATTGTGCTCTGAAATTAGTGTCCATGCTTCTCACATTACTCGAATTACTGGGTGGGCGGGCCCTTAGAACTGGCGGTCACGAAAATGTATACTGTTTTACTGTTTACACTGATATATAGGTATCAACGCCAGAGACCCACAAATGATTGTTTCCACACGCATATCCCGTTTCCTTGGCCTGTCCCCCGTATCCTGTTGTTAGATTGTGTGGCACCTGATCCGATCATTTAAATATTATAAAAAGAAGACCTTTATTATATCCTGTGATCTATTATTGCGTTCTGATACAAGATCCATCCTGAATCGCTGCAGGACCTCAGGGCTGTCGGCTGAAAAGCTGTGTTGTGTTATGATAAGTCAAGGTTTGCTACTGTTTAGCGGCCGGCCCCTGCGGTTGTAGGCCCATGCTTGTATTTTATGAATGCTGCAATAAAGGTTTTTCCAAAAAAAAAGTAAAAAAAAAAAAAGTAAAATCATAGCGATATCTAGAGACGAAGTACAGCTCGCGTACCGAAATCCGTACAAATGCGAGCACGAGCTGCATGCTGATTGGATGTCAACTGTCTGTCAACACTTCAAACCAGGAAGTGTTGGCAGCCATCTTGTGCCTCGGTAGCACTGAGTCACAAGAAAACAGAAAAACAAAGTTGAAAAATAAGGAAAGGGGGCAGGGTAGAAACACGTTGACCCTCTAGGCCTGCTCAGAGGGTCCCACATGGATCTTTAGGCGCAAAAAATTATTTTTTTTTTACAATAAAAAAAACGCGTTGTACGCGTATTGTACTCGTACGCGGTGGAAAAGGAAAAAAAAAATTGACGTTTGTTTTATTCTTAATCAGCTCCCGGGGGGGGGGCAAATCCCGGGGGCAATTTGTTCCTATAATAGGGGGCTTGAAAGTGTCCAACAGGAACGAAAGAATGAAAAAAAAAGTAATGCAGAGGACAGCGATGCTCCTGCTTCCTGCGTTTTATCACGTCAATAGACTGTTTCCCATAACACAAAAGTTTATTGCAATAAATGTATAGAATTTTAACTTGAGCAAAATCAGGATGAATTTGTGGGTGTGGACTGCTTGTTGAAAATGCTGGTGCAGTAGTTGATGTGCTTGGTGCAGCAGCAGGTGGGTTGTCCTTCAACCTCTGTATTGCAGCTCGAGCAAAGTTGTTGGGGTGTAAGTTCTTCACGTGCCGCTCCATATTTGCTGTGCCAAAGCAGTATTTTTTAGATGGATCACCCCTTGAAGGAGTTGGAAAATTTTACAGGTTACTTTTGGAGTATTAACTTTTTTTGCACATCTGGAAAAGTAAAAAACTGCCAAATTAGAGCTTCTTTCCTCTTCTTTGGAGGTTCTTTAGGAATTAAATATTCCTCTGAAGAATGGCTGGAAGAGGAGTCCATTGCTGTTATTATGGTAAACTTTGTTCTATTTGACAAGATTCTCAGAAGAGATGCTTCTTCTTAGAAAGTCAAAGTAGAATTATTAAAATGGGACGGAAGTTTCAACAGTTGTAAAAGGAAGTGTTATGAACCAATCAAATCTCTTCTTTTAAAGTCACATGGCTTTGCGTACGCTTACGCTGTGATTACGGTGCTCTCACGATGCGAGTACGCATGATGTTTCACCGCGATTTGTGTAATTGCTTTTAAAGTAATACAGGAGGCCCGTAGATGTCTATTGAATGTGTGGGAGCCTACAGATTTGAATGAGTATCGGAAGCAATGGGTGACATTGGCGTATATGGTGCAAAACTAAACATTGCTCAGCTTTGGGGGGCATGTCAACCGCCCGAGTATCTCAGTGGGCTGAAGACCTGGACTGGTGTATGTTTAGGGAGAAAGCTGTGCATGTGGCCTGGGGTTGCCCGGCGAAATGGGGTAAGATTTGGGGGGGCGTGGAATGAACACCGAGGAGAGATTTGTGAACCACTGGTTCGAGGTTTGCCACAGGAAGCACAGGAATCCCTATGATCCAAGTGCTTAATGTTAATCTTAATATTCTGATTTGCCTTGTACGACCCATTGCAGAGACATGTAATGTAACACACGATGCTTGTTTATGGTTTATTTGAGTTTATGTGTAATTTGTTAATAAAAAAAGAGTTTAAAAAAAAAGTAATATAGGATTATTGGAAGCTTAAAAAAAAATGTTTTCATAATTAACCTAGATAATGTCTTCTGTTAGTATGTTCAATAAATACATAAATATTTGTTTTTAAACAATTAAAAACATTTGAGTCTTGGGGCGTGGCTTGGCGGGCGAAGATGGCGGTCGCAGCCTTGTAGAGCTCCCGCCCGCCCGGACACAATTTGCTCATTTATCCTGGCCCCCGAGCCCGCAGTTGGTACCACGTGAGAGGCATCAGTTCCAGGGAGTGTTCTGACTCCTCCGGTGTGCTGATCCCGCGGTTCCATCTCTCCCGTGGACCGGAGGCACCGACGGCGACGTGCGGCCTAGTGACTGGCAGTGGACCTGGGACCTCGATTTTCAGGACGCCGGGTGGCGGTTGCTGGCAGGCTGCTGGAGGTCGCATCGACTGTGCGGATTCCGGCCCGAATTTGCAGTTCCAGTTGCCCACGGGTCGCAGAGGTGTCCTGTGCTCTAGTGCTGTGCCTTGGGAGAACATTTACAGGCGACACGGCATGGCAGAGGCCTACACCGCCCTTGTGAGGCCGGGGCCTCGAGTTTCGCTACACTGGGACTGGCCCAGCCTGGGAGCGGTGCTTGTCGCTCCTCACTCTGAAGACACCGGTGGCGGCGTCCCGGACCGGGGCCTGAGGCTTCCTGCGCCCACCGCTGTGGGTCTGCTTCTGGGGATCTGCTGAGAATTGTCGCGGAGGGTGTCCGCCCTGGTCTCGGTGTCTCCGGTGACGGGGCCACAGGCGGCTGCCCAAGGAGTGGCACCGCTGAGCCTACAAGCGGCCATGACCAGGGGCAGTGGAGGAGGCCCGCCTAAGCAAGGCCCTATCGACAAATTTACGGGCCCAGTGGCGGATCGGGGGCGCCCAGCGGCGGTGGCGGGACAGGGCCGGACAATGCAACGATCTTGGCTGCCTTCACCCAGTCCCGGGACATGCTCGATGCCAAGATCGAGGCTGTGGGAGCGGACGTTACACTGCTGCCCACGTTGATCTCCGCAATGCGGTGGAGCGGATAACTGAGACCGAATCCCGAATCTCGGTGGCAGAAACAGACATTGGTGCGCTAAAGCAGAGAATGGCGGAGATGGAGCGTACCCAAAAGACTCTCGCTGCCCGAGTGGAGGATGCCGAAGGGCGTGCACGGAGGAACAACCTACGCTTTATAGGTTTTCCGGAGCGGTGTGAGAAGGATGATATGGAGCAGTTCTTGACCCGATGGCTGGAGGGCTGGCTCCCGGAGGGGGCACTGTCCACTTGTTTCGTGGTCGAGCGGGCACACAAGGCCTTGACACAGCGGCCGCCGGAGGGTGAGCGTCCTCGGCCTGTTATCGCTAGACTCTTGAATTACCACGACCGCTATGTCATTTTGCGAGAGGCGAGGAACAAGGGCTCGCTATCCTATGAAAATCACACCATTATGATCTTCCCTGATTATACCAAACTGGTGCAGCAGCAGAGACAGTCGTTCGTGGCCGCCAAAGCCAAGTTGCGGGGCCTGAAGCTCCAGTATTCTCTTCTGTACCCGGCCCGCCTGCGGGTGGTATACCAGTCCCGGACACATTTCTTTGATTCGCCCGAGGAGGTCTTCCGGTGGACTGACGAGGCAGTGAGGATCAGGCCGCATGCCCAGCCGGGGCTGGACCCGGGCGGGTCACGGGGATCATCGCAGGAGCGGGCGAACCGCCAAAACCGAAAAGGACGACATCGGAGGTCCAGATCACGCAAACGGTCAGCCTCCGCTAGTGCGACACAGACCAGCGGCACGATGGACTCTGAACATTCCGATGCTGGCAGTTGAACTCTGGTGGGGCCTGGACCCTGGTTCTGTCCGGTAATGTGTTGCCCTACTGTGTGATAGATCGGCTGGTGGGGCTGTTGTATGGGGGCTTCGTTAATGCCAGACTGTATACATTCGAGACATTTTGAGGCTACCTGTGGGAATGCTGTGGGGCTCGGGGGGCGACTTCTAAGGGCCTTAGACCCTCACGAGTTGTGGGTGTTGTCGGGGGGGGGGGGGTGAGTGTGTGATGACCGGGGTGTTGGGATCCCTTGGTATGGCGGGCCCTGGGTCCTCTGTTTTGGACCCGGGTCTCTCCATGCCGCGACAGATACTTCAGTGTTCTATGAGGTATTGGGGGGGGGGGAGCGGGGTCAGAGGGAGAGTTGGTTTGTTGTTGTTGGGGGGGCTCGGGACTGGGGTGGGGTGGGGTGGGTTGGGGTTGGGGGGGTGGGACCGCACGTGTATATTTATGTTGGATCGAGTGGATGGTGGGGTGCGCTGGGGTGGCGCGGGGGGCCTGGTGGGGGGGGGACTGCCTAGATGATGGCTGATCGAACTGCTGTGCTCCCTAATAAGGCCATTCGTGTTGTAACGAGGAATGTGAGGGGGATGCTCGATAAAATCAAACGTGGAGCGGTATTGCGCTAGGGGAAGAGGGAAGCGGTGGATGTGCTGTTGCTCCAAGAAACTCATATGCTGGGCTCCAAGGTTCTTAGTCTCCAGAGATTCGGCTTCCAGCAAGTTTATCATGCCGGCTTTGCGAGGGGATCAAGGGGGGTGGCTATCTTGGTTCATCGCAGAGTGGCGTACGTTCATGAAAAGCAGTGGATCGACCCTCAGGGCCGCTATGTTTTTATTAAGGGACAGATGGGTGCCGAACCAGTGGTCTTTGGTAGTGTCTATGCCCCCCCTCCTATGCAGTGGGCCCTGTCAGAGAGACTGTTTGCGTTGTGGGATGAAATTCCAGATGTGTTGACGGTGGTTGGGGGCGATTGGAATGAGGTTATGGATGTGGGCTCAGACCGCCAGAGACGCTTGCCTGTGGCTGTAGATCCCCCCCCACTACCACGCATACTAGACTGCGTGCGACGGCGGATAGCTTGGGCTGGGTCGATGTGTGGCGCCATTTTCATCCTGCTGCTCGTGAGTTCACGTATGTGTCGGCGGTGCATGGTTCCTTCTCGAGACTCGACTATATCTTTATGCCTGGTGCCTGTTTGAGCCGTGTGAGTGGCGCTGCTATTCTACCCAGAGGTCTGTCTGATCACTCCCCCGTTGTGGCTACCATAGACCTCCCCACGAAACGACAGCCGTTCCGTTGGCGGATGTCTTCGTGGCACCTACAGCAACCTGAATATGTGCATCACTTGCGTGAAGCGGTTGATAACTATTGGCGCGATAACCTTGTGGGGGACGTGGACGCAGTAATGGTATGAGAAGCGCTGAAGCCCACGATACGGGGAGTTGACATTGCTTGGTGTGCAGCCGCACGGCGGAAGCATCGGGAGGCCATTACGGCCGCCGCCGCTCGCGTGGAGATATTGGAACAGCGTGGACGAGATGGGGGTGACGAGGCTGCGATACGGCAGCTCTTGCAGGAGCAGCAATACTACGCCTCGGTCCTGCATGATGAGGCCAGACAGGCGTGGCTCGCCACGCGTAGCAGGGTTTATCAATGGGGCGACAAGTCCTATACAATGCTTCATAGATTGTGCCAGGCTACCTTCCAGCCTCTCACGTTGCCGGGTCTCACGGCGGAGGATGGTTCAGTGGTGACGGACCCGGCCCGCCTCGCGGCTAGCTTTGCCCATTACTATGAAGCACAATATGCCCCCCGTGACTCCCTGGAGACGGAGGAGATATCCACATATCTCGATGACCTGCTGCCGCAGGCCGTCTCTGATGACACCAGAACTGCGCTGGACGTCCCGCTCACGGCTGAGGAACTCGGGGAGGCACTGGGACAGCTCAATACAGGGAAGGCGCCGGGCCCGAGTGGCTACCCGTGCGAATTCTACAAAAAGTTCCACCTCCAGCTGGGGCCTCAGTACAGGCGCGCGCTTGAGGCAGCACGGGCCTGGGGGGAGCTACCGCCCGATTGGCGCCACGCCGAGATCGTGGTCTTTCTGAAACCAGGCAGGGCGCCGGACAGGCACGACTCGTACCGGCCCATTTCACTTTTAAAGATTGAGGCCAAAATCCTGGCAAAAGCCTTGGCGAACCGCCTGCTGCCCTATATTACGGACCTGGTCCACCCTGACCAGGCCGGGTTCATGCCCCGTAGGGCAACTCGCCACAATATCCGGCGGGCACAGGCGGCGGTTGATGCCATGGGGGCTCGGGATGAGCAGGCGGCACTCCTACTAGCGGATATGGACAAGGCCTTTGACTCTGTGAGTTGGGCATACTTGTTTACGCTCCTGCCCGCCTTAACCTTGGTCCGGTGTTCCTATCGTATCTGAAACTACTGTACACCAACGTCACGGCCTCAGTCCGGGTGGCCGGGGCCACGTCCGGGCGTTTTCGGATTGGTCGGGGCACCCGGCAGGGCTGCCCACTGTCCCCATACCTGTTCGCCCTTGCGATGGAGCCCCTAGCGTCTCGGGTGCGTGCTGATGCCCGGATACGCGGATTTGAGTGGAGTGGTGAATTGGTAGATAGAATCGCACTCTATGCGGATGATATCCTCTTCTTTCTCACCGACCTACAACACTCGGGTCCCCGGGTTCTGGAGGTCATGCACGTGTTTGGCGAGATCTCCGGCCTTCGACTCAACCTTCACAAGTCGACCCTATGGGTGCTAGGTGGCGGGGCCGTGATTGACCCCTGGGCTGCAGGACTGCGAGTAGCGACGGATGGGCTGAAGTACCTTGGCGTATTTCTTTCGGAGTCGCGCGCCGTGGCTTGGGATCGTAGCATCCTGCCGGTGTGGGAACGGGTCCAAGCGGATGTCAAGACTTGGTCCAGGATGCCCCTCACTATATTTGGAAGATCGGCCATCTTCAAAATGGTGGCGCTTCCACGCCTGTTATATCAACTTCAGAACTTCCCTTACCCTATCGGCCCGCAGTGGTTTCGCCAGGTCAACTCGACACTGGGTCGTTTCCTGTGGGCTGGTGGCGCGGCCAGAGTGGCGTTGAAAACATGCTTCCTGTCTACCTATTGCGGGGGCCTAGCCACCTCTGATCTCCTATTTTACTACCAGGCTTCCCAACTGCTTGTTCTTAATGAGTGGTGGAACAGTGGCAGGGGGGACCCGGCGTATGCATTGGAACGGTCGCTTATGGGCGATAATACACTACACACCATTCTATACTCAGCCCGTCTGCGTCGTGCACTACCGTCGGTCACCAGAGTGGTCTTCGCTGTGTGGAGACAGGCCCTACGCCGCATGGGCTGGTGGGGCAAGTTGACGGCTGAGACGCCGCTCTGGCACAACGGCCTGCTCCCGGAGCTGGCGGCCCTGGCCAGTTTTGAGGGCTGGGAAGCGATAGGTATCTCGCTGCTGGGCCAGGTCATGTCCGGCACTACCCTTAAATCATTCGAGGAACTCCGCACGGAATTCCAAATGCCTCAATCCCAGTTTTTCCGCTATTTGCAGCTGCGCCATGCCCTCACCCCGAGCATTGCTAACCTGGACTCCCTACCAGAGTTCAGCCCGGTCGAGTCAAAGGTTTTTATGGGAGACCTGGGGGATAGGAAGGTATCCCGGATATACCAGACGCTGGTCATCCATTGCTCCTCTACCCTGCATTCTCTTCGGGCGGCTTGGGAGGTGGACGTCGGCCCCCTGGATGAGGACGATTGGAGGGAGGCGCTAGAATCCCCGCGTGGGACTGCCATTGCTGTACGGCTCCGACTCATCCAATTTAAATACCTGCACCGGGCCTACTACACCCGTGAACGATTGTGGAGAGCTGGGTTGATTGCATCCCCGGAATGTCTGCGCTGTGGGACGGTGCCTGGATCCCTGATACACATTGTGTGGTCGGCTGTCTGGTTTTTGGAGAGGTGTATGGAATTGTCTGTCTGAGGTCCTAGGCTGGGACCTTCCCCGCACCCATTGGCTAGGGTTGTTGCACGTTATGGAGGGCATTGGTGGGAACATCTATAAGCGTCATCTGCTGCTTTTGGGGCTTGTTGTTGCCAAACGGGACCTAGCCCGAGCGTGGAAGGCTGTGAGGGCCCCTCCCCTGTCTGCGTGGAAAGCTGGGCTGGACTACTTCATGGGCCTTGAGAGGCCGATCTTTGAGGCGAGGGGCTGCCCACGCAAACACTACAAAATTTGGAAGCGGTGGGCCGACTACCGGGGTCTGTCAATTGATCCCCCAGCGGAGCGAGAAGAGGACATTTGATTGTACGGACATTGTTGGCCCGAATCTGCGACACTCCTGTCGTACTACACCTACACCCTTTATCTGCTGCTATATGTACACGTGCGGGGGGAGGGTGGGGGGGAGTTTCTGGGTGTTGGGGGGACGGGGGTCGGGGGTAGGGTGGGTTGGGGGTTTATTCATACTGAGCCTATTCTTGATGCCTGCTTGAACATTTGCTACTCATTTGATTTACTGTACCTGTATTGTTGTGGTGATCTCCGGCCTGTGGGGTGCCACGATTTTATTGCTTACTTGCTCAATAAAATTGGTTGTGAAAAAAAAAAAAACATTTGAGTCTTTGCGTACGGGGCGCCGTACATGACGTCACACGGAAGCTTTGATGCGGCGTGTAACGTGAAAGCGAATTCGTAGCGTATGCTGAGAATGATTAGGAGTAGAAATTATGGTGCAATCACTCTCTCACTGTCAAATCAGAGCACAGGGGGCGCTATGAGAATTGTTAGAAGTGGTCACTCATTGGAGATCAGATTCAGCTGTGTGGCTTATCCACGGTATCATAACGTTACTTTTTAGCCTGTTTAAGTTTGAGGTTTGCATGAAATACTATGCTATAGGCAGATATGGATCTTTAGGCAGCGCTTACCTGCATGAAGCTTGGTTATTATCATTTACATATAGGTGCCTGAGGGAGGGAAAAGAAGTCTATGTGAATGGCGAGGATTGCACAATAGCACCAGATCACTCCTTAATTTGTAGACACATACAATTGCATGGCTCTTGTAATCAAGATGCGCCTAATTAGGCCTGAGTTTTGAAAGGCACTTCGACAACTGCTATCATACCAACGTTCAGTTTACTGGAAACGTGAGTGATTTAATTTGAAATAATGCAGATTGTTGTGCTATGTTAGCAGGCATCGGTTACATGATTACGGTAACTGAGCGTGTGGTTTGCTATAAAAAAGTTGTGTTTACTCCTCTGCATGGGAAGCTGGATGTTTCCATCTGGCCGTCGATTCCGACCTTGAAAGAAGAGTCAACCAAATGAGCAGTATAAGAGCGCTATTGTCTCAAAAAGAGATCGCTAGAGAAACATTTGTCCTTCATGTAGCAAACACCTGCACAGAAGTGTATGATTTATTAAATACAGACGTGCCTCTGTATTTTGGGAAGTTAATTCAGAGTATCTTTAGTGCGCCCTTGACTACGGGGTTACCTTACTTTTTTAAAGTTAGAAGCAGTGGCCTTGTGACTTCTTTTCAAAGTATATTTGGTGTCTTCTCTGAATTTTTTCATTTGATGTTTTTCAGCATCTTTGGTGAATTCTGCTTAATACTTGCATTAGTTGCCGGTGTGCTTTTATTAATTTGTTTACTTAAATATGGATGCACATCCTGCAGCACACGACAATATGTCCCCGCTGTTGCTGCTCCACAACCGAATGCTTAGTTATTACGGAGCGCTGCCTCTGGCTACATTGAGTGCATACAAAATCATTTCTCAATCTGTTTACCAAAGGTTATATTAGGGTGAGCGGAGGTCTGCCACTCTTTCACAAGGATAATGTCATGAGTGATGTCATGAGTGATGTCACTGACCATGTCATGAGTGATGTAATATGTGACGTCATCAGCAGTGCATTGCGGGCGCGCGAGTTATAGTTAGCTGAACTAACTATAACAGGGGAATTTCAATGGTTTTGTATGAGTGAAACGTCCAGCTAACTATAACATGTGTGAAACCTATGTTTTTTTCAGTGAATTTCTAAGGTTTTTTAAATACTAATTCCTAACTATAACGTGGCTAAAACCCATGTTTTTTTCAGAGAATATATATATGTGATCATGCTCCTTTACGGAGTGAAACGCGTCATGGGAGACATTTGTCTAAGAAATGCTTAATTAAAAAAGAACACTGCTTGCACGAACCTTCTGTATAGTGTCTCGTTACTGAATGAAGGACTCTTGGGAAGTGGTCCACAACTGCATAGATCCGCCTCGCAATTGGCAGTCAGGAACAGTACTTGGATATATATATATAACATAAATTAATATATGTATATTTACCACAATCTTCATCCTATCAACATCAAAAAAGAGAGACAACCAGAGCTCATTCTGTTCGTGTGTGTTGTTCATTCAAGCAGCTATGTTGAGGTGAAGATTGTGGTAAATAATAGAGGGGTTAGCCACCCCACTGAGGGCTCGCTGTCAGAAGTGGCAATTTAAATGGCGAAGTTGGTTGCGGATAGATAGATGGATAGATAGATAGATAGATAGATAGATAGATAGATAGATAGATAGATAGATAGATAGATAGATAGATAGATAGATAGATAGATAGATAGATAGATAGATATCTCTATCTATATCTACATTGATTGCGCTAGCAATTTCGCCCAAGAACCCACCAGGACGCCGGGACCATGCAGCGGTTAGGAAGCATTCCGCTTCCTTTGTGGGTGACCGGGATTAGGGTGACCGGGATTTCTGTGCACACCCCAGCGACGAACTCCCGGCTGAGAGGTTGCTGCGGTCATAATGCAGGGGACTTGAGGGGGCGCTGAATTATTGAGATGCCCTACCTGCCATCATACTTGGAGTCTGTGCCTGCCATCGATTCCCTCTCCGCGAGTGAAACCCCGCCGAGCATCTCCTTCCCGAGTTGGCACCATACCGTGGCATTATGGGATTTGCAGTTTTTGCCTACAGGACTGCACGTGGGAGCTCAAAACTACCAGAGGGCGGAGCAAGGTGGACTTGTACATACATTGAGGCAGGTTTGCCTACGCCACAGCAGAGCAAGCAGATGGGAAGGAGCGCTGACGAAGGCACACATGCCGAAATGCATTCGCTCAGGACATTTCTTTTAATAAAGTGCCCCTTTGAATCCTCTGCTTGGGTCACTGTTTCTTTTCCTCGGAGGAGAATTTACGCTCATCTAGCAATGCGACTGCCAGTGCGCACTCAGTGTTACCCCCGCAGCACAAGAGGCCTGGGCGCTCTGGCTTGCTCATCCGAGCATTTCTCTACATTGATTGCGCTAGCAATTTCGCCCAAGAACCCACCAGGATGCCGGGACCATGCAGCGGTTAGGAAGCATTCCGCTTCCTTTGTGGGTGACCGGGATTCCTGTGCACACCCCCGCGACAAACTCCCGGCTGAGAGGTTGCTGCGGTTATAATGCAGGGGACTTGAGGGGGCGCTGAATAATTGAGATGACCTACCTGCCATCATACTTGGAGTCTGTGCCTGCCATCGATTCCCTCTCCGCGAGTGAAACCCCGCCGAGCATCTCCTTCCCGAGTTGGCACCATACCGTGGCATTATGGGATTTGCAGTTTTTGCCTACAGGACTGCACGTGGGAGCTCAAAACTACCAGGGGGCGGAGCAAGGTGGACTTGTACATACATCGAGGCAGGTTTGCCTACGCCACAGCAGAGCAAGCAGATGGGAAGGAGCGCTGACGAAGGCACACATGCCGAAATGCATTCGCTCAGGACATTTCTTTTAATAAAGTGCCCCTTTGAATCCTCTGCTTGGGTCACTGTTTCTTTTCCTCGGAGGAGAATTTACACATATATATATATATATATATATATATATATATATATATATAACATAAATGAATATATGTATATTTACCACAATCTTCATCCTATCAACATAAAAAAAGAGAGACAACCAGGGCTCATTCTGTTTGTGTGTGTTGTTCATTCAAGCAGCTATGTTGAGGTGAAGATTGTGGTAAATAATAGAGGGGTTATATATATCCGCAACCAACTTCGCCATTTAAATTGCCACTTCTGACAGCGAGCCCTCAGTGGGGTGGCTAACCCCTCTATTATTTACCACAATCTTCACCTCAACATAGCTGCTTGAATGAACAACACACACGAACAGAATGAGCCCTGGTTGTCTCTCTTTTTTGATGTTGATAGGCAACCAACTTCGCCATTTAAATTGCCACTTCTGACAGCGAGCCCTCAGTGGGGTGGCTAACCCCTCTATTATTTACCACAATCTTCACCTCAACATAGCTGCTTGAATGAACAACACACACGAACAGAATGAGCCCCGGTTGTCTCTCTTTTTTGATGTTGATAGGATGAAGATTGTGGTAAATATACATATATTCATTTATGTTTTATTTTAAATACGATTTCCAAATTGTGGAAATACAAAATAACACTAAACGAAAAGCAGGACCATTGTTAAGACTATACAGCTAGAGCATTAAACTGGCACTGTACCATTAAGTGTTCACCCTTGCTCAAGTATCCCATCATGCATCGGGGTGACAGTTCGGCCAGTTCATTTTTCTGTCGCCCGTCAGTAAGAACTTGGAGCACTGAGCTCTGCCTTATGTGGCTTTATTTTTCAAAACTCCTCTTCAGAAAGCTTCCTTAAGCATTTTCACACAACATCCTTTAGATCTAGAGAGAGATTCCAGCTTTTTCTGACAGTAATTTCTCATCTTTTTCAGTCGAGAATGCCTTCAATCTTTATAAACGGCCTTAATTGAGGCAAGAAAAAAATGCAGACATCCTCTGCATAGTATGCCTACCGGAAGACCAACGTCCAGCAAATTGCCAACATTGAGCGTAGATGTCAAGGCTAACCATGAAAGAATAGCACAGGATCAGACTGCTTCGGCTTTAAAAGATGTGTCAAGACTCAGCGTAATGACACGAAGAAGGGTGAGGAGGTAATTTTGCGAGTGGCATGTCCAATATATCTGAGTGAACAGGGGCAAGTTATCATGTAGATAACACTCTCTGAGTTACAATTAGTATGTTTTTTGAGAAGCCAAGGTTTTCCCGTTCCTAGATCAACTCTATCTGTTTTGTACGTCTGTGGACAGACAGTACAAGAGCCGCAGGGATAGTGGCCCTGGACTGGTGGAAGGTTCCAAAGTGTGGTGGTACTGTCCATGATTTGTACTCTTGGTCTTGTATGGACCAGATTGTCACGTAGACTGGGTGCTCTCTTGAAGGAGAATAGGGGAAGTGGTACATTGGTGTCTGCTACATTTAAGATGCCCCAATGGGGAGGAGCCTAGCCTGCAACCATGATGGCCGCTTAAACACTCGGCTCCGCCGACCCTCTCGCTTTCCTCCCATATTGCAATTTATCCTGCAAGCTATCCTGTATTTGAGCCGAGTTATCGGAACCGGGAGGTGACTCCGATTCCAACGGTGTGCTCCCCGGCGCGCTCCCTGCGGTAGAAGTGATGGGGCGTCCTTGCTTCCTCCCTGGCGCTTAATGGTGGTGACCGGGTCTTTGTTCCTCCGGGACGGCCGGCCCTGACTACAACAACAGCGGCCATTGAAGACAGGGCGGAGTCGGCCGGCGGAGAGTAGCTGCCGCACTGTGTTTTCCGCTGCAGTGACCCACTCTGCTCCGCTAATCTCTACGCTTGAAGGATATCGCAGCTGCGAGTGATACATTGTATCCTTTCCCCAGCCCGTAGACGGCTTTGATAGCTTTTTCGTCTCCCAGCGCTGTGGTGGGTGCCATTTTGGATCGAGCACCCGGCACTTGAAACTGACGACCACGGGCTGCTACTGAGGGTACGGACGACTGCCAACACTGCATTGGAGCCATGTGTGGTGTCGGAATGGAGTGTGCTGCCCCTGTGCCTCCGGCCCGGTTGTGCTATGCGGAGCGGCGACGGGATGATCGGCTGTTCGCAAGGGATGTTGGCGGCCAGTTTCGAGGACTACTACATGTCCGTGAGCCCCGTGTGCAGGGAGCTGCTGCATCCCTTCTTCCTGAGGCACCATTGAAGATTGGCGATATTCTGGGCGGTCTAGGTACTTTGCGAGCTGCCCTGCATGATAATGCCCAGGATCTGGGGGGCCGACTGGATGCCATTTCATCTGACGTGCCCTCGACTGGCCAAGTTTGCTCTCGAGTGCGGGGCACTGCGCCACACCATGTATCCGACTGCTGTGGACTGCCTACCCAGATGTATACGGAGGCGTTGGAGGTACGGGATCCTGATACCGCCGTGGTGCTGACTGTAAAGGTTGGGAAGAGGTCTGGTGTTCATGGACTTATGCAGTGGCTGGGGAATCGTCTCCGGACGCCATGTCCGGCAACTCCTTTGTGGTCTACTGGCGTGACTTACTATCTTATCCTGGAGCTGATGCTACTGCTTTGGCCGGCCGACCTTGGAGGATTGCTGCTATGCGTTGCTTCTTTTTGTACCGTCGCAGAACACATGGCTTTGAGTTGGACAGACTTTGGTGGACAGCGTCCTATTCTGTTGTGGTCATCCCGTCTGCTTATCCCATCCAAGATGGCTACTGTGCAGCTGGACCTCGTCGACACACCAGATCGCAAGGGGCAAGGTTGAAGATATTTTCCTTTTTTTTGATTGCTGTTGCTCGCACTGCTGGGACTATGATGGACAGACGGGGGAGTTGAACGTTGGTTTTCCATCGGTTCGGGGGTCCGGGGATGGGCGGCCGAGAATGCACATGTTGGTTGTCTTGAGCACATACGTTTGGCCCTCCTCCGGTTTTATATGATTCCTTTCTTTCTTCCTTTTCTTTCTGCTTCTGTATTTCGGGTACTCTTTTTTTGGGCGACAGGCACACTGCTGGGGGGGGGGGTAGGCCATAGCCTCTGCATGCGTGTAGGGTGGGGAGTAGGGGGGGGGGGTTTATTTTGCCCGTTTCAGTTTCTATGAGCCTTATTTTTCTCTTTATTCTTAAATTCTTTTCTTTTCTTGTTTCTTCTTTGGGTCAGTAGGGTGGATCGGTGTGAGGTGGGTAGCGACCGGCATGCAACATAATTTGTGATTGTTTATCCTTTTGTGTTATCCCTATGCCGCCATTCTGATTATGTTTTTCTGCTTGTTGGATTTCTTCTGGTGGACGTTGCCCACTCATGTCTTAGATGGACTGTATGGACTCTGATCCTTCTTAGTTCCTATAATTTAAAACACACTTTAAAAAACTTTAAAAATGAACCTTAAATTCTCCTGTTTCTCGGTAGTGCGAAGATATCCAGTGTAACCCAGGTTGATTGTCATTTTGTATTGAAGTGCTACTGAGTCGCCGTATAGCTTGCTAAAGTGCTTAAAAAGATGTCGAGGCCGGCCGGATGATTGTAGGCCCGTATTTGTTTGATGATACTCCGCAATAAAGGTTTTAAAACATTTAAAAAAAAAAAAAAAGATGCCCCAATGTCTCCGTACTGTTTTTTTAATTTTATTGAAGAGGACACTGAATGTACCGACAAAGGTGAGCCTACGGAAACACCCTCTACGCCGGTACTACCGCAAAAATACAGAAAAAACTCCAACGCATCCAGAACGCTTCTGCCAGACTCATATTTGACATACCGCGTAAAGAACACATCTCTGGCCACCTGAAAAACCTCCACTGGCTCCCCGTCAATAAGAGGATTACTTTCCGGCTCCTAACCCACGCACACAAAGCACTCTACGAAATCGGACCCGAATGCCTCAACACACGACTGTCCTTCTACACCCCCTCCCGCCAGCTACGATCCTCCAACCAAGCCCTTGCCACTGTACCTCGCATCAACAAAACCACCATGGGAGGTAGATCCTTCTCCTACCTGGCAGCTAAAACCTGGAACTCACTTCCCACTCATCTTCGCCTTACTCAGAACCACCTAGCATTCAGAAAGCAACTTAAAACGTGGATATTTGACAAGTAATTCCCCTCCCTTCTTCAAGCGCCTTGAGACCTTCTGGGTATGTAGCGCGCTATACAAATTTATTGACTTGACTTGACTTGACTTGACTATCCAGTGGGGGTTTCAGAGATAGGGTTCTCGCATGTTTATCAAACAGTTCTTTAGAAGAACAGTTTCTTCTGAGCCGAAGGAACTGACCAACGGGAAGGTTCTCACGTAAAGCTCGTGGATGGTAACTGTTAAACGCAAGTAAAGAATTTCTTGCCATTGGTTTGGAGTAAAGTTCACATTGCAGTCTGCCTCCTTCTGGAAAGATGAGGATACCCAAGAAGGGAAGATGGTCACAACTAAAATCAACGGTGAACCTCAGATATTGATTTTGTTCATTGAGCCATTTATGGAATGATTGAATCTCTAAGGGGGTACCTCGCCAAACCAACAGGATATCATCTATGTATCTCTTCCATAGCACCACTTGATCGAAAAAAGGGTTGCTATGGTTGAGAACATGGTTCTGTTCAAATTGATGAACATACAGGTTGGCGAGGCTCGGGCAAAAATACTCCCCATAGACGTCCCTGAGGTTTGAAGAAAAAAACTGATCTTCAAATTTGAAGAAGTTTTCCATCATTGCTAATCTAGCACATTCCATGATGAAAATGATGCGGGTGATGCTGTCTAGATCACGCAGGGTGAGGAGAGGCCCGATTGTCTCAAGAGTCTCCTCCTGCGGAATGCAGGTATAGAGGGACTCTACGTCGAAATTGAGCAATAGGTCAGTCTCGACGTTAAACTCTATATCAGGGAGGAGTCTAAGAACATCTGCCGTATCCTGCAGGTAGGTAGGCATCTCCTTAACAAGGGGTCTAAGGAAAAAATCTACAAAGGTGGATAGTGGGTCCAAAAGGGAACCAATCCCTGAGATAATGGGGCGTCCCGGTGGGGGTGTAGTAGCTTTATGTATCTTAGGTAGGCAGTAGAAGCCAGGTGTGACTGGATTCGATGTCACCAAAAATCTGGCTTCTTGAGGTGTTATCCATCCTTCTGTGCTTCCCTCATCTATTAGAGTCTTAATCTCTGTAAGCAATCTTGGTGTGGGATCAGTGGGCAACAGACGATAAGCTTGGGAATTGTTCAGTTGTCTGAGACATTCCTTACGATACATGACCGTGTCCAGAATCACTGTAGCACCCCCCCTTATCCGCCGATTTTATGATGATGGATTGATCCTTGGATAAACTAGTGAGGGCCTTTCTTTCTCTAGTTGAGAGATTTTGGAAGCTCCGGGGATTAGTATTGTATAGGGCCATGATATCGTGTGTTACAGCTTGTTCAAACGTGGTCACCTGTGATGGAACTTGATGAATGAGAGGAGTGAATGTCGATTTAGGACGTAGCCCTGTGTTGGTTAGGCTGTCGTCTTTTCTCATTTCTTTTTCATCTTTGTTCTTAAAAAAGAAATGGAGGTATACCTTCCTAAAGAATTTTTCAAGCTCTAGTCGATCTAGGAACGGGAAAACCTTGGCTTCTCAAAAAACATACTAATTGTAACTCAGAGAAAGTTATCTACATGATAACTTGCCCCTGTTCACTTAGATATATTGGACATACCACTCGCAAAATTAAATTGAGGATTAGTGAACACAAAAGCACTATCCGATGTCACAAGCAATCCACGCGTTTGACCAATCACTTTTTGTCCTTGAAACATACGGAGGACGACATGAGGTGGGTGATTCTCGAACACCCGTTTATTCCACCACATATTAGTGACTTGTCCAGGTTCCTGTTTGTTAAAGAGCAGAAATGGATTTTCAAGTTGAGAAGTGACAGCAAGGGCCTGAATGATGACATACCGTGGATATAATATTATAGGTACATTACATCCACAGTTAGGCCCTATACTAAACTGTCTCTCAATGGTGACTACATACTCCAGGGTCATGCAATTAGTTTTCTCCCTTTAGTATGATGACATCTACTAGTCCCTTTTAGACTTTCACGTATCTGAATCATACAGCACTACATCAGCGTGCTTTAGGCCCAGACATTAGGCCTTTTTATAAACACAATCATATCATCGGGCTCTGTAATGGTTTTCTTATGGGCCCCCTGATATACGTTTAACTAGCTGTACTATCAGTACTACCTTACAAGTTATGACCACCTATATGGGTTTTTGCTATTGAGCAAGAATCCACCTCCAAGCTACTAGTTAGTGTCATTGTATCAGGCACGTCTATCTCTGGCTCATGATCTGTGCCAGCACTTGTGCGACACTGTAGGCACGGCTTGACAATAGCGCAATGAGACACAAATAAGGGTTTGTTGTGCCTCTGTTGGTTTCCAGGTGAATGAAATGCCAAATTGTGTCCCCTATGTAGACACGCGTGCTTACACCACACAAGACTTATATCAATTCTCGTGTGACTAGCAATGTAAGGAACGGGGATCTGCTTTAGTTCCGCAAATCCTTAGCAACTGAATGCGGTATATAGCGTGTTCAATACAGCGTTATGTGTTAATATCACTGTTAACTTATATGCATGAGCGCAAGATCAGTGCTTACGACTTTCGCGCAAGCGCAAACGACCAGAACTGTAGCGCATGTGCGGTTAGATCAGGGTTGTTGTGCCTTTGTAGTTTCACGGTAAATGCCAAAATAGTGTCTCTTATGTAGACACGCTTGATTACAACACACGAGGCTTATATATATTCTCGTGTGACTAGCAATATAAAGAACGGGGATTTCGCTTGAATTACACAGTTTTTTAGCAATTGAATGCTGTATACAGCGCGTTTAAGACATTGTCAATATCACTTCAAGCTTATACGCAATAGCGCAAGATTAGTGCTTATTCTGAACGACTGGCGCGCATGCGCAAACGAACAGAACCATAGCGCATGCGCGGATAGACCAGCAGCCCTATTTCCACGCGATTGCATCGAGAGCTGTGCTGCGATCATTGACCATCAATTAACATCTTAATTGGGGCTATTATCTAATCAAGCGCACTATAAAGAGCGCAACGACGTGCCCTACTGTACCTCCACTTCCTCTCGGACGTCAGAGAGGGGTTCTGACGGATAGGTAGGTCCGGGGCTTTCTCGAGGATGTTGGCTTACACGAAGAGAGCTTCGAGGTTTCCAGCCAGCTACTTTTTGAGCAAATTCTTTCTTCATTTCTACAAACATAGAGGCATGGGGATTTCTACCATTTTGAACTTGTCCCTATTTTGTTTTATTTAAATTTCTGATCGTTAAGGAGGCAGATCATTTTATGCCACTAGTGACCTCACTGCTAATGTTCAGCCCCCTTGATCATAGAGGGTAGGTCTTTAAGTAACAACTGGGTTTTTTAAAGTAAAAATGATATAGCAATTTAGCTGGACACAACAAACAAGGTATTGACTGTGTCCTCATTTTTTTCATTTTTGCACAACAGAGCGGGGCCTCATATTCCCGAGCGGTTGCCGGGCGAGGTGAGGTTATCTCCCACATAATGCTGGATGAGTAAGATATCCAACAAAACTATCTAATCGAATAGAATTTGAGAAACAGAAGGACTATAGCCTTCTGTATAACGAAGAAAGGTTTCTCTTCGTTTTTGTGTGTGTTGTCTGTACTGTCTCTTTATGTCATTTTGGGATACATGTATGCAACCTTACCATGTACTTTGTGCACTGTCTCCTTTCCCTTCTAGGAAAGGACAACTGATTCATTCCCACCAGATTACATTGGGGACCCAAGTTCCTGGTAGGAGTAATTGAACATTTTATGCACAGTAACACTTTTCCTTTTTTCTTATTTTTCACTATTTGCAGTAGCTATTCATTCTGGGTCCTGAAGAAAGCCGGACAGTATGTTCCGCTCGGCTTAAACATGTTGACTTCCCTGCACAGCGCCAGAATATAGTTATATTTTCAGACTATTAGGCGTATTTTAATTTTGACAATAGGACAATCCTTATTAAATTTGTTTTTTTGCCCTAGTAGCCAATTTTAGAATTTCACACACATCTTCACAGTACTGCACATCATCAGCACCACTTGAACAACACTGTGGCTAGAGTTCCACCTCAGATATCCATCTCTGCACCATCGACTGATGGGTTGGGCGAGGTTTGGATTTACGATCTGTATCCCACATGATGATATTCTGCCATAAGGATGGGCTGATGGGAGTTTCTCAGCCCAGTGTTATTGCTTGTATGTGGAAAACACCCTTCTGCTATATTCAGTGGGAGCCTAGGAAGACCTACACTAAATTATCAGGAAAGTGTTAAAAAAACTGAGGCGATGAGCAGGCATGTGGGTCAGAGTACAGGTAACGTTGCAATGACATTCAACTCTTTTACAGAGTGGATGCATTTATTCTGTTCCACCATGCTATGAGCAACACAATCTCTGTATCACTACACCCAGGTCTGCAGCCAACTAGACAAATTAGAACACACATCATAGAAGAGGACCAGTAATAAAGAATTGGAGCAGGACTCTGAACTGGCCTGCACACTATTCTTTTATATACAGATGCCCTGGCTCACTTTTTAGGTCAGACACATGCATTTTCACCGATGTTGGTGGGAGGGGTGTATTGATAAATTCACATTATGCAATAAGCACATGGAATTGTAATCACAGAACAAATCTTGGTGGAATTACACTAGTTCTGGATAGACCCATTGCATATAAATGAGAAAATAAGAATACATTGTATATATTTTATACCTTTATCAATATTTTGTGTAAAGAGTTTACTCAATCATGCACAATAAAGATATTGCCATTGCCACCACCCTTAAAGGGGATGAATGCTCAATGTGTAAATAGAAAGGGAGATGTGACTTAAGAAGCAGTCTTACACTAGGATCAACATACTCTCACCTGATACTGGTATGAATCTACTCACCTCTTACTAGCTGTAGAGACAATACCTCTTGCTCTGCTAGTAGCCTCTCCTAAAAGGGGTGAGGCTAGGGGTGTCTTACGAATGGCAGCATCTGAAACAGAAGAATGAGTCTTCAGAGCCAATCGGACACCAAATGAAAGGTAAAGGAATTAGCATGCAACCAAATGATTATTGGGAGGATGTAAGTAAAGACCAAGCAAAACTTTAAAGCCCAAATAAAACTTTACAAATACCATTTCATTACGTTTGATGGAAGACAGATTCTCATGTTTTGTGGTGAGGAGTGTAAATAAAGCAGGAAATTGTCTGAAGCAGAGTTAACATTTGCTTAAAGTCAGTCTCTCGAGTGGTCAGAATAAGATCACTTTATATTCCAGAGATAGTGCATTACCATCCTGATCGAGGAGACCTCCCAGCACATCATCGATGGAACCTGAAACAAGACAAACAGACATCATGACACTGAATTATGCTTACATTACAACCAACGTAGGTGCCATGAGGAGCAGTTACCATTTTTATGATTTAGTATTTTTGTACAAAGATGGTAGATATGGATATGCATATAGAGAGACACTCAAAACAGATGTAAAGTTTAGAAGGTAGCCACACCCCAGTTTATTATTAGATTCAAAAATATGTTTTAGTTTACTTTACTTTCCATAAAGGACAGGATTGTATACTAAAATAATTGTTATTCCAAAATAAATTAACAAAGAGGTATATTTGGTGTCTCTGGGAGAACAGCTTCAGCCACCCACAAAGATTAATACCACTGGCTCCAAAGAGTTACAGATCACAAAATGGGAGACAAAACACTCAGTTGCTCCAATTATTGCTTTGATTAGCAGAGAGAGAGAGAAGTGAGGAGAGAGAGAAAGAGGAGTGTGTGCGTCTGTGAGAGAGAGGGAAAGAGATAGTTTTACGTGTTATCACAACTCTCATGGAGAAGGGCTCTTGCTTTGAAGATGGAGGATGTAGTTTGACCATTCTCAAAATACCATATTTTTTACCTTCTTCAGAATTTCACTGCCATCACATGTAAAGGCAGCAAGGTAATACAAGCTACTAACATTTTATAACGTGGAAAGGACAAGCAAGACAAATGGTCAAGAAGAGACAGAAGTACCAAATGGCATTTTACTGCAGAAAAATCGGATTGTCGAAATGAGCCATTTTACAATGTTCGAAGTTTGATATCTGAGCTAAGCAAGCGACCAAAGTAATCCATAAAAGGATGCCTTGATGAGAGAATGTTTTTGTTTGTTGTATTTTGGATTTTACAAGGGTGCATGCTATCATTGAGCCTTCACTTGATCTCAATGATCTTTTAGCTTGATATTGTTATAAAAATGATTTGATGTAGAATGTATCTTGGTTCCAAAAAGGCCCTTAGTACTAAGTGCACAAATATTTTAAATTGACCCTACTGTCACGTGGAGTTAATGCTAGGCTTTCTGGTTAGGCTTGATTTTTTTCCCTCTTGGCTTCATGTGAAAGGTGACAATGGTTTCGAATTTAAATGTTTATTTTCATGTTATCTCTTTTGTGAATGGTCCAAAAAATAAGTGGAACAATAATTCAAAAGAAAAAGAAAAATGTTAAGGAAAAAAGAAAGGGAAAGTTAGAATAATCATGTGAGCCACGTTTAGTATTAAACCAATTTTTAGTTTGGATTAGCTCCTAGGGTATAGGCACTTATTGGTGTGGATGTCTACATTAGACATAAAATATACACATATAATATAGCATGAACATTTGTAGTTGAAAGGTTTTAAAGAATATTTAGCTGCTACTCAGTCATTTCAATTCCCTTGCATGAAGCGAGAAGCCTCTCCATAGAAATGTGTGCCATCATTAGTATCGATAATCTGAAGCCACATTTTTTAAACACTGGCTAGATGGTTCTTTTCTGAACTAAGGAAAGGCCCAGCAAGGAGTGCGAAGTAAGTCAGTGTTTCCAAATCGTGTCAACAGCTTAGATAAAATGGTTGATCAAGAGGCTATTGAAGCAAGTCATGATGGGTAATATATTGTGTTGCCAAATTCTTTAATCAAAATATGGTTGGCGGGCTGTTTGTCTGGGCATAGCGGGATTTCCTTTGATTGCTCTGTCGCATTCATTCTTCTCTAGCAGGAGTTGCTGGAGGAGCTTTTTTTAGTCACCACCCCTCTTTCCAGTGTCAGGGCAGTGGACGGCCTGGAAGTTTTCCCTTAGGTCCAGGGGTCCTATGTCTTTTTTGAGGTGAAGCACGTAAGCATTTTTCTGGCCTGTTTCGAAGGACTCCGTGCTTGCTTTAACAAACATGTGATCGGTTTCACTAAACATTCTTGTGTTTGTATAGCAGAGTGGGCTGCTAGGCACTGTTCTCAGTATGGACTCATGTCTAGTCCGTCTCGAAGGCCCCTGTAGCTGTAGAATGGGAAAGATCCATATCTTTTTTCAAGAGACACCATTCCAGCAATACAATAAATATGCTGCTGATGCTTATACTTCAAATTTGTGACACCGCCTTAAAAATGTGATCAAAGGTTTTATTAAAGTCTTTTTTGTGAACTGTAAAATGCTCTTATTGAGGTTTATTGTAGGTGATTTTCCAACTGCAGGATAGAGTTATTCCTAGGTACTTGGATGACTTTGTCATGACGATTGTTTGGTGTCCCAGCAGAAGAGGACACTACATTTGGGGCCAAGTTAAACATCTTTGATTTGGAGTAATGGACACAAGTGTATTTTTATTGCAGTATTTCTCCACTGCAATGATTTTTGCTTGCAAGCGTTTTTTTGTTCAAGTTAGCAGGATGGAATGATCACTGCTAATTAACAGTGGAATCTAGACTATGTCCACTTAACTAAAGTATGGAAAAGGTTATTGTGTTTCAGCATATATGCAATCTGTAATCAGGATGACAAACATGGATTTGGGCTTTTTCCAATAATTAGCAAATCCACTGTCCCCCAAATTTGCAGTTGGTGTGCCCCATTTAGAGCTTGATCAAGTGCCAAGGATCAGGTGGTGGAGCCTCAGCCTATGCTGTCCTAAGTCTTTAACAAACGGTCTGTTTGCCACACAGTAGTCAGTTAATAAATGTCAGAGGGATTGCTGTACGTTTTCCTGCTTCAAACTGCCATGATAAGCCTAGAGGTTCAGGAGAGGCAAGATGGCGGCCGCTTGAACGGCCGGTGCAGCACAGCAATGAGGATACGGACGAAAACTCACCCGGGACCAAGCAACATGCACGGGGAATCCACATTCTGAAGCAGTATACTATTTGATATGAAAAACCGCGGCTGATTAATACTCGCGGAAAAAACATTTACCGGCTTTCGGAGGTCCGGGTGGGATGCTGACTCCCACCTGTGCCGTGGTGGCGAAACTGATTCTGCGGGCGGGTCGGCTGACTCTGAGGTCTCTACCTGCTACCTTCGCCTTCCGAGCTGCCGAGAGGCGGAGTCAGTTGCGAAGTCAGCTGCGGAGCCAAGCGCGGAGTCAGCTGTGGAGAAGAGCCCTGACACAGAACAACAGAGACGGCTGGGGAAGTGCCGCTCTACACCAGCAGCCAGAGCAGAGACGAAAGCGACTGAGGGGCTGCGGCGGCGGGAGCGGGAGCAAAGAGAGCGAAGTAACGCTCAGTGATTGCAGCCAGGCCTGTCAAGCAGCGAAGCACCTTAGGCAGAGTACTCTGTTTGAAATGGCGCCTAAAGTTAATCAGGGGTCCAAATCAACGCAGAGAAAGAAAATGCAAAAGGAAGAAGCTGGTAATGCTGGTAATGCAGCCCCTGACAACTCTTGCGGCGATGAAACCACCACCATACCCGATGCGCAACAAAAAAAACGTCAGCAGGGGGCCCCCAAGACCCCGTTGGCGACTGCATCAGTTTTGGACCTTCTGGTAAAAGCGGGCAAGGAGAAGGGGGGTAAAGATATTGGCGAATGTAAAACACCTGAGATTATAAATGAATTGAGCCAGCCATGTTCCCCCAAGACCCAAATACCAACACCAATACCAACAACAGGAACATTAACGGAGATTGAGACTATTGAGATAAATGAAGTTGAGAATGTAACTAAAGCAGCGGGTTTAAATCCAGCCCCTATATTAAATAAAAACGGTGATGCTATAATTGAGGCACAGGAGCTGGACGCAGACACCCAATACACTAGGGAAGTCACCATTAATACAGATGGAGAATTAACTGAACCCTTAATCCTCCTTACTACCAAAGATGAAACTATACTAAATGGCGCTATAGGGGGAGGTGGTGGCGATAAAGAAAATGACCCCAGTGAGGCATTCTTTTCAGTCTCTGACGGAGGTGAATGGTCTGAAGATGAGGAGGAACGTAGTTCCTGTGTGGAGACGGACACTTATTTGGAGGATAATATCCCGACCACAGCCTTGAGGAAAAAAAAAGCTGACTGGGGTCAAGCGATGGAACACCAGGAGCATCAGGAGCTCACTTGGGATCACTCCTCCGCACAACCGCTACTAGGAAGCCCTCATCTGGAACAAGCTCAAATGTCACTACTTGAGACAATCCATCAGGAGATATTAGCACATCGCGAGGAGACACGTCAAGACAGCAGAAAATCACAGGCTGCCATGAGGAAAATGCAGGGGGTAGTGAGAAAGCTCTCCAAGGCTTGCGCCACCACTGGGGACAGAGTGTCAAATATAGAGGAGAGGGTGGTCGCTACAGAGACTGAGATGGCAGCTGCTACGGTTAAAGTCGAGGCCCAATGCTCCCAAGTTACAGACATACAATGGAAGCAGGAGGAGATGGAGAATCGTCTCCGAAGGAATAACCTTAGAGTCCTAGGAATTCCGGAGGGAAGAGAAGGGTCAGACATCCGAGCATATATTGTGAAACTTTTCCAACAGGCTTTCCCTGAATTGCCCGGATGGGATTGGACTAAAGAGATACAGAGAGTCCACCGTACTCCCTTCAAAATAAGAAGAAATACTAAAGAAGGAGATAAACCCAGGGCAGTGCTGATTTTTCTGGGGAACTTTGTACTCAGACAGGCAATCTCGGAAAAGGCAAGACCAGATGCAAAGAAAAACTGCGATGGTGTTTCTTTCTTTGTCCGCCCTGATTTCTGCCATGTGACGGTGGAAAGACGCTGGCGGTTAAGAGGGCTAATAAAGCCTTTTCAAGATAAGAAACTTCAAGCCTTCCTAATAAATCCAGCCCAGCTTAAGGTTATTAATGAAGGGAAGACATTATATTTCTCATCTGAGATTAAGGCCAAAGAATATTTGGATAGCCTAGACAAATAGTAGTAAATGTTCAGAATGAGGGGGAAAAAAAAAGAATGTAATGTGTAGAGTCCTCGTGTGGTCAGCTTGGTTAGGAGGTGTTTAAGTTGGTCTTTTCATAATTATGGTAGTTGTTCTTTTTTCCGGGTGTAACTTACTGTAACTAATCATGGTATTTTGGTATCCTCATTCGCAACTGCATGACCATCACACGCACAAACAAGTGTTGTGCGCCTCACAGTGTGGGAGGGTGTGTTGGGTGGACAGGGTGGGGGTGGTGGGGGGAAGAGGGGGTTGGGTGTGGTGGGTGGGCTCGGGGGGGTGAAAAAATGAAAAAAGACATAAAATGGAGTTCAGGATGCATCGCTATGGTCAAGATCATATTAGGACACAGGAACCACTTAAATCAGTCGAAAGATAATATCAAATCCTGGAGGCAGAAGTTGACGAAAGGTCAAATTAGAAATAAAGATGTCAGACATTAAAATATGTACATTGAATGTCGGAAGGGCTAAACGACTGGAGGAAAAGACAAAGGATGACCCATTTTGTCAAATTCAATAAAATTGATGTGTTATGCCTCCAAGAAACGCACCTCCCATGGGCAAAACGAAACCTCATGTCAATAAATGGATTTGATTTGGTTGCCTGCTCACTGCAAACCTCAATGGTCAGAGGGGTGGCTATTCTGATAAAGAAATCCTTGGGGGGGGGTTAAGAAGGTAAAAGCTGATAGCTATGGCAGATGGGTGATCGCCGAGCTGGAGCTAGGATTTACCATTTGTGTAATTTATGGATCGAATGGCGACGACCCAGAAATCTTTGATTTTTTGGAGATTGAACTTGCAGGTTGGGCTGTACCTATAATAATATGTGGAGATCTAAATATTTCTGCTAGCTGGGAGAATAATGTAAAATATATTGGTCGAAAATCACGAGTTTACAGGGCAATCAAATCCTTGAAAGAATCAATAGATCTAGTTTACATCTGGGGGGTCAAGGAGCCTAATAATTCGGGTTTCACATATTTTTCCAATCCTGCTCAGAAGCATTCTAAACTGGATTATTTTTTTATTTCTACACCAGAGATTAATAAGGTAACTATTACTAAATTACCAAGAATGCTATCGGACCACAACCCCTTAGTAATAACCTATCAAAGGAGCTACTGTAGAACAAATAGACCCCCATGGTCTTTTGAGAGGAGATTACTGGAGGATGCCAGATTTACTGCCCATACTAAGAGCTGGGCAGATGACTTTTTCTCAGCCAATAGATATAGTGCCACCAGGAACATAGTGTGGGATTGTTTTAAAGCGGCTCTGAGGGGAGAAACTATTAGCTATTCGACCAAATTAAGAAACGATGATAGAAAAGACGAAGAAAAATTACTTGATAGACTCATGAATATCGAGGAAGAGCATGTGAAAGTCATTGCATCAGGGGGAGACGGTAGCAGCAGCCATAAAGCACTTATGGCAATTAAGGCAGATCTCCAGAAAATCTCCACTCAGAAAGCGATGGTCGAATACCAGGCTACAAGAACCAGTCGATATGAAACTGGAGAACACGCCGGTAGAGCCTTGGCCCTGCGACTTAGGCAGGAACGGTCCAAAAACACTATTAAAAAGATAGAAGAAAGGGGCAGAGAGTACACAGAAACAACAGATATCCTCCGTGTCTTTAGAGACTTTTATAAAAAGTTATATGATGAAGAAACAATGATCGGGGGGCAGTATACGAACTTAGAAGACTCTGGTCCCTGTCTTGATCCCTCTCTTCAAGAGGAATTGGACAGAGATAGTACCGAACTGGAAGTTAAAACCGCCCTTCAGGAGTTAGCTCCAGGGAAGGCTGCCGGCCCGGATGGCCTCCCCTTGGAGGTATACAAATGTATCGAATCCGAAATCATAACCCTATTAGTGGACCTTTTTAATGGGATAGTATACAAGGGAGAAACCCCGGAATCCTGGAAAGAGACAAATATCATTATCTTCCACAAAAAAGGGAAACCCAGCGAGATTCCGGGGTCATATAGGCCGATATCCTTAATTAATTCCGATACCAAGCTTTATTCCAAAATATGGGCCTCTAGAGCGGTCTGGTCTCTCCGTGGCAGCACGGGTTTGTCCCTGGACGAGGCACTACCAATCATACAAGCAGAGCAATAGCTATATTTGACGCCCATGCTGCCACGCGGGGGGAAGTCGCCATGATCCTGCTCGACGCGGAAAAGGCTTTCGACCGTGTGGTGTGGAGCTATCTGTGGAAAATCTTGATAGGGAGAGGTTTTGGGCAAAAAATTATCGGAGCTCTAAAAGCTATGTACCTTAATCCTGTGGCAAGAGTTACGGTCATGGGCGAGAAATCTGATACTTTCAACATTAAAAGAGGAACCCGGCAAGGATGCCCATGTTCCCCAATTCTTTTCTCCCTATACATTGACCCACTTATTCAGGCAATTCTGGGATGCCCTAGGTTAAAACCGGTGGTAATAAATGGATTTGAAAATAAAATATTAGCCTATGCCGACGATTTAGCCGTCTTCACTGATGATCCCCAACAAGCAATGTCAACGTTGGTCGATCTGACAAAACAATTTGGTTCCAAGTCAGGTTACTTATTAAACGAAGCAAAGACCCAGATAATTTGCACAGGGAATGTGGTAAAGGCAGATTCCAGATATGTGGATGCAGCAGTATATCTGGGGGTCACAATTAACGCTTCTGTAGAGAAAATAGTGGAAGGTAATTATCTACCACTTATAAAATCAATAGAGTCTGACCTAAAAAGATGGGATGGACTGCACCTCTCTTTGATTGGCAGGATAAACGCAGTCAAGATGACGATGTTTCCGAAGCTTTTATATCTTTTTAGGGCCATACCACTATTTATTGAGGAAAAAATAATGTCAACACTGGAATCTGTCTTTATCAAGTTTATTTGGCAATATGGCAAAGTAAGAAGGTCAACAAGTCTTTTATCTCTCCAGCGGGAAAGGGGGGGCTTGGATCTCCCCAACTTAAGGCTATACCACTGGATCTGTCTTTTAATACAAATGAAAATACTATTTCAATCAGATGTTAATATTGACAATGTTAGACCAGAAGCATATCAACTCCCCTCCATTTATGAATTATTACTGGGAAGAAAGGCTACGGGTATCATGTTATGTGAAGTAGATCGAAGATTTTATAAAAAAGCAAGATACAAGATTATTGATAGTGCTTGGAGGGTATGGAAGGCCAGTAGAAAACTGTGTAATATCCCCAAAATTAATGCTCATATCCACATTTACAGATTGAGCCTCTTTTCAAGGCTTGGGATTGGAAGGGTCTTGAAAATTTGGAGGGAACTGGGCATTAATGCACTACGAGACATAATGGATGAAGAAGGATTTATGAGTTTTGAGGCATTACAAAGGAGGTACGGTATTCCAGATAATCACTGGTTCGCCTATACCCAGGTTGACCGCTCCCTGAAGTCCATTAAACCAAAGCCGCCTCCCCCTGAAAATAGCCCCCTCTTGGATGCATTGTCCAAAGGATGCAATAAAATCAAGCCTTTATACAACATCCTTCGGGCAGAGATCCAGGATGATGTTGATAAAACAGAGGTTGCATGGTCCAATAAATTAGGGAACCCGAACGTAGATGTTGACCTGGCTATAGCATTGAATAAAAGAATATTCAGAGCCACAAACCTAAGAGCTCAACACTATAAAACGGTATTTAACCTATACTATACCCCTGCAAAATTACACACATGGGGGGCTAGAGCGGACGATAAGTGCCCAAGATGTGGGGGGGGACAAGCAGACCTGCTACATATGTTCTTCTCTTGCACTCTCTTGACTCCAGTGAAGAAAGAGATTGAAAGATTATGGGAGGGGCTGCTAGGTCATAAGATCGATCTATCCCCTACCCTGATGATTCTGGGCACAGACTCATTAAATTTGGGCAAGGAAGAAGAAGCATTGGTGTTTATTTCTGTTGCCGTTCTTAGGATCTTGATTTCTGCGGGGTGGAAGTACACAGTTGCACCATCTTTTCAAATGTGGCTATCTAGGTTCCTTGGTATACACAATATTGAGACCTGCCTATATGAGTATAAGAGGGGGAAAGTACGGGACTTCGGAAGAAGGTTCTGAGCCCCGGTAACCAAATGAAGGGAGACTCATGTAAAAGATGTATGAATTGTCAATCCGCATATTTCGATGTTTATTAATACTGGAAATATAATTATGCACTCTGTCTCCCCCTACCATTTATATTCTGCTGATTTTATACAAGCTTTTCCATTTTAGAAGTCTTAACTATTTATCTAATGCATGTTTGGATTGAGTATTTATCTTTTGTATTTAAGGAACATGAGAATTAATTATTAAGCCTGTGTCCTGAATGATCAAAATATGTACTTTTAAAAAAAAATTTGTGATGTATTTTTGACTCCAAATAAAAATATAATAAAAAAAAAAAAAAGATAAGCCTAGAGGTTCCAAATAGGAAAAAACACAAATGACCACACCTGCTCAGGGATTGTTGGGATTTTGTTATTGAAAAACAAAAAAATGTGTTGAGTGGGTGAAACAAACATGATGCATGCTAGTCAAAAGTTCTCTGCCGTTAGTGCAATCGCAGCCTCACAGACTGCAATGAATACTTTTAAGGTTCTCACCAGGCAGCTGGAGATCTCCACCAGGTAGAAAAGCACATAGCCTCTACAGAACTGGAGAGCCAACCACCCCTCCTTAAATGACCCCCTATTATATGTTAAATAACGTGTAAATGTCTATTCTTGTAAGTAATTGACAAATGACAGTACAACATTTCTAATATATCTATGTCTGCGATGATTTTAATATGTTTATTTGTGACTGCTTATATGGTTGTGCACTGCACTCCGAATAAAGCTTATTTTGACTTCACCCCCTAAGACATTTTCTTTCAAACGTAACTGTGCTAAATCCTAGGAAATTATGTTCAATAAAAAAAAAGAATGTACGTAGGTAATAATAGTATGTGCAATTCTTGGGCAGGGAAGGGATGGTAAAGGAGTTCTGAGCGGGCAGTGATTTGTTCAGGCATCACAATGTAAAACTTTTTATAAAGGCTGTCTTTAGATCTTTCCTACATTAAAAAGGGTTGTGGTGGCTTTGTTAGATATGGACATGTTCTTTCAGAAACCAGGGTGAAGGTTCTGAAAATAAGTTAAAAGTTTATCTGCAGTGCTTCTCGCTAAAGAGAAGTTTACATTTATATTGATAGTCAATCGAAAGCATTCAAGCCTAGAGTCAATTTAGCGGTGGCATTGAGGGAAAGAAAGGCCACCTACTGAGAGAGCAGCTCATATCTAACAGGAGACAATGTTGGGATATACATTGTTTAGGTTAAGTCTGTTGCCTTTGTGCAGGGTGTGAAAACTAACTGTGGAACTTAGGGGCATGCTGAGTGACAGACCTGTAATCCACAGCAAACACTCAGTCACACAAAGCACGAGAGATATCAGCAAAAGTTTTGACCTTCAAAGCGCTTATTAAATCTGAACTTTTTTTTTGTTTCGGAACAAGTATATACGTTTAATCACCAATGATTTACGAATTTCCATCATCTAATTTACCAGCTGGAGACTAGGGTCTAGTTAAAAAAGTTTTGTTTTCAAAAGTAAATGTGGAAGGTCTCACGTGCCGTCATGTATTTTTTTAAAAAAGAAAGCCACAAAGCAATATATTTGAAACACGTTTGCCATTGGAAAGAGAAATGTTAATATAATTATTCGAGTAAAGAAAGAAAACTTTCATATTTTCAAATTGGTCGATCTTTAGTTTAGTGACATCTACTAGAAACCAACTACAGTACCATCATTATTTGGGGACTGTCTACATTGTTGCATTGGAGGGGGTTCATATCCTCTTTAATGAAAATATGTCTGACAAACAATAAGACGGTTGTTTTGTTTATTTGGTGAAAATCATCTTTGAGGGAAGACGCCTCCAACCCTCGATGGATCTTGCCACTGTCTGCAAAGAGAATGTTTCCTTTACTAAACAAAACAAGCATTTGCAATGCAATAGGTCTCGCATTAGGAAAGTTTGAGCTATTGGTATTGTAAATGACCAATTTTGTATTTATGTATTGGTTTTGAAAATAGCAAAATTAATATCTTTGTCATTTACAATGCCAATAGTTTTAAATTTCGCAAATGAGACAGCTATAGCATTTGTAACGCAATATGTGTTGTATTTACATGACTTAGATGTATTGATATTACAAATAACAATGGCTTGTAATTTTTTTAATAATTAATACGTAAAAAAAGGTTATTGTAAATTATAATGGCAATAGCTTAAACTTTTGTAAATAACTTTTGTGAAGATTATGTTCACTGTTTTTTATTATGATGAAAATGCAAGAACAGAAGTGAAATATTAACATCTTTTTGTGACATTTGTAATAAAGTTTAAAACATTGGGAGAACATATTTGAATCAGTCGTTGTTGAATGGTTGCACAGATTGATGCTGTGGTGGCGCTGAGTGTTGTTGTGGTGGCGACGAGTGATGCTGTGGCATTCAGTGATGCTGTGGTAGTGCAAAGTATGTTGTGGTGCCACTGAGTGATGCTGTGGTGGTGCTGAGTGATGCTGTGGCGAACCGATAGATAGAGTGAGTGTGATAGATAGATAGAGGGAGGGTGATAGAGTGAGGGCGATACATAGATAGAGTGAGGGCGATAGATAGACAGAGTGAGGCCGATAGAGTGAGGCCGATAGAGTCAGGGCGATAGATAGAGTGGTATTGTATGGAGTGTGTGTTGCATTCAGTAGAGTGTAATTATGTGGTGTGTAATTATGTGGCACTGAGTGGTATTTGGAATGTATGTTGCTTTGACTGCAGTGTAACTATGTTGCATATAATTGTGTGGCACTGAGTGGTATTTGGAGTGTATGTTGCATTGAGTGCTGTGTACTTATGTGGAGTGTAATTATGTGGCACTGAGTGGGATTTGGAGTGTATGTTGCATTGAGTGCTGTGTAATTATGTGGCATGTATTTATGTGGCACTGAGAGGTATTTGGAGTGTATGTTCCATTGAGTGCAGTGTAATTATGTGGCGTGTAATTATGTGGCACTGAGTGGTATTTGGAGGGTATGTTGCATTCAGTGCTGTGTAATTATGTGGCGTGTAATTATGTGGCACTGAGAGGTATTTGGAGTGTATGTTGCATTGAGTGCTGTGTACTTATGTGGAGTGTAATTATGTGGCACTGAGTGGGATTTGGAGTGTATGTTGCATTGAGTGCAGTGTTATTATGTGGCATGTAATTATGTGGCACTGTGTGGTATTTCGAGTGTATGTTGCATTGAGTGCAGTGTAATTATGTGGCGTGTAATTATGTGGCACTGAGAGGTATTTGGAATGTATGTTCTATTGAGTGCAGTGTAATTATGTGGCGTGTAATTATGTGGCACTGAGTGGGATTTGGAGTGTATGTTGCATTGAGTGCTGTGTAATTATGTGGCGTGTAATTATGTGGCACTGAGTGGGATTTGGAGTGTATGTTGCAATGAGTGCAGTGTAATTATGTGGCGTGTAATTATGTGGCACTGTGTGGTATTTCGAGTGTATGTTGCATTGAGTGCAGTGTAATTATGTGGTGTGTAATTATGTGGCACTGTTGGCATTTGGAGTGTGTGCTGCATTGAGTGCAGTGTAATTATGTGGCATGTATTTATGTGGCACTGAGAGGTATTTGGAGTGTATGTTGCATTGAGTGCTGTGTAATTATGTGGCATGTAATTATGTGGCACTGTGTGGTATTTCGAGTGTATGTTGCATTGAGTGCAGTGTAATTATGTGGCGTGTAATTATGTGGTACTGTTGGTATTTGGAGTGTATGTTGCATTGAGTGCAGTGTAATTCTGTGGCGTGTATTTATGTGTCACTGAGAGGTATTTGGAATGTATGTTCTATTGAGTGCAGTGTAATTATGTGGCGTGTAATTATGTGGCACTGAGTGGTATTTGGAGTGTATGTTGCATTGAGTGCTGTGTAATTATGTGGCGTGTAATTATGTGGCGTGTAATTATGTGGCAGTGAGTGGGATTTGGAGTGTATGTTGCATTGAGTGCAGTGTAATTATGTGGCGTGTAATTATGTGGCACTGAGTGGGATTTGGAGTGTATGTTGCATTGAGTGCAGTGTAATTCTGTGGCGTGTTTTAGTGGCACTGAGAGGTATTTGGAATGTATGTTCCATTGAGTGCAGTGTAATTATGTGGCGTGTAATTATGTGGCACTGAGTGGGATTTGGAGTGTATGTTGCAATGAGTGCAGTGTAATTATGTGGCGTGTAATTATGTGGCACTGTGTGGTATTTCGAGTGTATGTTGCATTGAGTGCAGTGTAATTATGTGGTGTGTAATTATGTGGCACTGTTGGTATTTGGAGTGTGTGCTGCTTTGAGTGCAGTGTAATTATGTGGCATGTATTTATGTGGCACTGAGAGGTATTTGGAGCGTATGTTCCATTGAGTGCAGTGTAATTATGTGGCACTGAGTGGTATTTGGAGTGTATGTTGCATTCAGTGCTGTGTAATTATGTGGCGTGTAATTATGTGGCACTGAGTGGTATTTGGAGTGTATGTTGCTTTGAGTGCTGTGTAATTATGTGGCATGTAATTATGTGGCACTGTGTGGTATTTCGAGTGTATGTTGCATTGAGTGCAGTGTAATTATGTGGCGTGTAATTATGTGGTACTGTTGGTATTTGGAGTGTATGTTGCATTGAGTGCAGTGTAATTCTGTGGCGTGTATTTATGTGTCACTGAGAGGTATTTGGAATGTATGTTCTATTGAGTGCAGTGTAATTATGTGGCGTGTAATTATGTGGCACTGAGTGGTATTTGGAGTGTATGTTGCATTGAGTGCTGTGTAATTATGTGGCGTGTAATTATGTGGCAGTGAGTGGGATTTGGAGTGTATGTTGCATTGAGTGCAGTGTTATTATGTGGCATGTAATTATGTGGCACTGTGTGGTATTTCGAGTGTATGTTGCATTGAGTGTAGTGTAATTATGTGGTGTGTAATTATGTGGCACTGTTGGTATTTGGAGTGTGTGCTGCATTGAGTGCAGTGTAATTATGTGGCATGTATTTATGTGGCACTGAGAGGTATTTGGAGTGTATGTTGCATTGAGTGCTGTGTAATTATGTGGCATGTAATTATGTGGCACTGTGTGGTATTTCGAGTGTATGTTGCATTGAGTGCAGTGTAATTATGTGGCGTGTAATTATGTGGTACTGTTGGTATTTGGAGTGTATGTTGCATTGAGTGCAGTGTAATTCTGTGGCGTGTATTTATGTGTCACTGAGAGGTATTTGGAATGTATGTTCTATTGAGTGCAGTGTAATTATGTGGCGTGTAATTATGTGGCACTGAGTGGTATTTGGAGTGTATGTTGCATTGAGTGCTGTGTAATTATGTGGCGTGTAATTATGTGGCAGTGAGTGGGATTTGGAGTGTATGTTGCATTGAGTGCAGTGTTATTATGTGGCATGTAATTATGTGGCACTGTGTGGTATTTCGAGTGTATGTTGCATTGAGTGCAGTGTAATTATGTGGCGTGTAATTATGTGGCATTGAGTGGGATTTGGAGTGTATGTTGCATTGAGTGCTGTGTAATTATGTGGCGTGTAATTATGTGGCACTGAGTGGGATTTGGAGTGTATGTTGCAATGAGTGCAGTGTAATTATGTGGCGTGTAATTATGTGGCACTGTGTGGTATTTCGAGTGTATGTTGCATTGAGTGCAGTGTAATTATGTGGTGTGTAATTATGTGGCACTGTTGGTATTTGGAGTGTGTGCTGCTTTGAGTGCAGTGTAATTATGTGGCATGTATTTATGTGGCACTGAGAGGTATTTGGAGTGTATGTTCCATTGAGTGCAGTGTAATTATGTGGCGTGTAATTATGTGGCACTGAGTGGTATTTGGAGTGTATGTTGCATTCAGTGCTGTGTAATTATGTGGCCTGTAATTATGTGGCAGTGAGTGGGATTTGGAGTGTATGTTGCATTGAGTGCAGTGTTATTATGTGGCATGTAATTATGTGGCACTGTGTGGTATTTCGAGTGTATGTTGCATTGAGTGTAGTGTAATTATGTGGTGTGTAATTATGTGGCACTGTTGGTATTTGGAGTGTGTGCTGCATTGAGTGCAGTGTAATTATGTGGCATGTATTTATGTGGCACTGAGAGGTATTTGGAGTGTATGTTGCATTGAGTGCTGTGTAATTATGTGGCATGTAATTATGTGGCACTGTGTGGTATTTCGAGTGTATGTTGCATTGAGTGCAGTGTAATTATGTGGCGTGTAATTATGTGGTACTGTTGGTATTTGGAGTGTATGTTGCATTGAGTGCAGTGTAATTCTGTGGCGTGTATTTATGTGTCACTGAGAGGTATTTGGAATGTATGTTCTATTGAGTGCAGTGTAATTATGTGGCGTGTAATTATGTGGCACTGAGTGGTATTTGGAGTGTATGTTGCATTGAGTGCTGTGTAATTATGTGGCGTGTAATTATGTGGCAGTGAGTGGGATTTGGAGTGTATGTTGCATTGAGTGCAGTGTTATTATGTGGCATGTAATTATGTGGCACTGTGTGGTATTTCGAGTGTATGTTGCATTGAGTGCAGTGTAATTATGTGGCGTGTAATTATGTGGCATTGAGTGGGATTTGGAGTGTATGTTGCATTGAGTGCTGTGTAATTATGTGGCGTGTAATTATGTGGCGTGTAATTATGTGGCACTGAGTGGGATTTGGAGTGTATGTTGCAATGAGTGCAGTGTAATTATGTGGCGTGTAATTATGTGGCACTGTGTGGTATTTCGAGTGTATGTTGCATTGAGTGCAGTGTAATTATGTGGTGTGTAATTATGTGGCACTGTTGGTATTTGGAGTGTGTGCTGCTTTGAGTGCAGTGTAATTATGTGGCATGTATTTATGTGGCACTGAGAGGTATTTGGAGTGTATGTTCCATTGAGTGCAGTGTAATTATGTGGCGTGTAATTATGTGGCACTGAGCGGTATTTGGAGTGTATGTTGCATTCAGTGCTGTGTAATTATGTGGCATGTAATTATGTGGCACTGAGTGGGATTTGGAGTGTATGTTGCATTGAGTGCTGTGTAATTATGTGGCGTGTAATTATGTGGCACTGAGTGGGATTTGGAGTGTATGTTGCAATGAGTGCAGTGTAATTATGTGGCGTGTAATTATGTGGCACTGTGTGGTATTTCGAGTGTATGTTGCATTGAGTGCAGTGTAATTATCTGGTGTGTAATGATGTGGCACTGTTGGTATTTGGAGTGGGTGCTGCATTGAGTGCAGTGTAATTATGTGGCATGTATTTATGTGGCACTGAGAGGTATTTGGAGTGTATGTTCCATTGAGTGCAGTGTAATTATGTGGCGTGTAATTATGTGGCAGTGAGTGGTATTTGGAGTGTATGTTGCATTCAGTGCTGTGTAATTCTGTGGCGTGTAATTATGTGGCACTGAGTGGGATTTGGAGTGTATGTTGCATTGAGTGCAGTGTAATTATGTGGCGTGTAATTATGTGGCACTGAGTGGTATTTGGAGTGTATGTTGCATTGAGTGCTGTGTAATTATGTGGCATGTAATTATGTGGCACTGTGTGGTATTTCGAGTGTATGTTGCATTGAGTGCAGTGTAATTATGTGGTGTGTAATTATGTGGTACTGTTGGTATTTGGAGTGTATGTTGCATTGAGTGCAGTGTAATTCTGTGGCGTGTATTTATGTGGCACTGAGAGGTATTTGGAATGTATGTTCTATTGAGTGCAGTGTAATTATGTGGCGTGTAATTATGTGGCACTGAGTGCTATTTGGAGTGTATGTTGCATTGAGTGCAGTGTAATTATGTGGCGTGTAATTATGTGGCAGTGAGTGGGATTTGGAGTGTATGTTGCATTGAGTGCAGTGTAATTATGTGGCACTGAGTGGTTTTATAGCGCATGCTGCCAACTAACTAATTGCCTCTTGGCACATTACTGACACCTAGTCAGTCCTATTAGCCGAAGGTTATCAATTTTAGGACTCATTTGCTGTACTTCTGACCAAACATATGAACTTCAGAATGCACGCATGCTTCCTAGGTAGCTGGTCTGCTCACCATGCCTTTTTACGGACTTTGTGGCTATGATTCTTTTGGGGGCGTCGGGGGGAGGCATAGCTACTAGCCCTCTTTACCACCATCTGTTTGTGGTAACCTTGTGGGTAGGTTGCTTATTAGCAGGCCATGCTGTTGCAAGAGAAGATGGCAGAGGTGAGGGTGAGACTGCAAGTGTCTGCCTACTTAGGCACCGACAGCCATTAAAAATACGGTAGCTAATAAGGGAAATGTAATCTGCTTCTCGGCACAGCAGGATGTGACATTGTGCTGCGTTACCTTATTTCCCAGCATGCCATCTCCCCTTGGCCCCCATTGATACCGGGGTCCCGCCCCCTAGCTTACCTGCTTCAGATGGGCGGCACAGAGGGGTACGCAGAGGCAGATGTGTTTGTTTGCCGGAGACAATCTCGTGCGGCTGCAGATGGCACTGCCCGGCAGCGGGCTTTGCTCCCTGACACCCCGTCACACTCCGAGTAGTGCTGGCAGAGAGGGGCTCCATCCCATCCTCTTTAAACATGCAGCGCTTCTTTTCTATTTTTTTTTTTTTAAGTGGAAAGGAAACTAGAATTCTGGCTGACTAAGGTATTTGGACAGGATGGTTTCCAGCTACGTCGCACACTGTGCTATGGTTTGGCATTTTGCAGTAACTGTTTTCAAGTACGGTGGGGACCCTCACAGCACTATGTGCCTCGCTATCCACAGGTATAGGTTGGGTGCTGCAAACTCGTGCCAAGTTCTTTAACTTGGGAATGTAACATTTAGAAATATCACGCCCCTCGCTTATCTGTTTGTCTACTGCAGAAGAGGTTAACTTTTAGTTATTTATATATCACTTAATAACAACATTGAACCTGTTTCTAAGCTTTTCTAAGTTTCACAGATAAAGAAACCGAGGCGGAGGGAGTGACTTTCTCAGGATCTCTGCCATTTGAGTCACGCTTGACATTTTGTCTGTGTTTCTTGTGGGCGAGGGCCCGGGGGAGAGATACCGCTAACTTTTTTTTTTTAATGACACCTGTCATGTGACAGAAATTTGGGTTGAACTTGTGAATGTTTAAAGACAACAATAATAATACAAGCATGTAGTGTCGTGTGCGGCAGAATTCGGGTTGTGAAGCAGGATTGAAAACTTCCAGTAGATACGAAGGGACCATCGGTCCATCAAACCCGGCTCTCTAGCAGGTGCTTGCAGCCGGTTGGCTGAACCTGCTTCACACTGGAGCACCTGAGGCTTCACATCCGCCTGTCGGGAAGGCCCTGCTGAGAAGAGAGCAGTGGACCCTGGCGCGGCACCGAGGGGGAAGGTTTGTGGCAGGGCCTCTACAGCGAGCGGCTGAGCCGAAAGGAGGCGCTGGACGTGCGAACTGGCCCTCGGCGTTGGAGCGCACAGGGCGTCGGGCTGACTGGCGGCAATGGTGAGTGAAACTCCTGGCAGAACGGACCGCACCTTGAGGGCCAGTGAAGCGTGTGTGTTTTCTGCATGGACCTGGACCCCAGCCACAGCAGTGCATTCACATATGTGAGAAGCAGTGGGTTCAGGGCCAGGCATTCTTACAAGCCCCAAAAGGAGCCCTGTTAAATAAAAGTTTATCTATATTGGACTAACGTTGCGGTAGTCTGTACGAGGAACATTGGACCGTAGTTGTGTGCTCCCTACGACATGGGTGCGTCTGTCGGTAATGCTGTTTTGCATTTGTACTTGGATTGATTTATGCATTTTATATTCCTTAGTTTAGCAAACCACCGCATGCAGCTTTTCTAAATTGATATTTCATAATTACAGAGCGGTTTTCGAAGTTGAGTGGATGGAAACGGAGCGCGCGTGCGCATTACAAAAACGAAAGTGACATGTGCACATGCATTTGTTCACGAGCGCGTACACAGAAGCCAATCTGCGGGTGTCCGGTCTGTATCACTTGGCAGACAAGACAGTAAAACAATACATCCTTCTGCGATACCTAAACGAGCACTGCACTGTGGGGGAGAGATCGGCGACAGTGAAGGTGCCTGCGAGAGGCTCATGTGGCGTCTCAAAATTGAAAGCAGGAGCGCGAGAACAGACGCTGCTGACGCCGCCGTACACGCTCACAGCTCATGCCAGCAGCAAACGCGCGCTCACGAGGCCAAATCCGAGATGGAAAATGCGCGCCCCAGTCTGGTGTCCACATATTCAAGCATAAATGTATACTAAAGTATACTGGAGGCCCATCGCTACGCTCGACCTAAAAAATATATCTCTAACTCCCATACTTTTTTTCTTCTAATATTCAATGCCTGCCTTTCCTAATAATAATTGGCATCCATCGTATTGGAGTAGTGGTGTCTGAATATATAGTTTCCTATATCTATGACTACTTAGTAACTAAATCCTGATGTCCTGTGGGTCTCTTACAAGAACATAATCTCTGTTTTCATTTTCTCTAACATGTGCAATATCATATTTCTTTTATTTAGCCCTATTCCGATCACTAACTTTCACTAACCCCAGTTTTACTTTAGCCATACTTATCCACTAGTATTTTAAACAGCAATCTGATTGGAGGCAATCCTTGTTCAGTATATTAATCCCAGATAGGTACAGTGCAGAACACAGTAATTTCAGCACTATGACTGATACTAAAAGTAGAGATTTTACAAACAGAGCGTCTCTCCCCAAACTGTAGATTACAACTGATACTCTTTAAATATTTACATATAATCTATCACACCCGAAGTATCTACACATGATAGGCTGTCTAACGATGCGCGCTGCCTACAATGCTCCGCACTGGAAGTCACATTCATGCACCTGGCCTGGAAGTGCCCGAAGGTGGCAGAATATTATCGATCTGTATGCAAAACGATAAGCGCCATTACACAAGACCTCCTAATGCCAGACTTTAAACTCTGTCTATTAGGATATGTTAAGGAAATCTCAGACACACACCAATGACTAGTAGCGATGCTATTGCTGCTGGCCAAGCGCAGGGTGGCAATGCACTGGGGTCGCAAACCAGCACCATCAGTAATGAAGTGGCTCGCCGATGTTTCATGCTGCCAAACGCAACTGACCACATACTGAGAACTCATGACCCCAGCAAATCGAACTCACAACATCTGGGACCCATTCACGACATATCTTCGGCAGCTTGAAAATACTGATGCAAATGCACTGGTCCCCACACACACCTGTAGCTAGACTAACCCTAAGACACCACACAAAGTCAGGGATACGATGCCAGGGAAACCCCAGGAAACACACTACCTGAACAACTATGAAAGCTGACCCCCACACAACATGCTCCAACTAAACCCAATGATGTAGTGTGTAACGCTGTACGTTATGTGGCTGGTTGTATGTGTCAAATCTGCTGTCTTTTACCTGATATTACCAATCTGTTAAATGGTAACATCCCCAAACAATGTATGCCCTGCTCTTGAAAAATAAATAAAGCTATTTATTTATTTATTCACGTTGAGATTTTACAGAGAAATGAAGGCAGCCATAGATAGAACTCAAAGATTACCTTTTAGGCCTTTCTTGCTTCTTGTTGCCTATAAAAGAAACACATTGGGATTATGAAAATGAAATTAAGGACTTCTCAATTACTTCTAGGTGCTTCGGCTGGTGCTGCTACAAGGATGGGAAACTACACATTATAGTTGGTTTTTAAAGGGCAGCTATCAGGGATCTTCAAGATTTTTAGTCTCCTGTCGGAGGCTCATTATGAAACAAACCTACTGGAAATGTAATGAATGGTTTGAGTCAGTCCTCCAGAGATTCTGGTGGAAAAGGTGAGAAATAAATGGTGCTTGTCCGCCAAATATGGCGATGTGCAATGGCTCAGCAATTGCTAGCGGAGAGTGTCAGGAACAATGTTTCTGCTATCTGTGGGGGGAGGCAGAACTCCTCTCATTGTCTTAGGGATGCAGTGACGCTCAATCAGCTATGAAAGGGGGAAAATTCAGCAAAATCAACTAGAATGTCTAGACTCCGGGTCCCTTTGTTCATTTATGTGCGCTTAGATTGTAAAGGCCATCATTTCATTTGGGTTTCTTAGGCTATAAAACCCATAGTTTCATTTAGTCATCGCAGTTAGCCAAACATATCATTGTGTGGCAGTTACACTCCTCCTGCTGTCAGAGTGTCAGTGGGGACAGTCACATCTCTCACACGGTCAGAAGAAGCAGCTATGCCTCAAGAGGTAGGAACCCTTATGTGCTGGGATACTCTTGTACTGACTGACATTCATTTAATATACTAGCATTTTCCTATTTCTATCCTTGTAGCGAGGGAGAGGCTAAAGTGGAATTTAACATCGGGCCATGTGCCAAGTGAAAGCACAGTTCCCTCTCATTCGATTTTGCAAGCGGCTCACCCAAACTACTGCTATCATTTGCTCACCATCTTTTACTCTTAGGAACTCCTGACTCTCCCCATTATGAGTCACACCTACAGTGTGTGTCTACTGGTGATATATGCTTGGGTCTCTTGTTGATTTTCTCTGCCATCGGTCATTTGGAAAATCACGCCAGGCTTTCCCTGGAAAAAGAATGCAAAAGTGTTATTTTATTTGCCAGAAAAATATGGTCATCAAAGTAGCAGGCTTACCTTTGGAACATCTTCATACTTGAAAGTGCAATATTCTAAGTAAGGTACAGTCAATGCCACAGAGTCAGTCACAAGGGTACAACTAGAACCAATTCTGTCGCAATCTGTACACATCTCCAACCCCAGTCATTATCAGAGCCAGTGACTCAAGCTACCACCAGTACTTGGGCCTTAATATACCTCGAGTGGCAATCCCCTCAGTAAACAACAGTGTCAGTACCCAAATCCCACTGTGTCAGCATGCACAATCAGTGTCAGTACCCCATACCATGGATATCAATGCCCAACCGCACTATCAGTGTCAATACAGTGTCAGTAGCCAGAGTCTCTATCAATGACAGTCCCTCAGTTATCATCGCAGCCACCACCATCTCCAATCCCTCAGTTTCCATGTGCAACAGTGTTATTGGTCACCATCAGAGCTCCAACCAAAATCTAGTGTTTGTGCCTTCATTCTCTAGGGGTGCCCCTAACCATTGGAATGAGAGCCAGTACACTCTACAGGATCCACTGGGCAAGAACAATATGATCACAAATATACTTATGGTAAAACCACATACCGTTTAGAGTAGTGGTGCATACAATGCCATTTAAACTAGACTGAAAAACTGTCACTTTCGAGAATCAGTGAGTATTATTTTCAAAAAATATATAAATTTTGCTAAAAAGTACTGAAAATGTGGAAACATAATCACTTTACCATGTCCAATGGTCCTGGTAAGGCTTGCACATACTAAAACATATATTACAATTATGGGATAGCACACATCAGACTTTTAGTGCTGCATACTGAAGTACAATATTTACCAGACCAATCAAGTTCAAACTAGTGATTTTGCAAGAAGACCATCAATGTGTAATCAAGCCTCCTTTCTAGGTGTGTTTGTGAGGTACAATTCGTAGTGTAAGATGACAGCAAAGAATATATTCTCAGTCAACAGCCGAAACTTGTTTCATCCCACAATGAGACCTTTTTTAAGGCTTCAATTCGTAAATGTACATAACAATACGTTTATGTTGAGGTCAGAATTATCTCTAAAAGTGTAATATCTAATATGACTAATTGGTTAAGAGTCTGTTAAGCTAATCTATCCAATTCAGTTAATATGGGAATAAAAAGAGGATAGAGTCTCTGCAATTTTGGCGCTGTGTCTACTAGTTGGATGTATTTTTTTAAGTCAAATCTTCCCGCTTCTGTACCAGCATTGGTCCCATCGGTCAGAAAACTCAGCTTCTGCAAATTTCCTACAAGGCTGACCTAGTGAAGAGACTGTCTATGGAAGACACTACATTTATGCAGGGCAACCCCCGCCCCAGAAGCAGGGTCTATGAATTCTGCATGGAGCTATTTTTTGTTTGGAAACCATTGCTAATTAAGTACAGCCCTGACCTGAAGGGTGAACCACATGATTCCATGTCTTAGGACTGCGTTTCTAATCTTGGTCTTTCATTGAACATATAAATGTACACATTGGGCTTTATTGTCATTCACATTTACTTTTACCTGCATCACTTACATAACAAACAACTACTATGCCAATTACTAGATGTACTACAAAACAAGTTTTTTCCCCAGGATGTTTTTATTGGTCAAAAGCGATTTAAACCCAAATTTACGAAAAGGGAGTTGGAAGACCAATATTCAGTCTATCAGGGCAGTTTTGGGGCATTCTCGCTCGGGTTGACCCAACCTGTGTCAAGCAGTCAATGACCAAACTGCGCGTCTTAGATTCACTTCATGCTTTAGATCTACAAGCATTGAATGACAGAATTATCTGCCTCGTGGGAATGAAACACACTCTTAAAAACAGTATGGCAATCTTTTGTATTGAAATGCACGCATTAAAACTACAGTTGCACGTTTTAGAAATCCCACTCAAAATCAGCAAGTCCAACCAAACACAAGGCAATTTTCAACAATAAAATATGGTGTCATTTAATAAAGTCATCACAATGCCATCTATCATTTCATTTCTGGGCCTATCCACCTTAGGTTATGGTCGATGACAATGCCTCAATAGACCTTTAAGTACTTATGCAGACATCCACTCACTTTGTAATTGGGTACTTTTAAGGCCTTGTATGGAACCTTCCCTTTTGCCCATTCTTCAATGCTGGGCAGGTGACAGTCTTGCTAACGATTGGCATTATCTTTTTTGCTAGCAGTGCGCCAAGATGGATTATTGACAGTTTATTTCTGTTCCTGTTTCACTCACTGTTTGTGTAGTTACACCAGTTTGAGATAGTCAATAAGTTTGTCCTGTTACTCTCTTTAATTCATTACAAATTTTACTGCAGAAGAGTGGGCCGAGGAGACTCACAGACAGTATAGATAATGTCAGCTCAGTGCCCCCGCCACATAGTCATCGAGGGAAAGACACATTTACATAATTTATATTTGTTGAAATACATTCGGTGAAAACACCAAAATTCAATGATTCTCCCTTTGGGCCTTCCAAGCTTATTGTCATTCGCCATCATCAAGGGCGCCCACATCCTTTTCCCACGGCTCCAATTAATTTCAGGACGGTGTCAGGAGAATAAAGCACTAAGGATAGGTGTAAGGTAGATATCTTACGTTTTTCCATATCACCTCGAGTAGTTTGCCACTCCAGTGGGCTAAACTCAAGATGTTCTGTCAGGTCCCGGATAGGGTAGAAAGTTGTGTCTCAACTGCATATATCTAAAAACAGGCTTTTGTTTAGATCATAGTTCCCCTGCAAGTCCTCAAATAAACATAGATTGGGGCTCTCCAAAACACCCTCAACTTTTCATACCCTAATGCCATCCCATCCTTTAAAACCTTGCAATGAATCAACTTGACCAAGCCTCGCCTCCCAATCATAACAGACTTCCCCAAGTTGGTCTACAAGCCAGCCCATGTCTCACCGGGTGTGTCTCCATCCTTTCAGCATCGTAATCCCTGCAGGTATGGTGAGGGTCATGTGAGAGTTTCCAACACCTAGATCATGGGGAGGTTACATCGCACCATATGATCCATTTCTCTGTCTTATTCGCTGGGCAATGTGTTGTCATTCATTAATGACTAACAGCTGTTAAGTCAGCTGCTCCAAACCCCCCATCGTTAGGAGAGTTACAGAATTTGGTTAGAGAAATAAAGGGCATTTTGTTCTGCCAAGAAAGCATTGCACCATAGTTATCACGTGAGCAAAGTATTCTCAAGGGATTTCATATAATTTTAAGAAATGAGAGCGACCACTTTCCCAAAATATTCAACCGGTCTAAATGAGGTATTGTGCATCAAAAGACACGGTGACCGGGGGTCTTTGGTGCTTTTGTAGAGTTGGTAAGAATTATATGAGAATACCAAGTAATAGGGAGGTTAACCAAAAAAATCGGAAATTGGTTGGATACACCATCAGTTAAAGACTTGGTATCCTATCTAAGTGACAACAGTGAAAACATTTTGTTAGCAACACCTTGGTCTGCCAAGGCAAGGCATTTGGCTGAAAAATATGCGGGCACCTTTAACTCGTCGGTGAAGAATCTTTCAACCAAACCCACATCAAAGAGCAGCATGGGAAGCCAAAAGCGAACCTAATGAAAATCCAGCAATAGATCAGATCAAAGCCCACAGTCAGAAATAGATATCAGAAGCTCTTCAGATTAATGGCAAATGTTTAACAAATCTCTTTATGTTGCTTTTGAAGAGACTACCAAGCTTTACAGAGTCTCCTATGATCGGCAACCAGAGACGGAATCTTAAAGATCATTAATAAGTGCAGGGCAGATAGTGCCACCACTCACTGTGCTTTTTAAGCATGAATATCTCCCTCTGGTCAATATATTTAAACTTGTTATTCAAAGTGTGCTTTAGAATTACGGACATGCAAAACACTTGGTTGGGTTCTGTTTTGCACCCCTTACACAGAAATGGCCCTTGATCAGATCTCAAAAGCTACAGAATGATGGTTCCGATTGATGGAGTTGCAAAATGATATGGCTCTTTGTGAATGGAAAGTGTTGGGCAAATGAAAGCCAACATATTCCGTGGCAGCACTCGACTATATGCATGTTTTAAAGATTTTCAAACTGCTTTTGAGGACATAATTGAAATCTTCTACGGAACAGGCTGCATCGATGGGCAATTCCAGAGATATTACTCCAAGGTCCTGCAGTGTCTGTATCACTACAGCTGGGTTTGTATCAAACTAGAAGGGTAATAAGATCTCTGAACCAATAAAAACAAATAGGTGCTTGAGATAGGACTGGGTGACAGAGATATTACTCCAAGGTCCTGCAGTGTCTGTATCACTACAGCTGGGTTTGTATCAAACTAGAAGGGTAATAAGATCTCTGAACCAATAAAAACAAATAGGTGCTTGAGATAGGACTGGGTGTCAGCTCCCATGCCCTTCAATGTACCAATTTTACAATATGCTGACAGCATCATCTACAAGACAAGAGAGGTGGTGACCTACAGACCTACTTACTGCCCTGGAAGCCTGTTGTGACATCAACTACCAGTTAGTGAATGTCCCTAAAATGAAAAAGTATTATTTGGTTTAAAAAAAATCTAAATGTAAAAGGACAGTTACTAGATATTCAAGGGAGCTTCCATTACCAGAGTCATTTGAAACGAATATCTTTCCTTATAGCAATATGAGAAAGGTGGCCACCGTTTCAAACACTTTATAGCCCAAATCAGCTTTGTTCTTAGCTATGTTATCACGATTACCTAGTGAGATTATAGGTACTTCTTTTACTCCCACTCTGGAAATAAAAAGGGCAAACATTCTTTCAGCTTTATGCTACAGTAACAAAGATTTTCATGTTAGGCTATCTTCATGGGTTGGCCTGCTCCAATGCAATCTATTCATGCAAATGTTCTGCCTCCCACAGTTGTCTGTTCAAGCGTACATTACACTAGGGTTTGGACTGATAAAGCATCAATGAGCCGGCATAGCTTCAATATTACGGTGTTGCTACAGGAATAAGTATGCTCAATGTGATTCCTTAAAAGCTATTTCATAGGATTAGATAAAAGCCCAACAACGTAAATCATAACAGCTGCTGTTGCACCCTGAAAAATGCTTTAGATAATTGATGTAATACTTAATGTGGTATGGCTGTGTTCTTTAGAACCTGGGCTTTTAACATGACAAATCATTAGTGGGTCTATCGGAATAAATTGATAATCATTTTCCGAGTTCATAGGGGGTTATCCAAGCTCTCCTCCTATATAGTCAATGTAAATAGATTTATAAGAAACACACAAGCTTAAGAAAAATAGAATATGTATTATTGTGGAAGCAATTTCGAAATAAGAAATGCCTTCATGGCACAACGGTCTCCTCCCTTCCCTGGCTGGGCTATCTGGGTTCACGGGCTGGGAGGCTCTAGGCATTTGCAGGGTGGGCGAGGTCCTTCATGGTCAGACCCTGAGGTCCTTTCAAGATTTGCAATAAGAATGTACAATGCATAGATCACAATTCTATAAATACCTTCGGCTCACCATGCCTTTTCCCCATATCTCACACACCAGGGAAACGTGCCGGACTTCAGCCCCATCAAAGCTAAAGTATTCATTGGGGAACTAGGGGAACATAAAATCACCAAGATCTACTGAACGTTGGTAACAAACAGAACCACTACCCTTGATAAAACATGAGCGGCGTGGCAGCAAGATATCGGCCCACCAGATGATGAAGACTGTGCAGAGGCACTGGAATCCCCAGGAGCTGCGGCAATTGCGGCACAACTACGATATATCCAATTTAAGTATCTCCATAGAGTATATTACACCAGATATAAGCTCTGGCGGGCCAGACTGATTGTATCTCCGCTTTGCCTGTGGTGCCAAATGTCTGATGGTACTCTTATACACGCACGGTGTGGCAGTCCACCACACTCCCTAAGTTCTGGCGGGGGTCTTTACATGTGTATCAGAGGTTCTCGAGTGGCTATCCCATACACACCTCGCCTAGCCCTACTCCACATCACAAATGATATTGGGGGTAACATTTATAAATGTAATTTATTACTTTTGGGCCTTACATTAGCAAAGCGTGACATTGCTAGGGCATGGAAGGACGTGTCCCCACCACTTGCTGGGGTGCGGAAAGAGAGTCTTGACTTTTGTTTGGAGTTAGAGTTGCCAATCTTTAGAGCGAGAGGTGGCCCGCAGAAACACTCCAAGATTTGGAAGAGGTCGGCGGAATACAGTGGGATATCTCTGGAACCTATCTCAGTGGCCGCCGTAGATTAATATGTGAAAATTAAAGTGGAGATATGCGATAGACGTAGTTGTGGGTTTAGGATTAACAGAGCACTGTGGTTTGACCCGATATGCGATGTAGCAGTAACATGACACTACTGTTCCCTGTTAGGCCAATATGCTGTAGTGTAGTTCCTATTTTCCCTATAGGCCCTGCGCATTGGATAACATAAACAGCAGTGTAGACGTAGGACTGAGGTCTTCTAGGTCTCTACTGACTATGTTAGACTTAATTTAGGTTTGCGCCAGCTAGCTCAGAGGTCACTGGAAACTTTCTTGAATGAATAGGAAGGGATCAGCTTCCCTGGCTCAGACAAGAAGGGATTCAGCTTCCGACAACCGCATAAACATGACAACTTTGCTCCCTCAGAATAAGAGTCAATCTCTAGAGTCGTGTGAAACAATAGACAGTTATTTCACTCAGTCAGATGTGCATACTTAGTTTCACCAGGGTGCAGAGAATAGTGAGACGGGCGTTTTCAATAAAAGGTATTATTTATCGAGCAGTCTTCCTTCTCATGCAAGAGAAAGGAATTGCCACAATTGCAATACTTAATGTAAAGTAAAGTACGTACAGTAAAAGGAGTATTATGAAATAATACTGTAAAAGCATTGATATGGTTTCTTAGCCATAAGACAATTAAAAATGGATAAAATATATATACATATATACAAAGGCTGACGTCCTCAACTGGTGCTTCTAAACTACGCCTACCCCGGTGTACCTGACCTAAGCCTAATACGTGGGAAGGAGTAAGTAAGTAGCAGTTTGAGTTAAGTAGGTTTGTTGCCAAGGATCTGTTCAAGAATTCTCTCTAAGGGTTTAGTCAGCACTGTACCTTGGGAATAGAATGTAGGAGGTCTGGTATCTCTCTCTCAGGACTCGATATCCCAGTCACCCGCAAGGGTAGGCTGGAAACGCCGGAGCTGGATTTTCTCGGCAGGAGAAAAGACAGCGTCTTTCTCAGCGCGTCAAAGAGGAGGGGCAGCGTCCGTGGGCTCTCCGCATCTGCTGGGCTCTCAGCAAGTAGATTAGCTGCTCTGCTCCGAAACCACCACCGTGTGTTTGCTTAAGGCCACGTTGGTATATTTATACCTGAAAGGTGCAGACTTTGACGTAAGGTTTGAACATAAGACGTCAATAAAGATGTCACTAAGAACTGGCCGTTCTTACAGTGCTCGCAGGAGTTCTATTACAAATCAAAACAAAGCAAGCGGGGATTTCCCAGGTTGCTGGAGGTTTGGTGTGTTGAAAGAACTCGTTGTGCTTTCTAGGAATCTAAGGAAGTAGCTTTTGCCATGCCTTGGGCTGCAAGGGCGATTTACTGAAATATGGATCTGCTTCTTATGCCATTATAGGGATATCTATTGATTATAGCCGTGTAAGGGCATAAAATGGTAGTATTGATTCAGGTTCCTAGATAAAAACACTACAATGCTATATCGCTGTTGTTTTTCCATTGCTTGATAGATATGAAAAAAGTCAACATCTTATTCAAGTGCATGTATCCTGTATTACAATACAAGAGGCTTCGCTGAAGGATGGTATGACCCGGCATGATGACCGTATGAGAACGGACCCCGTCCCGCTATCTGACACGGAGTTAGGTATTGATGACCCACGTTGACATATCACGCACTGGCCCGGATATCCAACTGGAGAGAATATAACAGCACCTACTAGGATATAGGACATTATTCCCATCTATATACCGAGACTACGGACCCTGTTTTTTCGGAATTCCAGAGAATTTCTCACGTCCATCAAATAGAAAACAGAAACTCCTTTGAATGATGAAAGAACGCTGTAAGCCCGTCTGGACCGACCTATAAATGATGCTAGGTCGAAGATATTGTTATTAACTATAGCCCATTCTACACGACTCGTTTATTACAGAGACCTTGATTCTTGGATTCATAGTGTTGTTCCCCTGTCCCTCGGTACCTCTTGGCCCTGATGAAGGTGTGGCCTGACCTGGCCGCTTCACCGAAACGCGCGTAGGCGTCTATGGTGTTGAAGACAGTGATCCCTAGTCATCTCTTGGATCGGCCCCCCCTTGTTTCTCCAGCCAATATAGCTTGTCTATATTTAAAGTGTATTTCCGTCTGACCTTCCATTCAGGCACTTGTGTACCTTGAATTGATTTTTAATTGGAGCTATCTAGTATGAATGTTGTTGTATGACTGTGTCATGAGTGAAGAATGATGAGGTATGAGTGGTTCTGTGTGGGACTTCACATTGATTTATGAGAAGTATTTTATGAATTGTTATTTTGTTGAAATTAATTGTCGAATATGTTTACCTAAAATTTATATAAAAAAATGTTTTCTATCACTGTATAAATCTATAAAGATATAAAAGAAAATGAAAAAAGAAAAATGGACTTCATTTCCATGTTGTGATTATAATTTTTGGCTTTGCTTTCTGGTCCATTAAGTTAATCAAACTTCCAGGACCCTTGTATAGGGCCTCTTTATCCACGTCAGGGTCTCTTCTCTCTTGTATTGGTTTTTTCCCCCCTACCTGTCTCTTATCTTGTTTCCCCTGGGGAACCCCCTTCTTTTTGCATGTATCCTGTATTGTCTAGCTCCCTGGCCTCGCCAGGCCCACTGTGGCTGCTGACAATAAAATATGTTATGAAAAAAAAAGAAATTCGAAATTGGTCACCAACAAGACAATTTAGGCTAGGTGCTCTACGCACTGGTGAAACAAAAAAGTGCTTGTGCCGAGTAAAAAATGTGCGCGATAATATTTAAGAAAAAAATAATGGCATTTCTTTCTCTGTACAGTTGTTTGGTGCCCAGTTGTACAATCCCTCAATATCAATCAGAAAGTGAAGACAAGCAAATTCTTCTTAAATGTCCACACAGTCCTACAATAAGGACACATATATATTTTATGTTTTGATCCGTTGTGAGCATTTATAACATGCCTTATTTAGTACAAAGGAATGAAAGCACCCTACCCAAGAAAGAGACAGAAAAATCAACCCTTGTGATGGCTTCAGAGGCATGACTGTCCACGTATGCCCACAATGTATGCGGAGCCGCAAATAACCTCTAAAAATCTGAAACACAAAACTCCATTCACCATTCAAATACAAGACTCTGAGATCTGAGTACTAAGTCCCTATGCTTAACAATGTCCCAAGTAACTATGTCAGCCGTAATGATGAGAATCCATACTCCTCAGCTTGACGCAGCAACCAGTGCCTCCTCGAGCCATCCAAGGCACCACTAGTCACGAGCACATAAAAGACGCCAGCTCCACATTGCGTAAACGCTCCACTGAATACAGAATTTTCCTCCCAATAAATATGTCAGACGCACTAAAAATAGTTTTGGGAATGTAAAGACAAGACTACAGTACCAGACTGACATATAGGGAAATCTAGATTGCACCCAAAAAACTGGTGCCTCTGAATGCAACAAGGGCTCAATAGAGTTAGTCACTTCCCAACTCTGCCAGACATGCCTGTGGCTCGGATACTGCTCCAGGACTAACTGCCTTCAAGTCCATCTGAGCAACATTACATTAAGTTTAATTTACAGTTACGTTTTTGAGTAAATAGATGTATTTTGGAGCTTGCACCTTTGCCAATGATGCAACATAGCAAGACACAAAAATAATCACTGATTTACCATGATTTTCTAGCTAAAGGAAATAGAGACCAGGACATTAAAGTTAGAAGTATTTTTTTAGGACTGTTAAGATGTTACTTCACAAGCAATTTAAAGTACTCTTTTGTCTCATACTTGCCTCAAAGGTGAATTAAGCCCCAGACATTACTCGCATTACACTAGAAGAGTACACTTCTTGTCTACAGGGGGGATTATCAATCAATCAATCAATCAATCAGGGAGTTATAAAGCCTGCTACTCACCTGAGAGGGTCTCAAGGCGCTGGGGGGATGGAGGGGATGGGGGAATGGGGTGTGGGGGAGTTCAGCCAAAGAGCCAGGTCTTGAGGTTCTTCCTGAAAGTGTGAAGGTTGGGAGAGCATCTGATGTTGACATGGAGCTTGTTCCAGGTCCTGGCAGCGATGTAGGAGAAAGCTCTTACTCCTGCTCTGGTTCTGTGAATGCAGGGGGTATCTGCGAGGGCGAGTTGTGCAGGTCGGAGGTTCCCTTGGGTACGTGGAAGGAGACTCTCTCGTTGAGGTATTTGGGTCCGATTTTGTGGAAGGATTTGTCGGCGTTAGTGAGTTAAAAGCTAGCAGCTCACACAAACTGTGACCTGCATGTTAGAGTTGTAATCCCAGTAAGGCCAGCTTCACTTTGTGTCTCTCCAAAGAAAGTAGAATGAGTACAATTAGTTTGGTAAATAGTAACACTTTACAATGTTTACATAATGGCACAAAGTGGATAATTAAATGATATATAATATATGTATTATTTGAAAATACTTTAAACAAAGGGGTGCATCCTTTGTAGTTTTTTTATCTGGTTCTTGGGTGCACATACCAGACCTCCATGACCAGTGATCTTGTGACCTCAACTCACTGTTAGGATTGCAGTACATGTATTATTGTTATTTTCTTAAGCATTTTTTAATGGAGGATGCAATATTTAGATGACTGGAATAAAACATGAGGCAATTGTTTTTAGTTTTTGAACCAGGGTGACGACCCAAGGACTAAAGCCAGGAACATTAAAGGGGCTTGCTGAAGTTGCCTAAAAGCATGATTTTCTTTGGGATCACTTCGTCCAAAAATAAAAGTGGTTTGGTCACTTGCTGATGCTGCATCAGTAATCATTCTACAGTCAGAAGAAGACTGGTTTATCGTCTGCCTACATATGTTACCATAGGCAATAACAGTTGATTACTTGGATTAGGCAGCAAATGCAGAGGGTGAATAAAAAATTATGAACAAAGAGGTTTGCTTATTTAAATCTCCTGGTTCCATTTTAAGGGAAATTATTACTCTCCCTGTATGGCACTTTTAACCAAAATGCTGCTGAGAGGTCAAGAAGAATCTTTGCCACGGAGCCTCTTACAATAAGCTCTTCTCTAAAGGCAGTGGATGCTGTTTCAGGAGGACTTTGATGAATCTAAAAACAGTGGTGAGGCGTGCTAGGTTGGAGAAAGGCAAGTGACTAAACGAAGTCTATCTCCTGTATCTTTATTCCTTTGACAGGGGAATGGTAATGGTAGGTTTTAACTTATCAGGACCATAGCACATCTAAAGGGAAACAGAGAGCATGTAAGTGATGTCTGGGACACGACTGATGACGTATTCCAGCATAGCACGGTCTATTGGCTGCTCTTTTTTTTTTAACAGATATTTATTGTGATTTCAAACAGTACAAACATAGCTTTGAAAGGGTCAATAATGCAGGATGGAGCGGTTACAGGTACATAAAACAGACATAAACCTACCAGTGTGGTAGCAATTACTAATGTAAACAAAGCAATGCACACCACATGTATTTTATAAAGAGTCGTTCAAATATGAACAATAACTCCCTCCCACCCCATCCTCTTTACAGCTCTTCTGTGCCTCTACCCCAGTATCTCACAACCTATAAGTTGATAGTCGTATCCTAGTGTAAAATGATATGTATACCCGGTCATGTCTCGCGTCCTGCCCCACATGGTATGAAAAGAAGATATAGCTATGGCTGTCAACACGGGACAAGACCACACCATGTCAAACATCTCTGCCATATGTTCACCACACTGCATTTTGTATGTCACCCCAGTTGCTCCGAAGAGTCGGATGAGTTTACCGGGGGGAGATAAGCCCTATGCATGAAGTAAAAGCTAATCAATTTAAATCTGGCGTTCCCAGACACCGTATATTTTCCCGTAAGAATTTTGATCCAGTCCACTTCCGTGATTGGATGTGCAATGTCCTCTTCCCATTTTCCACACAGCTCTATCAAAGGTGTGGGAATATCACATCACAAGGCTTGGTATAAGCACTTTACCACTGTGAGATGGTCCGAAGTGGTGCACAGGACTTGGCAACACTGGTGGCGTGGGGGCTCCTCTGTACCTGTACCCCAGTGGTCACACACAGTAGTCAGTACCGCACGATGTAATAAAAATTGACCTCTTGGCACATTAAAGTTGATAGAGAAGTCATCACATGTTAATGATTCCCCATCTCTGTAGAGGCCTCCAACACGGTCTACCCCATTGGTGGACCACTCTGCTAGGCTCCTCAATGTGTCTCCCTGAGCTGTGGAAGGTCCATCTCGACATGGGAGCGTTGGAGGGAACGTCGCCAGTAGTGTCGAGCAATTCGCAGGTGTCTGTGTTACCCTCTCGCAGCGGTCGACTGGAGTTCAGGATGGTCTGGTACAGCACGCAGAGACTCAGTAGTGACCCCATGGCTTTCTCGGCAGGGTGCCTTAATGAATAAATCCATTGGGTAAACCACTGGAGCTGAGCCGCCGGGAAGTAAGCCTCCAGATTCGGGTTACTAGTCCACCATTTGTTAGCGGCTTAGAGTTCGTTACATGACTTGTGCTACACTTGGGAGCTTGACAGGATAAAATGGCAGTCTTGTGAGGCAGTATGGAAGAAAGTCAATTGAGGTTTACTATTTTTGTCTGGAAGAAAAGCAACAGGGCTGCACAGTTTAGTTGTGAGCCACAGGAAACCTAGAATTTTTTGTTTTATGAAAGACTAAAGTGCTTCATGATACCTTGGTAAACTAGCTTCTGGAAACAGAATTGCTTTTAGAATTAGCCCATTCTTCAGGTAATTCTTAGGAACGTATAAAGCCATGTTCAATTAAGGTAACATGATTGAGGATACAGCCTCTTGCTTCTAAACACTGATGGGAAATTAGACAGCAGATTGATACTGCTGTGAAGTATAAAGTACATTAGATTACTAAAACTTTAGTGCTACAAAACTGTGAACAATGTTTAATAATACACGCAATTGGTTGCACTGTCAAAAGCATTTCGATTATTTGATATATATATATATATATATATATATATATATTTACTAACAGTGATGGTATTCTCTGTTGTCATTAGTTCACTCAGACATCACTGGCTCAATGACCATCAGCGCCAGTTAGTGACAGTCATCATCTACACCAGTTCCCCTCACTCCCCACCATATGTGCTACTCTCCCCGAGTTACTATCAGGGCCCTTTCACAAATCTTTCTTTTGCCTTCACCATTTTTGTTTTTTTCTGGTGCTTTGTCTCACATTTTCAGGGTATTACATTTATAATCCGTATTGGTTTTCCCACGTGGTGAAGAGAAAAAAGACTATTCTCTATAAAACCACGTCCACTTTGTTTGTTACAGCTATTTGTCTTTAAATAATGCATGGTTTTGGCACAATCTGGCTTATATTTTGCACGATCTCTTCTTGTTCTATTTCTATGAATTGTCAATATAGTGGATTACTTAGATGATATTGTTAGTAATTGTGAAGTTTCTTTGTATGATTATTTTCTTCATTTCTATTCTTATTACTCATTCCTTTTATTACTGGTTTTGATTACTGTCTGTATATGACGTGGCGATTTGCATCTTATTTCATACTATTCAAGACAATATATTAGCCCTGATAATGTAATTCTTATGTCACGAAACACGTGTTGGCCTCTTTTTGTTCTTGAAATAAATAAAACGGAGATATTCAATCAACCAATATTCTGGTGTCTAGAAAATCACTGGATATCATGTTCTATAACCTATGTAAGGTATAAAGTTACTACCTCCTCACAGACCTCACACAAAGGCTGTTTGTGCTCTATAGATTAGTACCAATATGCTCAGTCATCATCCAGGCCAACTCTCATTAGTGACCATCAGTGCATTCAATCCCCACTGGCGTGGGTACAATTCCCTTTAGCCTTCACGGGTGCCAATTTGTCTTAATCATCATGCATGTCCGTTCGCCAAAGTCACTAACTGAGCCAGTCACTCTCTATGTAAGCCCTCCCCCAGTCACCATTATGCTGATTCACCACAGTCCCCATCTGTGGCAATTCAGATCAATCACAAGCAGCACCTGTCTTCCCATCCTCCATAAGCACCAGCTCATCTCATCTGAGACACCACACCTATACTTTGCATCAGCAGAAGTTCCCTCATTCAATAGTTCCCCTTCATTACCAGCCATGACAGTACCCTTACACACCAAACGTCCCAGTTCTGCTTAGACACCACCAGTGCTGGGCACCTTCAGTGGCCAACAGTATCAATTTGCAAGAGTCCTCATCATGCCAATTTAGTCCATCAGCACTAGACTTTTCACTCATTAGCCCATTCTCCTTAATCTCCATCCACCCTAAAAACCCTTGTCACTATTAATGACAGTCAAATACAGTCATCATCCATCCCAGCCCCCTCCTGGGGCCTCACAGTTGTGAATTCCCCACAGTTCAGCAACCATGTAATTTCTGCTTGAGTCAATATCACTCATCAGCCAAAGTTACCTGGGGGTATGCTTCTCACAGCTGTCATTGGTTTAAGGACCCACCAGGTCCTGTCATCATCAGTTCTCTTCAGATATCATCAATACCAGGTCCACTCAGGCAGCCAGTGTCACTTCCTCTCGGTTAGTCTCAGCACCAGAGGGTAGCGCCTGTAGGGATCGAGAGCTGATGTCAACTAAGGAGAGATCAGATACAGATAGTGCCTGAGGGGTTCTGCAGCTGACGAAGACCAACGGGAACTGCTGCTTACACCAAAGGTAACTGAGGGAAACCTACACTAGTGGTGACTGGCACTGATAGTTGTGACTGGGGAGTGTCTGGGGCTGTGTGAACTCTTACATAGCTGCCACAGATTCTGAATGTGCAACTTTATTTTTATTTTATTTATTTTAAAAGTTTTATATAGCACTGGCTAGACCCAGAGGTATCAGAGCGCTTTACATGATCATGATAGGATAAGGCCACTAGTGGTATAAAAAGCATAATAACAAAGTAAAAAACAACAAATTTACAAAATCAAGGAGGAATGAAGGAAGAGATGAAGCAGTATCATATTGGTAATATAGGTAAATTTGATTACAGTAAGAAGGAGCTATATTAAAGGGACAGTTATGGTATAGTGAGATGAGATCAGGAGTTATGGCACAGGATTAGGAAGCCCAGTAGAAGTTAAGGAGCTGGGTTTTGAGGTCTTTTTTGAAGCTGACGTACGAGGGGTTACAGCGAAGGTTTTTCGGGAGGGAGTTCCAGATAGTAGGGGCATTTCCAGAGAAGGAGCGAGATTGTGTTTCTTTTTTTGTGTGCAGGGGAGGGATTAGGAGGAGGGCGTTGGAGCTTCTCAGAGGACAAGTGGTACCAGCAATAAGGAGTTTCTTGGATATGTACTGCAGAGTGTTTTGGTGGAGAGCTTTATGAGTAATGCAGGCCGTTTTGTAAGTTGATCTCCCTTCAATAGGGAGCCATTTAAGTGATTTGAGAGCTGGGGAGATATGGTCAAAGTTTTTGGAGTCAGTGATGAGCCTGGCTGCAAGGTTGAGCACAGCTTTAATAGGAGCAAGGTGGACCTTGGGGATTCCGTTGAGGATGGCGTTGCCATAGTCAATAGTCAACGTGAGAGAACCAGTGATTGAACTGCAAGTTTAAAATCATCAATGGGTAGGAATGGTTTGATTTTCTTGAGGTGACGGAGGGTGAAGAGGGCTCCTTTGGCAGATTTTTTGATGTGAACGTTTAGGGTGAGGGCGTTGTCGATAGTAACGCCAAGCGATTTGACAGAGTTGGACAGTGTGAGTAGGCAGTTGAGTGCATTAAGGTCTGAGATCCACGATTGAATGGGGGGACGGTTCTTTTTAGGGGCGAAGAGGATGATTTCAGTTTTATTTGGGTTTAGTTTGAGATGATTTGACTGGAACCAAGATTGAATCTTGTGAACGGAGTTGTTAAGGTGTAGGATGTCAGCGTGAGTTTTAATCTTGTAATAGATTTGGGTGTCATCAGCGCATAGGTGGTAGTTGATGCCTGCTTGTTTCAGAATGAGAGTGAGAGGTTCCATAAAGATGTTAAAGAGGGAATGGGGGCGGATAGAACCTTCAAACTCACCATGATGGAGAATCAGAGTACAGAAACTAATAGTGGCTCTGAGGAAAGCTGGCATTGATATTGCTACAGAACAACTCATGTTAATGATACCTTGAGGAGATGGACGCTGATAGAACCAGAGTGGAGCTGGTGCTGATGATGACTGAGGGGAATTGACGCTGAAAGTCGCAGAAGACAATTTAATGCTGCTGACTTGAGAAGATTGTCACTGAAAATGCCTGAGTGGATCTGGTGCTGATGGTAACCAAGGGAAAATTATGCTGGTGGTGCCTCAAGGGATCTGGTGCTGACAACCCATGGGGAAAGGACGATGGTAGTGTCCTGAGGGGAGCATCAGTCATCATCAGCACCAGATTCCCCTCAGGAATTATTAGTAAGAGTCTCAAGCCATCATTAGCATCACTCCTCCTTAACTCCATCAAGGCCAGTTCCTTTTACCTCTCTGAGGTCACGGTTCCCCACAGCCACCATCAGTGCCAGTAACCTAATTCTCTATTAGGGCCACTATGTTATTCTTCATCAGTTACAAGTCAACCTCTATCACTATCCACACCAATTCCACATACAATCCAGGCCGGTTCCCTGTAGTCAACCTTCCTGTCATTTTCCCCCAATGAGCATTTTTACTAAACCCCTCCAATCACCATTTGTGCACACATCCATTGGTCAACATCAGTGCCAGAGCCACTCAGAAAGCATCGGCAACAGTTTCCCTCAATCTCGAATAGTGACAGTCTTATCACTCATAATACTCACCAGTCCTTATTAGTTCCTAGCAGCACCATTGCTCTATAGTCACCAGTGGCCCCTATTTCAATCAGTCACCATCCATTCTAATTGTATTCAGACACTATTAGTGCCAGTCAGCAACAGCATCTGTCACACTCAGTCCATCATCAGTGCCAGTTCTCCCCTGTCATCATCAGTGGAAATTCCCCTCAGCCACCTTCAGCATCAATTTCTTCTCCAAACAACTAGCATCAGTTTCCATCATCCACATTAAATCTATTGCCAGCATTGACAGTTTTCCTCGTTTGCCGATTACAGGGACTTTCAGAAGTATATGTCTGGAGACCAGCCCACGGTTTCTGTGCAGCTGTAGGAGCCCTTCTCTGAAGTCAGCCATATAATTTATAGGGTCAAATGCCACACAGTGCTGGAAAGTGCAAAAGAGGCTACACCATCAGTGGCAGCTCTTGTATTTTGTCATTGATAGCAGTTCTTCTCAGTTAACATGAAAGTCAATTCAATTCAATTTTAACTTTATTCGATTTTCACCTTTTTAAAAATCATAAAAGCAGTTCATACAAAAAATTTTACTTTACAAATACATATAATAAATAATTGTAAAAAAGTATTAAATCAGGTTGGGGTGATTAATCGATAAATCAGAAGTTCATGATAAATTCCGTAATTTCAAAACACTTTTTAAAAACATCGACATAGACCTAATACACAGAGGGTTTCCTAGTTGTTGGAGATTCAGATAAGCCGGCCTGCATTGCCTCCATGCCCCACCTCTCAAATATTGTTTCAACCATCTAGCACGCTCTTTCTTATACAATTTGCATAATAGTACAAGATGGAAGGTGGACTGGGTGGATACATTGTCACATGGGCATGGGGCCAAAGTTCTATTCCAGTCATTTTTTTCCGGATATGAAACCAGGTGGTGGAAAATGTTGAACCTGAATTGAAATTGAATTGAACATGAAAGTCAGTTTCTGTCAAGCAACCAGCAATGCCAGTTTTCTAAAGTCAAATTAATCCCTGGTGATCTTACAGTGACACATGATTAGGTTATTTCTGGATTCAACTACAGGAAGGCTTGCTTGTCTCCAGCCCTAAAATTAAGGCATTGGTCATAACAATATCCCCATCCTTGCACACCCCAACATTGCATCTGCTCATAGAACAGCCCTTAAACCTTCCCCTCACGGTCTTTCATCAGGGTAGCACTACCTCAAGGAACGCCCACACCCCTCCCTAGCACTTAACATCCCCCTAATCGCTGCAAACTAACACTGGTCATGCAAATCAAAAACTGCACTGGTCTCTTCGCCTCCCAGAACTGTATTTAAACTGACACTCTGACCCATGTTCCTCAACACCCACATCAGCCCCACTAGGGTGGACACATTTTCACTATTACGCTGCAGGACACTTCTGCACGCATAGAGACACTGGAAACCATTTGCTGGGTAGAGGGACTATGAGTCAAGTAACAGTGCTTTAAATGAGCCAGTATTCACCGGTACGGAGTACCGGCACTTCTTTTTTCCCCCCTAGAGTACAGGCACTTCTCCGGTACTCACTGTCACACATAGTCATGGGAGCATGCATCGCATTTCTACACTGCGGTGCATGCTCACATATTGCATGATTTCACAAGGAGGGCAGTTACGCCATGGCGCCACGGTAGAGCAACGTGTGACCTCACCGGCCAGGAAGTTGCGCGGTGCGAAGAAAGGGAAGCTCTTTAAAAAGCACAATTTGCTCTGGCTTTCCCTTCTTTGCCAGCACAGCAGGAAGGGAAACAGCCATAAAATTCGACCGAGGAGCAAGAAGCAGGTTTCCCGCCAGTGCCAGTCCAATTGTGGACCCAGTGACAAGGAATCTTCTGTCACTCCGTAGGGGAGTGCCCTGTGCACAGCCCCAATCTCCTTGTGCCTAAAGCAATGTGTGTGTCCGTGTGCACTAAGCGGCTGCAGCACTTCACCACGATGCCCTACCCTCCAGGCTTCCACTGAGGACAATGAGGTTATTTGAGCCACCAAGGGTAAAGAAAGCGAGGGCATCCATCCTATGCGAAAAAGAAAGAGAGGATAGCACAGAAGCTGGCGGGTGAGAAAGGGGACAAAAGAGGAGAGCTTTTAGACGTGAAGGGGTATAAGCACAGTCAGCTGAATAAATCGAGGGGTTATCTGAAGAAGAAGAAAGGAGCAAGCATACTATATTAGAGAATACACTGCGGGCGCGGGCAGTGGGTTTAAAATAAAGCACCTGAAGGATGAGATGAGGATCATCTGATGAGAGTCGAGGGGTGGGTAGGTGTCCCAAGAAAGAGCCAATGCTTTCGCGAATGACACAGGTCGGTGGAAGGGGCCTGTTGAGTGAGGACAGAGCGACAGCTGCAGTGGCAGAGACTGGTATATTAAGTGGGGGAGGGGTATCCCAGAAAAGCAAGAGAAGGAATTTGATGAGATGAATAAGGGGACATTTAAGATGAAAGGTGACGTAACCACCTGAAATAAAGAGAAAATGTAAAGAGACACATGGGGCATCGGAGGGGACATGGGGCTAGTAAGTAAGGGCTAGGGACATCAGATGGTAGAGGTAGGCGAGTATCTCGTCATCCCAAAAAGTGTTATCTAAAGCGGGGGCGGCAGCTGAATAGAAAAATAATTTTGAGGAGATGGTGGTATTTTTAAGTCATGTGTTTTTTTTTTTATCAGCTAATATAAAGTTTACCATAATGTGACTCATTTTTTTCGTAACTAAGTTAAACAATGAAAGGCTCAACAATCATAAGAATTCAGATTGCATACTTGGAGGAAGGGTGGATTTATCAAAATACTTAAACACAGTATAGACCTTACAGTGGCACACTGGAAGGGGAAGAATAATGTGCACAGAGTTGAAAACGCGCATTTACCAGAAAACACTGAATGTAGCTAACAATATAAGCATTCAAACATTCAGTTTTATTTCTGCATGTCACAAACTGTATGGCTTGGGGAAGGGACACTTACAGCCAGCCCTTCACCTCCTTTTATAGCGAATTGATGCAAATTCACGTAACTTTCTGGGGAAAACAACTTCAGTTTTCAGCTAAATAAAGTAAAAACATATATTTTAGGTGTGGTTTATCTTTCATTTGCTGCCTTCTTCTGGATGCACACCCATCATTCAGCTTGGGAGTTCTGCACCCACAGAGTGCCACTATTGTGTTGTGACAAAAGTATAATAAGAAAATGGATTCCCATCCATGTAAAATTAGTGAATTGACAAAGTGGTACACACCCTACTGTAAATTTTGCCCCAAGAATGTAGTTGTCATTTCAGATGTGGCTGGATGGCTAGACCCCGCAGGCTAGGCAGGGAGCTTAAGAACCACCCACACCACTACAGGCCAGGACACATATCCCCGCACTGGAAGGAGGGAGCAAGCAGAGAAGTCAAAAGAAGGAAGGATCATGGTTAGCTGGGGAATCGCAGGTATGTCTTTCCAGGGCAATGCTGTGGAGGCATCCATAAGTGTGCGGCTGAGAGCAGTACAGAGATATGAACGAGAAGTGCCAAATGTCTGCCCCTCCCAATACCCCTCCCAATTTCCACTGCAGCAACTTAGAAACACAATGAGGTGCCCTAGACTGGTCATCACCAGTTAACACAACAGCTGGCTGTATCTGGTATTCATGAAAAAGTGAACCACACAGGAGGAGTGGGAGTACCAGGGAACCCAAAGCACCAAAGGGAGGAAGCCAAGCCTTGGACTTGAGGAGAAGGAGCAGGCCTAAGGGAAGCTTTGAGCATCAAACACATGTGGGTACAGGGTGCCTCCCTTATCAGAAACAGAGGCTACAGCAGGCCTGCTGACCAACATCATCAGTGATACCATACTCATATGTACATGGTTATATGTGCCTCCATCCCTTTACTAGCCCCTCAGAATTTTGGACTAGGTTTTGCTGGGTGGCACAGTATCTGAAAGGGAATGAAAGGGTGAAATATTATTGCTCTGTTGTGAGACCCCAGATAACTTTCTTCTCCCAGGATCACTAGCATGACAACTGATGGCTTCCTTCCACCCGATACGGGTCAGAGTTGCAATTTAGGATGTAGTCTTTTTTCCTTTAATTAATTTTCAGTAAAACAAGCACCTTTTAATGTTTTGTTTAATATACAAGTGCCTTTGACAAAAAGGGAAACCTGATAGTTACCTTTCAATAGTCTGTCAACTAGAACAACTTAATACATGCAAGGGCATCATCAATAAATTGCAGAGGGAAGCAATTTGTGATCATTCGCAACCGGAAAAACTTCTTGAGCCCTTCAAATGTTTATCATGAGACCAAACCTTAGTCCCGCCTCCTTGCCACGCCCCCAGCTCGATCTGATAAGTACCTGCACTTTTCCCCCCATTTAAAGCACTGCTTGTAGAACAATTTTGGGGTTTCATTCTAAATCCCCCTCCTGTAAATCAAACCATCCTACAAGATACACCTCACCTGGTGATTGGGGGTATCTGGTGTGATTACTGTTCATACTATGTTCTAATCTCTTTACTCCTCCTGGAGCAATCCCTGACTTCTATTGCAACCTTTGAGAGAAGTTTAGAAAATAAACAATTCTAATCTCCATCCGGAATTAAATTGCCTTAAACTTTGAAACATTAATGATAAATATAAGTATCGAACACGTCACTGCAAAGTAACCGCTTACAGACACATGGCTCAAAGAAAAGGCAGAAAAAAAACTGAGAACGCCCATAACAAGATGAGCAAGTAAGTAGGGTGATCAGACAACAGAACAGGATGAGTTCCGGTGAGTAGGTTTTAGCCATGGAATTAGGATACTTGACATCTAATCTCAGTTTTTTCACTTCACTTAAATATGCTGGAAATAAATACTGCATTCTAAAGCATGATCAAAACCAACAACACAGTGACATTTTCCTGTTAAGGGTAGCTGTTTGGCCTTGCCATCAGAATCACTTGCGCCGCAGTTGTAAGCAAGATGTAAACTGTGAAACAGGGAGACACTGTTTCGAAAGCTGGGCTTCAATTTGGACAACATGGGTGGTCTTGAGTTATCACTTTTTAGGTCTCGCGACCTATTAATGCGCGCAAGCGCATTGAGCGGAGCGAGAATTCAAGTGCTCAAAATGCTCGTCAAACCAAGGGTTTCGTTCCTGCGGTTTTCTTTAAGTTCACGTGAATCACGTGACCAAACAAGCACGCGCATCAGCCTCCCTCCCTCCCTCCTAATTGCATTTTTTCATGGCCGCACAGCACATCAAAGGGCTTCTCCCAGCGTGTGCTGTGCGGCTTCTCCTCCCCTAATTATTCATGGCCGGCCGCTGGCCGGCCGTACTTTCAGTTTCCCGGCCGCTCTTGTTGTTGTTGTTGCAGTGTGGCTTTTGGACAGTGTGTATGCTGTTGTATCTGCTTACAACTACTAGTGGAATGTATATCAATCAATTTTGCATTTTTGGTTAAAGCCAACTGTGTTTCATTTGCATGTGTTTCACCGCAATGTTTTATCGGCGATGTTTTATTATACAACAGCTATTTGCATGTGTTTCACCGCAATGTTTTATCGGCGATGTTTTATTATACAACAGCTGCCATTAACGTGTATCTTTCCAAACGGCAGGGAGTTTGTTTGTTTTTTGTTACTGTGTGGCTTATGGACAGTGTGTTTATTGGTATCACGCGTTTAGCTCTCGCTATGATCTACATTCATCTATATAGCTGCGCTTTCTTTATTTAAGCTACATTTTCTTCCATGTTGGGACCCGGCTGTTCACAAAGTCCTGGTCCTCTCTTAAACCACTACTTGCATGAGTTTAACCTACATTTCCCCTACTTTACCTTTATAATGCAATTTCCTAAGTGTGCTTTGTTTGACAGAGCAGTATGCATTTTTAGGTTGTATCACACTGCTTGCATGAGTTTAACTTAAGTTTCCCTACTTTACTTTTATTACGCAATCTCCTAAGTGTGCTTTGTTTGACAGAACAGTATGCCTTTTTAGGGTGTATGCAGGAGCTATACTACCCAGTTTAGGCACCTTTAGTGCATTCTACAATATTAAATGTGCTAGCTAGTATTAACAATGCGAAATGCAAAAACAAACACCAGGTGGGATTTGGCGACACAGTGAAAAAAACATGTGATACAGCCTGTAGAAGTGTCCCTCGGGTGGTATTGTACCTCTTGTACCTTAGTATGCAACAAAGTAGGCACTTCACACATGGTTCCACCTAAAAATAATAAAGCGCAGCAGCTATAAACCCAGTTTAGCCATTTTTAGTCATTCCACAATATTAATTGTACCGGCTCGTAAACGTATGCCAACGTACATACTTATTACAGGATACAGACATCCCCCATCACTTTGTTTGCTGTCTAGGTAGTAAATCTGTTAATCGTATCTATAACGCCATCCACCGTGCGCACTCAATTAGCTGCTACAAGCAAAGTGTTGTGGTTAGTAAACCTCATCCTGTGACTTTTTCCGTTTCTGTGATTGTTTTATTTGTTATGTAGAATAGAATTAAAGCTGACTAAAAGACGCCTTGCTCGCATCTGCCAGTTTTTTTGTGGTTGTTTTGCATTCACTAAGTGTTATATGTCTGCTTCCATTTTCATGCCACTCCCACTTCATCACAGCTTGGCGTATTGTTTTTATTTAAAAAGGTGCCTTTTTTGATATACTCGACGCTTTTGCTTCAGCGATCGCAACAATACATTTTTCTGTCGATTTAACTTACATTTTTATGCTACTTTTGCTGTTACAATGTTAGGTTATTGTTTAGGGCAACTTACAGGAGAGATTTGCTGGTGTTTGCTTTTACGTGCTTATAAGCCGCACTCCCAAACGTGCACATATATTTCTGTATCGTTTGTTAATAAACATTTTACAAATGCACACATAAAAACCAACAGAGGGAACATATTCCTATATCTATCATAAAAACACAACATTTGTGCTGGAGATATTTTGCAACCCTCATGCTTACAACACTCAACAAGCACTGGCGTTGCCAATAGGTCTCGCAGTAGGAAAGTTGGAGCTATTGGTTTTGTAAATGACAAAGCCCTTTATGTTTTTAAAGTGAAAACAAAAATAAAAGGCATTGTTATTTGCAATTCTAATAGCTCCAACTTTCCTACTGCGAGACATGTTGGCAACGCCAGTGCTTGTTTAACGTATCGCCCAGGTCCCTTTTTTAGTAACAATGAGTGTATTTAGAACCAATGTAAAAGCTGCAAAGGAGAATGGGTTTAAAACATGGACTGCGTAATACCTGGGGAATTGAGAACGTGTCTAGTTTCATAGTATATTCACCAAAATCCGAAAAAGTGGGGATTGTCCAACATGTGCAGCAAGTATGGGTGTACTGCAGTCTTGAGTCTACTATTTTAACAAACTGTTTGATCTTGGGAAAAATAATACTTTCCTTGAGCCTCTGGTCACTGATCTGACAAAATGTCAGCATTTCGAAACACGCTTAAAGTAAGATCTAAACACAAAGAGCAGTCTCACACAATAGGTCTCCAGTAAAGAGGTCATTCACACTTTCAGATCTGTTTATCGGCATGCGGCTAAATTTGCGTCTTTTCGTCTGAAAGTGTTTCTGAAGCGATATTGTACACGACCCCCCCACAGGAACATTTTACAGCTAATGAAGGGCTAAATTGGAGATCTTTGCTCGTCGTGCGACTGCGAGATGGTTAGAGGGGCATGGACCCAAAATGAAAGACGACGATCTGGGTCCTGTCCCTTTGCCCACACAAAGGCGCTGCGGCGGACAAAGGGACAGGACCCACGCTTGCAAAACAAGCCCCGGGTTTTCACTGTAGCCTGTACCCAAAGAACAACTCACCTCCCTCGTACTCGCTCTGCTTCCGGTGGCGTCGTCTTGTTGCTATGGTTACCACCCATTGGCAGCATGCATCTCCTTGTAACTCCGAGGCCCTTCGCCCCTGTTACTCTGCTGTCGGAGTGACTCCGTCAAAACAGAGCCACGCTACAACATCCTTCAAAACCCCGGGTACACACGGTACACAACAAGAGACTTCTTTCTTACCGCCATAATAAACTCATTCCACCAACAGACGGACACAACACATCCGACTTTACGGGATCTACTTCCGGGACCAAGCAGCAAAGCCACATGGGAAGTATAGACGTCTAGTTCCTATTGGAGAAATGTTCCTTTGGCGTCCTTAGCAACCACACAGCCCACATGACCGCCCTTTACAGCCGAGTTTTTAAATGGAAGTTGGACCGATTACCTGCTCTGCTGCGTTTCGGGAAGGGAACAAGTGATAAGGCAGCAATCGAGTTGTAAGAACTGTTGTAGAATTACACGTTCTTTTTTTTTTTTTGCACAATTATATAGTTGACTCCTTTTCATTATGTCCATAGATTCCTATTGAGGAAGTCCATTACCTCCAGCGATCCTGGCGACGACCATCCATTTGGGTTAACTCAGTAAACCGGCTACTCTGCACCAATTTTTGATCACTAAATACATCATTAGCATTATTCTTACGGGGTTTCACTTCTTTCTAGGCAACCCTCAATGACCCCGAGGCACTAGTCTGATATGACCCAGTACGGCAACTACGCATTGCCGAATGTTGTTTGTACAGCTGCTTTCAACGGGTAAGCCTTCGCGTCAGCACTCCCCTTGCTGCCCCTCACCTTAGTATCACAAGCAAATATGTCGCTTCGCGGTTACGAACACGGCCTAATGTTTCTCCATCCTTCGCTAGCCACAGCAAATCACTTGCTTCTTGGCTCTCCTATGTCTAGTATTTTTCCTTTTCAATTACCGTTCGCCACAGCAACACTTGCTCCATGGCTCTCTTGTGTTCCCATCTCATCTCTCTACACGGCCATTTATTAATTCGTAATTTTTTAATTAATACTCTCGCTATAATAGTATTCACTACACTTGCAATACCCTATTGTTCAGTCTGCCCAATGCTCATAGTAACCATGTGGTTCTCCTTTCTCTCCCTCTAACCTCTTATTTCCATGGTTTGCGCAATATAGCATTGATTATTAAATGTGCACAGGCATGACTAAATGTCCTGAGCTAAATGTACACAGACATGAATAATTATATGTCCTGAAGATGATCTACCCCATTTTTTCCAAGGGATCGAAACACTGTAGACAGTCTTTACACCATATGCATGTAATATATCGTAATGTTTATTGTGCAATGGTGTTCATACGTTACCTGAGTCTGCTATATTCTATGTTACGCAGACACGTCCTCCTTTCCTGAACCATTACCTATTTTGTTGTTTGTCTGTCTTTTTGTGTTAGTAGGACGCTGGCTATGTCTCACTTGAATTTTTTATGTGTATCTTTTGTCATATACCTATCTGAATAATAAACTCTGTCCGGTTGGACGAAGAATATAGCGCCTATTTAGTCTATGTTTATTACCAGAAGTATTTGATTTTGTCTAGGGACCATGTCTTTAGAAAATATATACACACCCAAGGTCCCTGACCTATTGCCTTATGGGTTCGCTTGTTTTTTGAAACACTATGTAGCACACTCAGTCAATTGCAAGGCATTCGCACCCCCACCACTTCCTAGCAAGTGGGTACTCCCGGCCCTACCTACGCCTAATCACTCCCCAATCTTTGTGCACACTTCCCCACCCTGTTGGGCATGTCTGGCCACACACCCCTTTACTCCGATGATTACATCAAGAAGATTCTAGAGGGCCCCTCACTGCTCTCTGAATCTACTGACACACCTGAGGACTTGAGCACATCTCTAGGTGAACAATTGGAGAAGGCAAAAAGAAATTTGTACGTCTACAATTAATGATACGCTTTCTGACGGAATATCTGAAGGCCAACATAATCCTAGTAGGACTACAAGTCCGCAATATTCCCGGAGTATTTACGGACAATCCTAAGTACGTCACATGGTTTAGCTATATTGGTACCACATGCTCCAGACACTGGATGGTGCTTGGTATTGACATAGCAACTGAAGAACTCAAAAAACAGACCGTTGAAATAACTGATTTGGAGAAACTGATCAAGGAAAACACCCCCATTAGTGAGGGCAAAAAACTTTTGGAAGAGGTACAAAAGACGATAGACTAGTTCCATAGATTGGACATCTGTTCTTAACGGAGGCACTGGGAAGCAGACGGTGTGTGTCTTAGCAAACGGACCCTGCAAACCGGCTCAACATCTCGCCGCACCCGCTCCGCGGGTGCCGCTTCGGCCAGGTTTTCACAGCGGGCGCTGAGGAGGCTTCCTAAGGCGGCTGGGCGAGAGGCTCGGCGGGGCTGCGAGCGTGCAGGGACTCCAGTAACCAGGAGTCCCTGCGAGACCAGGAAACAGCTGACGGTCCGCTCTCCCTGCTGGCCCGCCCCCCGCCCAAACACCCTCCCTATATAATAGACGCACACTCCCGCAGCGCGGGACGCAGCTCGGGGCGAAGAGCGGGCAAAGAGCGGGCAAAGAGCGGGCAAAGAGCGGGCAAAGAGCGGGCAAAGAGCGGGCCGTTTGAGGCCGTTCGAGGACTGAGCGGACTGGACTGGCCCACCCTCTTTCGCCCTTCATATCATACCAAGCTCTCACTCAGGACTACAAATTATCGTTACCTGTTTTCCTTCACACTCTTACTGCCCACTGGTTTCCTCCTTTCCCCCAAGGTATGTGTTCTAGGATAACCAGGAGCAAAGCCTCTAAAGGTGGTCATCCAATTAGTGGCCCCATGGATGACTTTATTACCCGCACCAACTTTGCTATAGATCAGGAAATATCTAAACTTCAAGCCCGGGTATCCTTAGAGTTGGTCGCTGCTAGAAGATTGTCGGAGGTTATTGCTACTTCCAAAAAATCCTCCCTAGGCTCTATAGCTGTCGCGGTTACTCCAGAGCGAACCACTATTCCCCGATGTGTAGTCACACAGGTCGAGGTCCATCCGACCCCGCTCCCACTCACCCTTACTCCGCCCTCCGTCCAACCACCCAAACCAAACGAAGTGAGTGTACCTGTCATTTCCTGCACCCAGAATGTTATCCCTAAATTCCCACCCCCGGTGATATTTAATGCCTCTAGTGTAACCCAACCCAAACGGAAGTACCGCTCTCGTTCCGCTTACTCTCGGAAGAAGGCGAAGATTGCGGTCTCACATGATTTGGCAATGCCGGAAGGCCCGACTACCATCACCCAAGGTGTTCAGGTCCCTGTGGTACAGCCCGCAATGGAGGGAGGGGGGGTCGGGTCAACTGCTGAGCCAGCCAACTTGATCTTAGAGGCTGAGGGCTTGCAGGTGGACGGGTTGGGCAAGAACGATAGAGAATTCATAGATCTGGTGTGGGAAACTCTAAAAAAACTCCTCTCTCCCCTAGATCTCAGACTCTCACGGATCGAAAATAACCTACTCGAGATGGAAAAGAGCATTATTGCTCTTGCCACCCTCGGCCTGAGAAGTCTTGAGAATAAGGGTGTCCCTGGCGCTGACTCAACACCTTTAGCTCCAACACCACAAGCCCAACAACCTCTCCCCATAATTCCTACTGCACGCCCGGTCCCCAAACCAAGGACTGTGGCTGTGGATCAAATTCCAACTACTACAAACCCCAAGGCCTCCAAACGTGCCCCCACACACCCCCCTGCCAACCCCAAACCTGGAGTCACCCCCAAACTACATCCTGGTGATTCGGCCTACCAGCCTACCCAGGATTTTCCAGCAAAGAACAACTTTAGAGGGGGTTACATTGACCTCCCACCGGAGGCCAATGACTTTGTGGTTGTCCTGACGGGTGTTCCCCAGATCTGTAACGACCAATACGAGAACCACTGGTCCTTGAAAAATAAAATGATGCATTGGCTTAATGTCAATAGACCCATTCCCAATGGCCATAGAAGTAGAGTCCTGATGGTGCGCAGAACCCCATGGGTGGGCCCAACGAGGAAAACCAATCCTGGGGATTGTATAGTTGTAACATTTGACGACCCTCACACGGCGCAGCATATATGCTCGTGGCCCTGTAGTGAAGGGTCCTCTGTTATCCCCAGGCCACTGTCCTTTTTCTATCCTCCACGCCCCACATATAACCAATCAAACAATTGGTCACTAGTCAACCACCAATCTAGGAGAAGCCGCCCTAATAATCGTGTGGATCCTTATTCACACTGGAACGGCTTCCCTACTTCAAATAGATTTGGAGGCCTAGAGGAAGTAGATTGACTTTCCGGGCACCCTGGATTCCATACACTGGAGAATGTACTACCACTGCAAGCTGAAGGGCCCTGCGAATCTCCCTGTGTCTGTAAGGAATTCCTAGTTACTGACCACCCTCTTGACCCGGCCAGAACATCAAACAGCCCACCCCTAGAGGGAGGGTTGATAATTCCGAGCAAGGTAGTTCCAGCTGATCTGATCGCTCCAGGTGATTCCTGCCCATATGGTAGGGAGGTCCAGTTGGTTCCTTCACATATTCCACCCATACCATCCACCCAGACCACCTCAGCACCGAACTATTCGTTGGAGGATACTATGGCCCCTAAAAATCCTCAAAATGAACCCCTAGAAAGGCTTCCCTCAGTGGCTGTGTCCTCTGCATTCGAACCTTCTCACTCCGTCACTCATTCTCCCATAGAGGTATCGCTGCTAAAGATTGTAAGCTGGAATGTGGCAGGGCTTGTTTGTAATCTTGATAATCCAGAATGGAATGCGTTCTTAGAGCCCTATAACATCTGTATCCTGCAAGAAACTTGGTCTCAGGAACCAAAACATAGGGTAGGTTTTGCAACCTACTTTGTTCCAGCTCTCCAGCAAAGTGGATCCAAGGGCCGCCCATCCGGCGGCCTTTTAATATGGGTCAGCATTGCTCTGGGCCTAAAAGTAAGCCATAGGACCACCAAATCTCCTGACCTACAGAGGATCTCAATCCACTGCGATGGGGGAAGAACGTTAGAGGTTTTCAATCTGTACTTGAGAGGCGCTAGAAATGGGTCATCAAGTCTATCATCGACAGGCCTAAGTAACGACCTAGCTGCTTGCAATATCGACTCTTATGTTCTCCTTGCAGGCGATTTTAACTGTTGTTTCGAACCACTGGCAAAAGAGGATATTTTGGAATCTTTCGATGAGGACACAAAAAGAGGAATCCCGATCCTGACTCTCGATCCAATTCCAAAATGGACGCAAAGTGCGATAGACATCAATGCACTTTGCATGGAGCATAATTTGCGTTCTACGAATGGTCGTTCCAAATCGGATCCTAGAGGTGCCCATACATATAATAGGACGGGCCACACCTCCAGAATTGATTTTATCATGCTGAATTACAACCTTTGGCCTCTCCACCAAGACATGGAGGTTATTGTGTCTTCTGACAGTGACCACAACCCCCTTTCCCTAACCCTCACTTCCCCGTGGCAGATGAAGAAACAGGACAAGTCTCTCCATATTTGGAAATCATCCCATAACATTGCACCGACAAACTGTGGCAGGCGTTTGAAGTGGGCTAAAGTCAAAGCAGACGAGGCTAGACTGATGCAAGCTGGGACCATTTTGTCTGTGGTGGAGCCCCGGCTTGACGCCTTATGTTCATCCAGTACAAACGTGTTACCATTATTTAAAGAGACCATAGCAGCTCTGAGCGAACTGTTTGTTATTCCTCAACCCAAGGTCAGGATTGTAGCTAATAGTGTCCCCAAGGTTAGAGATAAATGGTATTCCGCCAAATGCAGAGCTGCTAAGGGGGAGCTCATCTCTGCAGTAAAGAACAGGGATCCAGTCACTATTAGATCCGCAAGGAAATCCTACAAAAAAGCGGTGACTGAGGCGAAGGAGACTTATGAATATCATTTTTGGCGTGAGCTAACTGAGGCAAGTAACAGGAAGGACTCAAAGGGGTTTGGGGATCTTTTGAGAGCAAGGAATAAGCCCATTGACCAGCAGATAACTTGTAACATTCCTGGCGACGTTTGGTTTGTCCACTTCTCCAAACTATACTCTGTTACACCGGGGGTATTTCCTTTATGTCCAGGTTCCTTGACCAGCCCAACAGCTATCCCTCTTGTCATCGACGACCCTTTCACTAGCCAGGAAGTCGAAAGGGCAATTGGTGGTATTGTTTCTAACAAGGCTCCAGGCCCTGACGGGATCCCAGGCGACCTTTTGAAGTCCTACCCAGCAGTATGGAGCAGATTAATTGCTACACTTTTAAACAAGGTTTTGCTGGGAGGCTCCTTTCCTGACTCTTGGAGGGGCGCTGAAGTTGTGCCAATCTTTAAGAAAGGCAGCAGGGACGATCCAGCCAACTACCGCCCCATCAGTTTGCTGGATTCAACCCAAAAGGTGGCAGGCAAGGTGGTACTGGGTAGGATTCTGCAGTGGGTTGACGAGGAAAAGATTCTGTCCGACTTCCAGGCAGGTTTTAGAACAGGGACAGGCACCATCGAGCAGACATTCCGCCTCCTAATGTTATACTGGGAAGTAGTGGTGCTGGGAGGGGGCAGTCTGTATCTAGTCTTTATAGACTTGCGTACTGCCTTCGACCTGGTCCCACGGGCACTACTTTGGAATGTCCTCGATGGATTAGGCCTACCCCCCTACTTGCTGTTCTTGCTCAGAAAATTCCATGAAGACAATTTCACCCAGATCAGATGGGGTGTCCAGGGAGAAAAAACATCTCGTATCCCAGTAGACAGGGGCGTCCGCCAAGGGTGTGTGCTTGCCCCCACTCTGTTCTCTCTTTATGTTAACGGAGTGGTGGAGCATCTTTTGCAACATCCTGCAGATGCACCTACCCTGGCGGGCAGAAAAGTCCCAACGCTCCTGTTTGCGGACGACACCCTCCTGATATCCAAATCACCAGCGGGCATCCAGAAATTGCTCACTACCTTTAAATCCTTTTGTGACTCCAAGGGACTAGCAATAAATATAGGCAAGACAAAATTCCTTGTCCTTAACCCCCCCAAGAAATCCGTTACCCCTCCTGTCTTAGACTCTATCCCCCTTGAAAGAGTCAAAGAATTTGACTACCTAGGAATACGTCTCAGCGATACCATGAGTTGGAAAGCACACCACCAGAAGGTATTCCTGACCCACAAAAGGGCCTCAGGAGCCTTGCTCAAAGAACAGCAAGCCTCATCTCTAAAACCAATTGGGGCATTGATTGATATCTATAGAGCAAGGGTTGTAAGCGCAGCTCTGTACGGGGCAGAACTATGGGGTTTGCAGAGAGTTGATACCCTGGCCCATCTTGAAAACAACTTTCACAAAGACCTGATGAGGCTACCCCACAGTACTCCTACAATCCCTCTCCTGTTAGATACAGGCACTCGTCCAATCTGTGAGCAAGCAAAATTGCGTCCCTTGCTACTCTGGTCCCGGATATGGAATGTCCCTGAACTGTGTAGCTACGCTGACGCCCTAAAAGATCTTCTGTCGCTTCCAGGTTGTAATAAGGTACCCTGGTTGAGGGAAGTCAAACGCCTGCTTTATGAGCTGGGTTTGGGAGACGCCTGGGTCAACAAAACTGCACCTCCCAAACAGTTCCTAAAGAAGGTGTATTGGCTATGGGTAAACAATAAGAGAATGTGCAATTCCAACCATTGTAAATCTGTCGCCCAGTTTTTGCTAGTTAAGGAGTTCCCTTACAGGGAACCCTATCTGGACTCAATTCATAATTCTGGAGACAGATCACTGTATTTCAAATTCAGGGTGGGTGTGCTCCCTTTAGGATTGTTTACTTCCTCTTGGAACCCTCCACTCCAAACGCTTCCGTATTGCCCGTTCTGTGTTACAAGGGTTGAGTCTGTCGCCCACCTATTGTTTGAGTGTAATATCTATGCAGCACCAAGATCGAAATGGCTAAAGCCCTTGTGTAGGAGCCTGGGAACAAGATCACACCTAGAAGCCCTACGTATATTGCGCTCAGATGCACGTCCGTTCTTTGCATGTTGTATGGCAAAATTCCTAGGTTGGGCTTGGCGCATAAGAACCTCAAGGAAGCTGCTGCTCCAGTAAAGTGCCCCTTGATGAACTGTATCTCATACTGGTGTATATATGTCGAATGATATCCTTATTTGCACATTTGCTCTTACTGCTTTTATTTTTAATCCCTAAGGTATTTATACTATGTATTCTGTACTGTTTTTTATTTGATGTGGTATTGCTTTTATGATATGTACTGTATCGAAATAAAGTTATTACTACTTACTACTACATAGATTGGAACAAAATAAAAAATCAAACAAAGTGAGGAAAGACATCAAAGCATTCACACAGGAACGGCATACCCTTATTTGGCCAAAGTTTACTACACAAATAGGTCATACTGTGCCCCCTAAAACCAAAAGCCGTGGGGATGCTTTAACAGACGCCAAAACTTAGTTGTATTCTCAGATACATCGGCGGAATCCTCGGATAATTCAGACCAGGGAGATGGCCCCAGTACCTAAAACAGGACATCTTTTTTAGGCCGAGGCCAAACGGAACCTCCAAAGAGAGGGAGAGAAAAAAAACAACAACGACGATGGCCCAATCCCCTAGGCGAGCGTTATACACGCCACCAACATTACCAATGGTAACAGAAATCTCATTGAACATCACATCACCACTAGTAGCAAACAGAGAATTTCCACCCAACACCACGCTCCCTATCTTTAACTTGACCAACCACCAACTCTCAATATGTAAATAGTCCATACTAAATAAAGGTCTTTCTTTTGTGCTAACAGTCGGACCAAACTTTCTTGAAATTCAAACTGAACTTCTCAGATTTTTTTGCAAAATAAGACTGCACAGCTATTTCCTCCTTAACCCCAAACCCATCGCCAATACCAATACTCCTTTCAGACGACCCTCAACCTTTTCACCATCAGCCAATATGGTCCCAGGATAAATCCTGACCTTTGAGAAATTGGTCCTCAATGATGTAACTCAACTGGAAAGTCAAAGGTCCTTCATACCCTATAACATTTCACTGGATGAGAAAAGGGCACTGTCTGCCCTCAAATTGAATACTTCTCATGTAATCGAAGCTGATAAGGGCGGCGGGATTGTCTTACAAGATAAGAAAACTATAAAAATGAAATCTTAAGACAATTAAGTAACACTGATCACTACTGTAGACTGCCGACAAACCCCACCAAAGACATACAGAAATTAATTGTCCAGGTCACCAATGAAGGCCTAGAAGCGGGATTCCTTAGTAAAAAAAAGCATTTATTCCTGAACACTAAGTGACCCAGAACACCTGTGATATACACCCTGCCCAAAATACACAAAAATTCAGAAACACCACCGGGCCGTCCCATAGTTTCAGGCTGTGGTTTCACTTTGAAACCCTTGGGTCAGTATGTCGATCATTTTTTCAAAGACTACGTACCAGAAACGGAGTGCTACATACCCAACAGTATGTCCATGATAAACTTAATTGAGAAATACCCATTTGACCCTACATCCGACACAATGTGCACGTTGGATGTAGAGTCACGTTACACCAACATCCCTCAAATTGACTCTATGCTCGTCATCGAACGGGTCCTGAACAAGCGCCCACATGCTTTCCCTACACTCTTTATACTACAGCTCCTAGAGATCTGCTTGACAAGAATTTCTTTCTCTTTAACAACCAATACTATGGACAAGTCAGAGGTACGTCAATGGGAGCAGTCTTCGCTCCTAATCTAGCGATTCTGTACATGGATGACCTCGAGACAGGACGCATCCTTACCTCCAATAACCCCTTCCACAGTGGCACTGCCCTGTGGAAATGGTATATAGATGACATATTCATGATCTGGCGCGACTCTCATGACTCTATGATGCATTTCCACCACTGGCTTAACAACAACTATAGTGGACTCACATTCACACTCTCCAAAAACAAACAAATCATTCCATTTCTTGACCTAAAAATACAACACCAAGAGGGACAGTTGATAACTAGCTTATATAGAAAACCAACTGAACGTAATACACTACTCAGCTATGAGAGCCACCACCCCCGTTCCCTCCGGGATTCACTTCCCTACTCCCACTTCCTTCATATAAGGAGGAGTTACTGTAAGGAAGGCTACTTCACTGAGGCTCAGATCCTAAGCGACAAACGGTGCACTCAAGGTTATCCCCTCAGGCTTGTCAGCAGTTCCCTCTAAAGAGCTTGGTATTGTCCTAGAGATGTGTTGTTGGAACCTAAGCCAAAGAAAACACAGAACCGGCTGGTCTGTGTCACTACTTTTTCACCTGTTTCACATGCTATAAGAAAAAGTGTTATGAAACATTGGAAAGTTATAAATGCAGGTATACTAAGTCTTGAGCGTCCCCTTTTTGCCTTCAGGAAGGCAAAAAATATCAAAGATACTTGGTAAGTGCAGCACTACCCACAACAGAAACCAAAGGCACTTTAAATGATCTCTGGGGTCTTCCGCGCCTCACTGGCCATGCGAAATGTGGTGAATGTATTGTATGTGATACCACTATAGAAGGAAAAGAGTTTGTATTTGAACAAATAAAGTTTGAGAGAAATAACTTTTCTAATTGTAACACTTGTAATGTTATATACACAATTTTTCGCCCTTGCAACAAGATATACGTTGGTCAGACTACACAAAAAGCCGTATCAGGATCTGCCAGCACTGCAGCAGGATACGCTGCAGGACCCCGAATGCACCCCTCGTGGATCATTTTATCACAGCGGGGCACATTGAAACAGACTTAAAATGGACAATCAATTCTGTAATTAAACTTCCCCCAAGAGGTGCGGACATCCATCAGCTACTGAATAAAGAGGAACTTAAATGGATACTGAAAACGAACAGTATCCACAATGGCTTGAACCACCTCGAGGATTGGACCTCTTTATTATAACTGATCCCTACTTGTTATACATTGGTTGTCCTTACTCTTTGTTGTAATTTTAAGTGAACTATCCATCTTGTTTTGAAATTACAAACTCTGTTCTATAATGTAAATACAAGTTTACTGAGGCCTCAACAGTTTTCCATGTTTTTAATTGCCTTCACGAGTGGTCTTTTAACCTCTTGTATATATAGTTCACACAACTCACACCCTCTTAAAATGGCCGCCGCAGGGGGCGTGTTTTTTTTCTGCAAATGAGGTGAGACACACGCTGCGGGTGCTCCGGCAAATCGCTACCTCTACTAGCCATTATAAGCGGTGCTTGGGGTCGTTTGCTGCCGCTTTTTGAGCCACACAGGTGGCGGAAGGTGAAGAGCGTCTCCCGGCAAGCTGATGACATCGAGGCTACACCAGCTGCGGGGGAACGGCTGTCTTGTTTCGCCCCCCTTGCTAAACGCGGCGGCCACCATCTTGTCGCTTCCAGGCTCAGGCCTACCGTGGGATCGGCGAGCGCTGCTCAGACCCTCCTCGGAATCCATCGGGGCACATGTGGGATGGCGAACGCATCAGAGGCACTGGGAGCAGACTGGGAATCCTCCGGCTACACCGGCTGTCCGCCCTTTTGATTGCGGGTGCGGACCAGGCCATGGCGGAGCCGGTTGGGAGTGGACAGCAGGCGTGGCGAGCTACCGACGGTTGGGCAGCATGGCGGTGAGTGGCTCTATCGAGGGGCAGGCGATGGCTAGAAGCGGCGAGTAGAGGGCCCCAACTGCAGAGGCCCGGTTCTGACCTTCGCCTAATGTGCTCTAGCATTGGCACGCAGAGACCCTGCTACTGGAGGTGGAGGGGTCCTGGCCCACTGCCCCTGCGAGGAAGGCTGCTGTTCTGGCCGCACGCCCTGCAGTGTGCCTGTCTGCCTCCTTTAGGCTACACGACGATCACCCTGAGCGAAGGCCCGCCAGAGGCCTTATTGGCCACATTGGCCTAAAGACATTCATGCGCTTCCCCTGTGAGGAACGATTCCTGCACTGCCAATGTGAGAGGGCCATTCCGCTGCCCCAGTGAGCAACCCATCGCTGTTGCCACGCACCTTGCCGGACTGCCCCTCTGCATCAACCTAAAGACATTTCTGCATGCAGGCAATGGCTGAAGGCGGCAAGTAGAGGACCCCAACTGCGCTGCTCAGACTCTCCTCGGAATCCATCGGGGCACATGTGGGATGGCGAACGCATCAGAGGCACTGGGAGCAGACTGGGAATCCTCCGGCTACACCGGCTGTCCGCCATTTTGATTGCGGGCGCGGACCAGGCCATGGCGGTGCCGGTTGGGAGTGGACAGCAGGCGTGGCGAGCTACCGACGGTTGGGCAGCATGGCGGTGAGTGGCTCTATCGAGGGGCAGGCGATGGCTAGAAGCGGCGAGTAGAGGGCCCCAACTGCAGAGGGCCCGGTTCTGACCTTCTCTTAACGCGCTCTAGCTTTGGCGCACAGAGACCCTGTTACTGGAGGCAAAGGGGTACTGGGCCGCTGCCCCTGCGAGGAAGGCTGTTGTTCTGGCCGCGCGCCCTGTTCGTGTGCCCGACCGCCTCCTTTAGGCTGCCCGACGATCACCCTGAGAGGAGGCCCGCCAGAGGCCTTATCGCCACATTAGCCTAAAGACATTCCTGTGCTGCCCCTGTGAGGAACAATCCCTGCGCTGCCACTGGGAGAAAGACATACAGTTGCCCCAGTGAGCAACCCATCGCTGTGGCCACACACCTCGCCGGACTGCCCCTCTGCAGCAGCCCAAAGACATTTTTGCATAGAGGCCCACCCGAGGTCTTATCGGCCTGTACCAGCTGTGCCGGGAGGCGACGCGCCGGACCACGTGGCCGGGGCTTGCGGGGTGCCTGGCCTGACCCCTGTGCACTTGCCACTGCTCCTGCGAGACGACCACTGGCTACACACCCGGACCTATTGCCCGGCCACCCTCCTGAAGCAGCCCGAAGTCGACCCTGTAAGGTGACCTACCTGAGGCCTTTCCGGCCTGCGCTGACCACGTAGAGCGAGCTGAGACGCGGCGGGGGCCCCTGTGTAAAGCCTTAGCTATCGCAGGACTGAGCCGCCCTTGTTGGGCCCTCTGGAACGGAGGTGGATCTGTGAAGGTTGCAAGAGGCAAACCGGCTCTGGATATTGGTGACTGCATCGTGGATGGGCTTCACTGGACATTAGGAGGGACCGGGCGAATATCATCCTAGTGACTGCTGAATCTACAGGGGACACGCACATCGGAAGTGCGGCGGGCGCCCTTGCAAGCTATCTCATGGACCCTTGCTGCCCTTTGAGACTGGCGCCTCGCAGGACAGCTACGGCACAATAATGACACGTACCAATAGAGCCAAGGACGTTTCAGTGCCAACCTCCAAAGAAAACTCTGTGGTAGCAATGTGGGGCAAGGCGGGCTCGTCTGCCCCCACTGAGGTGGCCCCGCAGGCTGGAGGGGACTCGCCGCCTGTAACGGAAGCATTCATGGCCTCCTTCATGTCTGAGTTAAAGACTGAAATCATCTCCCTACGCACTGAATTGCACTCCTGTGTTCTGGAACTCAGGAAAGAAGTTACAGACCTTGGCGAGCAAGTGGACAGGCTGGAAAAGATGGTTGACGCCCGCACAGAGGATCAGGAGCAACTCTGGCAACTCCTGGCCATCCTGGAAGACCAACACATAGAGTTGCAACTGAAACAGGAGGACCTGGAAAATCGAAGTCGCCGGAACAGCCTCCTCATCCGGGGGGTTCCTCTGGGGTTGGAAGGGAAGGACATTATGACCTATGTGGCACAGCTACTCCATGAGGTCTGGGGAGATGACGACGCTTCCCCGCCAACTTTGGACCGGGCACACTGAGTCTCCAGGCCCGTTGGCAGGCCGGGCCTCCCTCCAGACATCTTAACCAGGGTCCACTTCTTCACAGAAAAAGAAGCTTTTCTTCGGGCGGCAAGAGCCAAGCAGGATCTGACATATGAGGGGAACAAGATCCAGATCTTCCAGGACCTAGGACACAATAACTTACGGCGCTGCCGCAACTTTAAACCTGTGACAGACAAGCGGGGACACCCATTCGCCCTTATTTTTACATGGGAGTCCAAACGTAGAGTGATGCGGTCCTACAAAGTTGCGGCTCAACTACTCCGACTTCCCTCCTCATGACCCCACCAGACTTCTACCTTCTACACAGGTGCCCGCCAAGCCGTCCTGGTCGACCGTGCGGTGGCGCAAACGCTCACCACCCCTTGATGAACAAACATCTTCGCAGGCTAAACAGGACATTATCGAACACATCAGGTCCTTAGAGGGGGGACAAATCAGTGGCAGGTCTGGATTCTCCAATCCCCTGATAAACAGCTCATGTACCCGTGACAGACTTTGGAACCTTCCTCCAGGAGCACAGCTCTTCCAAGTCGAATTTGATGTTTGCCGTTTTGATCTCGGCGCCACCCCAACTCCCCCTTCGCAGTGTAGCTGGTGCCAGAGCACCCCACCTGGATGAACTTGAGAACAGCAGACGACCTACCCCCATCTGTTCTTGAGAGAGTGACGTCTCTGGGCCCATCCAAACCTTAGGGTGCAGGATGGCCCACGACTGGAACAGAGCAATGTGGCCCAGTTGGCCAATGTTGTGTATCTACTCCTCTCTTCTATTTTAATACTTGTCTGAATCTTCTCTCTTTCTTCTTCGTGTCTACTAGGTATGGCGGATGGCAGACCCCAATGCTATGGCGTGCCCCTGTCAATAGGGAAGACCCACTCCTGCGCCCCCTTCCATTACCCTGGCATGCTCTCTAAGGTGGCATGATGGACTAACTTGGGACCAGATCTACTTATGGCTCTTCCCGAACCTTTAAAGATATTATCCCTTAATGTCATGGGGCTTAACTCTCCCAACAAGCAGCAGCAATTGTGGCGCTACCTACTTCAACATAGCCCAGACATCTTTCTTCAAGAAACCCACCTGTTGAAAATAGATACCCCTCGCATGGCACACCCTAAATATCCCCTTCGATTCTGGGCCACAGCAACCATCAAAACGGCTGGAGTGGCTATTCTATGCAGAAATGGTATCAGGCAAGGGGAACCCAAAGTATTTTGTAGCCCAGATGGACGTTGTATCAAGGGTGGAGATTAGGAAATGCCTATTTACACTGTGTAATGTCTACACGACGAACCAGACACAGGTCTCCTACCTCCGAATGCTCCTGCAGGAACATGTGCCACAAGGCGACCCCTCCTTGATTCTGGGGGAAGACTTTAACCTGGTGTGGGATCCTGTAATGGACCGTAGTGAGGCCTCTTCAAACGGGTCAGGGGCCATGTCCTCCGCACTCTGGAAACGGATAACAGACCTTAGCTTGATGGATTCATGGCAATACCACTCTCCGGAGGAGCAGGATTACTCGTGCTATTCGCATGCCCACCGCTCGTATTCGCGTATTGACTATCTTTTTATCTCGCACGCCCTTGTAAGGGACACGTTAGCTGCGTCTATGTTGGCCATATTGCTATCCGACCATTCCCATGTTGAGCTTCTTCTGCAGGATCCGGCTGCTTGTCCCACCCACCCCCCGCGGTGGCGCCTGCCGGCGCATGTCTTGCGAGATCCAGCTGATGTGGAAAGCAAACAAACTGCCATTGACTCTTATTTTGCGAGCAATGACCTGCCCGAGACTCCTTTCCCTGTGGTGTGGGATGCCTTCAAGGCTACGATCTGCGGCCACATCACATCTTTATCGATTGCACGGCCGCGGGAAGCCTGCAGCCTGGAAGATAGCCTCTCTAAGGACATTAAGAAACTGGAGAAGCAGTACCAGGATCATTCCTCGCTCGCGTGTCGGCGGTGACTCGCAAACCTCTGGGGTCAACTCCGCGCCCTGCGCACCAATAAAGCTGAGCGGTCCCTGCTAGCCCTAAAGTAACAATATTTTGAGGGGGGGGACAAAGTGGCAGATTGCTGGCGAAGCGCCTGCGAGCACATGCAGGGAAGGCCCACATAGCGAACATTCAACTGCCAGATGGGGAAAGGGTCCCCAAGGAGCGGGCTAAATGCGAGGCCTTTAGGACCTATTACACTGCCCTCTATATGGCGGAAGCACCCACCCAAGCCCACATTGACGACGTACTGAAACAGTGCCCCTGGACCCCAATACACCCACATCACACCAAACAACTGGATGGTTCTGTCACGGCAGAGGAACTGTCGGCGGCGTTGAAAGACCTCCCTCTCGGGAAGACGCCAGGCCCGGACGGCCTACCACTGGCCTTTTACCGCATGTTCATAGCGCAACTCCAGCCACAACTCCGGCGATTATATAATTCCTTTTCAGACACGGAAGGGCAGACGCCCTCCATGGATATGGCAGAAATAGCTCTTATCCCCAAACCAGGAAAAGATCCCACGTTATGTGCATCCTATCGCCTCATAGCTCTGTTGAACACGGACCTCAAAATCTACACCAAAATACTTGCTAGACGCCTAGATCCCCACATGCCTGGCCTTGTGGAGCCGGAACAAAGTTGGCTTCATTCGTAATAGACAAGGGGCGGACAATGTACGTAGAATCGCACACCTGGTGGGCTGGGGCTCTCTCGCGCAGTGTTGCAAAAGATCGGACTGGGCCGGGATATGATTTCTGTGATCATGGCCCCTTATCTATCTCCGCAAGCTAGGGTTCAGGTCAATGGGCAGCTCACAGAACCCTTTTCCATACATAGGGGTACGCGGCAGGGTTGCCCCATGTTCCCCCTGCTGTTTGCCCTGGTGATAGAGCCCTTAGCAGAGATGATCAGGCAGAATGCGGACATACTTGGCCTCTCTCTTGGAGGTCGACAGAACAAGGTAGCACTAATCGCAGATGACCTTATACTCACACTATTGCGTCCACATATATCCCTCCTGGCGCTTCACACTCTGCTACAGTCCTTTGAGCGGGCCTCAGGCCCTAAAATTAACCATGGCAAATCTTGGGCTTTAGATCCCAAAAGAGAAGATACCGGTCTTAAAGAAACTCGCTCCTTATCAATGGGCCACGGATCATATTCAATACTCAGGACTTCAACTAGCCCCTTCCCTGGACACATGGTCCCAAGTAAACTGGCGGGAATGCTAGAGAACTGTCTTGGGGGTCCTAAGGGGATGGAAATCCGTAACTATCTCCTGGTTGGGTAGGCTTAATACTGTCAAAATGTTTATACTCCCTAAAATCTTGTATCTACTTCCTCCAAATTCTGTTTTATTTTCTAAATCAAAAGTATAACGTGGGTCCATACATACACAGTGTTAAGCCTACAACCTCTTTAGTGCCAGCCGCGTTAGTTGCAAATGCTTTCCAGTGTAGATAAAAGCAATAGTAAACTAATTATATCACAGCATGTCGCCTACAACCCTTGTTGGGCCGGCCGCATGAGCAAGCTTATATATCAATAGTAGCATGCTATTGGATAGTTCAGGACCCATTTAAAACCAATAACATTCTGAACCTGAGCCAGAGGCCCATATAAAGTGGATAGTTGTAGCGGGATAGAAAAGATTTGAGGGAAGAAGGAAAAGAGATGGATGAGAGATAGACAGCTCCATGGGTGAGCGGGTGGACGGACAGGAAGTGGCGTGTGGCAGTGCCCAATGTGGATAGCACTGTGGGTATTAGTGTTTGCTAAGAGGGCGAGCAGACACGCCCTGTCTAATTATGTAATAAGCCTATCGGGGTCTGACGGGAGTATGGCATCCTCAAAAAGTTGCAGTGCTCTAAGGTTGGAGGGCAAATATTGTGCATGTTCTATTTTACAGAGATATTGGACTAGGGGGCGCCAAGCAGTGTTGAAGCAGGTATCACGTGATTTCAGTCACGCTGTAGAAAGTTTCATAGTTATTACATGCCACAGGCGCACGAACCAAGCAGCAATCGAGGGTGCCTCTGTCTTTTTTCAGTATAGCGCTATGAGTTGCTTAGCTGCCCCAAGCATGTGAAGCGCTATAGTCCAGTCGCTGCGAGTGAGCGCTTTTAAGTTGTCAGGTTTAAGGCCCGGAGGACCGTGGCTGTAGATTCAGGCAGGGGAAAGCCCAGCACCTCCTTAATATGACTAAGGATTTCTTTCCAGAACAGGGTCAGGAGCGGACAGGACCACCAAATGTGAATGAAATCACAAGATGCATTCGAACATCTCCAGCACAAGGGGGACATTGCAGGGAACATTTTATGTAACCGGTCGGGCGTGAAGTACCATTGTGTCATAATTTTGTATGCATTTTCCCTCTGTCGGATGCTACGATAGACCCTGGGAATGTCCTGCCATAGGCGGTTTGACTGCATAGGCGTAATTTCCAAGCTAGACGTCGACTGCCATTGACGTTGATATGGGTGCGTAGTCAGCACAGGAGGGCGTTGCAGAATTTGGTACGTCCGAGATATAAGGCCTTTAGATCAGTTGAAGGAACGGACCAGCTGTTCAAAGGGGGTGTACAGCCGAGTAGCAGTCTGCTGCATTTCTGGTGAAGATACCCAGTGCCGCAACTGTGCATACTGTAGGCCTGCTTCTAGTGGGAGACGAAATTCTTCCCTGCACTGGGCAAATGTTTTTAGAGTCCCTCCGTCAAACAGGTCCCCAATCACTCTGCAACCCCCCTGTGTCCATTTGGCAAATGATGGGCCGGGGGAAATAGTAGGTTGCCCGCAATGGGAGTGTGAGGAGAAGGGAAGGTCGTCAACCCTTTACGCACGGCTACCTTATCCCATATATCTAGGACCGTTTTAGTAGGCACTGCAATATATGCACTAAGGGAGCGTGCCGCACGATGGAGCCAAGTAAGATCCCCGATAGTATGCCCCGTTACCACCCTATCCATATGGAACCACACCTTTTCGCTTTCAGTGGTTGTCCATTCTGACACAATACGAAGGTGCGAGGCCCAGTAGTATTCCAAAAGGTCAGGGCACGCCTGCCCCCCTCTATCCCTCGGCAACATGAAAATCTTGTGGGAGAATCGCGGTCGGCGTCCACTCCATATAAAGTTAGTAATATCTTTTTGAAGGCCCTGTATCTGTTGTCGAGGTATAGGGGTGGGAAGACATTGGAATAGGTATAAGATTTTAAGGAGTATCGACATTTTGATGGCATTAAGCCTACCGAGCCAAGAGATAGTGAGGGACTTCCAGTACAGCTTTCTTGCATTCTCGCCAATTGACCTGAGACCATGTGTCTAGGGAAGGGGTCAGCTGGAGTCCTAGATATCGAATATGGTCCGTAGTCCATTGATAGGGAGTGAGCGTTTTCAAGACTGGTATCTCCTCTGTCGGAACCGTGAGATTTAAAGCCCAAGATTTGTCATGATTAATTTTGAGGCCTGATGCCCTTTCAAAGGTCTGCAGTAGGGCATGGAGTGCCGGGAAAGATGTATGTGGGCGCGATAACGTGAGAATAAGGTCGTCTGCGAAGAGCGCTACTTTGTTCTGCCGACCTTCCAGGGTTATGCCGTAGATGTCTGCATTCTCCCTTATAATTTCTACCAAAGGCTCTATTATCAGGGCAAAGAGCAGAGGGGACAGAGGTCAGCCCTGTCGCGTACCACTATGTATGGAAAAGGGATCCATAAGCTGCCTGTTTACTCGAACCCTCGCTTGCGGGGAGAGGTATGGGGCCATGATCATAGAAATCATGTTTTGTCCCAGGCCAATCTGGTGGAGTACCACGTGAAGAAAGCTCCAGTCCACCCGGTCAAACACCTTCTCCGAGTCAAGCGACAGAAGGCATGCTGGTATGTTCCAGTGGTGTGCTTTCCCCATCAAGTACGCAATTCTACGCACTTTGTCCGCTCCCTGTCTGTTGCGGATGAAGCCAACTAGGTCTGGTCCCACAAGGCCAGGCATGTGGGGATCCAGGCGTTTAGCTAGCATTTTAGTGTAGATTTTGAGGTCAGTGTCTAGTAATGCTATGGGACGGAAAGAGGCACACAGCTTGGGATCCTTTCCTGGTTTAGGGATAAGGGCTATTTCTGCCATACTCATGGAGGGCGACGGCCCCTCAGTGTCCGAGAAGGAGTTATATAGGCGCAGTAGGTAAAGCTGGAGTTGTGCTATAAACATACGGTAAAAGACCACCGGTAAGCCGCCTGGGCCCGGGATCTTCCCAAGGGGGAGGTCTTTCAGTGCCGCCATCAGTTCCTCCGCCATGAGAGGACCGTCCAGTTGTTTGGCGTAGTGTGGATGTATTGGGGTCCAGGGGCACTGGCTCAGTACCTCATCAATATAATCTTGGGGGGGTGTTTCCGCCTTGTAAAGTGCGGTGTAGTAGGCCCTAAAAGCCTCACATTTAGCTTGCTCCGCAGTGACCCGTCCTCCAGCAAGTAGTTGGATATTCGCAATGTGGGCCTTCGCTGCTCGTACCCGCAGCCGCCTCACCAATAATCTACCCACTTTGTCCCCCTCTTCGAAGTACCGTTGTTTTAAGGTGAGCCGGGACCGCTCGGCTTTATTAGTTCGCAGGGAGCGAAGTTGGCCCCAGCGGTTGGCCAGTTTCCGCCTGCTTACGAGTGAAGGATGTTCCTGGTCCTGCTTCTCCCGCTTCTTAATATCTTTAGAGAGGCTATCCTCTAGGCGACGAGCGTCTAGTGCCCACGCAATCGCTATGGACGTGATATGGCCACGGATCGTTGCCTTAAAGGCATCCCACACCACAGGAAATGGGGTTTCGGGTAGATCATTGCTTGCAAAGTAAGAGTCAATGGCAGTCCGTATAATCTCCACATTGGCCGGGTCCCGCAGAATATGTGGCGACAGGCGCCACTGCGGGGAACGAGGGGTGCAGGCGGCCAGGTCCTGCAGGAGAAGCTCAACGTGCGCATGGTCGGATATCGAGATGTCGGACAGAGATGCTGTCAGCGTCTCCTTCATGAGGGCGTGCAACACAAATAAATAATCAATACGCGAGTATGAGCGGTGGATATGGGAGTAGTACGAGTAATCCCACACCTCAGGAAAATGGTATCGCCATGAATCTATCAAGCCAAGGTCCGTTATCTGCTTCCGAAGTGCAGAGGACATGGCACCTGACCCATTCGAGGAGGCTTCACCACGGTCCAGCGTAGGATCCCACACCAAGTTAAAATCTCCCACCAGAATCAGGGAGGGGTCGCCCTGCGGCACTTTTTCCCATAATAGCACTCGAAGATAGGAGTCCTGCATCTGGTTTGGTGTATAGACATTACACAATGTGAGTAGGCGTTTTCCGACCTCCACCCCTGCCCTGACAAAAAGTCCATCAGGACTACGGAAGATTTTTGGGGTCCCCTGCCTGATACCTTGTTTGCATAGGATATCCACTGCAGCTGTTTTAGTGTCTGCTAATGCTCAGAATTGGAGGGAATATGTAGGGTGCGCCATGCAAGGAGTGTCCACCTTTTACCGGTGGGTTTCTTGGAGAAAAATTATGTCTGGGCTATGTTGCAGTGTGTAGCTCCACACTTGCTGTCTCTTGTTAGGTGAGTTAAATCCCCTTGACATTAAGGGATAGTACCTTTAAAGGGTCAGGAAGAGCCATTAACACATCAGATCACAAGTTGGGCCATCGCGCCACTCTAAGGACATGCTAAAATGAAGGGGGGGGAGCAGAAGTGAGTTCTTCTTGTGGACTGGGGCCCTCTGTAGCTGTGCAGTCTCCCGCCCGCCATATCCAAGAGACAGGAAAAGGAAGAGAGCCAGAGCCAGATAAATAGTGGGAAGGAAGAGAAAAAAAGAGAGCAACCAACATCGGCCAACCGGGCCACATCGTTCTGTTCCAGTCGTGGGTCATCCTACATCCTAGGGTTCGGGTGAACCCAGAGACGTCATTCTCCCAGGAACAGATGAGGGGTAGGTCTTCTGCTGTACTCGAGTTCAGCCAAGGGGGAGGCTCCGGTCTCCGCCACCCTGTTCGAGAGAGGTTGGGGGCACCTAAAACACAGCAGCAAAAGTTGAAATCCACTAGGGAAGGGCCGTGGTCCTCCATAAAGGTGTCAGAGCTGGTTATGGGCACATGTGTTGTTCATCATGGTACTGAGGGCTCCAGGCCTGTCTCCGACTTGTCCCACTCCAGGGACCGGATGTGTTCGATAATGTCCTGCTTGGCCTGTGAGGATGATTGTTCATCCAAGGGTGGTGAGCATCTACGCTGGTGTAAAGTGGACCAGGACGGCTTGGCGGGTACTCGTGTAGAAGGTGGAGGCCGGGTGGGGCTAACAGGCCGTGATGCGGGAAGTCGGAGTAGTTGAGCTGCCTCTTGGTAGGATCGTATTACTCGGCTTTTGGACTCCCACAGAAAAATAAAAGCAAACGGGTGGCCCCACTGGTACGCGACGCCCAGGCTCCGCAGCTTGTCTGTCACGGGCTTGAAGTCACAGCGGCGTCTCAAAGTATTGGGCGCTAGCTCCTGGAATATCTGAATCTTGTTCCCGTCATATGTGAGGTCCTGCTTGTCTCTCTTCGCCTGAAGAATAGCCTCCTTTTCTGTGAAAAAGTGAACCCTGGTTAAAATGTTTGGGAGGAGACTTGACCGGCCCGCGGGCCCGGCAACCCGGTGGGCCCGGTCCAAAGCCGGCAGGGAGGCATCGTCATCCCCCCAGACTTCATGGAGGAGTTGCGCCACATAGGTCATGATGTCCTTCCCCTCCGCCCCAAGAAGGACCCCCGTATGCGGAGGTTATTGCGGCGGCTCCGATTCTCCAAGTCCTCCTGCTTCAGCTGCAACTCTATGTGCACGCTTTAAGCCTGTTGGCTTCTTTCCTGGACCAGAGGGAACAGAGAGTGAAGCTGGGAGAGTTCCTATCTCCATCCCTGCAGCTGAAGTGGGGGGTTCCACAGGGGTCGGCGTTAAGTCCGACCCTGTTCAATATCTATGTGACCCCCCTGGCCAGGCTCATTAGATCTTTTGGGATGGAGGTAGTGTCGTACGCCGATGACACGCAGATCTTGCTGTCCCTCGCCCAGCCTGTCAGCTCTTCTGCCTCCAAGTTTAGACTCTGTATGGAGGCAGTTGCCCTTTGGATGATTAACAATTCACTGCGGCTAAATGACGAAAAGACGGAGATCCTCGTGTTTGGCGAGAAGGAAGACATCTGGTCGGCGGAATGGTGGCCCGAATCCTTGGGGACGTGTCCGGCTCCAACTCGGGCAGCACGAAATCTGGGGGTTATGATTGACCCTTCCCTAGACATGGCCCTTCAAGTAAGGCGGACTATCTCCACCTGCTGGGGCATCATTGCAATCCTGCGTAAAATCAAGCACTACCTGTCCATGCAAGCTCGGAAAAAAACTGTGGTAGCTTTGATAACATCCCGGCTCGATTATTGCAATGCTTTATATGCCGGAGCCAATAAAGGTCTGTTGCAAGGCCTTCAATCGGTGCAAAATGCAGCGGCGAAGTTTGTTCTGGACCTTCCGAAAAGGTCGTCAGCGACCGCCGCCAGGAAATCTTTGCATTGGCTTCCCATCGACGCCAGGATCTCATTTAAAGTGTTATGCCTGGTGTTTGGTGCCTTAAGCAGGAAAGAGACTGGAGGTGTAAAAGATCTCCTGATTCCTTATTCTCCTGCTAGGAACCTTCGTTCCTCGGCGAAATGGCTCCTCACCGCTCCTCGAGTGCGAAAAGCTAAATGGGGAGGCAGAGCCTTTTCCAATCTGGCTCCAAGATGGTGGAACACTGTTCCCTTAGAGATCAGACCTTACCTTCAATACAATCTTTCAGAAAGGCTCTGAAAACATGGCTTTTTGGTAAAGCATACCCTTAGCTTTTGGTTTTGCCTTTTCTTTTCTGATTTCCTTTTGTAGGCGCCTTGATGCCTCTTGGCAAAGTTGCACGTTTGTTCCTGGTCCTCCGTGCGGGCATCCACTGTTTTCTCCAGCCTGTCCACTCGCGCGCCCAAATACGTAACCTCCTTCCTGAGTTCCCTAACACAGGAGTGTACTTCGGTGCGCTCGGAGACGATCTCGGTTTTCAATTCAGACATGAAGGTGGCCATAAATGCCTGCGTAACCGGAGGTGAGTCCCCCTCAGCCAGCGGGGCCCCTTCAGCCGTAGCAGATGCACCTGCCTTGCCCCACATGGCCACCACGGTGGTATCTTTAGTAGTTGGCGCTGGAACGTCTTTACCTCTGTTGGTGCGTGTCATTGTAGCACTGTGTGTGCTCTAAAAAGTGTCAGGCTTGAGGAGCAGTAAGGTGGCAGTTTTTTGTTGTAGGTGCTCGGTCCCGGTGCGCGGCAAGGGGCTGTTCCGCCGAGACAGTACCAAAAATAGCCTGCGTATGCTGGTAGGGGCGTCAATTGGACTTTAATGCACTATAAATATCCGTAGGTGGGCGTGGAGGGGCAGGTCTGTGGGGTGCGCGGCCACAACAAAGGGCAGCCCACTGGGCCAGCGGCGTGGTATCTTGTTTTGGCATTGCAGGGTCAGCGGCTACCAGGGGCAACAGGCCTCCTCTCCTGTCGTCCCTTGGGCAGTGACGCACCTTTCCCGCTGCAAGGGCGCGAGGTATGAGCTTTTTCAGGGACAAAGGACACCTTCTAGGCTTCAGGCGGGCACCTCTCAAAGCGATCACCGGGCAGCCCTGGGGAGGTCTATAAGCGCAGAGGCAGGGTGTAGGGTCAGCACAGTAGTTCTCTTCTCCGGGGAGCGGTCATTAATCCCTTACAAGCAAAGGCAGGGCGCGATGAGGAGGGAACCGGACCGGATCCGCCGCAGTCAGCGTTCCCTACTTTGCATTGATAGCCCTCACCTGTGTGGACCAACGCCCATGTGCCAATGTGTTGAGGTAAGCCGGTGTATTTCACGCCTCCAGCGTCTGGACGCTTTCCGCTCGGTCACACAGTGATGGGCCCTCCCCATGTTAGCTTAGGGGCCTGGTAAACTGCAGGCGGTCCAGTGGTGTAACAAACTTGAGGGGGCCCCCCTACAAAATACATGTAGGGGGCCCCCCTCCCCGGCGACCCGGCCCACCACCTACCACTTCACCCTACCGCTCCAAATTTTTCCATATTTTGATTTGAAACGTCCAACATTTAAATGAAATGCCTCTATCTTGTCTTTCTCAAAGTTCTAATGAGAAAGAAGGAAACCCTCCGAACATATAAGCTACGCTATTAGTAACAGTAATGTCAAAAGCAGATTATTTAACTGAGGCAGCAATCAGAACAATGCCAAGGAGCGATCCTATTGTCTCAGGAACTGCAGGAATAAAAACAATGCCAAAGAGCGGTCCTATTGTCTCAGAAACTGCCTATGTCTGAAGAATAAATATGAAGGGTCTGAATTAGAATTGACATTAATGGACAATAACATGAAAATTTGAAAGACAAACCCAAACCTGAAATTCCATAAAAACTTGACTGTGGTGGGTGGTGACATTTGAAAGAGGTGTAGCGTAAACGTTCTGTAGGACAGCACCATGGCGAGCGAGCACAGCTCACGAGCCCGAAAAATTAAAGAGGGGTTCCTGGGTGTTCTCCCCTGAGAAAATTTTGAAAAAAAGAGTGGGTGAATGGTGCATTTTCAAGCAAATGTGAGAAGCAAGAAGGTTAATAAAGCAATTGTGAAAGTGCAGTTATTACATTAATAAAGGGATGTCATGGTAGCTACTTATTCAGTATAACCACAGTGCTTCATAACAGACTTCAAGATACAATGCTGAGAAACTCACAGATTTTTTTTATTTAAACTGCAAACAACTAAACAAACAACTAAACAGGTCACAAACTAGCAGAATTCAAGAAGAAATGTTATGATTAACGTATTGTTCACTTTCTGTAGACAAAATCTAGAGAAGTAGTCACTCTGCACTTCAAAAAGTGTTAATGTTTATATAGCAGGAACGCAATCCAAAATTATTAGCGAGGGTGGCTTTACATGAGCCCGCCAGTCAGTACACACAGAGGACACAATCAGTATCAGTCAGTTTCCTCCCTCCAGTCCTCATACACACAAAGTCAAGCACTAACTGGCGCGCTCCGGTAAAGCCAGCCACGCTAACACTTTCAGGTTGCGTTCCAGCTATATAAATATTAACACTTTTTGAAGCACGTCAAAGAGTGTGTTAACAAAAAAATATATAGTTTGTTTCATCATGGACTTTGCGAACTCACTAACAGTGTTAACAGTGAGTTTGAAACGTCCATGATGGAACGAACTACACAGGGACTCACTGGAAAGAACTACATACTTTTTTGTTAGGCACAGGGCGAATAATGATTTTTTCCCAATCCCCAGTATTACAGGATTTTGAGCCAATGACGTCACGAGGACCTGCTCGAACCACACTTCACCAATATTGAAAAAAGCGAAGGAAAGTTGTTTTTAAAACCATCTGTTAAAAAAGCATTGAATGCGATCAGGGCTAGACTCTACAGAGAAGAGCTGGTTTTATCAAGGGGCCCCTTGAAAGTCTGGGGCCCTGGGCCGGAGCCCACTTTGCCCATGCCTCAAAAAGTCTCTGAATGGCATCGGACAGTCTTTTTTGGTGCACCCTCCCCCATATCCTCCTTTTCCATGAACTCCCTCACTACCACTCACCAACAATGCACCTCATCTTTCTATAGCACCTTTTTGACAAACATTTCCTTTTTTTATAGCCCTACTCATAGTTTACTCACACTCAGTTCTGTGATGTGCATGGTACACTTTCTTTGTAGCAGGCACATTAACCCTCTGCACTTTGTGAGTGGTCGGAGTACCCATGTGAGTGCACGGTGAGTGATCCGACAGTGTGAGAGTAGGGTAAGAGGAGTGACTGTAGGGTGAGTGAGGTGACCATATGATTTGAGTGCGGATGTAAGTGCAGAGTGGGACAGAAGAATGCATGGTTAGTGATGGGCTTGTTTAAGTGAGATTGCAGATTGAGCAGTGAGGGGGACAGGTGAGTGAAGTGTGACATAAGTGCAGGGTGATTAGTGTGCTCGTGTGACTGCAGGGTGAGGTACAGGGTGAACAGAGCAAGTGTATTGTGAGTGCAGAGTGATTACTGCGAGTGCAGGGTGAGCAGGTGAATGTGGGAGTACATGGTGATCAGTGTAAGTGCACTGTGATTGCTGTGAGTGCTGGGTGAGCGCAAAAGTAAAGGACGAGAATGAGGAGCGAGTTGTCTGAATGCAGGGTGCCTTCACAAACACTTGAAGTAACTCAGCATGTTATTGACGGCGGCGTAGGGTTTTCAGATATAAATTAAACTATTGCTATTATGGCGCTAATCAGGGATCGAGGGTGGGGGAAATAAATAAAGTGCTGATCCTGCAACAAACTTTCAATCCGGCAGAGGGCCTGAGCAGACGTGACCTTACTTGTTTTCAGGTGTGTTTTCTTTAATCTAAGGTTAAGAAAACATGCCTCTGTCAGAGCTCCCCACTCTTCTTGTTCTAAAACTTTGCCGAATCAGTATTTTACGGAAAGGCAATATGCAAATGTGGGCCACTTTTTTTAGGTTGCCCGGGCCGATTTTTAATCCCAATCCAACCCTGTTATCAATCATACACCCAAAGTGCGCCCAGAAACCTCATTTTTTATTTTTAGTTAATGCCGCTTTATATAGCACAAACTTTACCAAAAAGTGTCAGAGCGCTTTACAAAAGAACCAGGTAAGTTACAAAAGGTAATGTAACGTTGTGAGTATAAGCGCTATATAATGACAAAGTAGTAGCTACTGAATTAACAAAGTGCCTTAGGTCTTTCATATGGAACGGGTCAATAAAAGCTAACACAATACTTTAAAAAAAACATCTCTATTAACATCTGCCCCACGTGTTGCCTCTTTAACAGGCCGACCAGCCTGTGACCTTGCCCACATCTTCGAAATCATGCCTCAACTGGTAGTGCCATATCTCATCAATGTACGCTTCCCTCTTCTCCCGTTTTAATTTTCCCACCTTGAGAGCCCCTCCCTCTGCCCCCGTCTCCACGCTGGAGCCCCCCACTTTACGACCCCCTCTTTCATCTCACACCCTGTTCAGATCACACTGTCTTATGGCCACAGTGCTATCTACCCTCATTATCCACTCTCATCAAAGCGCCTTTCATGTGGGGATCAGGGCCGCGCCATTAGGCAGATTATGGCGGTGCTCTAATCAGCTGCGCGAGACCCCGCGGACGGGCCTGTGAGGGCCGAGGAGGGACCACTCCACGTGTTTCAGGTACATAGAGAGCGAACTCAGGATTTTCAGGGTGACTGAATAGAAGGGTCACAGGGATCCTCAGAGGGCGGTGCTGGGTGGGCACTGTAGGTGGAGGGTGGGGCATTATTAATCCTGAGCCTCTTCAAGGTTTAGTGTGGGACAGGCCAGCACTGCATATGAGGGCTAGGGGTGCCTTTTAATGTGCCTGGGTAGGCCGGTCACCACCCACGGACACTCCTGCTACTAGGCTCGGACGCAGCGCAGACTCCTACTCACCTGAGCTGAGGGCTGGGGCGGCTGGGCCTAGCCTGCAGCTTCAGTTAGGCGCGAGCAGGACCGCATGAGCAGGGCAAGGTTAGCCAGGCAGGGGCCGGGGGGGCTAATAAATCAATTTAAATTATGGCTGCTGTGACAGACTTCGACAGTCCTGCGTAGGAGCGGCTGTGTGGCTGAGTCTTCTTCTTGGGATGCCTCACGCACACTTTTAATTGCGTGCGCTCAATGCGCATGTCAGGAGTCAGACAAATTCAAATCACTGCATTGGTCAACATCCCTGCCCCACCCTGAAGCGTGCGCACATGCGTCGGTCGCGCAAGCAACTGCGTGCCGCCTACTCGCTCCCACCTACCCACCATTTATTATAAAGAGCCTCAGAGGCCTCGGCAGGGGCTGCGCACCATTTATTAAGAGCCTCCAGGGCCCCGGCCGTGGCTTTACATACCATTTAATTTATTAAAGCTGCCGTGCGCACTGCGCACCGTGCACCATAACTATCATTCATGATGAAGTAAGTGATGGGGCCCCACTGCAAAGCGGGGGCGGCGGGGACCTGTGTTACACCCCTGCTTTTGCTTCCTTCTTCTGAATTTCTGTTCTGACCTTCCTGTGAATTCCTGTGTTCATTCAATGTACCAGCTGAGCATTACTCGTTCTAGTATCTGTTGGATACTTGCTTGAATTTCTTGTTTTGAATCCTAGTTCATGTTTCCATGTGCTAGCAGGGCAATACTTGCTCCATGCCTGTTGGGTACATTCTTGGATTCCTTGTTCTGAGTCTTAATTCCAGTTTCCCTGTTTCAATAGGCCATTACTTTCCCCGGTGCCTGTTAGGCACAACCTGCTCTTATTACCAGTATTTCTTTTCTTGATCTCTAAAGCCCTGTTTATAAGTCTTTGCCTTGGTTTTCTCCCTGTCTCCTTGCCATCTCTGTGGTTACCTGAGCTAGTGCCAGTGTAATACCTGTCTTTATTTCTTTAATATTATATGTTTTCCTGCTCTAGAGCTTTATATGTCCTGTATTCCGGTTATTCTTTGTACTCTGGTTTCCTGTTCTATAGTATTTTGTTTTTTATGAAAGAAGAACAAAGAAAAGAAACGAAACAAGTCTCAAGGCCAAAGACATTGAACATGAAGTTGCGCTTGTACGGGGGGGAGCCTCAATTGCAAGATGAACAAATTTGTAAACGGTAGAGTTGGTCTGGGGGGGTCAGTGGGATGGATCAAAAAGCAGTAACAAATAAAAATTAGACAAGGAATGCCAGGATCAGGGGGAGATGGAGGTGTCTGGATTATCTTTGAACGGGGGTGTACATATGTTCCCTCGATAGGTGTTCCACTGACTCCAAATTGCAGTCCACGCCTTAGGCTTGCCCCTAGCCAAATACACAGTCTTCTCTCTGAACATACACCAATCCATATTTTCCTTCCATACTGACACGGTGGGCGGCCGCCGGGAACCCCACAATTGTGCAATATCTCTCTTTGCGATCATGTTCCCAAGGGCCGCCCACCGAGTCTGGGTAACGTTGTAATCATACGGCCCCCTGACATTCAACAAACATCTCCGGGCCTCAGGCAGCAAAGCAATCCCGGTGACACACTCCATCACAGCATGCACTCGATTCCAAAATGCGGCCACCTCCCGGCATTCCCAAATGATACGGAGGAAAGTAGCACTCAATCCACAGCCACGCTTGCATAACCCATCCGCAGAAAAACCCATGGAGACCAACCGAGGACCAGTGACATACACACGATGAAGGATCTTAAGCTGGACGAGGCGGAGACGGGCGGGAATGGCCACCTCCTTAGGGAAAGATAGTGCGGACTGCTAGTCTTCATCATCCAGTTCCAGCCCGTCTCTAGTCCAGGCCTTCCTGAGGCGTACGAGGAGATCCGCCCGATTGTTAATCAATTTTTTATATATTAGTGAAATAGTACTATCGGGCAGATGACCATCGAGTATACGATCTTCCAGCGGGGAGGACTCAGGAATGTTGGGATCGGAGGCGAAGACCGCGATCAAGGCATGACGAATCTGCGCATACCTAAAAAACTCCCTGTCACTCAGTTCATATTCGTTCTTTAATATCTCAAAAGTCTTGACAGCACCCTTAGCCCAAATGTCACCCACTCTACTAATTCCAATCATGTCCCATTTCTCAAAACCTTTCATTGTCCAGAAGCATCCCAATCTCTCCGACGCATACAATGGAGTCGCACGTGTCAATCGATCCTTCCAACCCAAGGCAGCAGTTGCGTCACACCAGACTCGCACAGCAATCTTAGTAGGTCCTGTTAAATTTCTCCCTGCTCCCTTAGAATAGAGCGCCCTGTTGTAATTCCCACCCGGCAACTGATACTTATCCATCTCAAATGCCGGGTTTGGGCTGGGTGCATACGTCGCGTGATTAATCGCGCTCAACTGGGAGGCCCAATAGTACCGCCTGATATCCGGGAGCGCAATGCCCCCGTCATACCAGGGGAGGGTTAGCTTAGCGAGAGCAATTCTTGCACGCCCATCCCAGATAAGCCGCCTCTGTAAGCTTTCCACCTCCCGGAAGTAACTCGCCTGGATGGTGTCGAGCGAGTTCTGAAGTGCATACAAAAACCGTGGCAGGGACATCATTTTAAAGAGCGCGGCATGACCGAGCGGCGACAATGGCAATTTATGCCAACGAACAACGTAAAGCTTCAGCCTCTGGAGAGAGGGGAGCAAATTACGCTCATAACGAGCAACAGGGTCCAATGATATAAAGATCCCCAGATATTTGAATCCCGCGTGTGAAACCTGAATGGGAAATCTACGTGGCAAGGGGGGGAAGACCACCCGAAATCACATAAACACAGGATTTGGTCCAGTTGATCACTAGACCTGAATTCTTGCCAAACGAGGTAAGAACATCGAACAAGACGTTAAGCGATTTTCGGGGGGAAGTGAGGTATAAAAGGATGTCATCCGCATAAAGCGAGATCCGGTCTTCAAAATCGGGAGTCCACTGAATACCTTTTATCGAAGGCTTCCAGCGGAGCCAAGCTGCGAGGGGCTCCAAGGCTAGCGCAAAAAGCAAGGGAGACAGCGGGCACCCCTGTCTCGTACCCCTCCCAAGAGTGAAGGAATTGGATACCCGGCCGTTGACGACCACCTGAGCCAGGGGTTCCTTGTATAGCAGTTTCACCCACCCGACAAACTCCGAACCGAAACCAAATTTCGCGAGGGCGGCCCAGAGATAAGGCCATTCAATAGTATCAAAGGCCATCGTGGCGTCCAAGGAAGCCAAGATGGCCGACTCTTGAAGTGACCCTGCCCTCGCGAGAGCACCATGCAAGCGCTGCAAGTTGTGTGCGGTGTTACGGTGCGGGATAAAACCAGATTGGTCCGGATGGATCAGGTCAGCAATCACTGTAATCAACAGGTTAGCCAGAACTTTAGCTAAAATTTTAGGTTCAGCGTTCAACAAAGAGATGGGCCTGTACGAGGAGCAACGATTCCGAGGCTTGCCCTCCTTGGGAATTACCACAATTGTAGCCAATCGCTGATCACAAGGGAGGGCGCCAAGGTCTCGTGATTCCATGAACATTTCTCGGAGATACGGTGCAACTTTATCAGGGCACAATTTATATAATTCGATGGGAAAACCGTTCGGGCCCATGGCCTTGCCGGAGCGAACAGAACGAATAGCGATCGCAATCTCATCCGCAGACAAAGGAGCTTCCAGCAAGTCACGGTCCACCTCCGATAGGCACGGCAACGTAATATCACGTAGCAACAAATGGGAGTCTTCCTCATCCCTATCAGACACCGAGGAATACACAGTACGAAAATAGTCCGCAAAACACTCCACAATCTCGCTCGGTTCAGTCACACACTCATCATTCAAATTCCGAATCACTGGAACCACACGATTCGCCCTTTCTTTCTTATCCAGCCACACAATCAATTTACCCGCCTTGTACCCGACATCATACAACCTGCCCTGTTGCTCCCTGTGCATTGTTTTGGCGGCATCCGTGACAAGGGACTTATAATCCAGCTGCTTTAGACCAAGGGTGTGGAGTCTATCATGGGTAACACCTGATTCTAAGTCATTCTCCAGTTCGACTATTTCGGCCTCAAGACGCACAACCTCTTGATTCTTAGTTTTCTTAGCTTCAGAAATCAAGGATAAGGCCTGCCCACGAATGACAGTCTTGAAGGCTTCCCATAGTGACACAGATGAGGACACAGACCCCTCGTTTTCAAGGAAGTTTTGATCAAGGGACTTTATCAAACTGGCGCGGGTTTTAGGATTACGCAAGTACCAGGGTTTTATGGGAGCGACTCGCCCCGCGCTACTCACTCCAGCATCCATACGAAGCCACACTGGGGAATGGTCTGAAATGCCCCGGGCAAGGTGTTGAATCTCTCTAATTAAAGGGGACTGGGCAGCAGGCATAAGGATGTAATCGAGTCTAGAGAGACTTCCATGAGCCCCAGAGTGAAAAGTGTACTGACTCTGCGTTGGATGCATCAACCTCCAGCCGTCTACCAGACCAAAAGTGTCCAAAAATCCACTAAGCCATGACTGGGATTTGAGAAGATCCCTGGGGGGATGACGATCTACGGTACCAGAAACAACAGAGTTAAAATCCCCGCCCATAACCAAAATACCCTCAGGAAGTCCCAGCACAACTCGCCCAATGTCTGAAAAAGTGGAGGTCTGGAGGCCCGGGGGAACATATATGGTGAGCAACAAAATAGTCCTACCCTCCCATCTGCCAGTGAGGGCGGCGTAGCGCCCCCTGTCGTCAAGAATTACATCGTCTATCTCCAGGGGGAGAGAGGACCCAACGAGAATGCCCACCCCCCTAGAGCCAGTGGTGAAACCAGAATGTGCGGCAAGGCGATAACCCCACCTATTCATGGCGTGACACGTGTTGCCCACTAGATGCGTCTCCTGTAAAAGAACCACATCGGGGGACAGGCGACGGAAAAATTGTAGCACCACACCCCGTTTTATCCTGTCACCCAACCCATTAACATTCCAAGATATTAACCTCAACCCACTACCCCATCCCAACAAGTGATGCAGAACTCACCCCACAAAAAGCACAACATTCGAGTCATAGAGAAAATTAATACGTTGCCTTGAGGAAGAAAAACAAACTTACAAACAACCCTCCCCACCCGCCGACCGAATCCCGTTACAACTCCCCCCTCCCTGCACCCCTGCATTAGACTAGAAAGCCACCCCAACTTGCAGTGTGCCTGTCGCCCTACCATTACCCAATCTACAAAAAGACCCTGGAGGAGGAAAGAGACCCACCACCCCCGCCACCCTCGGGCATACAACAATGAACTACAAAAATAAGGAGGTTATAGAACCCAGCTGCACAAAGTAAAATGTTCGGAGATCAGGGGCCGAATCATCGTTTCTGCTCCGGCTCACCACCCTCGGCACCACCAGGGCGCTCAGTTCTGTCGTTCCGGGCAGGCAGAGAATCCAGCCAGTCACTCACATTCTCTGGTCGGTCAAAGAAAAATGTCCGGTCCTCGTATTCCACACGAAGCCTGGTAGGAAACAGCATAGCGTATTTCAGGCCCATGTCACGGAGACGTCGCTTCACACCCTGAAAACCCATCCTTTGCCTCTGGACACGTTGAGTGAAATCCGGGTAGAGATTGACTGTAGAGTTTTCGAATTTTACCGGGCCGCTCACCCTCGAAGCCTGCAGGATAACATCCCGGTCCCGGAAGTGAAAAAGCTTGGCAATGATAGGCCTTGGAGGGGCGCCCGGTTTCGGCTTTCCACCCGCAAAGCGATGGGCACGCTCCACTGCAAAGAACTTGCTCAGTCCCTTGGGGGCAAGATGATTCAAAACAAGGTCTTCCACCAGGAGGTCCATCGAATGGTTCTCAGGGTTTTCCGGGACACCTATGACGCGGATATTGTTGCGTCTTGCCCTATTCTCGAAATCCTCCAGTCGATGAGACATGAGATCATTGGTTGACTTCAGGTTGCCAATCTCAGTTTGAAGTTCGGACACATCGGCCGTGAGGCTGGAGGTCTTCAAATCCAACGATTTCACCTTCTCGTTGGTTTTAGACAAATCGGCTCTGATCAAGGTGACATCGATAGCAACCGTGTCGATTTTGTTAACTAGAGCCTCATACTGCTGGCCGATGGTCTCCTTCATGCCAGTGATGGCGCCCATGATGTCGTGAAGAGACGGATCAGTAGGCAATTTGGAATCGTCCTTGGCGTCCTCCGGGGTACGGCTGGTGCCACCAGGGGATCCTTTAGGTTGTGTATACCGATCCATGACATTGGTTTTGACCGACCCCCCACGAATGGGCGCCTTAGTTTTCTGTTTCTCACATCGCCCCTCGCCGCCATACTGGGAGATAAGCCCCGGAGGGGCCCGTGAGACCTGGTGAAAATGGCCGCCTGCGGGCAAGTCACCAAAAGTCTACAACAGCAGGCTTGTGCGGCCGAGGCGAAGATGTAGTTCAACACAGTTGCGTAGAGGAGAGAAGGCACACTGATACAACAGAGCCTGGGTGAATCTCCAACAGAACGGAACTGTCGCGCCGTCAGACGATGCCAGGACCCAAAAGTGAAACCGAAAGTCGATGCAAGGCTACTGGGGGAAGACCCCTCAGCCGTTGTTGTTCAACTCCGTCCCGGCGTGCCAACTTGCCAAGTCCGAGAGGTGGGCCTCGAAAGTTCGGATAAGCGTAACTTCGGTTCCCAAAGTCCAAATCAGAATTTTAAAGGAGCAAAGCGATCAGCAGAGGTTCATCTTCAAGAGCCCATCTGAAAATTCAGGATAACGTCAGGATAAATTGCAAAGAGTGGCGAGGGTCCCGGGAGCTCTGTGCTCACGCGGCCATCTCGGACGCTCGCGTAGCTCCTCCTGGTTTCCTGTTCCATTCCAACAGTGCTCCACTGACTATTGCAGTTCATATCTCTTTTCACTGTGGCCTCTGGCTTAGTCTCCTTGGTGATCAGGTAAGGGAAAGACTTCTATTATTGCGCCTAGCTCCTTTGGGTCCTTCTCAGTCTTAGTGTTGTTGTCCGTGTAGGTCCATCTTGCACTGAATACAACAGTTTCATAATTGCAGGCCTACCTATGACTTTGCTGTATGACTGTTGTTAAGAGCAATATGCGGGAGTCAATCCAAAAGGGGTTTCCCAAACTACTAAGAGACCTATTACTATAAACCAGTACATCGTTTATTTTGATCAAATCTCGTTCTTGTCTGACTCCTGTCTCTCTCTGTGTCAGCCATTTCCTGTCCGCTGTAATTCTGTGACCACAGTTATGCTTTGAGTAACCTGCTATTTACCTTTTTCTGCCACCTTGCTGGGTATTACCTCTACAATCATCCTGTCCCTGTCTTTGCTCCCTGACACCTTGACAGGCTGAAGATGGGTTTTATCATTGCTTCCTGTCACATGTTCAGGATCAGGCCATTTGAAGCAATCCACGTTAATCCCCTCCCCTCGAAAATACTTGGTTCATCCCAATTGTCCCCCTTCCATTACAAAAGGTGAAGTCAACACAAGTATCATAATAAACAAATACGGCTCCAGGACTATGTTTAATGCATGCTGATTTATTTCATTACAATGGTGCACTCTGGACACCATATCTAACAAATTGGTTAAATTCTATTATTTTAAATTGAAGTGGCCAGTGTCTTGAAAAGTGTCAGTAGTCATTCTAATGTTTAAAACGGCAACAGGGGAGACCCGAACATTTACTGGTCAATATCTCCATAGTTCTAACATGAAATTCGTGGTCTGGTTCTGGGATGGGGTTATTCTAACACCTCCTCAAGCAAAATAATGATCAGAGCCTATTGAGTGGGTTTGTGCTCTGGAACTAATACTGACAAAATATGCTGTTATTAAAAACAGCTGCATGTATGCCGTCCTTGTGGATCTTAAAGAAATGTTGATTGCTTTGATTGGCTCCGAGGAAAGACGGCCTGGATGTTAACATCGAGGCTGTGGATTTTAGCGTAATTATCTTGTTGCTGCAAGCGCACTGTAATTACTGTACGAGAGGCGCCCTGTTTGCATGACGGGTTCCCACCAGTAAAGTATCACTGAGGTACGTGGCGCAGGTTAAATAAGCATTAATGCACAAAAAAGACCCTGGCTTAAATTATCCTCTCGTTCCCTGAGCATTTCTAAAAAAACACAAGTGTAATTTAAGTTTACATATTATGAAAGTCTCAGTGCTCTAAAACAGCGGGACACTCGGTGCCTCATTAATAAAGGATAAACTTGGAGCCCATCTACAGCACATTTTTTGGTTATTTACTTAGAAATATACATGTATTATAAATGCACACACACACACCTCGTTACCATAACACTGCCCCCAGGTCCCAACTAGTTGTTTCCAACTGCAGCGTCGGTGGCAGGCAGGGGTGGGCTGCACAAGATCACGAGTCGCAAATCTTTTTTTTTTTTTTTTTGTGAACCTTTATTTGTAGTACATGCAGTTACAAGTATGGGCCTAAACCATCCCGGCCGACCGCTAAACAGAACGAGAATACTGCAAGCAATATGTATAGTTATAGCAGTTCGAAACCCGGGGTTATAAAATAACAGTACATGCCTTGTAATCAGACACAAACAGAGTGAAATCAGAATTGAAGAATTTCATTTTCAAATAAGAAACTAAGGAAGAGGTGTCGCACAGCCATACACAGTCCCGCAATAGTGTTCAAGTCAGGATATCTACAAACAGTGTTAATACGAAGGGAATATCGGGGGGTAAGATATACAAAGCAGAAGAAATGCAGGCTTAACCCCAGCGTGTAGCAAGTTCAACTCCCGCCCCTCATCACCAAACATACCGCAAAGAGCGTGAGCGACGACGACACTAAAAAGAGAAGAAAGACTAAAGGGCCATAGAAACAAATATCGCTCAGCCACCCATCCCGCAACCCCCCACCCTGCACACCCGCAGAAGGCCACGGCCTACCCCCCCAGCAGCGTGCCTGTCGCCCTAATAGAGACCCGAAATATAGAAAGATAGAGAAAGAGGAAAAGACAGGAAAGTAAGCGAAGGAGAGCCCTCATCGTGCCGCCCGGCCCCGCCCCTCACCCCTACACTTCGGAAATCCCAGAAAGGAAGTAATACTGTAATGAAGAACAATAAATCCCAAGCACAATAGCGATGAAATATCGATCAAACATACCCACTGTACCACCTGTCCACAATAAAGCCAATAGACCATGAACCACTTCATCCCTGACCCTGTCTGGTAGCGGTACCGCCAGAAGTCCACTCATTAATCAATGTAAAGCACAGTCCTTAGGGCCCACACAATATGGATGGATCTGGGTGGGGCGCCGACCCAGAAAAGCACAAAATCCAAGTCCATCGAAGTACCGACAGCAAAGATCAGACAATAGCAACTCCGGTCTCGGTAACTTCCAAAAGCTCACAGTTAATAACACCATCCAGGAGAGGAGAGTCACACAGTTTGGCCACCGCTGCGACATAACCAGGCCAGTCCAAGAGGGGAAACAGCGCTCCATCCCCAGCCGCCAGTTAGACATGTGTCCCAAGGAGACATCCATACGAGCAATCAAGTCGGTCCGCGTGGGCACGGGAGCCCGAACCTCGAGCGGCTCCCGGTGCCTCTGCGGAGCTGGAACTTCCTCCATGGACTCAGCAGCAAGTTCATCGGCAGCTCCCTGGAATCGGACCGTGGCCGTTAGAGACGGCGAGACAGCAATGGTGTCCATTCTTTCACCCAGGTCCCAGGCATGGCAAATCATGATCTCGTGCAGAACTGTTAGGGCAGCTAACACGTCCCAGGAAGTAAACTCCTGCGAATGCTGTGAGCATCCCGGCCCCATCCGTGCAACAGCCACCTGGCGTGGACGCGGGCCATATAGGAGAGCACCAGCCGCCATCTTAATCCAGTCAGCCGCGTCCCTCTTCACCACTGTCAGGGACCAGGCCTCACCTCGAGGGCACCACGGGATGCGTTCCCCGGGGCAAAAAACTGTGAGGCAGGCTCCTGAAAGGAGAGCCACCAAAAGGCTAAAATTCTTGCCAAGGCCCGGGAGTCGCCCGCCTATGTCAGGGGCAGTCCTTGGCTATACCCGGGCAACAAAGCTTGGGGAGGGGGCAGGAGGCATGCGCCCCCTCCGATCCTGTGCCACCACACTGCCCCTCAAGGGTCACCGCCCAGCGGACCGGGTCTTCACCACCAGCAGCGGTCCTTTATGTCAACGGCACCCACCGACAGGCCCCCCACCACCATCAACGGCCGCCGATGCTGCAGCTTCGGCCGGAGGCCCTGACAAGTCAACGCCCCGGTCTCATTGCCGCGTGTGCCGCGGAGCCGTCGGGGACGGTTCTCAGGATCTGCTGCACGCAGGAGCTTCGGGAGCAAACGGTAGGTGCCCGTTTTCTTTCTCCTATTAAAGTATGCCTTCGTGGCTCAGGATAGATGTCAGGATAGACGTGTGGGGCGAAAGGGCTCTCGGAGCCGAGCGACTATGTGGCCATTTCGAATGCCTGCTTGGCTCCTCCCCCATGAGTAGCAATTCTTAATTTATGGTCGCCGTCTCACTGCCTGGGACCCACCGGCCACCTAACCTGCAGGTTACGCTGTGCTGCGAATGTCAATACTGGCCCACCCTTGCCTCACCCTATGCCTCACCCTGAATGCTTGAAAACCACGCACCTGCGTGCTGCGCGAAATGTCATCCCGTACGCGCCGGTGGGAGTTATTTTAAAAGTACATTGCAGTTACACTACAGACAGACCCTGCTCTGCTGTTGCCAAATGTCCTGTATGACGAGGGGCTCCTGGAGCTGGGGCCCCCCCCGCAACGCGGGGGCCTGTGTTACGCCCCTGGGCGGCCCAGTGGGGGCCAAATTTTAAACTTGAAACTTGAAAGAGCACAGATGCCGGATGCAACACCAGGGCAGCAGTCGTCTTCTCCAAGGCAGCAGGAGGACACTTCTTCCCTTCGCATTACTAGGTCCCTGCGTGCCACACAGCGTGTTGGGGGAGGGTCAGCACCAACGCAGATCACTGTCCATTGTCTCCGGTCAGTGCCCGCCTACCGATTGCGCCACTCACCGCCACAGGGCCCCACCAGCGGCCACCTGTCCCCTCATTCGTCCACCACCTTCCCCACGATGCCGCAGGTAGCAGGCCAGAGCAGCTCGGCAGGTCACACAGGCATGGGGCTAGATCCAGAGGAGCTCGCACCAGGGCAGTGCTGCGAGTTCTGATGATATTTCTGCGAATGTGGCTCTCAAGCTGGGTATGCTAGAGCGTCAGGCACACATGCAGGGCACTCAGCTTAGGCCGCGGCAACCGTCCCACACTCCCCAGTCTCGTATAGAAGGCCTGTGTGTACCAAATTCAAAGCACTCCTGGGGGAGAGGGGGCCGCGCCGGGTTTCTCTCTGCCGAGATCTGCAGACCGCTGCTGCTACACAACGCCTTTCCCCCGGCGATGCCACTCACCGCCACGTTGCTTCTCCTCGCAGTGTGCCCCCGTCGCTGCAGACCAGCTCCGCTGTCTCCAGGGCCGCAACCGCTGATAAGATGGTGGTCGGCTGGCGCAGCCTCAGGATTGCAGGCCGCCCTCAGTGTCCCCGGGGCGCCCGTCGCCACAGGCGTGCTCCGTTACCCCCATCTGGGGCACACAGCTCCGGCGGGGCCCAAGAATGTCTTCAGCAGCACTCGCCCACTCCGCGGCAAGTGCCGGACCTGGACTCTGCAAAATGGCGACCGCCGCAGTCAGCAGGGGGAAGCCAGGTTAGGTCGGTGAGTTCTCTGTTCCACGTATAGGTGCCACTCCACCAGATCACCCGGTGGTGCTCCCCACCTGCTGTCACCTGAGCCCCCCCCCCAAAAAAAATGGCAGTTATCTGGTTTTAGCTCCGCTTATGATCTCTTTCTAAGGTGGGCTCAGCCAGAGCTCCCGCGGCGTGCGTCTCAGCTCATCTGCAGCGAGACCACTCCCCTTGTATCTATTTCAATGTCTTCCCACCCCTATCCCGCAACACCAGATACAGGGCCTCCAACAAGATCTCACTAGCTTCATATGGGGGCGGTCGTAGACCACGATTCTCCACAAGATCATCATGCTACCGCGAGACAGAGGGGGGCTAGCATGCCCCAACCTTCTGGAATACTATTGGGCCTCGCATCTCAGCTTTGTCTCGGAATGGACAACCACTGAAAGCGAAAAGATGTGGTTCCATATCGACAGGATGGTAATTGGGCGTACCATCTGGGATCTTACGTGGCTTCATCGTACAGCGTGTTCCCGCAGTGCCTATATTGCAGTGCCTACTGAAACGGTTCTAAATATATGGGACAAAGTGGCCGTGCATAAGGGACTAACAACCTTCCCCTCCCCCAAACCCCCATTGCAAGAAACCCACTATTCCCTCCGGCCCTCCACCCACAAACATTCGGCAAATGTTTTACTGGGGAGATGCAGAGTGATCGGAGATCTGTACGAGGGAGGGAACGCTTAAGACATTTGCCCGGTGCAGGGAGGAATTCTGTCTTCCACTGGGAGCGGGACTACAACATGCACAGCTGTAGCATTGGGCATCCTCACCAGAGATGCAACAGGCTGCTGTCCGACCATTCACTCCCTTTGAACGGCTGGTCCGTTCCTTCGACGAATCGAAAGGCCTTATTTCTCGGACATACCAGATCCTACAGCATCCTCCAGTACTAACTGCACACCCATATCAATGCCAATGGCAGCTGACGTCAGCCACGGAAATCACACCTACACAGTGGAATTGCCTATGGAGGGACATTCCGATGGTCCATCGTAGCATCTCACAGAGGGAAAATGCATACAAAATTATGACACAATGGTATTACACGCCCACTTGACTGCATAAAATGTTCCCTGCCACGTCCCCCTTGTGCTGGAGGTGTTCGAATGCATCTGGAGACTTCATTCACATATGGTGGAATTGTCCACTCCTGACCCTGCCCTGGAAGGAGGTCCTTAGTCATATTAAGAAGGTATTGGGCTTCCCCCTGCCTGAGTCTGCAACCATGATCCTTTTGGGCCTCAAACCTGATAACCTCAAAGCACTTACCCGCAGCGATTGGATCATAGCACTTCACATGCTTGGGGCGGCTAAACAACTTATAGCACTGTATTGTAAAAAAGCTGGGACTCCACCAATTGCCGCTTGGTTCATGCACTTGTGGCATGTAATAACTATGGAACTCTTTACAGCGCGACTGCAATCATGCGACACCCGCTTCACCGCAGTTTGGCGACCCTTAGTCAAATACCTCTGTAAAATAGAGCATGCATGTTATCTACCCTCCAAGCTTAGAGCGCTGCGACTCTTTAAAGATGCTATACTCCCGCCACACCCCAGTAGGCTCCTCATGTAATCAGAACAACCTTGCGAGTCCCCCCCTTCGACAAGCATTAAGGTATCCACTCTCAACACCATGTACCGCTGCGCGGATCCCGTCCACTCGCCTGGCCGCTTTCGTTGCTGTATACTTCTCTTTTCTACTACTTTCTCTTTTTCCGACTCTTTTTCTGTCCATTCATCGTTACCCACTTTTTATGGGCCTCTTGCCCGTGTTCTCAATGTTATTGATTTTAAATAAGGTCCAGAGACTTTCCACAGCACGCTAATATTGCATAGGTACTATGTTATGCGGCCGTCCAACAAGGGTTGTAGGCGACTTGCTGTGTTCCAACTAGTCTACTAATGCCTTTTTATATTTTTGGAGAAACTTTGATGAAACGCGTCCGGCCCTAAGTGGATTGTGTGCTTAACGCTGTGTACATCTGGACCTATGTTCTACTCTTATCTAGAAAATAAAACAGATTATAAACAAAAAAAAAATACCCGCCGCACTCCAACTGCAATTTGCACACTATGGGCAGCTCCGACGTTAGTCACATGACGATGATCACATGACCTCCTCGATTGAATTAAACACACACTTTTACAGCATTGCCCCACACAACCATGAGCATTCGCTCATGTTGCTAGACGCCGGGACCTCGCCACACGGACTGGAACCGAGAAACCCCTCGGTAAGTTTCTTTTCCACTGTAGCTCTCCAGGGCCCATTTTTTTAAAACTCCACCCTAACCGCAGCCTCGTTCTTTAGGTAATCCTCCCTGAAGACAGCAGCTTCCACCCACTGATTTACTGCGAGCCGACTGACCCGGTAAGCATGTAACAGCCATACTCTTGTTTATGCTAACCCGATGCTTAGACAGGCTACTTTACCTGATGCCCAGCCGACTGACGCGGCAAGCATGTAACAGCCGTACTCCCGTTTATGCTAACCCGATGCTTAGACAGGCTACTTTACCCGATGCCCAGCCGACTGACCCAACAAGCATGTAACAGCCGTACTCCAGTTTACGCTAACCCAATGCTTAGACAGGCTAATTTACCAGCTGCACACAGAGTTGACTCATTTTCATTATGTCCATAGATTCCTATTGAGGAAGTCCATTATCTCCAGCGATCCCGGCGACGACCATCCATTTTGGTTTCCTCAGTAAGCCACCTACTCTGCACCAATTTCTGATCACTAAACGCATCATTAGCATTATTCTTACGGGGTTTCACTTATTTCTAAGCAAACCTCAATGACCCAGAGGCACTATTCTGATATGACCTAATACGACAACCACGTATTGCCGAATGTTGTTTGTACAGCTGTTTTCACCGGGTAAAAGCCGTACAAAAGGGGGTGGTGACGGACGGAGCATCTGAATCAATCAAACACTCACACCCAGTCAAAAGATCTGGGTTTAATCCATCACCGTTCTTTAGCCCACTCTGCCACCCCAGTTCAGACATGGCTATATGCAAATCATTCTGACCCTGTGCCTCATGGGAACAGTCCAGCCCGAACTGCCAAGCCATGTCTTCCCTGGACCGGAAACAAGCTTCCGAGGACCGGTTTCTGGCATTCCAGCCGTCTTCAGCCCGGCTTGCTTGAATCCAGTGGCAAAGTGAGCAAGGGACTCACGTCTGAGCATACCCTGCCACACTTATGGCGGCCAAAAGCAGTACAAAAGGGGGTGGTGATGGACGGAGCATCTGAATCAATCAAACACTCACACCCAGTCAAAAGATCTGGGTTTAATCCATCACCGTTCTTTAGCCCACTCTGCCACCCCAGTACAGACATGGCTATATGCAAATCAGTCTGACCCTGTGCCTCATGGGAACAGTCCAGCCCGAACTGCCAAGCCATGTCTTCCCTGGACCGGAAACAAGCTTCAGAGGACCGGTTTCTGGCATTCCAGCTGCCTTCAGCCCGGCTTGCTGGAATCCAGTGGCAAAGTGAGCAAGGGAAAGCCTTCCCGTCAGCCTTAGTAACCATGTGGTTCTCCTTTCTCTCCCTCTAACACACATAGCATTGATTATTGAATGTACACAGGCATGACTAAATGTCCTGAGCTAAATGTACACAGGCATGAATAATTATATGTCCTGAAGATGATCCACCCTATTTTTTCCAAGGGATCGAAACGCCATCGACAGTCTTTACACATTACACCATAAGCATGTAATATATTGTAAAGTTTATTGTGCAATGGTGTTCCTACGTTACCTGAGTCTGCTATATTCCATGTTATGCAGACACGTCCTCCTTGCCTGAACCTTTACCTATTTTGTTGTTTGTCTTGAAGAACCGGGCCTTTGGGCCTGGCGGCGCAGGGCACGCCTGAAATCTTCGAGTTCACCTGCCTTGTTGGACAGAGACACGGAATACTCTGTTGGCGTAGAAAACCAAGTTTATTAGCTGCAGCTAAGCACAGTTGTCCAAGAAGTACACCAAGTAGGTTCTCAGGAGACTGCCACTTTACTCCGTGGCTCACAGTCTTTTATAGCAAAAATACACCTGTACAAACATACACCCAATGCACAAAGTTTTAGCCAATCAGAAGAGTTCGAAAACAAGGTGTTGGGCAACCAGAATGCTCTCTGCTTACATGTTGTGTGTTATCGAGCCATGTGTACAACAGAGGGGGACGAAAAGGGGACGATATTTAGAGGGGTCCAGTGTACCTGTCCTAACAACATGTAACAAAAGAGTTGTACAAAGTTCCCCTGGGGGTCATCTTATAGAAGGGTCTCTCTCTCTAAACTGACTGGTGTGGTCGATATTCAGGGAACCAGTCAGGTCCCTTGTCGGAACTAAGAAACCTCACACAACTAATGGGCTGGATGACATGTTTCATTTAGCCCTTGTGGTGTTGTATCATCATCGGCTTCCTGCTCCTACGTCAAGCTGGCGCTGCAATGCCTGACGGGTGACAACAAGTGTTACACTTTTGTGGAGATCTTTTGTTCCTTGTCGTGGTTTGATAGTGTGTGAGAGACTTAGAAAAAACGGGGGGGGAGTAATGAGCGTAAAGTGAGTTTAAAAAGGGTTGGTTAGTCCACTAAGTAACCTTTATTCATGTGGTAAGCCACCCTACCCGGGAGTGGGCGTTAGTGTATACAGTATACAACCGGCTGTTCCGCGTGTCAATACACGCCGGAGTGTGGGGGTAGGTTCTGACTGGCAGTGGCCTCGCGCCTCCAAGGTAACTATCGCAAGGCGCAGGCCCCACAGGAACGAGCCGCGAGGCCCTACTGAGAGTTTACAATGGTCTGACGGTACCGCAGGACTACCAGCTTGCCCCAGTAATAGACCTACCAGGTTGTATACTGTATAAACTAACGCCCACTCCCGGGCCCCTGATTAGTTTATGAGCACTACTTGGTCCTGAAGAATTACCCTTAGGGCATGAAACATGTTGACCACACCTGAGGGTTGAACTGAGACCATACTAACCTATTTTTGGTTCTCCATACCCCTCATTGTACTTTTTAATAGGGTGGCTTACCACATGAATAAAGGTTACTTAGTGGACTAACCAACCCTTTTTAAACTCACTTTACGCTCACTACTCCCCCCCTTTTTTTCTAAGTCCCTCATACACTATCAAACCACAGCAAGGTACAAAAGATCTCCACAAAAGTGTAACACTTGTTGTTACCCGTCAGGCATTGCAGCACCAGCTTGACGTAGGAGCAGGAAGCCAATGATGATACAACACCACAAGGGCTAAATGAAACATGTCATCCAGCCCATTAGTTGTGTGAGGTTTCTTAGTTCCGACAAGGGACCTGACTGGTTCCCTGAATATCGACCACACCAGTCAGTTTAGAGAGAGAGACCCTTCTATAAGATGACCCCCAGGGGAACTTTGTACAACTCTTTGTTACGTGTGTTATCGAGCCCCCAGAGTTAATCAATACTGGTACCCATAGTTCAGTGTTGCAATGGCAGGACATGTCTGTATGTTTCAAAAGAAAGGTTGTGAAATGGGAAAACACAGGGAGAGAATAGCGAAGGCCAAAAAGATAAGATAGGCAAGAGAAGAATACTAAAGGTTAACAGATAGTTGATACGGGGATTAGGTAGTCCAGACAAGGATTAGTTAGGCCGGCTAGGGTCTGAGATTGGTTTCAAAACAAGGACGGAGGGGTTTTTCAACACATTGCAGTCCAAAAGGGCAGAGATACTTCGTTCATCGAGCAGCCTGTGTAAAGGCAACACAAAATGGCGGCGAATGTAAGATGGAGTCGAAATTAAAGAACCTCAGACCCTCCTTTTGCCATTACGCAGGCAATTCACAAAGACTCACGCTAATCTGAATCAAGGTCGATGGTCATGAGGTCGTCAAGCTGTTGCTGCAACATCATCTTCATATTCTCTGTTTTCTGTGACATGGGTCTTGGGACACACATAGTAGCACAAAGACCACAGATTGCGGGGCCACATTGCGATCAAAGGCAACACGAAAAGATGATGGCCAAAACTACTCCAACAAAAGTCAATACCTTCCATCCCCATGTGGACAGTAGTCCCCAAAACCATCCCATCAGAGACCAATTTCCTTCGTCCTGGTGGATGGACTCTGCAATGTGGTGTAACTTAGAGATGGCCTGGTATACTGTAGGGGCGTTGTCAGGTATGTAAATGCAACAACTGGATCTGATCAATTTACAAACTCCACCACGATCTGCAAGAATGATGTCTAACACCATTCTGTTTTGTAATGTCATAAGGCGATCCGCCTGAAGCTCGGCAGTTATATTACGCAGTGCTCCGACAGTTTCATTTATTGTTGCTTCAACTACTCAAATGAGATGCCTGATATTTCTACTATTGGCCATAGGGCCCCAAAATTGGAGGAATCCCTTAAGGAAATCGCCTCCTTCTTGTCCTGCTGTGTCTTCTAAAGCAATAACCCCTCTACCGTACCTTGTCTTGTGATGTCCCGAAGGAGCTGTTTATGTTGGAGGGAGGAGAAAAGCTATATAACAAGTTCCTGAGAAATTGGCTGGTAGCCATATATAGGCTCTGTCATGGCAAACAAAATATGTCCCTTGAGACGCTACTAGTGGTGGAGAAGTTTAGGTATGCATAGTTATATGTGATGTTACAAGTGCTCTTTCCCAATTGGGCCTTAGAACTTTGACCATTTCCTTGGAGACATAAGTGACCTTGGTGGGGTACAGTATATATAGGTGGGGATCTTTTCCTTTTGGCTATGTCTGTAAGACTAGTGACATAATGTGTCACATTCTAATCAATGTATGCTTGTCGTTCGTCAGTGGGGAATTCATTACATTTCTTATAATGTTTTGACATAGCCACTATTCCTTTTATTAATGTGTCATGACTAACGTCGAATCCATCCCTATACGGACCAACAGGATGTCGATGTTGGTTCTCATAGGCATTGGCAAACAGAGGTGTAAGCCCAAGCAGACCCTTTTAGGGAGAAGGGTAGAACTAAATATGGCAATTCTCTATCTGTATTATGGGGTAAAAGTCCACATACCCAGCAATCGGTGGTATTGATCACCAATTGATGCTGATGTAACAATTGAATGAAGGAATTATTAAAATACTCCATTCTCCTAATCTGCTCATGCTCTGGTATCGTATGAAATTGGTGTGGGGAAGCAGTAGTACAAAAAGATATAGGCTGGGAAGTAGATATAGGTACAGATGTTGGCTGCAAAGTGTGAGTAGCGCAACCCACACAAGCTAATAAAATACATAAAAAGGTTAAAACACATAATACTACACCACATCTACTACATAATAATTTACAGTATTTTTTTCTTCATTTTTGTTCTTTTGTCAATTTCTGATTCACTAGAATTCATCCTCTAAAGTGTTGCTCGTGGCAATCTTCCTATCTCACTTAGCTGTGGTTATTAGCCGTCCTATGACACTGCAGGTCCTGCAGGCCTATTGCCACTACTCAGGTCACAAACCAAGTCTCCTACCACGACCCTGCAACTTAATTGGATGATTCAAGTATCGTATGAAAAAAAAGTACAATTCAGGAACAAAGAAAAGAAAAAACGTCTCAACTGTCTTTGGCCGCTTTAGGCCTCAAATTGTATCTGGTCTTGCTTGGCACAGTCTGGTCCTGGAAAAGTGTCTCTGGATGAGTTGTATTTATTCTGAAATGCAATGGTACAGCTTCTTGCACAACATCATCGTCTTCCTTCTCAGTCGGAGTCCATTCCAGGTGTGCATCGCTAAAAGGTACAAACCGGGGGACCCTTTTTCCTTCAAAATCACCTACACCTTTGCGGACCCACTGGTCAAATGGCAAAGGCAAGGGTACCTTTTTGAAGTGCACACCATGGATCCGGTTCTTCTTTCCAACCACTTTCACAGCTGTACGTGTCGTCAGTAGGACCTGTCTTGGCTCTCGCCTGCGAGGCTCCAAGTTCCTCATCCTTTGGAAGTTTTTCAGGCACACCCAGTCTCCGGGTTGGATGGTGTGCCCGGGATCTGAAGAAGCCTGAGGCAAAGCGTCTTGTACCTGCTGATGGAGAACACGCAATTTAGTGGTGAGGTCATGCAAATAGTCAACCAACATTGGGTAATCTATGTCAGAGTACTTCTTTGGTCTAGGGACACCCCAGACATTAGCCGGGCGTCCGAACACAATCTCATATGGGCTGAGTCCCACACGAGAATGAACAGCTGTTCGAGTTGACAAGAGGGCTAAAGGTAAAGCATCGGGCCAGGCAAGACCTGTGCTGGCTTGTATCTTCGCAAGTTTAAGCTTGAGAGTGCCATTATAGCACTCTACCAAACCCGCTGACTGAGGATGGTTTGCCGCATGGAATTTCTGCTTAATACCAAGATCGGCATGATTTGACCCACGAATTCACTTCCATTGTCACTCCAGACAATTCGAGGTAAACCAAACCTCGGGAAGTATTCTTTCAGAAGAACCTTGGCTGTAGACAAGGCAGTATTATCCTTTAGGGGGTAGGCCTCATTCCATCTAGAAAAGGCACACACCACCACAAGGACATACTTTAGGTTATTGCATCTCTCCATATGAATGTAGTCTATCTGCAATACCTCAAAAGGATACGTTGGGGGAGCAAAATGGCCTGCTGGGGCTGGTGTTCCCCTTCCTGGATTATGCATTTAACAAACAATACAATGTTTAACAAGATTGTCTGCACATTTAGGAATCCCTGCATTCTGCCATACCGGAGCCAAAAGCTTGCATATTCCTTTCGCACTGATGTGGGCTGGACCATGCCCCATAGTTACTACTGGAAGTACATAGGCGTCTGGTAACAGCCAACGTTGGTGTCCCGACAATTCTATCCAACACCCAGTCACATCCAACATTCCCGTACCAACTCTCCACTTACTCAATTCTTTCTCTGTAGCATCTTCCTGAATCATTTTCACACTTTCTATTGTGTCCTCACACATTCCTCCTTGACTGACCCATCTAGCAGGTCCAGCAACATACATATGACTTGTCACATCTCTTGCTGTCTCTTTCGCTGTCTGATCTGCAAAAGCATTTCCTTCACCCACATCATCAGTGATCCTCTTATGCGCACTACATTTCACAATTGCTATCCGAGTGGGTAAAGCAAGTGATTCCAAGAGGTCATTCACTAACTGGCCATGCTGTATTTTAGTACCATGTGAGGTAAAGAATCCTCTTTCCCTCCAAAGGCGGCCAAAACTGTGGGCCACCCCAAATGCATATTGGCTGTCGGTGAACACATTCACTCTCTTCCCTTTAGCCAATACACAAGCTCTAGTCAGAGCTATCAATTCAGCTGCTTGGGCTGAATTCTGCCTAATGTGTGCTGTCTCCACAATTGTATGCAAAGTGGTAACAGCATAGGCTGCAGTCGTTTCACCATTGGGGAGCTTAAAACACGAACCATCCACCCATAGGATCCCATCCGGGTCCAGGAGCGGCGTATCTTTTAAATCGATTCTACCTTTTGTCTCTTCCTCTGTATGGAAAAAACAATCATGTTGCTCCTGAGTGCCTTTCTCTACTGGGATCAGTAACAGTGTAGCTGGATTTAGGGTATTGCATCGTTTGATGTGTATGTGGCTAGCCAAGAGCGTCAGCTCATACCCAGATAAGCGGGCGCTCGTAAGGTGCTGAGTTTTTGTCCATGACAATAAGAGTATTGTTTAGTACCAATCCAGCAGACTGGCGAATGGAAACTGCTGTTGCTGCTGTAGCTTCCAGACAACTGGGTAATGCTTTAGCTACAGGGTCTAATGTAGCCGAAAAATAGGCACATGGGCGCTGCTTGTCCCCAAATTGATGTGTCAAAACTGACAACGCGCAACCTTCTCTCTCATGCACATAGAGTGTGAAAGGCTTACTGTAATCCGGAGTACCCAACACAGGAGCAGAACACAAGGAAGTACGCAAATCAGTAAAACTTTTCTGGCATTCCTCTGTCCAAGGGAGAGGTTGGGGTGTATCTTTAAGGGTAAGTGCTAACAGAGGTTTCACTAACAAAGAAAAATTCGGAATCCATTGTCTACAGTAAGAGGTAATGCCCAAAAAGGCACGCACCTCTCTCTGTGTGCACGGTACAGACATTTGTGCAATTGCTTGGATTCGTTTCGGGGTCAATCGCCGTCCCTCCTTCGACAAGCGATGACCTAAGTAGGTAACCTCTTGGTGACAATATTGCAATTTAGAGGGCGAAACCTTGTGATGAAGGTCAGACAAGTGACGTAACAGTGAGACAGTGACTTGTTTACAAATTTCCTCAGAATCAGCAGCAACCAACAGATCATCTACGTATTGAATAAGGGTGGCACCTGGAGGCAAAGTGAAAGCATTGAGCTGAATTTTCAAAGCCTGACTGTAAATGGAGGGACTCTCACAATAGCCTTGAGGTGCACGCTTGAACCGGAAACTTCGGCCTCCCAAAGAGAAACCAAAATATCCCTACTTTCCTCAGCAATGGGAATGGTAAAGAAAGCATTCTTAAGGTCAATGACCAAAAACCAGGCAGCCGAAGCAGGAATCATTGTCAATAAAGCAGTGATATCTGGGACGACAGAAAACTGGGGTACAACAATCTTGTTGACCTCCCGGAGATCGATCACAAAACGATAAACAGGTGGCTCGGACGAGTCAGTACGTTTATGGACAGGCAGAACAGGACTATTGCACACATTTCCTCTAGTCTCTTCAACCACACCTTTCTCAACCAGATCATGAATGATAGCCATCAGTGCTCTCTCACCATCACTCAAAATTCTGTACTGAGGAATGGGAGGTAGCCTAACATTGGACTTGAGGGTGACAACATAGGGTGGAATCTGCAAGAGACCAACATCATTGGGGCCTGTAGCCCAAAGAGTGGCAGGCAGGGAGCGTAATTCAAGAGGCAGTTGGTCTCTAGACAAAAATGTTGGGGAAATCAGTCTCCTCCCTAAAGTAAGATGTACACCAGAAGGAGAACAATGTAGTGTCGCATATAGTCTTTTCAACAAATCCAAACCCAACAAATTTTCACCACAACCAGTCGTCAGAATAAGCGGAGCCTTTAAATCATAAGGACCTATCGAAATGGGCAGAGGACAAGAAACTGGGTTACGAACTGGGGTGCCAGAAAATCCTACAGAAACATTTGTTAAGCCAGACAAAGGTGCACCAGGGAGTTTAGAGTGGATAATATAAATCTTCGTTGGACCAGTATCCAAGAGAAATGGCTCTGACACACCTAGCGCACCAACTTCAACATAAGGCATATTTTGGTCCACTGGAACTGAAATGACTCCCACACTTTGTCTGTGGCTGTCCCAGCTGGAGAAACCCTGATTCTCATCTTCCATATAATAATAATCATTATAATAATGGGCAGACTGAGTATTTTGCTTATCAAAATAATTCATGGAATTTTGAGGCGGAAAGGAACGTTGATCCTGGGACATTGTACCTCGCCCCCTCCCCCTAGGTGTTGACTGGAAGCCACCTCGGCCTCGCGGCCCAGGCGTACCACCAGCACGCTGCAATAAAATCGGGCAATTATTCTTGAAGTGACCTTCTTCCTTGCAATAGGCACATTGATTAGTACCCAGTGGAGGCCGTGGAACAAAGGGCTCAGGTTTCTGAAACAACCTCTGAAATTGGGGAGCCGGCTGAAACTGACGCTGAGCAGGGCGAGGGGGATAAACCTGTTGCAAAAGAACTTTCGTCTTTAATTCTTTGGTCTTTTTATCAAGTTTATCCTTCTCCTCCTTATCCCTATTTTCATAATACTGAGCAGTAGCCAATATCTGGGCAAAAGAAGAAACATCCCATGAACTTTCGGAATCTTTTAATTTATTAGAGAGTTCGGGAAGTAAATTAAATACAAATTAATCTACGAACAATCGTTGTCCACCCTCTGTGCTCATATCCTGACCACTGTGATCAAGGAACGTTTCCTCAAAACGAGTAAAGAAGTCAGAGACACGCTCATCCTTCTTCTGCTTACAGGCAGCTATCTTATCCCAATTAACTCACAGGGCGGGCATCATAGTTTTCATTAAGGTAATAATCCTACCAGGAAGTTGTGCAACTAAATCATCAGGTTTAGCACCGCCTACCTGGAGTCTATCAGCAGCCAGTATAGCATTCCAATCACCTCCTAATTCTTGGACGTGGTACTCTTTCCGAATCCTAGCCCACAATGGTTGTGGGACAACATTTCCCATCAACCTATCTATGTCAGCCAAATTCATAATACAAGCATCAACAGTCTGAGATAATTCTTTGTAGTAACCAGCAGGGTTTTTACGGGGGTCAGGTAAGGACTGTTTAAGGGCCAGAACCTCAGATCTCTTCCAAGGTACATGTACCCATATACGTTGGAAGTGTGCTGGTATAGGCCGATTACCATTCTGGGCTGCAACCGCTTCTCTCCACACTGGGGGAACCTCTCGCATAGGGTAGTGTTTCAGTTTGCGCCTAACAGAAGGATCAGGTTCAGACAAAGACCGGGAAATAAACATCGATCTGAAGGTGACAAGTGTCCCACAATAATTCCCTTATAAAAATCAGTCCTAGTATCCAGCAAACCCTTGGGAGCTAAACCCAATCCCGCAGCCTCCCATTCAGGCCCGGACTGGCCATAGCGGGAACCGGGCAATCCCCCGGTACGCGGCACAGGTGGGGGCCGGTTTTGGGCCCCTGGGGGATGTTTTTGTTACAGGGCCGTTTTTGTAGCATAGCTGCAAAATTGGCACTAACAAAATCGTCTGAAAACCGGCCCCGGCAAAGAGCTCGGCAGCACCCACAAACTCCCCTCCCCCCCCCCCCGATTGGGGAGAGGGGGGCGGCCGAGCACTTTGCCAGGGCCGGTTGTGGTTCCCAGTCCGGCCCCGCTCCCATTCCTGACCTAAAATGCCACACATGGTGTCAAAAACTAATCTTTGTATAGGGGCATCCCACTGCTCAAAAGTATCCATAATATCTTGTACAGTATACTCGGGACTATTCATAATCCACTTGTGGGCAAGGAGATCTAACGCATCTCGTTCTTGGGAATCTGGGAGTAAACTACGGGTCTGCCTGCGGGGAAGGACAGGAGTCAGACTTACTGACCCAAAGATAGGAGAAAAGAGACCAGAAACAGTCTCAACCATCCACTGACGGACAGAAGGGGAAGTTGGCAGAAAAACAGGAGATAAGGTATGAGGCGGAGCAGGAGAAGAGGCAACAGGTAGAACGGAGGTCGAGGGCAGAGAAGACTGAGGCAAAGAAGTCGGAGGCAAGGGAGCCGAAAGCAGAGGAGCTGGAGGCAGAGAAGCTGGCGTTAGTGATAGTGCCACAAAGGGCTGTGGTGGAGGTGCAGGAGCTGGAGCTGGTGGGAGAATAACAGGTTGCTGGGCGGGTAACAAAAGCGGGGGTGCATTAGCACCTTGTACATAGGGCGGGGGCGATCTTAACAAGTGAGACATTAAAGGATGCTTCTCAAGATCAGCATCGGGATTCAGGGAAGAAGTCGGCAGCACCGGGTAACATTTATCAATCGCCATGCGATGTTGCCTATCTGAGATCTCTATCGCATGATCTATTTCATTATCTTTAAACTGTTGGGCAGCCTGTATAACAGTCATGCCTCTTTCTTTCCTATCTCTTTTTGCTTGTTTAATTTCTTTCTGTTTGGCTTCCTTGCGCCAAAGGCGAAAAGAGTCAAACATAGCCGGCCGGGCTTTTCTTTTAAACAAAGTAGCTTCCAAATTGTCTAAAATATCAGGCTCAAAACTACCGTTATGTGGCCACGGTAAAATACCATCTTTCTTCGTATAGCGGACCCACACTTCATTAAAGGTGATGGGGCCCACACCATGTTTAGAGTAGAGCTCATAAGTAGGAGTTCCAGCCGGAGGAATTGGACAAGAGTCCTCCAGTCGGGAGCCCATATCGCAACAAAAACAACACCATTTTTTAGACTTACTGAAACCAGGCATCGTTACTTCACTGACTTCCTACAAACAACAAGGGGCTAATCAAAACAGCACAAATGTACTCACCCCTTGGCTTCGAAAATTGCAATTGTCGAATCTAAGAACCCAAAAACAAAGAAGTGGGAGCTACCCACCAGTACTTAACAAAATGTCTTCTCACGCCAACAGAGGTCCGTCTAACGTCTCGCAATACCAGTCATCACCAAAAAGGGACCAAGGCAGGACGGCAGTCAGGGCAGCAGTCACCAGCAGCCGTTGGAAAGGAGAAGCCACACTTCAAAAGACCATCGGTCCACTTTTCGACATACAGGGGGTCGCTGGTGTGGGGGCGCCTTCTCTGGAATTTCCCTGCGGGGCTCCTCACCAATTGAAGAACCGGGCCTTTGGGCCTGGCGGCGCAGGGCACGCCTGAAATCTTCGAGTTCACCTGCCTTGTTGCACAGAGACACAGAATACTCTGTTGGCGTAGAAAACCACGTTTATTAGCTGCAGCTAAGCACAGTTGTCCAAGAAGTACACCAAGTAGGTTCTCAGGAGACTGCCACTTTACTCCGTGGCTCACAGTCTTTTATAGCAAAAATACACCTGTACAAACATACACCCAATGCACAAAGTTTTGGCCAATCAGAAGAGTTCGAAAACAAGGTGTTGTGCAACCAGAATGCTCTCTGCTTACATGTTGTGTGTTATCCAGCCCCCAGAGTTAATCAATACTGGTACCCATAGTTCAGTGTTGCAATGGTAGGACATGCCTGTATGTTTCAAAAGAAAGGTTGTGAAATGGGAAAACACAGGGAGAGAATAGCGAAGGCCAAAAAGATAAGATAGACAAGAGAAGAATACTAAAGGCTAACAGATAGTTGATACAGGGATTAGGTAGTCCAGACAAGGATTAGTTAGGCCAGCTAGTGTCTGAGATTGGTTTCAAAACAAGGACGGAGGGGTTTTCAACACATTGCAGTCCAAAAGGGCAGAGATACTTCGTTCATCGAGCATCCTGTGTAAAGGCAACACAAAATGGCGCCGAATGTAGGATGGAGTCAAAATTAAAGAACCTCAGTCTGTCCTTTTGTGTTAGTAGGACGCTGAATGTGTCCCACTTGAATTTTTTATGTGTATATTTTGTCATATACCCATCTGATTATTAAACTCTGTCCGGAAGGACAAAGAATATAGCGCCTATTGAGTCTATATTTATTACCAGAAGTATTTGATTTTCTCTAGGAACCTCTGTCTTTAGAAAATATTACCGTCATTTAGTTCACAAATAGTGTTTAATCTGATCCCTTGGGAAAACTACCATTATTTTGTCCCAATGCCTTCAGATATTTGCTGAGGGATTGTGGCATTTGCAACAAGATTGAAGTTAACACTGCTTTCGTGCAAGGGTCAGAGGTCGTAAGCTGGGAGGATTTGCCAGGAGCCTCTGCAGACATCCCGGGACAGAAGCTGTTTTTCATTTTGACAATTTAGTGACTTTCAGCAGCACGCAATTTTAACACATTCATATATTTTGTTTTAATAATTCAAGTGACACAAGATAAAATGTTTGGCGTCGCATTTAAATGTATAAATTTTCCCTTGAGTGTTGGAATTATACTAGTCATGTATGCAATCCAATTTTAGTTATACTCGTTATGGCAATGGTAGATTTTGTCAATTTATAGTTGCATTATGCAATTTATTAACAATTATCTGTACCTGTAACTTTGCTGACAAATAGTTGCTGTGAGCATTCATATGCCATATGGGTTGTATGACAGTATGTTTTCTCTGTCTATGTATACCTTTCAAGAGGGAAGGGCTATTTATAATGCTGTAAGTTTAGGCGCCAAACAGATTGACAAAGGCTTCTAGCAAGCTGAAACGTGTCTCTTGTCTCATGGGTTAAGGGTGACCTATGACATTAAACTAATGCCGTATCCTGACAACCTGAAGTCTGTGCCTTTTTTCATGGATGTTTCTGTGAGAGCTGGATGTTGTTAAAATATATATATATATATATATATACATGCATATATATATATATATATATATATATATATATATATACACACACACACACACACACACACACACACACACACACACATACACCTTCGTTTTTGCAATTTTTTTTATTTTACTGTTAGGTAGTTGTTTCTAAGCCTACTAAGATGTGTTGGTTAATATAGGAAGGGAGATGTGGTGCATTTAGATAAACTCATGAGCCTACTTCACAAGACATGCCAGGCCATGCTAGGCTAAGCTCCGTTTGCCCTGAAGGTTCGAATCGAGGGTGAAGAGAGGTTTTGACTGTTGGAGAGCTGACTGGCAGCTCCCTACTGTTGTTCTTCATATTTAATAAAGCATCCCACCAGCAAATTGTGGATTGGCGCATCTTTTCACAGAGCACAGGCTATTCAGGTGTAAGTGGGGGTGTGCTCAGCTCCGCTTCCCCATCCTGCCAGCAGACGGCCCATTGAGGCAGACCTAATCCCTCTATTGTGTGGCTGTCTGGGAGGAATTCACAAAGTATAACTGTCAGCCACACCCAGTCATGTAACCCAAACACAGGATGCAGGCACAAAGGGCTAAGGGCAGGAAAATGCCAACTTTCGAAAAGATGTTTTTAAAAAGAAAAACATTCTAAAAATGGCATTTTCAAAATTATAATGGAGAATGAAAATACGACTTTACCATTAAAGATGGTTTTTCATTACAATTTCATAGGTACCAAACAGGATATATCTACCTGCTCCCAATTAGAAATTACAGCATATTAAATGTAATAAGGATTCCCTAATGTTATCCTATGGGAGGGGTAGGCCTCCCCGAAGTGAAAAAGGAATTTAGGAGTTTTTCACTCCCAGGACATGAAAAACTTTAAAGTACATGTCCAACCTTTTAACCCCTTGCATGCATCGGGTGGACATGTGCGTCGGATGGCCGAGGGCCATCCGGTTTTCGCACGCTTGGAATTCGCCCGCACAGCACGGGAATTCCAGTAGCGCCCAAAGGGTTAATTAAACAGAACCCTGTCCTATGGGCTATCTAGGGCCTACCTTAGGGTGACTTATATGTAATGAAAGGGGAGTTTAAGGCTTGGTAAGAGGGTTTTAATGGCAAGTCAACATGAGAGTTTAGAACAGCATTCAGGCTGCAGTAGCAGGTCTGGGAAATTCTTTAAGGTGCTACTTAAGTGGTTAGCACAGTAAGTGCTGCAGGCCCACTGGTAGTACTTACTTTACAGGCCCTGGGTATATGGTATACCACACTTCAAGGAACCTACAAGTAAATTAAACATGCCAATTGGGTACAAGCCAATTTAACCATGTTTTAAAGGGGAGGGCACAAGCACTTTAGAACTGGTTAGCAGTGGTACAGTGAAGAGTCTTAAGGTCAACCAAACAAATTAATCAAAAAGTGGAGGGTTATAGGTAAAACATTTGTAGGTGACCCTGCAGAGAAGGCCAGGTCCAAAAGCTAATGTGTGTATACTGTTGAGGATGCCACAAGACACTCTTCAGTATTGCCAATTGGTGGTGTGCCGGGGCTATATGGTGCAAGGGAAGGGCTCTTTCTTGTCTCCACAAGGTGAGGAGCTGTGCCGCTACAGCTGAAGGAGCTGCCAGACATGACAAAGAGTCTGCAGCGCCCCTGCAACCTAGATCTAGGCAGGTAAACACTCAGACCGGGAGGAAGGGGCCATCCGATGGTGCACACATGCCTTAATTTCCAACAAATGAAAGTGAAGAACTGGCGGAAACTGGAGACAGAAAAGTTGTGGTTACTGAAACCTGCCCACTGTGGATCCTGCTAACCTGCTTCCTCTTGACACATAGTAGTTATAGGCCAGACGCAGGCAGCATCCTCCCCCACAAGCATTGAGCCACCCCATCTGCTGTCATCAAGGGGAGGGGGAACATTCCTTGCGAGGAACAAGGACACAGAATAAGAGTGCCAGGCATTGCTAAATATGATGCACACATTCATGAGCTAGCGCGCGCCAGCAAAAACCCCCATTCATGAATGAAATGAGCACTTGAAGCTCAAACCTGCCCCTAGGACTTATCAGCGTAGGCACCACAGCAGTTTTCCCAGCCGTACACACTGCCTCAGAGTTGGAATTGTGGCCCATCATGTCTATTTTCTCTGCAGGTGAGCACTGGAACTGCTCTAGCCTATCACCATCAAAACAGGAAGGGGGAGGAGCAGTACTTTGAGCCAAATAACGTAACATACCATGTTTATTTGTAAAGCGCACGTTCACCCATAGACATCTTGGCGCCGAATATCAGATGTTTATTGTTACCCAACTCCATTTTACTCATTTTATCAACCTCAGTAGGATGAAAGGCTGAGTGGACCCGCCAGGATTTGAACCTGTGACCATGAGGTCAAACACAGACCCCTACAGTGGACTCATTAGTTCATTAAGCCACCAGACCCAGCCACTGGCACCATATATAAGCCTAAGGTGCTAAGCTTGCGAGACACTTGACTACTCCTGAGCTGAGAAAAACAAAGGGGGAGTCAAATATATATGTCACAATTGATAGTTTTAAGGACATAGGCAACTGTTACCTAAGTTCTTTACCACTTCAGAAACAGAAAAGGGTGAGTAGCTCCACCACTGCCCGAAGGGGCACCAGCATATCAGGGCATACCCTACTAAGCAAAAAGAGACTCTGAGCATTAACTCAATGAAGCACACCTGAAAATCTAGCAGACGTCGTGGGCAATAGGTATTGACACACCTACGGTATGGACCGCTACTGCCCAATAGCAAAGATCCAGTGGCCTGGGGCAAAGGAAATTACAGCAGGCCAAACTCCAGCTAAAGGTTCAGCATGCTCAGGCATGACCCCCACCTTCCAAGAGAGCTCTGTAACTGTCCTCCACTGCCACCCAGCCCTCAGCATGACGTATCAGCTATAGAAAGGCCAGAGAAATAGATTCACACAGGAAAGGAAAAATATCCTGTTCCAACTAATCACAGGCCAACAATCTCTAAGCAGAGATGCAGGGCCAGGCTGCCAGACACAGAGCACAGACTGAGAGGAGAGGCTTTCAGCAGGAGAGATCAGCCCAACATGGAGACAACTGACACCTCTCACACCCCTACCTGAAGGTTGTTGACAAAGTTTAAGGACAGGCAGGCTCTAGGGAGAAGAAAGGAGCAGGCTGCACTTCATCCCTTTCCTTGTACACAGTTTCAGTTTCAAAATGCTTTATTCGGTTTGTACAAGTACAACCATATAGCAACATACATCAATACAGTTTGAAAACATATTTGTGTAAGTTAAATAATGAAACTTATTAAAATTACATCGATATCCATGCCAGTCTTGTTAAGACCATAAGATATATCTCGTTGATATACAGAGTTAAATTTGGTCACTGTATATTATTTAGCAGCAATTAAGGTTTAGTGCAAAACACGCCAAGTATAATAGTGCAAATCAGAAAAGACCTATGATGGGCATAAAGTGCAGTTGGTATGTGCAAATATGCAAAGTTATAAGTAAAGTGCAACGTCTGTTTGGTCTCTTGGTATTTTAGCAGCGGTTTGTTTACAAAGAATTTGTAAGAGACGTTAGTGCAAGAAAAAGTGCAAAGCCGGAAGATAATCATTATCAAGGGTACAATCAACAAGTAAAAATACAGAGTGGATAAAATTCATACAAGAGAAATGCACATAGTTTAACAGTAACTCACGGTTGGTCATTAGATGTGTTTACCATCGGGTGATAAAGGAAAGAAGGGGACTCATATAATAATTGATTTCCTGTGCCCAATACATTTAAGGATGTAGATGGCTACACGGTAACACACATTCGGGGAGGACAAGTCAAACAATAATTGCATTGCAGCTCTTATATTGCACGTGCTGTATTCCAAAAATAGTTGCTTCAAATAAAACTTTCTAAAACCAGTATAAAAATTACAAAATAGTAAAAAGTGGCAGATACTCTGTTTGGATTTCCCGTCGCATGGGCACGGACATAACCCGGGTTTTTTTACAGTAGGGAACGCCACCAGATGGTGGACTATACCCAACCTCAGGCGTGCTAAAACAAAGCGATGGGAGTTAATATTAACAAATGTGAGATAGGATGAGAATCCTATGCTTAGATTATACTCCAGATACAGTTTAAACGTACTTTGCATAGCATACTCCTTCATTCTGGTCCCTTTTGCGTGATCCATAAAGGTGGTTTTAAGGTCACGCTTCGTTAAAACTGATTCTGTTAAAATATCTTTAAAAATGTCCTGATTAAAAAGGATCTTGTACCAGGAGAAAATGTGTTTTAACCAGGGGATTTTCGAATGCTGATCCAGTTTAATACAGTCTAAAATTACTTCCTGGGTGAACTTAGTTTCTTCTTTAGCCCATATGGATCGCCAAAGGGAAAGGGGACGCAGTGCGATCAGATCTGTGGCATGATTTAAACCTAGCTCTCTATGAGTGATCTCATTTGACGCTGAAACAGGGAGACATAGTAAGCGTTTCAAGTACCTGTTTTCCTCTTGCTGGATGGATTGGTCAATCTGGGGATTATATCCCCATATCCCTGCTCCATAAAGGGCAGAGGACATGCACCTTGAGTTGTAGATGGAGATCATCTCTCTTATTCTGCGACCCCCCAATTTAGAAGCGAATCTGAAGATACAATTTGTATTTCTAGTCATCTTTATGCCTACACAGGATTGCTCGTTTACCCATCTCCCATTTCCTGAGAAGGTAATACCTAAATAGCAAAAATGTTGAACAGACTCGAGTTTATCCCCATCTAAAAAGAATGACTTGCTTTTCTTTAGTTTCTTTCCACAGGTCATGGTCATAGTCTTGCCCTTGTTAATTTTAAGCTTTCTGCCCTTAATAAAAATGTGAAATTTCTCAATTTACAATCAAATTAGGTATTGACACACCTACGGTATGGACCGCTACTGCCCAATAGCAAAGATCCAGTGGCCTGGGGCAAAGGAAATTACAGCAGGCCAAACTCCAGCTAAAGGTTCAGCATGCTCAGGCATGACCCCCACCTTCCAAGAGAGCTCTGTAACTGTCCTCCACTGCCACCCAGCCCTCAGCATGACGTATCAGCTATAGAAAGGCCAGAGAAATAGATTCACACAGGAAAGGAAAAATATCCTGTTCCAACTAATCACAGGCCAACAATCTCTAAGCAGAGTTGCAGGGCCAGGCTGCCAGACACAGAGCACAGACTGAGAGGAGAGGCTTTCAGCAGGAGAGATCAGCCCAACATGGAGACGACTGACACCTCTCACACCCCTACCTGAAGGTTGTTGACAAAGTTTAAGGACAGGCAGGCTCTAGGGAGAAGAAAGGAGCAGGCTGCACTTCATCCCTTTCCTTGTACACAGTCATCTGCCTATACCACACAGAGAAGGAGAGCAAAAGCCCTGCAATGTACATCCCTATGCCCAACACCAGAGAGGCAACAATAAGAAGCATAAAAGGCGAGCACTCCAACTGCAACATAGGGGACAGAAGAAAGGCAATTAAGAACTTGTAGGGCACCAGCGAATAGGGACACTGCCAAAGAGAGACAGCACAAGTGGATCAAGATGACAAAGCCTACAATGCCACCAAGGCCAAGAGACTAACACAGCGGTTAGTCTCAGAGACACACAGATTCATTCTAACAAGCCCAAAGAAAAGGCAGCTAATGCATTGTGGCACCACCAGAGAGGCCTATCTTCTCAACAAGATGATGAGAAGTGTAAAGGAGCCTAACAGCAAAAAGAAGGAGAGTTCTCCAACTCTGGACTTCATGTTAAGAAGGAATGGAGGCTGCATCAGAGGACACCCAGGGCATGATGTGCAACCTAACCAGGGCTACCCATTAAAGAGACACCACACTGTTGCCCAAGCCTGACAGATGGACACAGCCCCAGGCAGGAGAAGGTCCAAAGAAAGCAAGGCCAGGCCAGAAGGTGGACAGAGGCATTCAATGTCACGACTGTGGTCAAGATACTAGGGCCACATTCTCCTGCACCCTCTTGGCAAAGCGTGCCACACCTCACCAACCCTGCCTAATGGCAGCGATGCCATAAGGCTAAGTCCTGTACCACCTAGAAAAAGGAGGCAGAAATACAGCTCCCTACTGCCCACAGAAGAAGGCCCTGGAAAATGGAAGACTACGGAGCAGGACCTCCAAGAAGGCCCCCAAGGAAGAAATTAGCGACCTGTGGCATGCCGCCACACTGTCCCAGAAAAAAAATGTCAGGCAGCTGTATGACCCTTGAGGCAGAGGTCAGCTCCACAAACCTATCCACGGAGTAGGAGCTCCAAGAGGTCCTTGAACAGGGAACACTTGACACATGGTCTGACGCCACACCGTACTCAAGAAAAAGAGGAGAATGGGATCGGTGACTACCCTTATCATCACCGAGTCAGAGCCCAGCACCGAAGGCCGGTGGTCTGACTACAAAGACAGTCGACCACTGGGAGGCCCTGTTGGACAGTTCCAAAGATTGTGCAAACTGCTGCCGACTGAAGAAGGAGAAGAGAAGCGAGGAATGAGAAGTCCCACCAGTATAAATGGAAAGAAGGTGCATGCTGAAGCGCCACGGAAAGAGGAGAAGAAAGTGTGATCAGCCAGTTCACACAGGGAAAAATGATGACCAACCAAGCCTAGAAGGGAGGGAAGATCAAGAGTGGCCAGGCCTGGCAGGCATGCTTGAGAGGACTCGAGCCAGCTACGGAACACATCTATCCACATAAAGAAGCCACTGAGGTGAAACAAGGATTGCTTGGTGACAGCACAGCGGGAGAACTGCGAGTAAGCCGGAATCGTGCGCAAACTAAGTCTCCGCCCCAAGCCCAGCGAGGGAACCGGGAGTAAGTCACGAGCATGCACAAAGCAAGTCTCTACCCCAAGCCTAGTGGGAAACTGAGATTAAGCTGCAAGCATGCGCAAACCAATTCTCTGCCCCACGCTACCCAACATAACCATTCAGACATTGTAACCAGCGGCTCAGTAACCCAGAGTATCCAGGCTAAAGGCTACAGGTACCTCCTCAATGAAAGAACATAAGCAGCCGGCCATCATCACTCCAAGTTGTTGACAACCCAAGAAGAAATGCCTGCGACCATCAAGGCAAGTCATCACCACCTGTTATACAGGTTCACCACACGACTGGCAACCCCCTTATACCAGTCCTAGTCTTGTGCGTCATCACTACCATCCATGGAGCATCGAAACACCAGAGTGGAGTCCAACACCGTTATATCTACTGACACGAAGCTCCTGCGATACTCTGCAGTATCAGTCAACCAGCGACCACCTGCTCACGCTGCCTGCAATCTGATCCCAGTGGCGAGAGCTGGTCTTAACCAGGACCCACCTACCCCTTTAGTTCCACGAGCGACTAGGCAGTGGCTCCTTGGTCTTGCAGCTTCCCAGACGTCGCACACATGCAGCCACAGTGCAGACAACACTCAGTCCCATGGCAACCCAACCAATTGGCCTCCACAAGAGGTAGAAATTGACTTGAGACCGCCCCACCAATGGGTGGCAGGAGTTAGTGGGGTATAAGAGCAGAGACTTCAACAGATTGCAGCACGCCAAGACTGTCTTCAAGGAGTCAAGCAATACCGCCAATGCAAGCTTCACGATAGATTCCGACAACATTCCGGATGCACCCTGTTTTTAATCGGTTGACACCAACAACAAATCATATGGAGCATCATCAGAGTGAGGCAACTCCACACAAAGGACATGACTCCAGCCAGCATGCAGACAGAAGGTTTTGGATGTCCTTAAACCAGTGTTCCTCTCTTCTCTCACAGAAGTTAAAGTATGAATATGGGCAGAGATGTCCTGCTGCCGCCAGTGTCATCCGTCCATACATCCACTGCTATCCTGCTGATGACTCGATAGACTGATGGACTATGTGGTATCCAGTTTATTTTGTTTTTGTTTCCCCAGGTTGAACTCCTTGTCCTTTCTTTTGGATTTTGGGATGAAGGTGGCATCCTGCTGCACACGTCATGCAGCAGCTCCCGCACCTATGCAACACAGGCATCACCAGTCAGGTGACCCTGCTAATAAAAGGGGCCAGGCAATGCTTGGGGCAAGTTCTACCCACCAACACCTAGTGTCTGTCTTAGTTATTTTTGATCTTATGCTAATTGTCATTTCATATAAGACTCTATAAACTTCCATGCATGGCCTGAATGAATAACACCTGTGGCAGTGTCATTTTTCATTAGGGCTGGATTGATAGTGGGACCTAGTATTACTTATACTTAAATTTTACATAGAGTGGACTTTGCCTGCACCCCGAAGAGTATTTCTCAGTCACCTCGTACTCTTGCCCGCTTCATTTCACCTCCTATGGAGCGTGTTTGTGTCGAGGTCTTGAGTTTTGTCGCTCTGTGTTGTGTGCGTCTACTGTGTTTATTGTGTTTCATTTGGAATATACTATGCTGCAGGTGCGCAACTAGATCAGGAGAAGTGGATGAAGGGGGTGCAACAGATAAACCAGTGGAGGCGGGGCTAACACGCCAAACAATGGCGGGGCTGTCCTTCGAATCAATACAATAAAACAGTGATAAATAAAAACATAAGTGCTAGCTAATGCATCTAGAATTTAAAATTCTATTATGGACTCGGGGTGAGGATTAGGCTTCTCTTGCTTCACTGCTTATTATTGATTTTTTCACAGTAGCCAATAAAATTAAACTTCAACATAAAATACGTTTCCTATCATTCCAATAATGACATCACATTCTCTGTACCACTAACCGTATCTCAGGGCATTATATGAGGATAGACACCATTTTGAATCCTGTTTCTTTTCCTTATCAGCTGAATTGCAACAACAGAAAATAAGTCCTTTGAACTGAACACACAGCCTCAACAGGGTTATGGCAACATGCCCTTCTGCAGCAATGCTCAAAAACTGGAGCCATCCGAATGGAGCACCAGAGGATAACAAACTCTGAATGTGTTTTAATATACTCACCATCTTTTATTCTTGCTGCCATTTCTAGGATTTTGCACAGAGGTCTGGTCAGGTGTAATACTTTGTCCTGACTGGCCATCAAGGACATTTGACAGACCCTTTCTTGGGGTCCTTGGAGGATCATTTGAGGAAGGTTGCTAGGTTTGGATACAGTTCTGGAGTTTCTGCCACTTTGGATGCAAGTATTCCTTCAAGCTCCAAAATGTATAGAATGTCTAGCTAATGGTCAATGTCCTGCAAAGAGGTTACTCCAACAAAAATCATGGGCCTTATTTATGAAGGCCTTGCGCCACCGGTGCGTCACTTTTTCCCATGTTAAAAGTGACGCATCGGCGGCGCAAGTCCTTCATAAATAAGCCCCCATGTCTTTTAATAGCAAATGCTACAATAATCATGCTTTTAATTCTGTTCTGTAGCCTGCTGAACAAAGTGTCACATCCACTAAAGTATCAGTGCTGTTTTTAAATCCTGCAGAGGCAATGTGCATTATAAAATGCAACAGTTACAACATTTGGCATCCACATCAATCAGGGTGATCAGTCTATAATTTGCTGGGTCACTCTGCTCCCATTTTTAGGTCTCGCCTGTCGATGCGCATGCGCATCGAGCTTGCGAGACTATGGGGCTTAAACACTCTTTAACCAACTTGCAAGGAATCGTGGCGATTCCTTGCAGTGCCCGTGAAATTTAAGCTCAATGCGCATGCGCATTGAGCTTAAAAGCGCGTGCACATGCCCCCAGCCGCCTGCCTTGCCCACTCTCTCTCTCACAGCCTCCCCCAGCTCCGCCCCCTCACTTCTTGGTTGCACGGCCGCTAGGCCGTGCCTCCCCTACTCTCCTCCCCCCTCCTCCTCCTACTCTCCTCCCCCTCCTCCTCCTACTCTCCTCCCCTGCCTGCCGTGTCGCACCTCTCCCCGCTCGGAAATAGTTTGCTTAGTTTTTGAGCCGTCGTTTACATTTTCTTAAATGAAATTGGCGTGTTTATTTTGGCTGTGTTTCAGACTCGCATCCCATAGGTTCCCTTTGCAACAATGCGTTAAATTATAACCCGAGAGTACCACTTAAAGCTCCGCCCCCTCACTTCTTGGGTGCACGGCCGCTAGGCCGTGCCTCCCCTACTCTCCTCCCCCCTCCTCCTCCTACTCTCCTCCCCTGCCTGCCGTGTCGCACCTCTCCCCGCTCCGCCCCCTCCCCTGCCCGCCGTGTCGCAGAACACAGAAGCTTGTTATTTTATAGCTGCTCAGTTGGAGGGGCGAGTTTTGGATGATGATACCAAGCGTTTGGCACGTTGAACGGGTAACTCCTCGTAGTTCTCTATACGTGGATCATTTGCATTTGAAAGTTTTCTAATCGCTACACACATGGTCTGCCTAAAGTGGATGCGGGGTTGTGGATCATATTGTGCCTACTGGTAGACTGTGAGATTCACAAGGTCCCAAGGAGTCACAGTGTGTGGGACCTTTTATGCCAATTCGGACAGAGGCAACTACAAATAGTTTGCTTAGTTTTTGAGCCCACGTTTACATTTTCTTAAATTAAATTGGCGTGTTTGTTTTGGCTGTGTTTCAGACTCGCATCCCATAGGTTCCCTTTGCAACAATGCATTAAATTATAACCCGAGAGTACCACTTAATTATAAATGGACTGTACATGCGGCGAATGTATAGTCTTTGCACCCTCTCCCCCATGACCAACCCCAGCGGTAGTAGACTGAAAGCTTCCCACTCACGTATCGTGGTGCCTTTCCGTCATTCAGATATCCAGCTGGTAAGTTGCATATTTCATTCGTTTAGAATTGCCGATGTGATCGTCATTCAGCGCTTTTAAGAACTCCTTATTTTTAGAATTCCAAACTAAATACTTATTTTCAGAATACTGTCAGTTGCAAACAGTTAAAATTTGACTACTTCAAGATGTTCGTTTTTCAACTGGATCATGCACCACATTTTGCTTTATTTATTTTGTGTTGTAACTATAAATATTGAGATCGTATACTGATTATTTTGCGTTTTTCAGTAGAATCCGGTATTGTGTAGACCAGATCAGCCACGGAAGGCTGTAAATATGTTGTTTATAAAAGTAACCTGAGTGGTGTTCCCAAATTTAATCGCCAACAGTAGAAATGAAATAGACACAGAGAAGTACTTCAAGTGCCAGAGAACTTATTTTATTTGTAATTCTTTAGCATTGGCTACAGGAAACAAAAATGCTAAAGATTTACAAAAAAAAACCCATAAACAATTCTAAAAGCACTAACTCTAATGATGCGAGACCTATTGCATTTCCAATGCTTGTTGTGGATGGGGTCTATGTGCACCCCCTTCCACGATAGAGGAACCAAGCTGGTTAATAAAACATTATCTGAGACACTACTCATTGGATGAACCCAGAAGTGCTCCTCCCTTTAACAAACATCATTTCAAAGACTGAAGGCATAATCCTGGAGGAGAAAGGGTATGCCTCTGTATACAACAGTTTAAGGAGATGCAGCATTGGAGTTTTCTTGAATGGAGCAGAGGGTATTCCTAAGGCAGACGCATTGGTTCTGTACAAACTAGTGACACAAGTCTCCCATATGATTGCATCCAGGTGGTTTAGCCTTGGAGGTTGTGTTGAAGCAGTGAGAGAATTCACCTACTTCCAGAATTGTAGACTTTTGTCTGGCATGGCAACTTTATACAAGAAGGTCCATAATAATTTGTTCACAGCTAGCGTTGCTTCCCAAACCAGCTTTTTGTAGCGTTTCCGCACCTGGAAACGTTCTGCCTTAGACTGCGTGACACCTTGACATGCCTTAAAAACTGATCTGACCAATTTAGCAACCTTCCTCTTTTCGTTGCGCAACTGATTGTGTACCATTATGTTACACCATTTAGAGGATCCTCGTCACTCCAATATAATATCGGTTGTTAATCTGTCCCAGATTAGCAAGCTAAAGGGCTGGCAGTCAATCACGTTTATGTTTATGTAGTTTGAGCACTCATACCCGAAGCAGTTCCTCTAAACAGCCAACTTCTTTTCAACACTGGAGGTCCCTTCCGTCCTTGGAGAGACCGGTCCATCTCCTGTCAGAGTGGCATGCTTGATCTTATAGCATTGTACTCCCAACGCTGACTTCTGTGGGAACTGATCCCTTCTAGCTGGTGATCTATTTGAAATTCAAGAAGCTGGTTAAAAAGCAACAATGGCAGAAAATGGTAGTCCAGCACAGACCATGCTTAAGAGCAACATGTGTAAATGATGCAGGTTGATCTAGGATATGACAGCCATTCAGAGAACCGAGCCCGAAGGAGTGAAAGGCTCCAACCAGAGTCTTGCCTATCGCATCTCGTCATTGTGGGTGAAAAGGAACGAGTGGGATTCTCCAGATTAGATTAATTTGTCTCATGGATTCCAAATTGTGACAGACATTGAACAGGTTCAAATTGAAATCATCTGTGACAATTAGTTCTGCATGTTGATTAGCCATGGTGGTTTCATGAAGATGGCTACTAAAATAATCTTCTTGGGTTTGAAGAGATCTTCTGTCTGGATTTAGGTAAATACATAACAGTTCAGTAGGTCCGTGGTTCGTTAAGACTGAACTCTACAAGTTCTTTATCTGTAATATAATAGGGGCTCCCGATAGCCCCTAGATCAGAGGTCACTGTTTTTTTGTTAGTTGGTTTAGCTTGGCAGTGCCGGAAGTAGTACCAACCCTTGGACTTTGATCTCAATGAGAGCTAGGTGGAGAACTTGCTGGGCAAAGACAGCTGATTAGTAGTTGAGACAAAGGTGGGGGTAGAGTGGGCTTGCTGTGCGGGACCATGGTTGGCTGACATCAAGCTGATGCTGCAACCCGCACTTTCATTTGAAGAGAACCAGTCTTTTTGGTTGTCCTTTACACACTTGATCATTAAACACTGGCCTCTGCCCTTTAAGGACTTTGGTTTTCGGATGCTCAGCACATTGGTCATCATTGCCTTGTTGCAACAGTAAAATTGCGAGGATCTAAACTGAGTAAGTGCAGTAGCTTATTTATGAAGATGCTCCTATGTGGCTTGGCAGTTCGGCTGGACTGTTCCCATGAGGCACAGGGTCAGACTGATTTGCATATGGCCATGTCTGAACTGAAGTGGTGTGGAGTGCAAAAAAACGATGGATTTAGGGCCAGATCTCTCTACTGGGGTGAATGTATGACATTGTTCTGCATTCTGTCCATCAACTGTGGTTTTTGCATTTGTGACCCCGAGTGGGATGGGTATGCTCAGACGTGAGTCCCATGCTCTCCACACCACTGGATTCAAGCAAGCCGGGCTGAAGACGGCTGGAATGCCAGAAACCGGTCCTCGGAAGCTTGTTTCCGGTCCAGGGAAGGCATGGCTTGGCAGTTCGGGCTGGACTGTTCCCATGAGGCACAGGGTCAGACTGATTTGCATATGACCATGTCTGAACTGGGGTGGTGTGGAGTGCAGAAAAACGATGGATTTAGGCCCAGATCTCTGTACTGGGGTGAATGTATGACATTGTTCTGCATTCTGTCCATCAACTGTGGTTTTTGCTCCTATGTGGCACAGCATAAGTCTTGACACCCTGCACCCAGGTGGGCTTCCCTGATTCTTGCTCCAAGGAGTATGCTGTAAGATGCTTAGCCTGAGCCTTGAGGTTTAATATGGGAGCAGATAAATGCTGAGGGGCCATCAGAGCGCTGACTTATGCAACTTCTACTGTCTGGACTCTTATCTCAGTATTTAAAGAAGTTTCAGCTGCCAGAAGGTGAGACAACAGGACTAAACTTGTGTAGTCTTGCATGGCTGTGCCTGTGTCCCTTGTTTCTCAGGTACAGGAAGAGGCTGGAAAGATGAATAAAGGGAATTGCAGGGAGGGAGGGCAGGGTGAAGCATGAGCGACAGAGACGGGCAGGTCACAGGCTGCATCGGGGCCTAGCCCGGCTGCTTCCACGGACTGTTGGAGAACCCTGCAGCCTCCACAGGTGACTATCCTACTGGGGGGGCTTCATGTGGTGTCTTCCTGTTCGCTTGGAAACTGGAATACAGGCCGTGTTCCAGATTCCGAGACGGACGGTTTGGACCAAGCTTATTACATGAAGTGTACTTCTTGTTGTTTTTTCGGATCTTCACACTTCGCTCACCCTCTGTTGACTCCTGCTGCTTCTTGCCACTGTTTTCCCAAACATATTTTAGTGAAGGTTTTATTATCATACAGCAAAACTGCAATATTCAGCACTCTCAATCGCTATGCAACACTTCAATAACACCCCAACATATTCAAAGGTTTATCCCCCTCCCTCCCCCAGATGGTGTGGGCGTGTAAGTTCAAGAGAATACATCATGTGGTATGTGGCTGGCAGCGAAGAGTACGCATCTTAATAAGAACTGTAATCGTGAAGTGCGCTACCCGGTTCCCTAGTTCTCATCATCTTTCAGTGGGATTGATAGGGCCTGCACCAACACCTCCCATGCTCTGGCATGCTCCAAAATCTTTTCCTGACCTGAACGTTGTGCCTGCCTCATCCGAACAGCGCTCTCACTCGTCGCTCATTTGCGAAGTTCCACCTTCCATCGCTTATAGGACGGACCCTCCTTCGACTTCCAATGTAGGGTAATCTCTCTCTTCGCTAGTATGAGCCCCAGATCTATAAACTTACTTGTTATTTTCGTTTTGGGCGTATGGGGGAACCTAAGTAACAGACACGTGGCCATATCATAAGTGAGCTCCCTACTTGTGACTTCATCCAACAGTTCTCCCACTTGTACCCAATAGCTCCCCAATCTCGGGCAGTTCCAGAGCATATGTTCCAGATCCGCCCCCCCCTCCATAAGCACCTGGGGCATGCCGCGTCCTGTACCTGGAAATATTTCTGAATCTTCCCTGGTGTCAGGTAGGCCCGGTGTAGGATAAAGAACTGTATTAATTACAGCCTCGCGCTCCGTGTGCCCTTCCACGCCCGTTGGATGATACACCCCCACGTCGGTATAGGTCTTCCTATCCCCGCCTTCCATTTGGACTTCAAAGCTGCCAACGGCTGTATCCCCTCTTGCAGTATCCTGGAGTGGAGGCAGGTGACAGCCTTAACGGGCCCAATGCCATTACCACATACTGGCATGCCATTGTCGTCTTTAGTTCCGATTGCCCCCCCCCCGCCAATGTCTCCGAACCGCCGCCACCACTGCGGCATGGACCAGGAAGTCACCCGATGGCAGGTCGTATCTGTCCCGTAGAGCCGCAAAGGTCAGCAATTCACCCTCTTCGTACAGGTCTCCTACCATCTGACGTCCTAACCGCTCCCATTCCTCAAGGACAGACCAGTCACTCCGGTGAGGAAGCTCAGTCCGCATCCCCAATGGGATTTCCGGAGCATAGGGGTGCAAAACTCCTGCTTTACACTGGCTACGGTTCCAGCATGCTCTCAACGTACTCTCCTCCGGGGACAAGTCCCTAGGGTGAAGTGCTTGTTGCAATATTATATACGAGAGAACATGCCTCTGTATACCCGCACCTCTCTCGCGATCGGGGCCCCGGAACTCCATGACGATTGCCTGCGTAAGAACTTGTAGTTGCGCCGCCAGATAGTAAATTTCAAAGTCCCGGACTGCCAGCCCCCCTCCAGCTTAGGTCGCATCAATTTGTCCAAGGCTACTCGTTTCCTGCCCGTACCCTATAAAAAGCCTATGACCATTGACCTCAGTTCCCTGAACATCGCTGGCGGAACCCAGACCGGGAGCGTCCGGAAGTAATAAAGGAGTGGCGGTAGCGCCACCATTTTAAGTAGGGCTATTCTCCCCATGACTGATAGTGGGAGCGTGGAGACCAGAATGCCATGCTCCCCTTCAAGTCTCGTATGCACCGCCCCACATTCCCCTCCAGGACATCCGCGGCATCATGGTATACTCGAACCCCGAGATAAGTGATGCATCGTGGTTCCCACTTTATTTCTCGGGGGAGGGCCGGGGTCTCCGCATTTGGGCGGACTGGCAATAAGCTAGTCTTCCTCCAGTTCACTCTGAGCCTCGACAGGTCCCCAAACCGGGTTAACAGGCTAATTGCCCCTCGCAATGCTTCTCCCGTGTTCTCCAGATATAGGAGTAGATCATTGGCATACAACGAGATGCGATGCGATCTCATTTCGCCAGAGCCCATCAAAGCACTGTCCCGACCTCGCCCGCACAGCCAGTGGTTCTATCGCTAGAGCAAACAACAGCGGGGACAGTGAACACCCCTGCCATGTCCCTCTCCCAACCAGATACTGGTCAGATATCAGTCTCCCCAGCCGTACACCCACCGCCAACGAATAGAGGACTTTGACCCAAGTTCCAAAGTGCGGCCCCAAACCAAATCTGTTCAGCACTGCATAAAGATATTTCCATTCCAGGGTATCAAAAGCCTTTTCTATGTCTACCGAGAGCACCGCTGGCGCGTCCAGCCCGTGGTGGTCCGCGCCCATTAACCCCAGAATCCGGCGTATATTTGTGGAAGTGTTCCTGGTTGGAATAAATCCGGCCTGGTCCGGGTGCACGAGGATGGTCATGTATGGCAGGAGCCTAGTAGCTAATATCCTGCTCAGTATCTTATAGTCCGTCGTCAGCATAGATAACGGTCTGTACAATGTGACATCTACTCCGTTCCTGCCCGGTTTTAAAAGAGGGATACTCAGTGCTTCCCGCATGGAGGACGGCAGACGACCCTGCACCTTAGCCTCCCTGTAGACTTCTAGGAGTCTCGGGGCAAGTAGATCAATGTACTGTGCATAAAATTCCACCGGCAGCCCGTCCACTCCCGGAGTTATGTCCGAGCCATATGCTTGATTGCGCTTCGTACCTCAGCCAGCATGATGTCCCCTCCCAGTAACTTAGCCTGTTCCTCTTCCAACTGTGCGATCTGAGACTCCTCCAGATATTCAACTAGTACGTCGCTTTCCGCCTGCAAACTACTTTCGTATAACACTTCATAATAACCCCGGAAGCGTGCCATGATCTCGTGTTGGGCATATACCACGGTGTCGGGTTCCGTCTCTATCGCTAGTATCGAGTACCCTCTCGGAGTCGGGTCCGCCAGCCATGCCAACAACGCCCCTGTTTTGTCTCCCTCTGCATGTATCCTCTCCATATACTTTTTATAGTCAAAGCTACGCAATCTTTCCACCTCTACCGCCACTTGCTCCTTTGCTTCAAGCAATTGTGTTTGCAGTGCCAGCTGCTCTGGTCTCTGCTGTTCCAGTGTCCTCAGTTTCCCTTCAGGTTTGTCTATGTCGGCCAACAATACCTTCCTCATCCCTGCATATTTGCTAATACATACCCCTCGGACCACAACCTTTAAGGCGTCCCACTCTACCGCTCTGGATGACGCCGTTCCTGCAAAAAATTGCTCCATGCCTTCCCTTATCGCTGCCTGGTATGCCTGGTCCTCCAGGGCTTCCGGGCGCAGGCGCCATGTTGGAATGGACGATCTCGCTGACTCCCAGTTAAGAGAGATCAACAACTGGTTGTGGTCCGATATGGTCCTGGTTAGGTACTCTGATCTTCCCACCAAGGAGGCTATCATTCTCGAGCACAGAATTGCGTCTATGCGAACGTGGAGCTCATGGAGAGCCGAAAAAAAGGAATAGTCTCGGTCCCGGGGGTGCTGACTACGCCAGACGTCCACCAATCCCCACCTGTCCTGCCAGTTTACCCTTTTTCTGTGTTAGCCGGCGCACCGGTGAGTCCGTCAGCGGAGGGTGAGATCTATCCAGGTCGACATCCGTGAGCGAGTTAAAATCTCCGCCTACTAATACCGGGTGCTCAAAGAAGTGTGCCTGTTCAGTGTTTGGTGCATAGATACTGCAGAGTGTGATGTCCCTCCCATTCAGTCGGCCCTCCACCACCACATATCTGCCCCCTGGATCCACCACTTGGCGTGTAGCCTGGAAAGGGACCCCAGCCCGGACCCATATTGAGGCACCTCTCGCGAACGCCGAGTACGACGTATAAAAGACCTGGCCCCTCCATCTACGCTGTAGCGCCTGCCCTTCCGCTGTAGTTAGATGAGTTTCTTGAAGGAAGGCTATTTGAACTCCCCTCCTAACTAAATACGCGTGGGCCTTGTGCAGTCTTGTCATCGTGTGCAGGCCGCGCACATTCCAAGAAACGCAAAAGGCAATGCTCCCATCGCTAATTAACCAACTCCCCTCAATCAGTGCCATGATTCCGCCCACACCAAACGTTCCCCTTTGTAAACCAACATTCCCAACTCTCCCCCTCAGAACAGGATCTAACATCAAAGTATCAGCCCCCATCCAAACATAAGCAACAATTCAAACACAACTACGTTCCGCAGTAGCCACTGCGGATGTGCCTTAAGGGCTAGTGGGGTGTAACTCCGGCCTGACAGGCAGCAACGCCAGCCCCCGCCCCCGTCGCCATGACCCGTAGCGTAAGTTCGCAACATTCGACCCCCATCTTCAGTATTCAGGAGATCATCAACCCTGTATGTCCGGTAACCCCAACCTCCATCAGTTCAGGCGAGCTTCTCCAGCTCAGGCATCCAGTACCCCATCTGCAGTGTTTGGTGTAACCTTCGGTCCCTGGGCACAATCTGTCTCTGATAACTCAGTTTCTGAGCACGTTTTGTGCCCCTCTGATTCGGTTCCCCGTATCGACGCACTGCGTTGCGTCCCAGAAAGTGCCTTCGCCGCCTGCCTATCCTTGCCCGTCTGGGAAGTCGAAGGTTTCTCTGAGCCCTGTCGCCGCCGGCGTATTCGCTGAGACTTTCGGACTTGTGTGGTCTCTTGAAGCTCCAAAGCATGGCGCCCTCTGAGATCCGTTCCTGCTTTATAAGTTTCCATCCACGCCCACGCCTCGTCGGGCGTTCCAAAGAAATGTGTTGTGCTGTCCAATATAACCTTCAACTTAGCTGGGAAAAGCAATGAATACTGTATTCCTTCTGCTCTGAGTTCCCGCTTGACTGGTAGAAAGGATGCTCGAAGCTTCTGAGTCTCGTAGGTGTAATCCGGGAATAAAGTCACTTTACTGTTGTCCACTGTAAAGGGTCCATCTCGAAGTGCCTTTTGAAGCAACAGATCTCTGTCCTTATAATGAAGTAGCTGAGCAACCACAGGTCTTGGCAGGCAGCCCGGCCGCGGAGGTCGCGCAGGGACACGGTGTGCCCGTTCGAGCGTGAAGAAAGTGGAGAGGCCTTCGGGGGCCACTACTGTTTGCAGGCATGGTTCCAGGTATCCGATCATGTCACTCCCTTCTATTTTTTCGGGTAGGCCTACTACGCGTATGTTGTTATGCCTATTCCTGCCCTCCGCTTCCTCAGCCCTTTTTTCCAGGACCTGCATACGCTCCAACAAGTTTGTCATCTTGCCCTCCAGGGCTGCATGGGCCGGGACTAGATCCTGCAGCTTGTCCTCAGTGGATTTCACTCGGTCGGTGAGTTTGGAGTGGTCAGCACGCAACAGCCCAAGCCCCGTCGCCACCTGAGCAATATCCTGTCATAATGCCTCTCGTGTCGCTGCAATGGCCTCCAGTATGCGGTCTAGTTGAAGTTGCAAGTCCACAGGTCCCTGCGGTGCCTGATCTTGTGTTTCGGGTTCCATGGTCTCCTCCTGCTTCCCCTTGGGCTTGACCATACTCGAGTAGTCTGCACCAGGCCTCCGCCGGGATTAACTGTGCATGTGAAAGTAGTTGTCTGCAGTTCACTCCTCGGCACCCTGCACTTGTGTTATAGGTCCAAAATGTCACCGATATTGTACTCTAAAGGAGTGAAGCCGTAACAGCAAGAAGCCTTCCTTGCATCAATCCCCTAGCCGCAGGTATTAGCCACTGTCATCCGGCCGGCGGTCCAATTTCCTTCCCCTCCGTATGTTATTGTGCGCACCAGTGACACCAACCAGCCCAGCCGTTCACCGTTGGTGCCTAGCGCTTTTATACAGTGTCCCGCGGGACAGCAGCCGCTCTCTCAGCTCCCCTCCGTGTGTTCACCCCTCCAATGCCACCTCCAGTGCCTTGATGTCCGTGTCCAGGCCAGCAACTCAGCCAAACCCAGGGGTAGTGAAGCCCTGCACAACAGCCCGCCGCGTTCAGCCTCCCTGCGTTGGTCCGTTAGTCCGGTGTGATCCGCTGCTAGTGTGCCCCTGTCCTTGGCCTCTACCTCTATCGCACCTCTGCTGCGGGGATCTCCGTTATGCCTCCGTTCCCGTGTGGGTCACTCCCGGCCCTCACGAAGCATGGCGCTCATAGGTATGCTTTCCCACCACACTCGTCCTCTCGCTTGCGGTTCACCTTCAGCTCCAGCCAGAGTCGCACCATCACCACAGTTAGCCAAGGTCCCCGCCGGGCCGTGGATACTTTTCGTCCGCTTACCCCGGTTCGGAGGACACGGCCGCCGGCCCCCACCACTACTGCGGAGGACCCCAGGCTCGCCGGGCCCCACTCACCGGGTCTCCGCATGCGTGGAGTCCAGCCGCCAGCAACTCCTCCCAGACATGCCAACCCTCCCGATTCAGGCGTGAGACTACCGATTTCAGTGCTAGTCTCCCGCCTCCCGATTCCTGCAAGCAAAAACCCGATTCCTCAGGGGTTTCAGCTGACAGGGCTCGGTATTGTGTAACGTGCTAACTCTTCCAGAAAACGTCAGAGGGGCAATGCAGGGGCTAGGAGGAGTGAAAAACCAAGTAAGCCTCATTAACATGCGCATGGTCTTTTAAAGACGAAGTGAAGTACTCGGGTCGGCTGTGTGTGTGCCCAGCTGTTTCAGGGGCGGGAGGGGGGGTGAATGCACTGCCAGCAACGTGCCAGGCCAGGCAGTGTTCAACACTTGCATCACCCTTTCTGCCATTGCGCGCCATGCTTCGGAAAGGTAAGAAAAAGAACGTGCATTGCAGGCCGACCGACACGTCCCCGCAGGGGACACTAGTAAGAGGGCGGCCACCGTAGTGCCACAAGATGGCACACGGGGCAGCCCAGCTCTTTAGCACTTTGGGACCCTGGAGGGTCCTCCCGCGCGTCACTCCTTCTGGGGGTGGGCGGGGAGAGTATATATTCCTCCCCCGCCCACCGAGCGGCCTCTAGAGACCCTAGTTATAGCAAGTAAGGAACAGCTAGGAGGAATGCCGGCCTTGGTGGGGGGCCCTGGCTGCGACGGTCGCCACACCCAGGGCTGTGGCGGAGTTACAGGGCGATCCAGAGGCGGAAAGGTACCCGGGAGTACCCTCTTCAGGAGCACAAAGGATGCTGAGGCCTATTATCCCCAGGAAGTCTGTGCGGTAGACCCTGGGGGTACGACGGCGCCCCGCTATCCTACGGGCGGTTGGAAACCTGTACAACCGGGGGTTGCTTGAACGCTCCGCCCCTCGTAGGGGGGGGCGTGAGCAAGAGGGTGGACCAATGGTTCACCGGAATTGGGAGGGGCTATCTCCTCCCATTACCGCTAAGCAACGATTGGCTAAGGCCATGTTGCAAATTGGCCCATCAGGTGGTAGGTCCCGAGGGGCGGCTTGCCTTTTGGATCGCCTGTAAGATAACCCACCATGTTGGCATGTGTATACGCTAATAAACCTGCAGCTACTTTTCTCCAACAAAAAAGTTGTCTTGTCTGGTTATTTCTGCGACATTCATGTTACGGGGAGCGGGCTGGTGAGTGGGCCGATATTGGCACTATGCAGGCCGACCGACACGTCCCCGCAGGGGACACTAGTAAGAGGGCGGCCACCGTAGTGCCACAAGATGGCACACGGGGCAGCCCAGCTCTTTAGCTCTTTGGGACCCTGGAAGGTCCTCCCGCGCGTCACTCCTTCTGGGGGTGGGCGGGGAGAGTATATATTCCTCCCCCGCCCACCGAGCGGCCTCTTTGTCCGCTGTCCCCTCACCCTGACGCCGTTTCCCTCCCTTCCGCATACCCAGCGTTGTCAGGGTGGTGGGGGGGAAATGTTTCTAATCTTTTCTTATTTGTGTTGCAGGCGGAGTTACAGGGCGATCCAGAGGCGGAAAGGTACCCGGGAGTACCCTCTTCAGGAGCACAAAGGATGCTGAGGCCTATTATCCCCAGGAAGTCTGTGCGGTGGACCCTGGGGGTACGACGGCGCCCCGCTATCCTACGGGCGGTTGGAAACCTGTACAACCGGGGGTTGCTTGAACGCTCGGCCCCTCGTAGGGGGGGGGGGGTGAGCAAGAGGGTGGACCAATGGTTCACCGGAATTGGGAGGGGCTATCTCCTCCCATTACCGCTAAGCAACGATTGGCTAAGGCCATGTTGCAAATTGGCCCATCAGGTGGTAGGTCGCGAGGGGCGGCTTGCCTTTTGGATCGCCTGTAAGATAACCCACCATGTTGGCATGTGTATATGCTAATAAACCTACAGCTACTTTTCTCCAACAAAAAAGTTGTCTTGTCTGGTTATTTCTGCGACATGCATGTTACGGGGAGCGGGCTGGTGAGTGGGCCGATATTGGCACTATTGCGTTTGAAATGTCTGATCCTGCAGCAGCCACTTCCAAAGCCCACACATGACAGTAACCCGATTCAAGGCCCCATTCTCCCGATTTTTAAAACAAAATCTCCCACTTTGCTCTTCTGAAATGTTGGCATGTCCTCCGCTACCACTCCTCTCCTCAACGATGATCCACAAGTCGGACTCCTCCCGATCCCGAACCGAGGGTTCCAATGGGCGTTGCGCACTGTCAGCGCCACTTGTTCGGGTCAGCAGCGCCCGGCCTCACGTTTCATGCAGCGATCTTCAGCTGTAGTCAGTCTGACCACCCGCCCGCAGCGGATCTCCTCCCGCACTCCAGGCTGTGCTGCTTCCCCCTCAGCGGTCACACTCACCGCAATGCCTCCGCCATTTTGAGGCCATAGCGCCCGGCCTTGCTCTGTTCTCCTGGGCCCGGCAGGAGTCGCCCCTCTCGCCACTTCCTCGGTGTCTTCGAGCGGGTGTCCCCCCGTACCGCTGCCGTTGTGCCCAAGAGGCCGCCGCCGTCACAGCGCCGTCACCTCGCTATTCGTAACTCCTCTTCCGCATCGTACCAGGTGCGGCCGCCATTTTACCCGAACTCGGTGGTGGAGCTCCGATGTTCAGCTCGCAGCTCTTAGCGGCTCCAGAGGGGTGCCCGGCTGCCCTCAGGTCTTCAGATTCTGTGCCCTGCTGCACCAGCCTCTAGTGGGTCTTATTTTCGGGTCCAGTCAGTGACGGGAACTATGCGACGTCAGGCGCGGAGCTCCGAGCTCACGCCTCCATCCCCATCGGCGCCCAAGCCACGCCCCCCCCTGCTTCTTGCCACTGTTGATCCGCTATTCACCTGTCGCCACCCGGGCTGTTCTTTCAGCCGCTAATGGGTCGGTGCTGCCGTCTGAACTCACCAGGCTCAGATGAAGAGGAGACACCATGCCAGGACTCCTTCCATCCCACCCTTGCAGCGCGGCTCCTGGATGGTGAAGCAGAGGAGCAAGCATGCGTGGGTCTGTCTATGCACATGTGTCTACTGATCAACAATTTCACCTCCTGGTCATTGTAGTATTCAGATGATAATCAGTGTACACAGTAATTACCGCTTCCATGGGCTGTGGGGTCTTTAATGGGTAATATTATTATCTCCCGAGTTTCCCACCACAGATTGAAGCCTAATATGTGGAGTAAGTGTTTGCCACACTGATTACTGTATGTTTTACATTCGTGTCTTAGCATTTCATCCTGATAGATTTCCTCAGGAGTTTTCCCTGTGAAATCTTTCAGGAGAAATTGCAAAATGTGATGACATACAACTCCTTATTCCATTTGCACATCGATTCACATTTTAAACACTTTGAATAAGGGTCTAAGTAAAGTCAGGGATATGTTCTGTCAACAAATGTGCCTAGCTCTGTTTTGTCATTATTACAACCAAGCAGAGCGGAAGGGTTTGAGGATGTTGTATTATATTGTAGTTGTATTTATAGAGTGCTTCATAATAACGAGGCACAAAAGCTCAGTCGTGGCTAGGGGTCCTGGGGGGGATAGCATGCTACTCAGTAGAGTGCAATATATGGAACAGTTGCAGATTTTTTTTGTGGGTTTATATTTTTGTGCATCAGTGACAATGTGCAGAATGTATTTTCACACTCAAATTCACATGTATACACTGATATAGTACTGTTGCTTTTGAAACAAATTTTCAATGCGTAGAAGTGCATTTTTCTATATTTTAACTAGGTCACTCTCCGAATCTAAACGCAACTTGTTCATGATGGAAGTCTTCCCTCTCACTCATGATTTCGCCTGCCCACCTTCTATCTTCGCAAACTCTGCAGCACACAGTCAAGCTGAAATATACAGGTTTATTTCACGTTAGTATGCTGTTGATGAACTTTCAAAGCGATACAAAAGGGGATGATGGACGGAGCGTTTGAGCAAATCAAACACTCACCCCCAGCCAACTGATCTGGGTTTAATCCATCACCATTCTTTAGTTCACTCAGCCACCCCAGTTCAGACATGGCCATATGCAAATCAGTCTGACCCTGTGCCTCATGGGAACAGTCCAGCCCGAACTGCGAAGCCATGTCTTCCCTGGACCGAAAACAAGCATCCTGGGACCGGTTTCGGATTCATAATCCTCATCAGCCAGGCTATCTTGAATCCAGTGGCCAAGTGAGCAAGGGACTCACGTCTGAGCATACCCTGCCAATTTAGGGCGAACCAAGCGATACAAAAGGGGATAACTTAGGGCAAACAAAGCGATACAAAAGGGGATAACTTAGGGCGAACAAAGCGATACAAAAGGGGATAAGTTGATGAACTTTCAGTCACAACTTGAAACATTTACCAAGATCCATCCGTTGGTTTACTGTGGCTGTTCATTCATATACAATGTTATTGTTCATGTATTTAGTTTTGTTCTTGCAGAACGTTAGCATAGACTGTGCTGAATGATAATTCATGTAGTGTGATAGTGCTGAGATATTAAGACAATATGACATATTTTTCATGTACTCTGATTTTCTGACTAAGTGTTGCATTTGTTCACACCACAGTGAGTCTGCAGATTCTGTCATTTCGCAGGGGGGGGGAACGGGTGCGGGGTTCATGACTAGGGTGCTGGGGGCAAAGGGGTTGTGGGTGGTTTCGCACAAGGGGGAACAATATAAATAAAAAATATTCGAAACTTATCTTGAGGTCGGGCCCCGCGTCTTCTCTGCTCCTGCTCTCTTGCCTCCAACAGGAGCAGGAAGCAGGCAGCCAGCATCCCTCCCTTGAGTCAATCACAACGCTGCAATGCAGCGTTGTGATTGGTCTGAGTGCCGTGATACAGCGCTCAGCCAGGGGCTGTGGGGGCATGTTCTCTATGCAGGCTATAACGCAGCCTGCATGGAGAATAGGGAAATACGCATGACTGGTTTGGGCGGACCGAGAGAGCAGGCCAAACCAGTGGCGTCACTAGGGGGGTGCGGGGGGTGCGGACCGCACCGGGTGTCACCCCATCTGGGGGTGACACCAATCTTAGTTACCTGCTGCAGCAGCTTTAGACAGCGCGCCACTCACGCACCGCACCACCAGACCACCTCCTCGATCATACTGTGTATGCGTGGGTGATGATGGTCATCACTGGTGTCTGGTGTGGTGGTGCGATGCCTGCGGATGCACGCGGCGTACCCAGTGGACAAGCCGGCACTGGCAGTCACTGTCTGGCAGAAGCAGTGTTTAGTGCAGTGTGAATTATTGCACGCACGGCCGTCTACCGCTTTTTCAAAACAGTCAGTACGACCCCAGCAGCAGCAGTTTGGGTCCCAGGGCCGTCAATCTTAGCCTACTCCAATGACGGCCCTGGGACAGCCCCCGCGCGCTTTGCGAACTTGACTTGCCCTCTGACGCGTCATGGCGGTCACGCGCCCGCCAGGGAGAGTGCGTGCGCGGTGGTGGTGCGGCGCGAGAATAAAGAAGAAATTACGACGACACCACGGGTCCGGTCCGGCACTATCTTTTGTGTCTCCCCCAGTTTTCAAATTGGAACGGTGAGAGTCTGAGAGACTAGAGAAATAATATACTGATAATAATTTTATAATATATGAATAAATACTTATTACTGTAGGTCATGCATGTCCATGAAGTAAAGTACGTAAAAAATGTGGCACTGGCAGTGCAGTGGCGCACAAATGATGATCAGATTCAGTACATACATGCTTTGTTTCTTTCAGTTTTATTTTGTAATGGCACGAAACCCCCCTAGTGACGCCACTGTTGGGGGCAACAGGCAGTAAGAGGGTAAGAAGCTTATGTGTGGGACGGTGGCAGTGGGGACGCTTAGGGTGTATCCAGGGAGGTCCCCAACAGAAGCTGGGGCTCCTTAGTAAAACAGAGCTTTGGTTAACCTTGAGGGGTCTGTGAGCTCGGCCTCTAAATCTGGCGTTTGATGCCACGGGCTGCAGAAGCAAATGTTCCAAACGGTTTGTTAGTAGGAGGATGGGCACCTCGGCGTCACGTTAAGATGGATGGATGAGGCTGGTCCAAACACCCTCCTACAGGAAGAACAGGATGACCTCCAGTGCCTGTGGGTAACCGCTCCTCTGTGATGCTGCTAGAGCAGAAGCAAATGTTCCAGGCAGTTGGTTTGCCAGAGGATGGGTCCGACTCCCACGGCGCCACATTGAGATGGATGGGGCGGGTCCAACTACCCCCCCTACAGGCTGAAAGAATAGGGTGACCCTCCGTGCCTGTGGGTATCCGCTCGTATTTGATGCTGCTAGTGCAGGAGTGAATGTCCCAAGCGGATGGTTTGTGTGAGGATGGGTACTACGATGCCAGATCAAGATGTGTGGATAGATCAATGGATGAATGGATGGATGAATGGGTCGATGGGGGTGGCCCAAACACCCTCCTACAGGCTGAAGTTACACAGTGTTCCCAGTGCCTGTGGTTAACTGCTCCTCTGTGATGCTGCTATAGCAGGCAGGAACAGAATATAGCATTCGCTCATCGGCCCAGTTTGCTGGATTCGTTTAAAAAGGCACATGAGAAGGAATATTCCTTAACACCAATATTGCGCAGTCCTAGGTCTTAGGCTACTGCTGCTTTGTGTTGTATTTTAATAAAGGAAGCCTGCCCATTTCCCTGCAAGGTCTTCCTAACATTGCACCTGAGACCTCTGCAGCACTACTAATTCTTTTTCAACGACGCATGTGCCTAGAGTCACCATAGCATCTTGTTTCTTGATGACCAGAAATCAAGAGTACTTCCTGTTGTGGCACTAAACTGGTGCTTTTTGTACGTGACCCCCAGTGCATTGTATCAGACGAGAAGGCCATTACCTTACAACACAGCTTTCCATGCGTTTAGGGGGTCTTGCTTGATGGTCGTGGGTGTTTACTGGAAAACAGTGACAGCCTGCACTATGACAACCTCACTGCACTTTGTGCAGCTTCCAGTGATAGTGCAGAGGGAGCTGACTTGCTGCCTCCTTCTCCTTCCAGCACACTTCTCAGAATGATGCCTCAGAGACTCCATTTCTTCTGTGGGGTATGCCCCCCACAGACAGATAACCGAGTGCCCTCCTTACCAAGGTGTGCAGTAGGTATTTGTGCCCATTCGTGACCCTGTCATTCAGTCCTGGTGCATCTAGGTGGATGAAGATTCTTTGTCAGGGTGGCTAGATTGTATGGCCCTGGGTCTCGGAATGTGGTTTGGTTCATCCTGGGTTTGATGAAAAGTGGAGCCTTGTCATTGGTCAATATTCGTGCTTTTCCTTCTAACTAGTAGTAGCAAGTGATCGTCAAAACTTTAAATATATAGATTTTTTTTGTATTCCTTTTCCAGTACTAGGTACAATTGTTTTATTGCAAATTAGACTAGAACAAGTAACCCAACATCTTTTACACAGAATGGCTGGTACAGAGCAAGTGAGTAATAGTGAAGAACTGAGCCTCATGGTGTTCAGTATGAAATGGGCAACAGGGTCGTAGGCAGATTATCTGTGAAGGTGCAGTTTGTGTCCATCAAAGGTTGTCTTGTTGCACTGCAGCGTGCAGGGGGCTTCCATCCAGATGCAAGTCTGGGACGGAGTAGCAGGCCTGTCCTGCAGCTATTGAGGCCCTCACTGACTACTTTAGAGACAGGCACTGCCACGGTAAAGAGTAGAGTGATGCACTACAGGGAGATCCTCACCACTACCCTGCTCCTCCGAGCGGGAAGATCTCTAGCATGGGCAGGAGCTTAGGACCCCTGCAGCTCCACTCTGCTATTTGCTTGAAGAATCAGCCCCCCCCCCCCCAATGTTTTCTTAGCCCCCCCCCCCCCCCCCCCCCCCGGTTGAGACAGTCCACTTCCCGCTTGCTACAAAGGATGGTGTACTGGGAAGACCTCTAGCATACTAATAAAGCAAAAGGGAACCCCTGAGGAAACTATAACTAGGCAGAGTAGCAGGGGAATCAAAAACACTTAAGACAGACGAGAGATCTGCCTAGGTGGGATAAATCTATGGGCTCATATAGAGTCCCAAATTTGTACACACAGTCCGAAGCCCACTATATTCACCAGTGTCATAACATCAGATGGTGCAGGCGGAGGGGAGATGGTGCAGGCAGAAGGTAGATGGTGCAGGCAGAGGGGGAGAAGATGCAGGCAGAGGGGGAGAAGATGCAGGCAGAGGGGAGATGGTGCAGGCAGAGGGGAGATGGTGCAGGCAGAGGGTGAGATGGTGCAGGCAGAGGGAGATGGTGCAGGCAGAGGGAGAGATGGCGCAGGCGGAGGGAGAGATGGTGGATGCAGAGGGAGAGATGGTGCAGGCAGAGGGAGAGATGGCGCAGGCGGAGGGAGAGATGGTGGATGCAGAGGGAGAGATGGTGCAGGCAGAGGGAGAGATGGTGGATGCAGTGGGGAGAGAGGGTGCAGGCGGAGGGGAGATGGTGCAGGCAGAAGGGAGATGGTGCAGGCAGAAGGGGAGATGATGCAGGCAGAGGGGAGATGGTGCAGGCAGAGGGGAGATGGTGCAGGCAAAGGGAGAGATGCCGCAGGCAGAGGAAGAGATGGCGCAGGCAGAGGGAGAGATGGCTGATGCAGAGGGAGAGATGGTGCAGGCGGAGGGAGAGATGGAGCAGGTTGAGGGGAGATGGTGTAGGCAGAGGGAGAGATGGTGCAGGCAAAGGTAGAGATGTTGCAGGCGGAGGGGAGATGGTGCGGACAAAGGGAGAGATGGTGCAGGCAGAGGGGAGATGGTGCAGGCAGAGGGGAGATGGTGCAGGCAGTGGGGAGATGGTGCAGGCAGGGGGTGAGATGTGGCAGGCGGACGGGAGATGGTGCAGGCAGAGGGGACATGGTGCAGGCAGAGGGTGAGATGGTCCATCTGGTACGTTGTGAGGGGGTGACACCATGAGTTACCCGCACCGGGTGACACCAGCCCTAGTGACGCCACTGGGCCAAACAGTCATTTCGCACTTTCGAGTGGGCAAACTACTCCTCCCCTGCCCTGCTCGGAGAGAAGATCAACCCCGCCCACCACAAAGCAACCGAACATGTCTGGAAACATAAAATGATAATAACTCAGTTAATATAATTTTATGTTTCTCTTCATCCCACTGCTTAAAAGCAGTGGGGCAATGCACCTCCACCATAGCGGAGGAGCCGCCCCAGGTAATTTCATATGTGAAAATAATGTTTATAAACCCTTGATTTTGGTGGTGAGCCAGAAGACTTCCCTGTTCTACTAGGGATGCTGTCCGTTAATTCTGCCAATTTTGCTGCACTTGGGACTTAAAATAATTTATGATTTTTTATTGAGAGGCATCATGGCATTGTAATGCTTAATTTTTTAATTCTGTAATAAAACCCTTTAACTTTTACACTGATCTAGAACTAGAATGACCTGGCCCACTTATTACATGGATTGTATTTTTCGGATTTCTGATGTTATGGGAGGTGTCTTAATCTGGGGACACATTGCCTCATGAAACTGAAGTTCAGCACCATCTTGGATACGTACAATGTGGGAACTCTAAGTGCGGCAAATTCTGAGGTACTCCTTGCTCCCACACAGTGCATGCTTCTTGTGCAGCACATATGAGTTATACATCAAGACCAGAGTCATGCTCTTAATACATTGGGTTGCCTTGCCTCTGCATGAAGAGAAAATAATTGAGTTATAAATTGCTTAAGCATTCAATTATAATTCATGAGCAGAAGTCTGTGTTTCGTCTGGCCTATGTTTGAAGTGTTTTTTCCTAAAACTGCTAAAGTTGTATCATGAACAAGCATGTAGCTGTCGTATTATCAATATAAGAGAGAAGCAGCACAGTACTGGTGGGGTGCAAACTCCACACCGGTAATTACCCTTTTGTGTGGTAATAGGCCACTGGTACCTTAAACCCCAATGAATATGGAATATGTGGACCCAGACTTACCAGGTGGTTCTACACATCTTATTCTATTTCGGTTGGGTTTAATACACGCATTTACCACTGGCTCCGAGCAGGTGGTAAAAGTGTGCAATGGTCTGTAGTAAAAGTATGCTATAAGGTGTAGGTGGGGGGAGGTGGTGAGGAAGGCGAAGAAAGGAGTGGAGAATGTTGGCTGGCAGGGAGGAGAATGTAGTGCTTCCCAGGTGCATTATTTGAGGTTTGAGCAAACGTCCTAGAAAGGGTCCCTTTATTGAACGCAATTCCAATGTGTTACAGGGCTGGGGGTCGCAATTGCTGGAGGGAGCATAATTTAAAAAAAAATTACCTTGCCAAGGGGTCCCGTGTCTCTGCTCCCACTCTCCTGCTTCCAACTTCAGGAACAGGAAGCCGGCAGCCAGGCTCCCTCCCCTAAGCTAATCACAATGCTGACTGGTCTGAGCGCATGGCGCTCAGCCAGGGGCTGGAGGAGTGGCCATGCTGTAATGCAGCCTGCATGGAGAAGGGGAAAAGTGTGCATGACTGGTTTGGGTGGCTCGAGAGGGCCGACCAAACAGTCATTGCGCACTTAGGAGTGGGCAAACTTCTCCTCTCCTGCCTTACTCAGAGAGCAGAGAAGCCCCACCCACCCGCAAAGTAGCACAAACATAAAATGATAACTGAAAGTTATCATTTTATGCTTTTCTCTTCTCGCACTGCTTGAAAGTAGTGGAGCAAAGCTCCTCCGCCATAGCGGGAGAGCCTCCACTGAGGACCAAGCAATCAAAATATCCCTCCCGTTGAACCTGGCTATCCAGGCAATAATGCTTCATGAACATAAGGAGGGACTCTCACATAGCAGCCAGGTAAATGTCTAGGACAGTAACTCAGTGTGCCAATGCACTGTTAACAGCTTTGGCCCGGGTAGAATAGGAATGCAGATGTTCCAGAGGCTGTTTTGTGGCTTGTGCATTGCAGATCTTAAAGCAGAGCCTGATCCAGCAGGAGATGGTTCTCTTCTGCATGGACTTGCCTGTTTTGTTGCTCCAGAGTACCCCACAAAGAGCTGTTCATCCACCCGGGGCCTTTAATAGATCTATGTAGAAGCTCAGCGTCCTCTTGGGGTCTTAACGATGACGTCTTTCCTTTTCCTTAGATGATTGAGGTAGAGCATAGAATGCTGGTAGGGTAATGGATTGGCTGAAGTGGAATGGCATCACAATTGCTGGTAGGATGGATGCCCATGTCTGCAGAACCAGCTTGTCTGGAAAAAGGAAGTGTAAGGTGGATTGACACACAGAACCTGAAGCTCACTCACACTCTGAGCAGAGGTGATGGCAATGAGGAACACAGTCTTGATAGTAAGGAGCTGTGAAGTGCCTCAAAAGGATTGACAGAGGAGTAAGAACTACATTAAGGTCCCATTGTGGCATAACAAAAGGAGAAGGGGTAAACAGGTATTACAGCCCTTTCAAAGATCACAGCTCCACCACTGACTAAAACAACGATGGCTGATCAGGCAACTGTAAGAAATCTAAAAGATCAACCTTAACTGTGCCCAAAGTAAAGTTTTGCCAGGCAAGAGACAGAACAAATAACAGACCGCTAAATAACGTGGCCAGGAGAGGGTCAATCTGACGAGTGCCATACAAAGCCACAAACATGTTCCAACAGGCATATACAGTCTTTGTTGAGCTAAGCCTGGCTGCCAAGATGAAATCAATCACCTCCAGGGGCAGGTCAAAAGTGTTCAGCTGTTATTGCTCAATCTCCAAGCATGAAGGTGGAGATTGCAAAGACCAGAGTGCAGAACCATGCCCTGTGGCTGAGACAGGAGGTCCCTCCGAAGAGGCAGCCTGATTGGAGGACATATGCTCAAGCCCAATAGTTCTGGATACCATACCCTGCATGCTCAATCCAGTGACATTAGGATGACTTAGGCCTGGTCTATCATGATCTTCTTGAGAACTCTGGGCAGGAGTTCTTCTGGAGAAAAGACATACAGGAGCCTGGAGTTCCACTTGGGGCAGAACACGTCTCCGAATGAAAGACGACTTGGAAACTCCAACTAGCAGAAGCACAGACATTGCGCATTGTTGGTGATGGCGAAAAGATCAAGCCAAGGTTCTCTCCATTAGTGGAAGAGACCGTGCACCACCTCAAGGTGTAGCTGCTATTTGTGATTTGTTGGACATCGAAAATGACCTTGTCCTCCCTGGCATTCAATAATACTGCCAGGCGGTTTACCACCAGGAACATTCCTTGGTTATTGTGAGAGACTGGCTAAGTATATGGTACTCACTTATGTAAGTGTAGCACCCTGCACTAATGCAGACAAACCGTATGGTGATTTCAGTGGTCTTAGACAACCTTAGAAAGCTCTCCAAGTGGAGCTGTGGAGAGCAGCCTTTAGGCTTAGTCCAGATGCAGTGTAAAGCAGCTTGTTTTACCAGTACTGAATCTTATGGTATAGGTTAAGTGAAAAAGAATCACACAGGATAGTTATAAATATAGGTATTTTATTACAAACACTCACTAACAGAATGTATTATCTCCTACCCGGAGATATAAACACAATATACACATTACTCAGGAAATAGAGCACATAAGTAGCACAAATATACAGTGGTCTAGAGGGGGAGGCCCAACCATATACTAAAATAGTGGAATGCGAACCACGACTCAAGACAAGAATGGTCCGAGAAGACATAGGAGAGTCGGGGACAGAAGGAACCGCTCCTAGGAGCCCCATCGAAGTATTGTGCAGAGTAGGAACACAACCCCGTGCTCAATGTTAGTCAATAGGTAAGTCGTAGTTGCAGTTTAAAAAATAAAAGGACCCTTCCCAGTGGACCCTGAAGACACCCCATGGAAGATGGAGGGTTGGAGAGACACCCCACACGTGGATACCCCAGAAACCAGGATACCTACACCAGGGAAGCTGGGTGCATAGGTGTCAAGTGACGTCGGAAACCGCCGTAGACCACAATGGAGGACTTCAGGAAAGATGCTTCTGGAGAAGAAGACAAAGGAGTCTGGTGGAATCCAAAGGTGGATTCAAGATAAGAAGAACCTGCAAGCACAGGGGAAAAAGTCTATGCCACTCAGGAGTGGCCAGGAGGCATGGAAGACGAATGCAGGAGGTTGATGGTGCCCTTGTAGTTGCAGCTGTGCGGACCAGGCAACGTTGTGGAAGACCAGGAGCTGTTTATGAGCTGTACCATGTTGGATGTCAAGAGCCAGGGGGTCAGTATCCATCAGGGGCACCAACAAGCCTTGGCAGCGTCAAACAACCTAGTCGACGATAAAGGTGCAATGTCAGGACCAGCAAGGTCCAGGTGACTCACCACGAGCAGGTAAGTCAGAGCAGACCCGAGCAAGCAGGGGCCCACTGAACCCCAAGAAAACCCTCAAGAGGACCCACAGGCCGAAGGCACAGGAGCCCCAAGAGAACCTCGAGCAGCTCACCAATGAAGAAGGCCCACAATACAGAGAAAGTGGTGAGGGCGAAGATCTTGGCTGCAGGAGTTGCTTGAGGTTGGAGCTTCTTGGAGCCCAAAGATCTCTGGAGGAGAGAGTCATCAAGCCTTGGCAAGAGCAAGTCGATGCGGAGCACAGAGGTTTGGTTCCAATGAGGGATACTGTCCACAAACTCGGTATGAAGACAGTGCAAGCCTAGAGGGAGTTGCAGAACCACCACCTGTGTTACTGCGCCTCACGGAGTCCATGGGAGCCCAGGATCAGCAGACCAGTCAGCTGCGTTGCGGTGCCTGCAGATGCAGGGGAGTGAGTTACTCCTTCACTCCAAGGGAGATTCCTTCAGTGTCTTGCATGTCCACAGGCCGTGTGAAGAACATATATGGAGCACAATCAAAGACTTTGCAGCAGACTTGCAGAACAAGACCAGGAGCAGCAGGAGTTTTTGGGTTGGGAACCAAGACTGCAACTGGGAAGTCCAGCAAGGTCCAGAGTGCCCAGACGGTCAAAGTTGAAGTGGTGTATGATCTGAATCTTGTCCCTCAACACATCTAGGGACCCACCCACAGGTAATCCCTTATGTACCCTTAGTAAAGGGTTGGGACTATTCAGAGGTCCCTACCAGAGGAGGGGCTGGACAGTGAGGAGGATACTCCCATGTCCTTGTCCAGTTTCACACCAGTGAGGGAGTCAACGGTTCCCTGAACTGGTCTGAACTGTAGTATGCAAGGAGGGCACCAAATGTGCCCTTCAGGCAGTCTCAGTGGCACTGGCAAGCACCCCCACCCTGTCCCAATACACTAAACCCTGTCTGTGACAGGATATCTTTTGTTCTGCCTTCCCCTGCTCGAGCTTGGCTCAGCAGCAGGAGGCCAGAAACATGTCTCTGATCGGCAGCAGCCCTAGCACTTGCTGTCCGGTTTTGGAAGGCTGGTACCGGTAGCACTGAGGGCCTCTCGGAGGAGCTTTAAAACTCCAACATGATTGATACCAAGCATGACAGGGTTTGGTACAGCCAGTTTAGAGATGGTCATCAAGTAATGACGCATGGCCACTCTACAAGTCATAATGGCCGATACAATAACTGCGGAGAATGGACTTTGAAGGTTGTAGTGGTGCCCTGCTCATGCAGGGCCACCCTCACACTTAGGAACCAGCACCCTGCCTTTAGTATTAAAATACCTGCCTTAGGGGTGACTTATAGGTTTTAAGTGTAATGACCTCCGATATAGGGAAACGTATATCTGTGATAAGTGGTGCTAGTACCAGCTTACACAGGCTACAATGGTAGGCCTGGAGTCACAATTTGAGTGGTCTCTCACGGGTTGAAAAATACATGTTTCAGCCCATGGGAGACCCCTAGTGTATCTATGCCCTGGGTACCTTGGTACCATGTACTAGGGACTTATCTGTGTACACCAGTAACAAATCTGGAGTGTACCTAAGTACTCACCATAGCTAATTTAGGGAAGAAGCACAGAGACTGGGTCTTGATTAGCAGGATCCCAGTCAGACTAGTCATACACTGTTACAACACCAAGCAGAAAGTGGGGGTAACCATGCAGAAGGAGCCTATCTTTCTACGGATATCCAGTCAATTCCAGAGGCACAAGACCTCCTGGCACAGGGTCCATGGCCTCACCCCAACCCGCCCTGTTTGTTGTAGTACCATATGGTGGTGTTCTCCAGGAGCACATTTATCAGCCTCCCCTTGATAGACGGAAGGAAGGCTCTCAATGCGAAGTGGATGGCCATCAGCTCCAGAAGGTTGATGTGGAGCCGGGACTCTGGACGAGACCAAAGGCTTCGGATCTCCACTTGCCCAGATGACTGCACCAACCCAGAAGTGATGCATTGGTCACACCTGCCAATTCTGAGTTGAGAGGGGTCTGCCATTTACCTAGTCTTTTGCTGTCTCGTCTGAAATCTGATCAAGATCTGAGAGGTCCTCTTGAAGTTGGCCCTTTTGAATCTTCAGATCCCACTTTTGAGCCCACAGATGCCACCTGCCATGCTCGACCAGCATGTTGCATAATGCAATCAATACCAGCAGCCTTAAAGTTGACCTCACTGAAATCCAGGACAGAGGCTGGAAGCTTGGGACCATAACTTAGGTCTCAAGAACTTTCTTTCCTGGGGGGAAAGGCATGAAACCGAACCATGTCCAGAATTCCTCCAATGTAGAGGAGCAACGAGGACTTAGTCCAACGTACTGTTTATGAGAAAATAATATCTAGTTACTGCAGACCTGCACTCTGCCCTGTTTCACAGGGGAGAAGTGCTTTGTGGTAAACAAAACAGTCCATCTCTTAGGGATGCAAAGGTAATCTGGAAACCCACCCTTTCAAGCTTAGAATGTCACACTCAAGCATCGGTACTAATAATGACACATTACATGTTGAAAACCATTTCTTCTCGTATCCTGCTACCTGGTACATGCATTTTCACCAGAAGACATAGATTATATTGCTACTATTAGTTACTATGAATATGAAAAAAAAACATTTCTAATATGCTCCCCAAGAATATCTCTCCTTACTCCAATGACCTATTTTTAGCAGTCATCTGAGAGCATAAAGTAAACAAAAGGTCTCAATTAGAGTTTTTGGACTGTCTCCCCGCATACCTGCAACACAGCAACCCGCTGTTATCAGATTTTCAGCTGGATGAGAAGGGAGTTCTCTGTTAGCGGAGCTCAGCTGAACTCGGCTTCTGTGTGGGTGTGTAATCTCGGCCACAAAAAGGACAGAAAACAGTAGTCTGGAATCAGACTTCTTTCTGGACAACTCAGGTGCAAAGGTTCTCGAACCTGAATGGTTAAATCTCAGAATTTATGTAACAAACTGACCACTGCTTAATCTAACTGAATACAGCTGGAACCAATATTCCTAATATGCATCACCTCTTGCGCACATACCATTTCTCATCTTACTGTGTGTACTAGGCGACCAGGAGATGTAGATATTCAGGGCATCTTGGCCAGGCATAGGTTTCCAATTCTTCTGATAATCAAATAAGATGTTTTATAAGCTGAATGTGCTGGGTGTTGTGAAGAGTGCAGCCAGCTTGTTTGAGGCTGAGAATGAAAAAGAACTCAGGAAAACTATTGCTAAGTTTATGTAAAAATGGAGTCTGGTTCTGGAAACTGTATCACCGCCTTCAACAGCCAGTCATCAAGGGAGGGGAGCACTGGCACTCCTGACAGCAGAAGGTATGCTGCCACCACCATCCGTTTTGTGAATGAGGCCGTTTGGTGCTGGTGAGACCAAATAAGAGCACAGCAAACTGAAAATGCTCTTCTCCAACCATGAACCGCTGGTGGGGTGGCAGGAAGCATATATGAAAATTTGTGTCCTGCCTGTCCAATGCTACTTTCCGGTCTCCAGGGACGAGGGCAGACAAGACTTAGGCCACAGTAAGCATTTTTTAATTTCTCCTTCGGGAGGAAGGTGTTGAGAGGGTGTAGGTTGAGAATAGGCCAAAGACTGCCGTCCTTCTTGGACACTAGAAAGTAGCTGGAATAACAATCAAGTCCTACTTCTGGCAAAAGAAAACTCTAGACAACCTCTTTGGCCAAAAGGACTTGCACTTCCTGATGCAAAATAGAGAAACTGTCCTCTATCAGTCACTAAGGGGACAGTAAAAGGTGTGGCAGAAAAGAGAAAAGGTAAGGTGTATCCCTTGCGAACAATCTGTCAGACCCGCCTGTCTGATGTGATTGCTTACCAGCCCGGTAAGAAAAGATGGATTCTGCCTCCCACCAGGAGGCTGTGCCTCTGTAAGGGCACATTAAAGAGGTTTGACAGGAGGGGCCACAGGGGTCTGGGTGTGTTCAGGCTGGGCAGTTTCGATGTGGACCACAGTGACAGTGGGCACCACTGCCTCTACTGTGAAACTACGCGGTTTCTGTGGAGGTTGGACGGGTTGTTGGTAAGAACGCTTGCCAAAGCAGCGAAAAGGCTATGGAAGTGTTGCCGTTGGCAAGTGGAAGTCTTGCTGTCCTTAAAATGCTCGAGAGCGGAATCAACTTTGTTCCCAAACAGGAGAGTACCATCAAAGGGCATGTCCATCAGGGAGGACTGGACATCTCGGTAGAACACAGTAAATTGCAGCCACACAGGACTGGGGCTTATGGCCAACACAAGGAGATGATGGACGGAGAGCTGAAACTTTTCAGACACTCACCCCCAGTCACAGATATGTGTTGAATGTATCATTGTTCTTTAGCTCACTTCGCCACCCCAGTTCATACCTAACCTTATGTAAATCAGTCTTGACCCTGTTCCTCATGGGAACAGTCCACCCCGAACTGCCAAGCCAGGTCTTCCTTGGACTGGAAATCAGTATCCTTATTTATTTTATTTATTTTCAAGGTTTTATATAGCGCGAACAAGATCCTTACAGATATCAGAGAGCTTTACATAGAATGAGAAGACAAGAACAATGTAATATAGGGGAAAGAGAAACAATTAAATAGTATATACACAGTTTAGGTTCAAGTGAGTTTAGCCAGGAGGATCGATTTGACTTCCTTTTTGAAGGATGGATGAGATGAGTCTTATTTCTGGAGGGAGGGCATTCCAAATCCTGGGGGCCATCCCTGAGAAGGATAGTTTGTAAGTTTGTCTTGTGGAATTTTTGTGGTTTCAGGAGGAGAGTTTGTGCGCTTCTTGTTGTTCTTGAGCCTCCTGAGATTGTCAATTTCTATGCGAATTGTGGTGTAAGGCCTTATGAGTCATGCACGCAATTTTCAGGTGTATTCTGGCTTCGTAGGGTAACCAGTTCAGAGATTTTAAGTCGGGGGAGATGTGTGAGCGTCTTTTTGATCCAGTGATGAGTCTTGCAGCAGCATTGATAGAGGCTCTTAGTGGTGCGGTTGTAGATAGGGGGAGGCCGCAGAGTGTGGTGCTTCCATAATCGCTCCTATTGATAACTAGCACTTGGACCGCAGTTCGGAAGTCGTTGGCTGGGAGGAAGGGTTTCAGCTTCCTCAAGGTATTGATTTGGAAATTGGCTCCCTTCGTTGCATTGCTGATATGTTGTTGCATATTGAGATTGGAGTCCAGGGTTATACCTAAAGATTTTGCTGAGTCTACAATGATGGGACCCACATCTGGGCATACCCTGCCAACTTAGGGTGAACAAAGAAAACACAAGGAGATGATGGAAAGATCGCTGAAACTTATCAGACACTTACCTCCAGTCACAGATCTGGGTTGAATCCCTCATCATCCTTTAGCTCATTTCGCAACCCCAGGTCAGACCCAGCCATATGCAAAGCTTATGGCCTGCCTGATGGAATCGGTGGCGTCCAAGCCACAACGAATCGTAAACTTGCCAGCATCACAAACATCTTGAATTGCCTGAGAGAGTGCAGGACAAATGTCTTCAGGGACACCAGGGAGGACAGCCACTGAATCCTAAAGGGCACATGAGTAGCGTCACTACAACTGCTGGCATTACCAGATCGAAAGCCCAAGCTGGTAGAAGAAAAACACATTAGCTGAATGTTTCCACTCACTCAGATACCGTATCTGGGAAGGGTGGGATTAAAGCAGCTGGTGGAAGCCTTTTCGACTAGGCTTCTGGTGACAGATGCCAAGAAAGAAAAGCCGGGTTGCCGAGGGCAGGGTGATCGCTCCTGACTGAGTGGCTAGAGCAAGATTTCGCCCGAGCACCCAACAATGTATCCGTCACTGGCTTGTTAAAGAGAAGGGGCTCAGAAGAGGTTTCAGATCGAACTGACACAATGCCACTGTGTGACAAATTATATAGACTCCCTTCACAAGGTCACCTGGTGAGGAGCTGCCATCACACGGTTGGTTGCAGGGAAAATGAGCTGAAAACCACCAAAAAAACGTGATTTTCAGCTCGTTTTTGGAGGCTTTGAACCGCCGACGACCATTTGTGGGTGTGAAAACACCCCAGGAAATCAGTAATAGCCTCAGCAAGCGTATATATATACATTATTTATTTTTTTAGGAGGGTTTGGGTCTGGATGGAGGCACAAGTGCCTCTTAGATGCTTCTCAGCACAAGGCCCTGACCCCTTCTCACTCGGTATGATTTTTTTTTTAGTTGGCATGTTTGATGTTTGCCCCAGTTGGAAAAATTCCGTCAAGACATTGGTTTTAACCTCCAAGGTGTGGAGCAGTAGGTCAAGAACTTCAGCCTCCTTACGCATATCTATGGTGTAGGAAGTGGATTCCTCTGTGGCTGGTTCAGAAGGAGAAAAAAAGAGCATTCTCTGGGGACTTATCAAGGCCATTACCCTCTTGTAAGTCCTCGTACCAATTATCATCTTGGTGGGGTTGAAAAAACTCATCATCTTGGTCACAGTCCATATCGGAGTCAGTCCCAAAAAGAAAAATGGAGAGTGTTGCAGAGACTGTGGTAATTCAAGTAGTGGAGCTCCGCTTCAGGCGCATTTGGGCACGATGTTGGTCAAGGTCGTACCAGCGTCAATTCTGCATCAGAGAGGACAACTGGAGCTGCTTTTATCAGGTGGCGAAATCAGCATTGATGAGCCATGGCGAGCGTGGATTGTGGTGGCGTGGAATTTGGACAAAACTCAGAGGCAAAATAAGTATGGACGGTCCAGCAGGCAATGAGCGCAAACCCGTCTGATGTATCCCAGGTGAAAGGCTTCTTGCTCCTTGTGACCTCAAGGTGCGCCAGAGGGAGTCAGCAGGGATCCAAAGAGCTGGAGCATATCTGCACTGAATTTTTTGATCTGACACGGCATGGCTGTAGGCCCCGCAAACTCTGGTTGTGCCAGAACCAGCTGTGAGATCGGCTCCAAAGTCATCCGAATTCAGATGCAAGAGAGAGAGAGGGGTGGCGCCACACCTGCTCAAGTGAGTTGCACGAGGGAACGACATCTCACTTTGAATTCTTGTGTTTTTTATGCTTACCAGAGGGCTTGGAGCGTGACGAAGACTCTGGAGCGCCACCATCAACTTTGCGAACGGGAGAGTGAGCAAACCTTGAATGAGGAGCGGGACTTTGAATTTATGCTTGGTGGCAGTTTCACCGCAGGTTTCCTGAAGGCCTTTGTGTTCATTGTCGCACATGTTCTGTAAGCCTTGGACCCGTGGCACGACCCTGGCACCACAGGTATACTGATGGAGATCTATGAATGACATTTGTTTGCAACAATCCATATAGGGCTTGAAACCTTTAGGGGGTGACATCTTCACACTGGAAAAATTGGGGAAATATTGAGTTAAATGTCTCAGAGATGAGCTATGGATGTGAGTCTGGTGTTGCGGAAAGAAAGGACCTGGTGTCAGTGCACAGGAGTGGCACCTATATAGGTGCGGCACATTTCCAGAGCAGAATGGCGTCAGTGTGGAACGCAGAGGTACTGATGAAAAGTTTCAGGATCCAGTCGGACACCTGGGGACTATTCAAAAGGAATCTGCGACTAGACGTCTGTCAAAAAGCTTGGCTTCTTTTAGGCTCTAGGGACCAAGAGGATTCAAGCTTAGCCAAAGACATGCGTTCAGTGCTTTCCCCCTCTAATGTAACACAATTTTAATATAATGACATGCATAATCATAAGGCTTTCAGTTGCAGGCTTGGATCACATGGCACTATAAATATATATGAGACCATCGCTTGGTGCACCTATCAGGATTCAGTTTTGTGGCTGTCTAGTTGCACACACAGACGTGCAGTGATCGCATTAGCCAAGTAAACTTTCAGAACATAAAAGAAGGCATTACCCAATGAATAACTTGCGTTTACCTAGTCGCCAACATTTGAAAAGTTTTTCCAGGGACACTTAGCGGCACAGCTATCAATTACTTACCTGAAAATTTACCACACCCACTGCCCTAAAACTCCACCAAAACTACATAATTAGCATAATTTAACGACGCCTACTTATAATTGTGCAGATTACAGGGTCTACTTAATAAAGAGAGAACTGCAGGGAATTGAGATGGGAATTTCAAACTTAAGGCCAAAGTAGGAGAGTTGGAAAAATTCGACCACTCAGCTGCATGGGAGAATTTTTCCGACTCTGCTACTTTGGCCTAAAGTTTGAAACTCCCATCACAATTCCCTACAAGACACTTGGCAGGGCTGGAAGTGCAACTGCTGGGACTGTCACGGCAAAAACTGGACAGTTGGCAGCAATGTATTTATTTCTCAATTAGTTCATGTAGTCAAATAGGCACCTTATGGGCAGTTGTTCTAGTATATCATTACACTCCTCAAAACAAACATTAAAAAAAAAAAATCAATGAAAAAAAACTTTTGTTTACAAGAGTTATAGTTTTTCCAAAAAGTACTTAACCATAATAAGATGTTAGGTTAACAGAATTTTAGAATGACTTGGTGGGGTGTTTGTTTTTTAAAGCCTCCCCTCCCGATTAACTAATGACACTGGCATTAGGGGCCTCTTCCACACACCTTGCCCAAGTGCAAGAGGATGTTTATTGTTTTAACTACCCTTACTTTGCCCACCGCCAGTGTTAGTGTGTGCCCCACTCCTCCATTCAAGGGTATGGGAATTCCTTTATCTTAGCGACCCATGCCGTTCTCCATGGCAGGAGGAGGATGGGTCAACATTCCCCTGTCACCGACTCCTTGTCCAAGATTGATGGAGGCTTTTTAAAAAAAGCAATGGAAATGCAAAAGGTCATGCGCATTTGTTTGAGTTGGAGCCATTTGTATTGTAAATGCCAATTTTTATGTATGCAATAGATATGCACTCCCTGCCTTAATAATAAAAAAATACTCTGTTGTGTATCTTTTTCTGTCGATTTGGTCATTGCCTTCCAACGCCACATTAAAACAAGCAGTGTTGTGAGGGTGTAGTATCACAGGCTGTCAATGGGACCTCTTTTTACAGAACTTCATTGTTCGAGAAGCTGCTGGACCCGTGTATAATATATGTGTATGTATATATATATATATATATATATATATATATATATATATATATATATAACACAGAGTTCAGCAGACGCCGAACAGCGCCATGACTCCTCCACTCTCGACAGCGGTTCGTGCTGGATGGCGTATCCTTTAAACAAACTCAAATCCACACTCCAATTCCTTGTGACACAAGGTAAGTATGAGAAGCACGAACTCCAAATTTGCATCAAATTAGTGACCAAGGGTGTTTCCCGAAACGCGTAGAGTTTTTACTTTGTTGCCTTGAAGTCCGTCAAATAAACGGACCTAAAAAAAGTTCTCAGCCTGGCTTTGGCTACTAGCCTCGCTTTTGAGAAAAAAATGGAAGGAAAAAAGTAAGGAAGAAAAAGGGACGGAAGGCAGACCAAAATGGAAAGAAGACAGACAAAAAGGAACAATGAAGGAAGTGAGAGGAAAAAATGGAAGGAAAAAAGATAGAGAGAAGGCAAGAAAGAAGAAAATAAAGAAAAGAAGAATGAAGGCAAAAAGAAAAAAGGAAAGAGCAAAAAATAAAGAAGATAGAAGGAAAAGAAAGAAAGCAAAACAGAAAAAGGAGAGAAATCAAAAAAGAAAGATCAAAGGAAAAAATATAAGAAAGAAGGCAAAAATGAAGACATGTAGGAAAGAAAAGGAGAGAAGGCAAAAAGGAAACAGAGAAAAGGCAGCAATAAAGAAGGCCATAATAAAAATAAATAAAGGAAAGAAGTTAAAAGAAAGGCAAAAAGGAAAATGGAATGAAGAAAAGAAAAAAGGAAAGTAGGTAAGAACGAAAAAAAACAAGAGGAAGAAGGCCAAAAAGAAGGAAGGCTGCCGCTCCCAAGGACGCTCCTTCTCCCACCTTACCACCAAATCCTGGAACGCCCTTCCCCTCCACCTCCGCACCTCCCCCTTGTTGACCCACTACAGGAAGGGGTTCAAAAGCTGGTTCTTCGAGTGAAACCTGCAGCACGGTGCCTGGAGACCCTCTAGGGTGATAAGCTGTGCTACACAAGTATTTGATTGATTGATTGATTGATTTAAAGAAAGAAAGAAAAAAGGAAAGAAAACTAAAGAAGGCAAACATGAAAGTAAGAAGGAAAAAGGCAAAGAAGAAAATGATGGAAAGAAAGAAGTAAACAGGAAAGAAAAATGAAAGGAAAGTTTATGGAAAGAAGGAAGGAAAGAGGGTTCACAGTATAAAATATTGGATACTAAAACCCAGACTACACCCCACCTGTGTTTAAATAAAACGGTTACAGTGTGCTGCACATTAAACACAAAGTTTGCAAAGTTTATTTAAGAACCATCGGTGAAACAGGCTCCAGGAACACAATATTGTATACTGTGAAGTAGCAGTAGTATACTTCAAATGGAATTTGCAACAGCATAGAAAGGAGACAGGAACAGATAAAGCTGGAATGTGCACTGTGCTCACTTGAAATGCACCTTATTATCACATCAGGCACCACTGGCACTAAAGGGCCCTAGCTTGTGTGCGGATGTTCCCCTTGTGGAAGAGTAAAATGCAGTCACTCAAAGTAACCAAAGGCGTAAGTTTTCACAAAACTAAGAAAGCTCTAGGCCAAAATGGCTGAACACAGGGCATGACTGCAGGCCACACCCTGCTTCTAGAGCTCGCAGATTATGACCACTATCTTCAGTCAGAGGTAACACCCACATGGACTCTGGAGATCTAAGTAATTGTCTAAAGAGCTTTAGCTCCACAGGCTCTAGATTCCGCAGAACTACGTTGGTATATAATTTTTAAAATCTCTGACACTCACAACAACAAAAACAGTCTAGGATTTGATTAAGGTTGTGTTTTAGCAGACAAGTCTAGCTACGAGTCAAAGAACTGAGTTATTTAAATTTACTGACAAAAAAATCCTAAAACTGAAATTTACCAGTTAGATAGGTATGCATCATTAACTTAGTCCCACACTGTTTTTCTCTTTACATCACTCATGACATCACTGAAGAAATCACAAATCACAACACTCGTTTAATCACACATCGAATCACATTTGACAAAATTGATGACCTCACTTAATTAATTTGGCACTCCAGACCTTCAGATGCAGAGCATAGACATCGGCTATGAACAGCAAAGTCAACGCACAAAGCCGTTCAGCCAATCCCACACTCAGGATTGCTTCCCCAAGAGCCCATTGGGCTGGACCTCTGGTTTTGCCCAGCAGACTCTGTGCACTGGGCATGGCTGAACGGCCACAATCACCATACAGCTTGTTGTGAACGTCTTAAGCCGTGCTCGGCAAGCTCCGAGTACCTGCACTGGCCTTTGGCCAGACGGAGCACTAAGTCCCCAAGAGCCTGCAATCGGCACCTCTGCTCCAGAGCCCACTGGTTACTGTCTTGAGCTCTGGCCATTCAATCTGCAGATGTCTCTGAAGTTAAACCATATAATGCCTACGATGCCATTCAACAAGTGAATAAAAGAGAAATAATTTGAAGCCCAAAGCATTTCATCCTTTATGTTAATAATGAGGTTATAGGAGCTGTTACCAGTGATGCGTTGTGTAACATCTTATGCGTCGCAGGGGTGGGAATTAGGATAGTGCAGCTACCTTAAATGACACATTTTTAGCAATTTCTGAGTTTTGTGTTATAGATGCTATGTCTTGGCAACTTTAGTTTTTCCCTAGTGACATCGTCCAATGGCTTCCAACACAACCTTGAGAGAGCTTTATGGTTTTTTCGGCGATATATATTATACTCGATGCTCTTGTAACATAATGAACCAATGTGTAAGAGTATCCTCATGAGTTATTAGCAGACACTCTACATGACGTCCACCAACTGCTACATACACAACCTGAACAGAACTAAGATTTTTTCCAATGGTATATTTTATACTGTAAGCTCTTGTAACACACTGAACCATTGTCTAACACTATGTTCACAAGTAAGTGGGACTATTTTTAATAGACTCAAAAGCTTTTGCAATTATGTTTGTCTCCTCGTGCAGTCATATGTTTTCTGTAGATCCTAGTTCTATTCTTGCAGTCTGCTATGTTCCATAGTTCTTTTATAATCTACCCTTACAGTCTCCTTGTAATCCTGGCTGTATGCGGTTAGTCGAGCTACAAACATCCCTACAGTCTCAGTTGCACCCTCGTGCCCTCCGCTGAATCCTAGCAGTACCAGCTGTATCTCTGCCTTCTTGGTGATACCCAAGCTGTCTCCTTTCAACCGCTTGGGCCCAAAGCTATGCCTGTGGGAGTGCTGTGCAGTTTTTATCAATGCTGGTCTCTTGTTGAGGAGCTTTGATGCAAGGTCCTCAAAGGCTGCTGGGTAGTGCAGCTCAAATAAAATCCAAATACACACCACAACATTTGATGGGTTAAACCAGGTCCTCATATAAAAGGTACAACTAAAACAAACGAACAATCCTTTTGGCACTGTTCATTACATGTATTTTCACGTGTAAAATTGACTGCATTGGTTACAGTACAGTAATGATTAGGCTCTGATTAAATACCTTTCGGTTTAGATTTGAACATTCAATATCATCCATGGGTGATGGGTAATTCCCGGTTTACACAGAGTACCCTTAGGCGTCAGCTCTGTTCCCTACGACACCCTCACTAGAGCACCTTCTAACATGGAAATGTCCATACATAGGTTATAATACATAATTATAGGCGACCAGCTGCTAGTGTTAGTTAGTTAATGCTATCAGACTGACCGAAATGAGACGGTCAAAGATGCATTACTCCAATCAGACCATGTAGATTTCCATTCTAATGACATTGGAGCAATGAATACATTAACTGCACCTCTACCTATATTTGTCATCTGCTCCCAGAAAAGAAACACACGGAACCTAGTTATTTATTCCAGCTTATGTTTTATGTACATTCTTCATAGTAAATTGTAGTTGACATGATAAATCTGAAAGTATCCTTCTTAAATGTATTATTGCTGTCAATTTTTAGATTAATCTATATGTACATGTTCTATAAATTTCGTGTGAAAAGTGCAACATCAAAATTAACCATTATTTTTAATTTGATCAGTATTCCTATATATATTGCGATATTTCCCACGTGGAAATTCATTGTGCAATCACATTTCTCCAAAGAAGTCATCGAGGCAGGTGTTAAAACTACTGTTTATAAAATGTTCTCGAGTAAAGAAGTGTCTCCCTATGCTTTTTGACTGGCCAATCAGCACACACTGAAATCAGAACAGCTTGAAGGCACCAGTGCTAAGCCAGAAGCTCTAGCAAGGCGGCACGGAATGCTACCAATGTATCATGTTTTAATCAACTTGTCTAAGGAAGTACCTAGGTGCTGTAGAGTGCTTATGACAATTACACATCTGACTATTAATGCTGTAACCAGGGAGCTTGTTAAAGAGACATCAATAGAGGACACTTCACAATACTTGGAGCACGTAAGGGCTGTAAGCAAGTCCATACTTTTGACATGTGCAACACTTTCAACTTCTCAGTACTTTTCGGTGTTCTTTGGAGTGAAAGGCATGGAATGTACTCCACATATCGCGATGCTCTGTCCAGCTTCATCTGCTAGGGTGTACAAGAAGTTTGGGTAAAAAAATTGAATTTGTTTTTCATACTTTCTGATGAACACAGTCTTGGCTAAAGCCTACCTCTGTTTGCAGACTCCAGTTTAGGGGTGTTTGCAACCTTGGACTGAGTGACGAGGTGTCTTACAGACCAAATGCTCAGAATCTCAATCATCTGCTTCTGGTTTAGGACAGAGCATTCACCAGCAGGAAGAAAATAAATGCTTCTCCAACAACCAATGATCTGCGATCACTGGCAGGAAACAGAAGGGAATCGCCCAGACAGCAACATGAACGGAAAAGGCATCATTCGGCCAAGAGATGGAATGCTTTCATTCAAGTTACAGCATGGGGCAGTATATCCGACCTACTGAGGGATGGTCGGTCTACTTGGGATTTGGACACCTGAACTAAAAGACCCCAGCAAGAGTAAGCAGACACATCATCGAGCTTCAACTACCGATTTGTCATCGGTCTCAACTTGGATGTGTGATTTAATACTGTAAGACACACCTCTCTTGGAGACTGCTTGTCTTGTGAATAGGATCTAGACTTCACATGGAGCCAGAGTAATTTAAAATTTGAAATCTCGGATTTGTTTATAGCAACCGAGCATTCAAAATGGTGTCAATCAAAAGCAAATTTCCTGGAAAATGAAGAAATATGTGAAACGGATTAGAGGTAATTGACACGCAAAGCAGCTCACAACGAAATTCTAATTTTGCTTGTCCTAGGCTTGACACCGGCTACAGGTCAATGTGACTGTCCAGCAGTTGCCTGGTCTTCTCAGAGCTTGGCCTGCAGGGGCTTCAGGTACTTATGGAAGGAATCGTGGACCTTTGGAGACAGAAGAGGGAGAATAAACAGGACAGTGCATTAAAGACAAGCTGTAAAATGTTGACATTTAATGATTTTTCCTCAAAACTTCCCTTTCCGGTCATCACTGAGGAACACAACATTCAGAGCAAGCCTTGATATCTCAAATGGTGCATCGCTTTTTAAATGACTACCATCCATCAGAGTATCCAGCATATCCTGTCCCCCTGATCATTCAGTACTCTTATTTAAACTTTCCCACCCCCATACAGATTTACTCTATCTTTTGACATAAATCTAGCTTTTTACACAGTTCCAAAAAAATGTACTGTCCAGTTTCATTCCCTGTAACAAAACTAAATAAGGAGATCTGAACAGAAGTTCTGTCAATCCGTGCACCATAAGTGCAGCTTCTGCTGCTATTCGTATGAGTCCTGCAACAACTCCAATTAATGCGAAAGCCCAAACCTCAACCAGTACTTGGAAAGTAAACCTTTTTTCACAAGAGATGAATCGATTGGGTAGATTCTCTCTTTTCTTCACTAGGAACATATCCAACAAACAGACATTAGGGTTATATATTCTACCACTCACTGAAATGATATATACTATGTAACATGGACAGGACAAGATCATATGAAAACCAAAACGTTGTCGCAGTGGCATTTGAAATATGCAGGACATCTCATTCAGCTGATTTTAGTGATCACTCTCCTGTGTTGTTCAGAACCTATATATTCGAAAAGCAGAACTTTAAGCCTTGCATTAAGTGGTTTGAAAAACCTTGGTCGAATCTGTTTTCTGCAGCTACGCTCCTAAACCCTTTTGTTGTTTTTCTTTCAATTTCAGTACATTATGTGACAATATTTCATTAAGTACAGCAATGAGGCTCGAGACGCCATCTGAACTACCTCAAACACCACAAAAGTAAGCCAGTATCCCAGATATTGTAATTGTTATTGCATTTATATAGTGCTTGCCACCCCTGATGAATTGTTGAAGGGCTTTTCGGCAGGTACTACGGAACCCAAACAGGATTAGTGGGGAATTAGTATAAGAAATATGAAATTAATTTGAGTGGTGGACATGCAAGTCTGTTAGTTGGATTGAAAAGGATAGTGGAGGGATAGAAGAGGGAAGGGTCTAGAAAGTGTTTTTTTGAGCTCATAGTAGGAATGCAAAGGTCTTCCAACTTTTTGATTCTGAGACCCCCTTGTCAAAAGATTTAGGCATAAGGACCCCCTCCTGACAAAAATTTCTAGAACCTGGTACTCATCATCATCCACAACCATAAACACCTCCAATTCCCACAGCAAATCATTTTTACAGTTGGGATATAATATTAAACAGTGTTTAGCCAACCAAAGGTCAGTGAGTGTGGGGGCGTGGCCAAAGGTGTAGCTAAAAACAAAGGGCCTCATTTATGAGGAATTGGCGTAGGGCAACGCTGCAAGTATTCTTGCTGCGCTGCCCTACACCAATGTATAAGGACAGGAATGCACCATATTTATGAAACACAGTGCATTCCTGTCCTTTCCCCTTGCGTTGGCACACAAATTGCTACCTAGCACCAACATATTCAGGATTGTTTTTGTGCAAGTAGAGGCACTTTCCTTCACAAAAACAATCCCAAGAGACGTTTTTTCCTCTTTCTATGTGAGCTGCAGAATTTAAACATTTCTTCTCTGTAAGCCTCCACTGGTGAGGCGTAGATTTTTGGTGCTGCCCCAGGTTTACTGGATTTTGTAAATATGGTGTAACATCAAAATCCATGGGTGTTGCTTGGGAACCCCCCCACGCAACACCTATGGAACACCTCCATCACGCAGAGAAAGGCAACACAGTGACTTGCGCTGCTTTGTCTTACTCCATATTTATGAGGCCATGCAAAGCCATGCAGGGTGACTTTGTACTGACTCATAGGTATGGTTGAGACACTTGCGCCGCTGGAGTGTAAAAAAAAAGTGGTGCTCTGGTGGTGCAACCCTCTCACCATACCAATTCCAAAATATTCTGAACGTTTTTTAGGTCTTTCACAATTAAGTACCTACATATAAAATAATGGGCAGCGTAAATTAAAAATAAATGTAAAAAGGTTTAGTGGGAAATGCACTGTAGTACATTAATGAAACCTCTATTAGTTAATGTACTGTAAAGGTCTGTGTGTAACCAGGGAGCCACAGTCTGTTTCTACAGTTAAATGACTGAGGTGATATTGGAGATTAATGCAGCACTGAGTTCAGTATTTACTGTATTCTTGGAGGTTGACTGGGTCTCTTTGAACACAATTCCTAAAAACAGGTTGAGTTCTGGATTATTTATAAATCTCACGAACACTGTAGTTTCATGGCACTTAAACAACCAATCTAAGGCAGAGATTGCTGGGGTAACCAATGAGTGAAAATAAATGTTTTTAGTAATTCTCTGAAGTGAATTAAGGAGGAATCAGACCGAAAGAACAATGGTAGAGAATTCAGGCTGCAGCAACAGATAACCCTGATCGCCAGACGTCACAGCTTTGTTTTGGGGTCTGTTAGAAAATATTTGTTGGAGCCTAGATCATGTATGACCTTGTGTCAACTAACTTTAGATAAAATGAAATCCAGGAAAGTGTGACACTTAGGTTTTGGTATAGTTACAAAGTCTGAAAAGGGTATATTAGTTGAAATTTCATAACCAGTGTCTTCGTATCTGGATGGTCAGGTGGTGGGCTAGGCTTCCGCGGAGTATTCTGCTGTGGCGCCTAATGTTTATCTTCCTTTCAGTGGTGCTCAATAAGATTCTCAGGAAAATATCCCCAAGGTTACCCACTTATAGTGGGACAGTGTTGTGTCTCTCTTATTTCTGCCTCTTACCACAAATATATTCTTCATCACAAGCAAATGGACTTAAGGAGCCCAAAGAGTACATTCTTGGATCTTGGAGATTTGCAAATTTCTCTGAGGTGTTGGTGGACATACCTCTGGAAAGGCACTTCTTTAGGCTATAGAGGAGAGTTCATGTCTAGCCTGGGTTTGGATGCTTTTCATGGTATAATCTTCCTGTCCAGCTTTGGAATTAGTGCTTATGTGTTTGCAGGAACCTTATACATCAGACTGCAGTATGGTGATGAAGCAAGTAACATTAGCTTAAAATATGTGATTAGCCTGTAAAAGCGCAAATTAACGGGTTGCATGATTTTTTTTGTAGTAAGCATCCATTTCTATCGTATTTACATTGTTAAGTTAAGCTAGGCCTCATTTATTTATTTTTAAATTTTTGAAGACCTTTATTTATAGGAAGTGGTACATACAGCCCAACACAAAGCCCGAAGGCTCACAAATGCAGTACATATCAAGAAGGCGATGCGCGAAGGATCTATTACAGAGGTACTGAGGTCTAATTTTCAAGTTTTTGTTCTGAAGGATAGACAGTATCAGGATATCGTGGAGCAACAAGCTGGTTCCGGCCCTATAGGATCAGGAGAGACAAGTATACAATGCACTAAAATTGCCAGAACCACTACTTGCCGCAATATGAAGAACGTCTAAACCCAGAAAAGAAAGAAAAAGAATAGAAGGCCCATAGAACAAAAAAGAAATAAACAAAAAAAAACCCTCCCACCCCCCACCCTGCACCCCTACAGCTGGCTACGGCCTACCCCCCCCTAGCAGTGTGCCTGTCGCCCCACAAAAAGGAGTCCCGAAATATAGAGAGTAAGAAAAGGGTCCTAATCTACAACCACAAAGTAATGTGAGGCGGGGAGGAGCCCACCACCCGTCCCCCGGCTTCACCCTCCCGTAAGTCCAATATTAGCACAAGATATAAAGTCCGGTGACATTAAGCATTACCAGCAAAACAATTTAAAAGCGCAAAGTCGGCACACCGCGCAATCCAAGATATCAGCACGCCACCCATCTGCCGCGGTCAGCAACGAAGAAACTGCCAGTCTGTGATAAGAAGCGTTCATCCCGGTCCCGTTTTCTCTTTTCAGCCACTGCCTACCATGGCAACCCAGGGGGACGTGAACGGTAGTCCAAAAGAGCCATTTTGATTCAAGCACTCAACTGTACCAGGTACAAGCAGATCCAGTAGTCCCAGGCTGGGCACAAAGTACGCCATCCCCATGTTGTAGAGCGTAGCCGGGCCAGGGAAGAAAGTCTCAGTGTCCAGCCCTTTCTGGAGTGGACCCCGGGAACGGGGAGCATGACATAGGGAGAACACTCCCGTCTCGATTGCAATTCTCGGTCTGCACGTCATCCCGGGCAAACACCATCCGCAGCGAGAAGCGTCTCGGGGCTTGGGGTCTCAAAGCCATCACTGTCGCATGAGGCAGCCATCTTGTTGCAGACAGACGTGGAGTAAGGAAAGTCGCTGTGATCCTGCGAGTCAGCCATTTTAAAGCGTCCCAGTGCACACATTATATCGTCCACCTTGCTGGCCAGGGTTCGAACAGAATACACCATATCGTGGTGAAGGGAAACAACAGCCGCCAATAAATTGCCATAGCCCTGAACACTTCCACGTTCCCTTCCAAACATGTCCCTCTGCTCCACACATCCGCGACCACACTGTGTCCCAGGCTCCTCAAGGCTGCACTCCATTATGCCCTCCACAGTCTTCAGTAGAGACACTACGAGTCGGGCCAGGCTGCGCACTATGGGGCATCAGATTCCTGTGTAGTAAGGACCGGCCGGCAGAACCGAAATATGGCCATAATCATTGTCCCTTAGAGATGCCGCCCCGTCCGATGTCGAAGGGGCGGAAAATTCGGGAACCGCCCGCCGTTAGCGGGAAAGTGCGCAATCAGTCTCTTAGCAGCCAACAGTCCGGGCTCCTGCAGTCGTACGAGTTACACAATCAAACCGACAGGCACGCTTAGCTCTGTACCTGCAGTCCAGTGGGGCGCATGGTGAAAGTTCGGCCGTTTCGCGGTAAAAAGTTCCGACCGGTTCCCCACAGTCGTTGAAGCCCGATGTTGTTCGCCCGGCAGCCGGTCTTGACATCCACTCGAGGTCCCGGTCTCAGGGCTGCTGCAGGCCTCAAACTGCACTCGGACGTTTCGCCCACTTGCAAGGTAGCGCAAGCCTCAAGAGTTCGCCGCAGGTCGTCGGAACCCATCAGCTTCCGCAATGTGCCGTCTTGGTACAGGATCACCGGCAGGATAGTTACAAAGGAGGTGATGGTCCTCGGAGCCGAGGGACTACACGTCCGACCCGGCCGCCATCTTGGCTCCTCCCCCTAGGCCTCATTTATTTCTCCATTTTCTGCATTGCCTTTATTTGAACTTTCCTTAAATAAACACTAGATTTAGCAAGATGTTGCACGATGCAGTATTAAATAAATAATTCACGTTAACTTCATTGGACATGTCCTTCTTGTAGAATGTGCTGACTTCAATAAATGTTTTCTTTCCTTCCTAAGCTACATGTCCTCATCGCATTTGGTTAGATTTTAGCGGTCACTTATTCACAATAATGAATACCAACAGTATATATGTGTATGCAGGAAAATGCGAATCTCATGATATAATTCCGCAGAAGTTACAGCTAGATTGTTTCTGCTTTAGACTAGCTCATTGTCATGCAGTGGAGTTCTGAATAGCTAATAGAACAAGCTGTAGGGTTCTCTTGGGAACTTAACGTGAAACTAACATTTATGAACATTTGCAACATAGACTGCTTGCAGATAATGTTTTGCCGCCTTCATAGGTTACAGTGGAAATGAAGTAGGATGTAGCAGACCATCAAACGATTCTTTTATCATTGGACTAAGATGACCTAACACCAAAGAAGATGGATACGCACGTTTTTGTGTTTAATATACATGTTCCTAGTTAGGAGACTTCAGAGCTCATCCACTACCCTTTCCTTCGAACAAGCGCTGAGAGCTTTACGCTGCTCAGATTGGTCCAGACTAATTGTTCTGTGACTATCCTTTCCCTGGCTGTTGCCTTTTGCACTGTGAGCTACTTTTGGTGGGGTTTTCTAAATTCCTTTAAAAATATACCTGTTGCTGTGACTAACATCTAAATAAAGAGAGGAGACTTGGACACGTTTCTAGAACTGCTCTTTATGAGAAGTTAATCTAAAATCTAAATCCTAGACTAAATGTTCCTTAATATTCTAGCCATTTTCTGAAAAGGACTCTTCATGATTTCTGGTAGGTTAGGATCTATTAGCGTAGAATAGGAACTTGGGTAAGTTACCTTTATGGAAAAAGCTGTAATATTTTCTGTTTGTTGCTAACCATTATTTTCCTTGATATTTCTGTAAACGGATTTATCTACATTTATAATTTGAATAAAGAGATTAGATACCAAAACTTAAAACAATAAATAAAGATTTTAAATTCACCTAAACTCTCATTATTGACTGAACATAAGTGTTGTTAAAAAGTTGATATTGACTTATGCTCCATTCTAAAACAGTGGCAAGGGTCTAGTTAACCTGAAGAACAAGGCGCAGAGTTAGAGACCACTTTTGTAATTCAGGAGTTGAACGGATTTAAAGAAAAGATACTCACGCACCAGTAATGGCCTTCGGATGGTTCTTAGAGGACAGAATACCAGTTAAAAAAAAAACACCTTTATTTTTGCTAACAAACCGAATGCGACCAGGTCAAGCTACATCATGTAGTCCCCTTTTGCTCATCACATTTGGATGGAGACAAAAACAGCAATAGCCCCCCTCCCTCCCTGTCTCCCACAGCCTCAGGACCATATATGTCCAGCCTGTTCATGAAGGAGTGGGCGATGCTATATGCCACCTTCAGGGGCAGGGTTCGAGTCAATAGTACAAGATAGTGTCCCATTGGGGAGGCCTTTGGGGATCCCCAACGTTCCCATATCATGCCGTAATGTTGTCTCCAACATTTCCATATTATATCAAATATTTCGGGCAGTCTCTCATTGTGTAAACAACTCTGTCTGCCTCCATGCAGTAAATCATCCCAGTTACCCAAATCTCCCTGGTGGGGTCAAGGGGTTCCCCCAGCACATCACTAGGTCTCTTTAGGCCAAGGCAAATACCAGCAAACAAAAAAGTAATGGCTCCTCGGTAGGTCAACAGACCCTTAGGAACCCAACAGAACGAGCTGTGGGGGTTGCTGGGAAAAGTACTCCCAGTATCTCAGGCAGGTTTGAGACTATCCTGTTCCAGTAGCTCTCTGTCTGAGGGCAAGTCCACACTTTATGAATATAAGTGCAGTTCGCTGCCCGCACCTCAGACGAGGGGGGGGAGGGGGCTCTGCCCATTGTATGGAGCCCACCTCTGTTATAGTATACCCTGTGAAGTGTTCATAATACCAGTTTGGATGGAACTACTGAACAATGTATTGACAGCACAGCATGGGATATGCCTTTTAAGAGATGTACTAGTTCATTAATTGGGACTGGAACTGAAGAAGAAACGACCGGTTAAGAGAAAAATATTGTGGCTGAATGATGGGAGTACGTCACAGATGGGTCCTCACTATCCTTCCGACCTCATGACTAGGCTCTCATTTAGCCCCATGAGCACTTGTGGCATGAGTCTTTATTTTAGGCCAAAAAAGTATCTCCAGCCCAGACCTGAATTAAGCTCCAAAGGCACCACAGGTTTGAAACTGAAATTAGGTTGGAAGGTTACTACAGGTCAACAGCTTTTCCTAGCTCCTGGAATATGGGTCCTAGAAAAACATTACTTCTGAAAATGTCGAAGCCGAGAAAAAGAGGCTGAGAATTGCTTTATAACCTTTTGACAATGTTGTCCTTTTATCAATGCAGGTAGGGAGACTGCAGAGGAAGCAACATGATGGTACTTAAGATTGGCTGGGGAATACCAAGGCAGGAAGACAGTATCTATGAAAGGTTGGTGCAAAGAAGGGACAGCTGCAAAGCTTGCACACTGAAAACCAGTGTTAAAAGGGGGTGGAGCTTGCCTGGCTTCAAGTTGGCAGCTAACTAAAGTAGCTTTGTGAACTCAGCCTACTATCCGGCACAATCCTGGTGCCCAACTGCCGCTTTTTGCCCTAACCTAACCTATTTTATCCCCTGGGCATCAAATATTACATGTTGGTGTCCGCGCTGAGGAAGTTGGTGGGAGTGCTGCGAGCCAAGCGGCCACCCAATCTAGTGAGACACAGGACCCCTGGGTGGAGAAGACCTGACCACCGGGGGGAGGCCTAGGCCGCAGCCACTGTGTTTGCAAGCACACGTTTGATCAAGTCGTGCCTTTCCCGCTGCAGCATACAGCCTCACCCTGCATCCTCCACAGACACACTCCATTCCATTGTGGTCCCTTGTGTCTCTGATTCCGCTGCAACTACCTGACCCCCCCATTGGGAGTAAATCTCAAGAGAGATGGAGTACAGTAGCTGATATGCAACCTTTGGGACACGTACAGTAGGTGGCCTACAACTACTGGGACACTATGATGGCTGACTGCTCCATCTCTGCTGCGGTGCTCTCTGGAGGGTAGCATGGTGCAGAAACAATATATATGCTCATTATGTGACCCAGCGTAAGTCACAGTGTACGTCCTGACTTGCTGCTTCGCATCCTTTATTATAATCATGGCGGAGTGAGCACTGGAGGGGAGTGGTGTGCTCTTATCTGTGGTGTTTTTCGTCGGGGTATACTACAGCACCCTTGGAAGGAGTCAATATGGGCAAAACAGACAGATCACATCCTAAGCTTAAGTTTGAGCCGCGTAAGACACCTAGGCACAAGAGGCTGCCGTTAATACAGCGAACTCCGAGTCAACGGATCCTGAAACAGATCCTCGGGGTGATGCAGCGCAGCTTATCGAAGATTGATGGAAAAATTGATGCCCTCTCTTTCAGGGTGGATAGAACTACAGAGAGATTAGACAAACATACGGAGAGGATGGACACTGTGAAAAGAAGACTGCCTGATGCTGTAGACATATTAACTGCGGAGGTGGCAACGCATACTAAAATGGATAAACTGCTCTATACACTCCAATTTAAAGCCGAAGATTTAGAAGCTCGTTCTAGGCGAATCAATATCTTAGGCATGGAGGAATCGACAAATATCAATAATATGGAACAGTATGTAGAATAACTCCTTATAGCGCTGCTAAGCAGAGACACCTTTTCGGATAGGTTTGTTGTAGAGCGCGCTCCTCGATCACTGGCCCCCAGACTCGTCCCGGGGGCCAATCCCCACCCAATTATTGCACAGCTTCTCAATTAACGAGACCGTGATGCAGCCCTAAGAAGGGAAGGAGAGTTGAACAATTTGAGATATGAGGGCATGGAGTTATCCTTATACCCGGATTTCACACAGTAAGTACAAGAAGCTCGCCAAGTTCATCCCAGTGAAGAGGAAGCTACACGAATTGCAACTGGAATACAGCATGCTATACCCTGCAAAGCTACGGATCCTATCTGAGGAGAAACCACATTTACTTATGGACCCATGGACGCAAAACAAGTCCTCCAGTTCCTTAAGCGCACTGAAGGCACAGGCTCTCATAAGGGTTCCCCCAGGGCCTCACCTGGCAGAGATGAGGACTCTTTTGGCCCAGAGGAGCAATAATCTAGCCAATATTGTGACTATGAGGCTAAAAATCTGTTGGGTTTAGTGGTTTGTGGCGGGATCGGTAGGGGCACTGGGCAATGCCACTTGAAGTACAATATTATACTCCAACACCCCTATATGCTGGAAGACCTATATTTGTCTGGATCATTTGGCAGGGTTGCCTGGATGATTTGCTTGAGACTTTAGAACTTGGTAAGACCATTCCCATATTTTATTTGGATGTGCACCTACTGGGTGGTGTTTTGGGCAACCTGAGGGGTTTTACTTTGTCTCTCCTTGGTGAACAATGGAACATAATTAACAGACTACTTAATTCATTTCATTGATGGGCAATTGGACATTTCAGTGAGATCTTCTATGGATCTTTCTCAAAAAGTGATGGGTGCGTTGTTTTCTGAATACGTGGAACGAGAGAGACCGGGACACTTACAAAGGCGCTTGCCCGGTAACATCCACCCCATATGTGAACCACACTATGTAATGTTTCGTTTTCTTCCTTAAGGGACTGGTTGGGTGGGGCAGGGGTGGGATTTAATTCTGCTAAGCTCAGTTTGGGAAGGCATAGAGTGGGAAGGTTTGCTCATGGGATTACTGTTTGTGTGTTCCTATTGGAAAAGATTTTCGTGCTTTGGCTGGCTGGTCATGATTGGTATCCTTACATTAACAGTGACTTAGTACACTCCGAGATGGATCAGCTTACCTGCCCAACAGTGCAGTTCCTTACAAGGAAATTTAGGTGTCTTAACGACAAAAGAAAGATTCAGAAAGTAATGACATATCTTAAGGGGCGCAGTCACCGCAGGGGTAGTGACCTGTGACTCTGGGTAGCCCCCATGTGGTGTGTATTGTGGGGGTTGTGGTAGGTTCACTTTTAACAATATGTGTTCTTTCTGTTTGTCCTGTCCTTCCTTTTCTTTACAGGTATGAACTGAGAGGAAACACCTCTCACACATAGAGCACCTTAACATGTGCCACACAAAATCCCGCTCCACAGTAGCCTGGCGTCGCAGCACACCTGAGGCGCACTCGGTGCCTCGGGTGGGGCCCGATGATGAATCATGCCACCAACTAGGCTGGTGGGTGAGGGCCTTCCTAACAAACCAAATGGTTTCCCATACTAAACACATAGTATGCAAACACTACCCTAATAGCTAGTTCTTGTTGTTTACTCATTTAACCCCAGGGGAAACAAACTAGCTGTTCTAGTTCCTCTCTCTCTTTTTTATTGCAAGATTTCTGACTGCTGACATTATAACCAAGTCAGGCTTTGGGTCAAGCTCAAGGATGCTGGATCCTGTCATTGAGGCATATATTTTCTCAAAATGCAAAATGTTGCAGCCTAAGTAGTTGCGGTTTTAAAAATGGTTTCCTTTCCTATCTCCAAGAGACTGAGGTAATAGTCTGGGTGCTGGAAAAGGCTGTAGAATCTCCATAATTACAGAAATTGCTGTACGAAGAGCTTCCAGAGGACTATTCAGCTTTGCAGGACATGTGTCTGGGACATCCAGAAAAGTGGCGATACTGTCAATGGGAGAACTAGTTGATGATCCAGTGAAGGATGTGGGAGTACAAGTAGTGTCTGTATCCCATCCATCCGATTTTGCAAGCAAATGAATGTTACCTTTCACATCTTTGCTTCGTCTGTTTCAATAGTTATGTGGAGGAATATCTTTTGGCAGCAGCGGTGAACATGGTGCTTCCTGGGGTCAACAGCTTTTAAGTGACTTTGTAACAGAAGGAGCCCATTTCTTGATCAGTGACATTGAAGTTGATCTTGAAACCATCATCTTTATAGTCACCAATGGCAGGAGATTTAAAAGCCTCAAAGGAGTTTGTACTGGATCCTACACAGGAATTCTTGTCGATAAAGGCTGAAGTGAAGTTGACGCCCTATCGAAGTAGGGGACAACCTGAACAGTTTTCTTGGTGAAGAAACCTCTACTACTGAAGAAGCAGATAATAATGGAATTTTCTAGGTCAACCGGGGTGATTCTGTATAATCCGGCAAGTGCGAGATCTTCAGTTGGAATAAAAGGTGCAAAAAACGCTATATGTAAAGGGCTCTGTGCTATTTTTTGATCGCACAAACTGGGTAAAAATATCATAAGACCTATCATTACTCCGAGAAAAAGTGGCTAGTCTATTAAATAGGTTAAGCCAAAACCGGAGCAGGATAAAGTGCTGGAAGTGCTGTGCATCATATAACAAAAATGATTGAATGTTCCTGAGTTTATTGACCAGCATATATGAGGTAAGAGAGGAGGACTCAGTTGACGTGACCCACATCTTATCCTCAAGCTATAATAGCCCTTACTCCCTATGACAAATAAAAGTAGCTTGAGGGCCAGTAAGCGGCGAGTAAATATGTTTTCTGTAACCTGCAAGGACAGAGCCGCCTGTATACCCCAGGCCCCTGACCTGTAGGTTGCCATACTAATACATATTTCCTCATAAATTACCAGCATATGTGCAAGGGGTCTTTCACCCAATTTTGTAGCAAAGGAAAAAATGGTATTAATACACTTAGCTAGTTGATTGTTTCTAACTTCTAGCTGGGGCACCCACATGCCTCTGTGATTAACCCCTTGCATGCTTATGACGAGCTCAGCTCGTCATGAGGCACAGTGGAGCTGTGCTCATGACAAGCTGAGCCCGTCATAACTGCCGCGGACGGCCACGCAGGGCTAATTTCCCGGGCGTTCTAAAGGAGTGGGCGGAGTCGTAACGAGCCCAGCTCCACTGTGCAGCATGACGAGCTGGGCGCGTGACTAGCACCGGGGCGCGGCAAGCGGCCCCTCCACCCCCGCACCGCAGGGAATTAGCCGCGCGTAGAAGGGGTCAAAAGTCATCTCTAAATAGCTAAAGTTGTCCAAGTATTTTACAGGGCTACCGTGAAGGTTGGTTTCAAGTCACTTTTATATCCACAGGACATTAGGAAGGACATGACCGTATTAATCCTCATATCTAGCTCCTACATAAAGCAGCAGACGGCATCTAGGTGTCGCTGCTGTGCAACAGGAGTGCAGCCCATGAGGACAGCACCATTTGAATATAATTAGGCTTGAATTGGATGCTGTCTGATCTGGGGCATGTCCCTGCACCTTAACGATAGCTCCTGCTTCAAATGGTTAATATAAAGGGAGCACAGGAAAGGTGCAAGGACACAACCTTGCCTGATGCCCCACCTTACCCCAAACGTCTTGGAACACTCTCCCCCAGCCCAAACCGAACTGCAGCTTTTTGCGTCACTATAAATTTGCTGGATGGTGTTAATACTGTGTCTGTCAATGCCCAGGTCTTCCATTATGTTCCACAGTTTAGAATGGAATACACAATCTAAGGCAGTGGACAGATCCAGAAAACCCAGGTACAAGGAGCCATGCTTAGCAACTTTGTATTTCCGCTTTAGGAGGGAAAGCTAGCCCATTGGCTACTACCCTTCACTCCTCTTAACACCCAATAATTGAATATTTAGGTGGCCCCAGACACCAGGAACTTATATTTGTCGGACTGAAGAAAGAAGAGAACAAAGAAGAGCCAAAGAAGCTAGAACTGCAGACTTCTGGTGGACTTTGCGCCAAACAGAGCCTGCCTACCTGCTCTGGTCCCGATAATGGTGACAACCCAACTCGTCCTGCAGCTTTGCATCCCCCAAAAGCCTGAGGCGGCTTCCAGCACTTCGCCAAGCCGTCAGCATCCCTCTTGAAATGGATGAGACATTTGCCTACAGGCACGGACCGTGACGTCCGGTTCACCATTCTGCCTTTATAATGACACAGCATACGCCCAGGAAGAGGTCACCATACTCCAAGAGGTCAGATCCGTCTCCCATCAAGTGAGAAGACGTCGGGGCCAAATGGAGTTGCCCTGCACCAATCACCGAGGTACAGGACCCTTTGTAGCAACCTAGGCGTGTTTTTGTCCAGTCCGGACTCCAACGCCGAGACCAAGACCGAGCAGCTGACTTGGACACTCCAGGTCAGGTACAGTTGAACTGCTGGTGGTACTTTGGACCTTAACCTCCCCCCCACCATCTCCCCTCCCAGTACCTTAAGTCATAAAGGGGACCCCTGAAAACTGTTTACAAGTACCAGTATGCAGTATTTGCCTTCTTTTCAATAGGAAAGCATTACCTACCTGCCAATATTGCTATTACAAAAAGTACGTACCCATTTACGAAGCTCTTGGTATTAAATATAAAAATACTTGTTATTTATAAATTGATCTAGAGTTTCTTCTTGAGTGTGTCTCATTTATTGACTCTGTATGTGTTCAACAAATGCATTAACACTACCCTCTGATAAGCCTAAACTGCTCGTCCACACTACCAAAAGAGAGAGCATTTGGGATTATTAATGTAAGCCCTGTAAGCCAATAAAGGTTGTCTGGACTTTCTACATAGTATACCTCGTTTTGGCATCCACATTAAAAGTCAGCTACCTACACCATATTTCTGTGGTTAGCAGCAAGGTGATCTAACAGGCCATTTAGCTAAGCTGTTGATCTTTTGTTTTTCATTACTAACACTTCCATGTTTTTTCCCATTTGCAAGCCCCACCCCTTCCCCTTCTCCCTACTATGTATACATGTATGTATGTATGCAGTATTTCTATAGCGTTAACCAACTCAAAAGGCAGAAAGCACCATACAGGGCCAGAGGCAAGCAAACACAACGAATAACAGGAAAGAGATCTGGGTTGTGGATAGTTAACCCACTGTGATGTAGAGCAGTGGTTCCCAAACCTTTGACTCCTGAGGACCCTCATTAAGTCACCACTGGTAGCCGGGGACCCCCAAGCAATTTGTATGACTTACATTTCAAATATTAAAACAGTAATTCTAAAAAAATGCACGTGTGCACACAAAACAAATACTCGAAGTACTAAGGATTTTGGGGCCAGATGTACGACCATTTCATTTAGCGCCTCTCAATTGGCGACACATTGCGAGTGGCAAATTGGGAGTCGCTAAATGAAATGTACAACAATGTGTTTAACACTGTTTGGGATTCCCAATGGGGTCGCAAATTGCGAGGTTCATTAATATTAATGGCCTCTCGCAATTTGCCCATTGGGAATGCCAGCCCTCCCAGGTATGGTGGCCTGCTGGGCTCTGCAGGCCACCATGTCTGGGACTTCTTTTAAATAAAGCAGTTTTAAAAAAATGCAGCCCGTTTACCATGCATTTAAAAAAAAAAAGAAAATGAAACATTTGTTTCATTATCTAAGGGCAGGCAGAGGTCCCTGGGACCACTGCCTGCCCTTAAAAAATAATTTTGCATACATTTGCAAAGGGGAAGGGGTCCCCTGGAAACCCCTTCACATTTGCGAATGCATTACCATCTACTTGAAGTAGGTGGTAATTGCGAGTGTTTTGCGACCGTAAAACATTTGTACATGGTTTTTGAGACTCACTATTTGGAAGGGAATGCCCCTTCCAAATAGCAAGTTGCAAAACCTTTTTAGCAAATCGCGAACAAAATGCGACTCACGAAATAGGCAATGTACATGGCCCAATAGGTTTTTGCATGTGCAAACGGATTCACAAACCCGTTCGCGCATATAAAAACGGATCGTACATCTGGTCCTTAGTATTTTATATTGAAGAAATAGCCCCTCTGTCACATGTATTTCATTTGTTTTATAGCATCCCTCATACCATTGTAGGATGTCAGAGTACTTTACATCACACACATAGAGAGACATTGAATCATACATGGAAATCAGTGTGTATATAAAATGTTTAAAGAGTGCTTGGTCAGGAAAAGCACAAACTCAGGATTCAGAACATAACACAGTGGCTAGCACTGACTTCAACATTAAAAATGTATTTTCACCTAAATAAATCTTTTTAGCAGAATCAGAATAATGAATAACTGGAAAAAACATAAGTTACTAACTGGTAGCATGCAGTTTGCAAGCAGCTCTTTGATGACAGTTTATAGGTCCCTCTGCTATATTCCGATTGTCACTTATGAAGTGCACAGTAAAGAAAGAATCTCTGTGACAAAAGCAGTAACCATGAACCTATGCACATAAAATACTGCTTTTTAAAATGCATGTTACACGTTCTTTGCAGTAGGCACAGTAACCCTCTGTGCTACATTAGTTAGGTCAAAGCTGCCACTGAACACAACTCTCTTCATTAATCACTGTCATTATCTTGACACTTTTATTGTTGCTGGGAAGCTGCTATTTATACAAGAAACTTTTCTGGGCTTTTGAAACTGTTGCCTACGGACCCCCTGGGCATGTGTCACGGACCCCTGGGGGCCCACGGACCTGGAAACACTGATGTAGAGTTCTTTAAAGAGGAGAGTCTTCAACTCTTTCCTAAATCAGCATTGGGGCGGTCCTGATCGATAAGGGAATGTTGTTCCAGAGCCTGGGTGCATAGATGGAAATGGTCTGCTGACTTGTTTCTTTCTTTTTTTAACACTTCTTGGTCTGTATGTCTGAAGCAGAGGAGACTTTCAAGTAGAGTTGTGTGTCATCTGCATATTGGTGCATTTTAATGCTGTTAACTGTGAATAGGGCACCAAGCGGCTCTCTGTAAAAGTTGAAGATGACAAGATACAGTAAGGAACCCTGGGGGGCTTGAATGTGATTGTGATCTAAATGGTGCTCTTCACCTGGAATTGTTCCATCCTGACTTGAAAAAACAACCTAAAGGTGGCTAAGTATTCGGGAGGAACAGTATCAACTTCCAGACACTGGTGAAACCAGACAAAGGAGGAAATCCAAGGTAGCATAGGAAAATATGGAACAGGACACTGAACAAATGAGGATCATTTGTCAGCGATTCCGACACAAATGTGAGAACAATATTGCCAAGACCTGATATTATGAAGCACACTAATTGGGAAATTGTACATGGGTTAACATTTATAATCCGAATTCACATATAATGTTGGGAAAAAGTTGGAGTTACTCTAAATGTATAAATCTGTGGAGGAATCTGTACTGGAGAAGGAAAATTAAAAATGCCCATGCAGTTTGAACCAGGATTCAGAGAAGCATTGGGATCTTTGCAGGCAGGGCAACCCACATTTTTTGCTCTTACCACACATTGCCACCTTTTGATACCTCCTTACCTCTGTTTTATTAAGTGGAGATTTCTTGGCCCATTCAAACATGTGCTCATAAACATTGCCATCGTAGCGGCCCAGCACTGAACCAAGCTGAGCATCACTGTAGTCAAACGCATCCACCAGGGCCACAGCATTGGAACGGATTAAAGTAAGGAGCTCCTTGATTCGAAGCTGCACTTGGGCTAGCTGAGGAGCAGTGAACAGCCCTGCCTGGAAGAGGAATACACAAGAGGTGAGTAAGCTGGCTATACATGTATATACATATGCACACACACACACACACACGTATAATCACTTAAAAAAACAAAGGTTAAAGGGATGTTGTAGTGAGGTGAAAAAGTTTGTTACAAATAAACATTTTAAGCTAACAAAACCACTGAAATTCACCAATAGCAGTTCTCAAGTAACTAAAACTCATGCCATAAAGTAATTAGAACTCACACCCTCACCATGCCCAGTATTGTTATCAATGATTTCATTTAAGAAAGTCAATATGTATGTTATCAATTCAGTCATTGAACATGTCATGAGTGCTGTAATATGTTGTAAGGGTACAAGCAGTGCATGGCGAGAGCGTGAGTTATAGTTACTTTAGGGCACAAGATCTATTTACTTGAGATAACTATCACTGCTGAATTTCAGTGGTTTTGTTAGTTTAAAAAAATATTTTTTACTGACATTTTACCATATTGTTAACATTACTTTAAACTTGGATTTTTTGAGTGAATGTCTAAAGATCTCAATTCTCTCCTCTGAATATAGTCCTTTACGTTCTTCTGAATAAAGCTTGTAGCTGTCTTGCAGGGAGTTTTAAACACAAAACATAGAGTTTTAAAGATTACATGACTTATAGGCAGGAAGTGCAGCTTTTGAAAAATTGGTGTTGCATGTGCAAAACGTGTGCAATTAGTCGCAAGCTTAACTGGCATATTTTGGACAGTCTTGAGCTTTTTCCATCACGAACTTGGAAAGCTCTAGGCAAACAGCATGCACATATTCTAACCGGGAACATATTATTACAATCACTGCTTATAATCTACTTTCAAAAGTGAGAAAGGAGGAGATTTTATTCAATATATAGGAAGAAACTGCAGCACAGACCTGAGAAGATGGCAAATGGCTGATTATCAATTTTGACGTAGAGGTTTTTTGCATTTGACAGTGGAAGCAAATTACTGCCCTTTTCAGATGGACAATAAAGTACTAGCCACAGATCAGCCATTCATTGACCACAAAGACTTCAGTTTTCTCTGCATCTACTGTAAACATGTTACTGCCTATCCACTGATCGATCAAGCACAAGGTTTCTTGGAAGGTTGTCAGGCCCGGACTGGCCGTTGAGGGCACCGGGCAATCCCCCCGGTGGGCCGCATGGTTGGGGGCCGGTTTTGGGCCCCTGGGGCCGTTTTTGTTACAGGGCCGTTATGCTGCAAAAACGGCCCTGTAACAAAAACGGCCGAAAACCGGCCCTGTCACAGAGCGCGGTCGCACCTCTCCCCCCTCCCCTCTCCTCCCGGAGGGGGGGAGGGGGGCCGGCCGAGCACTTTGCCAGGGCCGGTTCTGGTTCCCAGTCCGGCCCTGAAGGTTGTATATGATTTCATACAAGAGCAATTTCATGGAATACCATTACTGAGAAACCACGGCATCTAAACTGTTTAATGGAAATTTTCAGAATGAATGGCACTTACGTTTTTGTGGAAACCAATTCATAGTACGTCTTTTTGGTCGAAATTGCTTTTGAATGCTTATTTTTAAGAGTAAATACAATGTTTGCAGGTCTTGGTTTCGGAATCAGTTTTGTCAGAGATATTTCAGTGCTCTACTTCAGGGGAACTTATTACATATTTATATCTTTTACATTGTCACACAATTACTTTTGATGCTTTTAATTCGCTGACCCATCACTACCCGTAAACACAATCCATCGCTGACCCCTCACAGCCTCTAAATACCATCATTACCTGTCCGCTAAAAACAGCCCACCACACCTAAACTGTATTCATTCTTGAAGCCTAGAAGCCCTTTCTACTCTAACAATCCACCATCGCTGAACCATAAAATCACTCACTACCCCTAACTCCACCCATCCCTGAACCCTAAAAACCCCTTTCTATGCCTAAACCCCATACATCCGACACCCCTTAAAGCACTTCAGCACACCTAAATCCACCCATCCATGAACCCTAAAAAACCCTTTCCACCCTCAAATACCAGCCATCCACGACCCATGTGAACTCATCACCTTAAACTACTCATCCCTGAACCGTAAAAAAACCCTTCCTACATCTAATCTTCATCCATCCCCGAATCCTTAAAACACCTCACCACCCTAAAACCACCTCCTCCTGAACCGTAAACATTCTTCACCGCTCCAGCCACTACCATAATTGAACTCTCACAAGCCCTAAACCTTACCAATTCATGAACCCTAAAACCCCTCAACACCCTTACACTCCACACATCACTGCAAGCTAAAACACCTCATACACCTAAACATCACTCATCCGTGAACACTAAAATGTCCTCACCACCCCTACACTTTACCCATCTCTGAACCCTAAAAAAATCCTTTCAATGCCTAAACTCCAATTATTCCTGACCTCTAAAAGTCCCTCATCCTCCTAAACACTACCCAACCCTGAACTCAAAAACCCCATAGTAGTCCTAAACTCCACCCAAGTTAAATATAATTTTGGATATTTCCTGAAAATGATCTTTCCTCTAAAATGTTTCCTTTAAATTTCAACCTTTTGTATTACCTTAAAATTGTTTTTTCATGATTTGGATTCCCCCAATATTTCGCAGTTTTCGTTTTCCATTAATTCACACACATCATTGTTGGAATGCATCCTGTGTGAGTGGGTATTCTTTCAAACCTAGAATAATCTGGTGTCATCTGAACACATAAGAGCCTCTGACTTTTCTCTTTGTTAGTATCCTAGCAAGTGGACAGACTGAGATTGAACCAATGAGGGAAATGGCAGATACCCAAGGAACGTCCAAACAAATCTCTGCCTTTCCAGGTTAAAATCAGCTAGTTTTATAGTTTTGTGAGAATCCTATCAAGAAATATTTAATCTATTTCAATGGCAGTCCTCTTATGCCAAGTGTTTCAACATGCTTTAATTAGATGGAATGATTGAACAGGTAAAAGACAGCAAAGCGGTTGAACAGAATCAGGGTATTAATATAGCCCCTGTCCTGTTTCCATCGGAGTCCATCCGTTAGCGAGACAAGCACTTTTCCTGTACTATATTAAAGGTGGAATCCAACATGAGTATCTGAGACAGACAATCTTAACAATCTTATCACTGTGTATCGTATGTTTAATAATGAATGCTACTCTACCCTGTGTGGGTTTGGCATTGGCATCCCTTTTCTTCGGATAAACTTCTCTTGGGACACCCTGGATTTTTTTCTCAGCCACCTTTAGTGAGTCAATATCGTATCCCCTATCCAGAAAAATGATTTTTTGCATCAGTAATTCTGGCCTCAAATCTACCCTCTTTACTACGATTCGGCATTATACGGACCATCTCAATGTATGGGATGTTCTTAATCACGGATTTAGCATGGGCATTGTACGCATGTAGAATTCTATTGCATGCGTTTCTTTCCAAAATATTGTGCGTTGTATGGCCCCATCCTTGACGCAAACCACACAAATCAATGTTTTCTCTATTGTGACACAGTCAGTTGAACACTAAGAATTACTATGAAATTATCAATGCTATTCATGCAACTGCTCAACCGAGCCTGTTCGGAGGCAGATGATGTCATTGATGTACCTCCCCCAACAGAAGATATGTCCCGGACATGCTCTTGCTCATATCGGCCCATAAAAAGGCCGGCATAAGAGAAACAATGAAGTGTGGCGAGTCCATATCGATTTAAGTTTACTAGATAACATTTTCTCATCACAGCAGATGGCAACTAATTCATATTGAGAAAAACCAAATAATAGCAATAGGTCAGAAAACAACAAAAGCTATCTGTAAACTGTGTGTGTGTGTGTTTGGATACAATCTATGAATCCGAAGTATACAGGTGAAAAAATTGTGTTCCCATCAGATACCCGACCTGTACCACCCTACATCATTTGGGATCCTTCACCCGAAGGAAGTGGAAGCATATCCACTGTGGATTAGGTAGATTGTAGCCTAATCGTGTGGAAGGATGTAGGGATGTTGTTGATAGAAATGTGGTATCAGGGGGTAAAGAAAAATGCAGTGCAAATAAGGAAAGTGCTATGTGCAACTAATGAGTGACTAGATTAATATTGGGTTGCAGGAGTGGAAAATGAATTTTAATAGGATCCTACCCACACCCAAGGTTAAAAAACAGTGCAAAGTAGTATAACAAATCACTACTTAGATGAAATCGAGGTCGACATGTTTCTGCAGGATAATTGGGTCACAAGATCCCTGTCTGCTTCTTCAGGACCTTAACATAAGTTGCTACTGCTGATAAGTGAAAGTATAATGATTAAAAACATATCACCTGGGGACATCGGTCGAGATGTTCAGGATAATCATGGAATCATCGTGGACAGACATACACACACAAAAAGAGAAAAACACAGTTAATGACGATAGCTGATGAAAAGAGACTATTATCTCAGGGGAATAATACGATTGCCAAATTAGTTTTGGTCACTGGTTGTCTATTAATCAACCGGAATTTATACAGAATCAACTTTGACTCGACAAAGGATGACAGTATCCTCACTCACCCACTTTCTGGGGACTAAACTCTCCTCCTCACCCGGCTACAGCTCAGGTACAAATGGAGCACCGCTCTATTGAGAAGGAAAAGGAAGAAAACACTATAGAAAGAGGAAGAGCCAACGGGAGTTTAGGCTAGACACACCCTATCCTTAATACGCATAGATCACGCGTTTCTAGAGATATTTAAATCAAACATCACCGGTTTGCAGTGACAATGGGTTTAGGAAACCTAGCTCGTATCAGAAGTATTGTCAATAGGTGTCATATCGTTACAAATACTATCTGATCAGTTGAACTATATGCGCTGGGGAACTGTAGTGAGAGTGGTTTCACACAATGACTCATGCTAGAAGCGAAACACAAAACTGCTTGTTTAGCGAGCGGAAGTTTGTAATCGAGAGTATTTAAAATACGCAACGATACAAACTAACTAAGCCACCACCAAGTGCAAGAGCGCTACGTGAGCCCACTCAGTTAGTCCCGTACTATTTCGAAAGTGCATACCTGTCCGCCGGTACTCCTGACATCCGTCTAGGCTGTCATGTGGGAGGTGACTAAACGGACAGGAAGCAGATATTTAAACTTTCGCGGGTTACTGAGAAAAAGTCAAATTCCGCGCACCTGGTGCCTCTTCCCGCCCCCTCCTCCCAGCGAGGGTGCAAGCTAATTAACAGGATGATTTTTAATTTGTTGATGTCGCCAGTGGAGCGAGAAAACAGTAATCATACATCTAATGATAGCGGTGACTATACTGTGCAGCATTTGAACAACCAACTGAATGGATACCTACAATGACATCCACGGAATGTCTTCATTGAGACCCGTTTTATCAGTTTGTAATTTAAACACCCACCTTTGTTCTCTTCTGTGTAGGAAGGTGCTGATGTCAGAGATGTGTTTCGGTATCATTGGTTGCTCCAACACTGTCCAGTGTAAGTCTGTAGGAGCGTGGTGGGCTGCTAGTCACCGCTATCATTAGATGTATGATTACTGTTTTCTCGCTCCACTGGCGACATCAACAAATTAAAAATCATCCTGTTAATTAGCTTGCACCAGTACTACAAATACTAATGTAAACAATAAGGATGAAAAACAAATGAAAAATAAATGACTCACGGCGGGAAAATGCCCTCAGTGTTTCTTTTATTTCCATCCGGGAGCTGCTGACAATCACATGAAAAAACCACAATCCCCAGCAGCCTCGGGATTTTGAAACGCGCAACAACACGTAACAACAACACGTAGTCATGTGACTTTTTCTCAGTAACCCGCGAAAGTTTAAATATCTGCTTCCTGTCCGTTTAGTCAACTCCCACATGACAGCCTAGACGGATGTCAGGAGTACCGACGGACAGGTATGCACATTCGAAATAGTACGGGACTAACTGAGTGGGCTCACATAGCGCTCTTGCACTTGGTGGTGGCTTAGTTATTTTGTATCGTTGCGTATTTTAAATACTCTCGATTACAAACTTCCGCTCGCTAAACAAGCAGTTTTGTGTTTCGCTTCTAGCATGAGTCATTGTATGAAACCACTCTCACTACAGTTCCCCAGCGCATATAGTTCAACTGATCAGATAGTATTTGTAACGATATGATACCTATTGCCAATACTTCTGATACGAGCTAGGTTTCCTAAACGCATTGTCACTGCAAACCGGTGATGTTTGATTTAAATCTCTCTAGAAACGCGTGATCTATGCGTATTAAGGATAGGGTGTGTCTAGCCTAAAGTCCCGTTGGCTATTCCTCTTTCTATAGTGTTTTCTTCCTTTTCCTTCTCAATAGAGCGGTGCTCCATTTGTACCTGAGCTGTAGCCGGGTGAGGTGGAGAGTTTAGTCCCCAGAAAGTGGGTGAGTGAGGATACTGTCATCCTTTGTCGAGTCAAAGTTGATTCTGTATAAATTCCGGTTGATTAATAGACAACCAGTGACCAAAACTAATTTGGCAATCGTATTATTCCCCTGAGATAATAGTCTCTTTTCATCAGCTATCGTCATTAACTGTGTTTTTCTCTTTTTGTGTGTGTATGTCTGTCCACGATGATTCCATGATTATCCTGAACATCTCGACCGATGTCCCCAGGTGATATGTTTTTAATCATTATACTTTCACTTATCAGCAGTAGCAACTTATGTTAAGGTCCTGAAGAAGCAGACAGGGATTTTGTGACCCAATTATCCTGCAGAAACATGTCGACCTCGATTTCATCTAAGTAGTGATTTGTTATACTACTTTGCACTGTTTTTTAACCTTGGGTGTGGGTAGGATCCTATTAAAATTCATTTTCCACTCCTGCAACCCAATATTAATCTAGTCACTCATTAGTTGCACATAGCACTTTCCTTATTTGCACTGCATTTTTCTTTACCCCCTGATACCACATTTCTATCAACAACATCCCTACATCCTTCCACACGATTGGGCTACAATCTACCTAATCCACAGTGGATATGCTTCCACTTCCTTAAGGTGAAGGATCCCAAATGATGTAGGGTGGTACAGGTCGAGTATCTGATGGGAACACAATTTTTTCACCTGTATACTTCGGATTCATAGATTGTATCCAAACACACACACACACAGTTTACAGATAGCTTTTGTTGTTTTCTGACCCATTGCTATTATTTGGTTTTTCTCAGTTTGTAGGGACAGTAGCAATGCCAGGTCAATAAATATTTCCCTTGTACACCCTCTTCATTGTATTAGTGAACTAATTCATATTGCCTTAATTGCTTCTATGCATTTAAAGAGAATGTGGGGATACACAACGTATTTTTACATTCCCTGTATTTGAGAGCTTGAACTCACATGTTGTTACAAAGCAGCATTGCCCAATGTGGCTATGAAGGTATTTTTTCCCTACCCACTACTGAAAAGCTCCTATTTCCAATTATCGTTGCGCTATTTTCAGCATGAGGTTAGCTAATTAAATGAAAATTTGACTATTACATAAGAAAATTCTAAATTATTGGCAATTGCTTCAATGAAATTTAAGCGATTTCCTGCATTCAAGAGCTTGCACTCCCATGACGTTACAAAGTTGCATTGCTCAATGTGGCTATGGAGGAATCCTTTGCCTCCCCGCTACTCGAAAGCCCTTATTTCCAATTATTGTTGCGTCCTTTTGCTGCGTGATGTTTGCTGACTAAATGCGAATTTGTACTATAACATTAGGCAATACTAAATGATTAGCACATTCGGCACTGGTCTCAAAGTGCCCTATGTTTCATTTAATTGGGCTTACACGGACATGGTGTTATTTCTCTCCTTCCTGGAGTTGGAAAGCCCGCATAGACACAATGCTGCTAGGTAATACTCAACTTTTGGCGCAGACTACTTTGGACCTTAATGCCATAATTTTACCAATTATGTCCATGAGAACGTAATGCTAAATGTTTTCTGGTGTCACTCATTTGGTAGCTCGTACTTACAATGTTATTAGGCAATAGCAACTAATCAGTGAACTCGGCACTGGATTCAAATTGCTTTCCGGTTGCAATTGTATTTCTTTTATTGTGTCTTACTGACATATTGACGTATACCGCTCAAGATCCATATTATTCTAGTTGTTTTAAAGTTGACTTTTGTTGATGTGGTTTTATATTATTTTGTCTTTGTGATTTTGGTAGTTTGTGCTTATCAATTATTGTGATGCCACTGCAGAACCATGTTTATTTGTTAGGATAGGATGTTTCCTAACGGCTAAGGCCGTAAAAAGTCAAATCTAGGGCACTGGGTTCGAGTCTCTGCAACAACGCTCAACATCCTGTGATTATGTGAAAATCACTTAATCTCCCCGTGCCTAACAAAACAAGCATTGGCATAGCCAATAGGTCTCGCCCTTTTGACCTTATACGTTTTTAGCCATGCAACAGTTGATGTTATTGCACAAAGGTTATTGTGCTGCATAACTAAATACTTATAAGGTCCCAAAAGCGAGACCTATTGGCTATGCCAATGCTTGTTTTTCTTGTAGTATACTTGTAGAGCACAGGGTAAGAGCACAATGGTGTAAATTTCACGTTGTAGTTCAGACCACCACTGTCGAGGTGTAGAAACTTGGCATGTGCACCTTTCTCGCTAAGGACCTGGGTCCACTCGTATTGGTCATAGAGTTTCTCGTCTTTTTTGTAAGAACTAATATTAATTTCAAGACTGAATTGTATACATTTTTAGGTAGAACAGACCTTTTAACAATTGTGGAAAAGTCTTATGGACTAAACAAAGGATGGCTGTTTCTAGGTGTTTTATCCACCAGCAATACATGAGACTGCTACCAGAAAAAAATTATAACCGAAAAATCGAGAACCACTGTTAAACACCTGTCCTTTAATTTTACCTCTAGTGAGAACAGAAGAGACTGTACCATGTTGAGTAACACGAGGATTCTCCTTTAATTTGCATCTGGTAGTTGATAACACTTCGTGACCCGTTTTGGGGGCACAGGAAGACGGTCGAAACATGTTGACACTAGCAGTTTAAGGAGGGGTGTTTTTGGGAACCTGAGATTCTCTATAAACAGACCCATCCTTCACTATTTTAATCCTGGCCGTGGGGCCCATGAATAAAGGGTTTGGAACGGGCACCCATGAATCACTTTAAGCACCTTTTTCGCTGCACCTTTTCTATCACAGTACCCAGTCATTGGGTAACACATACCTTGACACTATTGTTTGTTTTTTATGTTGTTTGTCTCCCCCATCCCTAGGCTCCATCCTGGGCGTGGCTACGCCAGGATGTTCTGTAAGCAGACCCGATGATAAAGCATGTCACACACATTTGTGTGTGAGTGAGGGCAGTTTTCTAATACACAATTTGTGCCACTACATGTCTGTCACTATCGTGGTTTCTTCTCTTCTCTCTACCCCTCTTGGTGTTATCATGGTATAGTAGGAGGTTCGGGGTAGTTGAGCTTTATTGACCATTTCCCCTTTTTTGTGATTAATAGTTGATAACACTTCCCAATAGCCCTGAACGCATCCCATTGCCTTTTCCTTGCGCTATACATGACCCGTTCAGTGATGATACACAACATGTTACTCAAGGGAAATGGATGGCGCTCGCTCAAGCGCCATATCCCAAAACTCTCAACGGAGGGAGAGACTGAGTGATATGTTAATACTCGATACGAAAGTGATGTTAACATCCAATTTATTGCTAACAAACTGCTAATATATGGTCAAAATTCATATGAAGCTGTGAGGCGGCGAGTACCAAACCATTTCTGGTGAGGCAGTATAGCTGCTATAAATGTCCACTCCGGCAGCTGTTGTCTCACCAGCTTCCAGGCCAGCCTTGCATGCCAGAGGGGTTGGATTGCCCTGACCCTGTCTGGGAATCTGCAGTCCTAACGGGAACTGTAGAGACTCAGACGGGATGTACAGTGTAAGACAGTCCATGCTGCATTCACATTGCTGCCCATCCCATGCATCTGGGACTAAAAAATGTCTGCCACTCCGGAAGAAGGTGGGGTCTGCAGCAGTGTCATCTTGCAACCTACTCTTCCCTGAAAGAGATATTACAGCGGATACTACACATCACACACTGCAGAGCAGAGGTTCCTGTGACCTTGGCTTATTTACAGGGTCCATGGTGTAAGTCGCAGGGCCAAAGTCCATCTGTAGGCAGACCATGCAGCTACCCCAAGGTGCTTGGGTCGGATGACCCTCTACTCATAAGTAAACGGACTAGCGCAGCAACTCACCACAGACAGCACCACATCTACAGTCAGGTACATTCTTTTTTTTATATTTATTTTTTATTAAATAAAACAAGCAAGGCAAACACAATATACATAGCGCTTCGTTCAAATGAGGTCAGGTATACAGTATATCAAATATTAAGCAATCATTATAGGGAAGGAGGAGCACAGGGGAGAGACAGAAAGCAGACGAAATTACAAACAGTGAATGTGGGGTCAGGGGGAAAGTGGGATATCGATGTCATCCATTGCAGGTGGCGTACATATGTCACCTCGATACCTATTCCATTGTCCACAGATTTTCCCCCATTTCCGGGGGCGGCCCCGGGCGAGATACACTGTTTTTTCCCGAAACATGCACCAATCCATGTTTTCCTTCCACATCTCAACCGTAGGCGGTCTTTGGGACCCATACAGTTGTGCGATATCACGTTTAGCAATCATGGCCCCCAGGGTCGCCCACTGGGTCTGGGCCACGTTATAATCTGTGGGTTCCAAAACATTTAGCAAACAGCGTCTGGCCTCCGGTAGGAGAGGGACACCCGTAACTCTTCCATTACATCATACACCCCATTCCAATAAGCCATCACGTCAGGACATTCCCAGATAATATGTAGAAATGTCCCTACCAGACCACATCCCCGCTTACACAAACCCTCATCGGAGAAGCCCATGTGAACCAGACGGGGGCCCGTGACGTATACCCTATGAAGGATCTTAAGCTGGACCAGCCGAAGTCTTGCTGGGATCACAACCTCCTTGGGAGAGGAAATCGCCGATTGCCAGTCCTCATCATCTAATTCAAGACCGTCCCGGACCCAGAAATCACGCAAAGGCAACAGAAGATCCGATCTATCATTAATCAGCTTTTTATACACTAGGGAGATTGTACTATCCGGAACATCTCCATCTAGCAATCTATCTTCCAGCGGGGAAGACTCGGGTATCGCCTCCCCCACCGAGAAGACAGACAAAAAAGCATGGCGGACTTGAACACAGCGGAAATATTCAGAGTTGCCCAATTCAAACTCCTTCTTTAACGTATCGAATGACTTCACTTGTCCTTTGACCCATAGGTCTCCCACCTTGCTAATGCCAATGAGGTCCCATCTATCGAACCCTTTTGTCTTCCACAGAGTACCAAGCCTATCTGGGTAAAAAAGTGGGGTCGCTAAAGTCAGGCGGTCCTTCCACCCCATAGAAGCAGTTGCATCATGCCATACACGAACCGCCGTCCTAGTAGGCCCTGACAATGACCTGACCGCTGATTTAGAGTACAGTGCCCTATAGTAATTGCCCCCCGGCAACAACCATTTGTCCATAGGAAACGCTGGATTCAGTTCAGGACCATACATACCATGATTAATGGCCCCCAACTGTGACGTCCAATAATATCGCTTGATGTCCTGGAGGGCGATACCCCCATCGTACCACGGGAGCGTTAGTTTGGACAGTGCAATGCGAGGTCGACCGTCCCATATCAATTTCCTCTGGAGACTCTCGATGTTTCGAAAATAACTGGCGGAGACTATGCCGAGCGTGTTTTGGAGGGCATATAAGAAGCGAGGCAAAGACATCTTAAAATGGGCTGCGCGTCCCAACGGCGAGAGTGGAAGCCTACGCCATCCCGCGACATCCTGTCGCAATCGAGTTAACGGTGGGAAAAGATTAAGCTCATACCGGGCTACAGGGTCTATGGAGACCCAAATACCCAGATATTTAAATCCAGATTGTGTCACCTGTATGGGGCAATTACGTGGGAGGAGGGGGGCATCCCCAGAAAGAACATATAAATAGGATTTTGCCCAATTGATAATTAAACCAGAGTTTCTACCAAAGGAGGCCAGGACATCACAGAAAACCATCAACGACTTCCTGGGCGAGGTGAGATATAGCAATATGTCGTCAGCACAGAGCGTAATGAGATCTTCATAATCATTGTACCACCGAATACCCCTTATCGAGGGCTCCCAGTGGATCCAGGCGGGGAAGGGCTCCAGGGCCAGGGCAAACAGGAGCTGTGATAGGGGGCATCCCTGACGGGTACCACGCCCGAGACTAAACGGTACCGAAACTCGACCATTGACTACGATCTGAGCAAGCGGGTCTTCATAAAGAAGCCGGACCCAACCGATAAAGCCGGGACCGAAACCAAATTTAGCTAATGCAGCCCACAAATAAGGCCACTCAATGGTGTCAAAAGACATCGTGGCATCCAAGGACGCCAAGATGGCCGGGTCACGCAACGTCCCAGCCCTCGCGAGAACTCCATGCAGACGCCTGAGATTCAACGCAGTGTTACGATGGGGAATAAAACCGGACTGACCCGGATGGACCAGGTCACTAATGACCGTGAACAAGCGATTGGCCAGCACCTTTGCGAGAATCTTAGGCTCAGCGTTCAAAAGAGATATAGGACGATACGACCCACACTTGTCCCTTGGTTTCTCTTCTTTGTGTATAACAACTATCGTCGCAAGTTGCTAGTCTCGGGGGAGAGAACCACACTCACGAGACTCCAAGAACATAGCTCTCAAATAGGGGGCTATCTTGTCGGGTCGCAACTTATATAGCTCTACCGGCAGCCCATTAGGACCCATGGCCTTACCAAACCGCAAGGAGCGGATCGCAAGGGCAACCTCATTGGCGGTTAATGCGCTGTCCATTCGCTCTCTATCAACGTCTGAGAGACTCGGCAATGCAATGTCACGCAGCAACAAATGAGTCCTCCTCCGGCCTATCCGACACGGGGGAGAATACCGTCCGAAAGTGATCAGCAAAGCACTCAACAATCTCTACCGGGTCTGAGACCCGCATACCACTCACCCTCTCAATCTCAGGCACGACCCAACTAGTCCTGTCCTTCTTGTCCAACCATGCTATCAATTTACCTGCCTTGTCTCCCACGTCATACAGCCGACCCTGTTGCTCTCGACTCATGGCCTTAGCAGCATCTGTAACTAGAGCCCTATATTCCAACTGTTTCAATCTTAACATATGTGTCTTCGCACAGGTTACCTCCTGTTCCAGGTCTAACTCAAGGTCCGCAATTTCAGTTTCAACATTCACCACCACCTCATTGTTCTGTTTTTTAACGCCAGCAATCAAAGACAGGGCTTGACCCCTAAGAACTGTTTTAAAGGCCTTTCAAAGCGACACTGCAGACGAGACAGAGCCCACATTTTCTGAAAAATATAGATCAAGTGACTTTATCAAATTGTTACGAGTTTTAGGATTACGAAGATACCAAGGGTTGATCGGGGCCACCCGCCCCTCGGTCCCCGAAGACAATTCAATTCGAAGCCACAGAGGAGAGTGATCAGAAATTCCTCGGGCCATATGTTTAACCTCAGCGACAGACGCAGCAGGCACCAGAACGTAATCAATCCTCGAAAGGCTACCGTGGGCACTGGAGTGGAACGTGTATTGCCACTGAGCGGGACGCAACAGTCTCCAACAGTCTACAAGGCCTAAGGTATCGATGAGACCACAAAGCCAGTTCTGCGCCCCCCCTAAGGTCTCTAGGTGGATGTCTATCAAAAATACCAGACACAACCGCATTAAAATCACCACCCAATATCAATGACCCCTCGGGGAGAGCCAGGAGAACCCGCCCCAGATCTGCAAAGGTAGTGGACTGCAGACCGGGAGGGACATATACGGATACCAGGGACAGGGTCCTACCCTCCCAACGACCAGTAAGGACAACATAGCGCCCTCTATCATTGAGAACCGTTGCATCTACCCCCAACGGGAGAGAATTCTTAATAAGAATACCCACCCCTCGGGTACCTGAGGAAAACCCTTCATGAGCGGCCAAACGATACCCCTTTCCTATTCATAGCCTAGCATGTATTTCCTATCAAGTGAGTTTCCTGTAGTAGAACCACATCAGAGGAATGATGTTTTAACTGCTGCAGTACCACCCCACGCTTTATCCTATCCCCCAGCCCATTCACATTCCAGCTCAGAAGTCTCAATCCCCTACCCCCCATCCCACACAAGAAGAAGATTCCAACCCCAAGAGTAACCCAGCGCTCTAATCAGAAAGTCTTGCAATACATTGCCTTGCAGAAAACAAAACTGAAAAACACAACCCCCCTCCTCCCCACCAAACAACCCGTTGCAACACCCCCCACCCTGCACCCCTGAATAAGACTAGAAAGCCACCCCAACTTGCAGTGTGCCTGTCGCCCCAACATCTAAACTAACTACAGAAAGTCAAGCAGAGGAGGAAAACGACCCCCGATAGCCCCGCAACCCCCCGAAATGCCTCATAAAATCACATTACACAGTTCATGCGCCACAGTTCGTAGCTTCCAGAATACCCCAGGAATCAGTCAATGATAAAGCTTATTCCCGGTCCATCGATTCGCCCTCCGCGCCACCACTCTGCCCGTCCTGCGGATGATGGGCCGGAAGAGTAACAAGCCAGTCGGACACTACGTCTGGTCTGTCGAAAAAATAAGTCCGCTCTGCATGTTCGATACGCAGCTTGGCCGGAAAAAGCATGGCGTATTTGAGGCCCATCTCTCGGAGTCTCCTTTTCACCCCAAGAAAACCAAGTCTCTGTTTCTGCACGGCTTGGGTAAAGTCTGGATAAAAACTGATGGTAGTGTTCTCAAACTTTATGGGACCGCCTGTTCGCGAAGCCTGCAGGATAGCGTCTGTCGCGGAAATTGAAAATGCGTGCTATTATAGGCCGCGGCAGGGCACCCGTCTTGGGTTGTCCACCCGGAACTCTGTGAGCTCGTTCCACAGCGAAGAAATTGCTCAGTCCCTTGGGTGCAATGTGATTCATGATCACGTTCTCCACAAAAAGATCAGTTGCTGAATCCTCCGCCTTCTCCGTAACTCCTATAATACGGACGTTATTCCGCCTAGACCTTCCTTCAAAATCCTCCAGCCGACGTGCAAGGAGGTCATTGGAAGCCCTTAAGTTGCGAACCTCCGTCTGTATCTCGACGACGTCGTCCGTCAGGCTAGTAGTCTTAATATCCAGCAATTTAACCTTTTTGTTGGTTTTCGCTAGGTCCGTGCGAATCAAATTCACATCAACCGCCACAGTGTCAAGTTTATGGGCAAGAGTCTCCATTTGTCCCCCGAGGGACGATCTGATCCCCTCAATAGCGGCCATGACGTCTTGTAGGGTAGGCTCCGTCGCTGAGGTCAGTGGATCTTTCGCTCCCTCCAGCGATCTACCCGGTCCACTGGGTGACACCTTAACCTGGGCATAGCGGTCCATGATGTTGGTTTGGGTATAGCTGCCCCGCCGAGTAGCCTTCGATCTCTGCTTGTCCACCTCCGGCTTCCCCGCCATCGTGGAGACAGTGAAAATGAGTCCAAACTGAGGCGGGGGATAAAAGCGCAATCAAGAGGCTACGTGGAAGGCCATTCCCGGCAACGGGCGTCCTTGGTAGAAAGATGGAGATCTCTGAGGTCCCTCGAGCAGCAGTGCAGAATCCGCAGTGTTTGGTCTGCCCAACAGACGAAAACGAAATTGAAAGTAGGCCGGACCGGTCGTCTCCGCCACCTCAGGCCGATGTTGTTCAACTACAACTCGGGCACCATGCCAACTCCACAGTCGGGCATCACGGAGGCGTAGGCCGCGATCTTCAAATCGTCATAACTCCGGCTCCCGATCCGGATTCTGGTTGCAGTATTCGCCTCACCAGCGGTTCATCTTCACGGGGACATATATGAAAGTCAGGATAAGCTACAGGATATATGCGGGAGGTTGCGAGGGTCTCGGGAGCCCTGTGCTCACGCGGCCATCTTGGTTGCGCGCGAAGCTCCTCGACCAGTCAGGTACATTCTTAGCATGTTGTGGTACATGTCATTTTTGGTGGCTGCCTAAGAAACCCACGGAAAAGATCAAGGTTTGGGCGTCTATTTGTGAGAGCTAGAAAAAATATTATTTCTGTTTGGAAGAATGTAGAAGATATTCGAGAGACTTTCAGTGACCAGTGGCAGTAAAATGGTCAGGGATTTTGGACTAAAGGTAGGCAGTGAAGGTTGTAGATGGGAAAAAAAGGTCAGAGTTTCCCCCTCTTGAAGGTCGTAGGGGAACCCAAATGAGGCTGTAAGTTAATGCAAGAATGCAGTATAAAGAAGGTAAGAAAAGTATATTAGCTATATTATTATTATTATTTTTTTTTTTAAACCTTTATTGTCGAATAGAGGCATACAAATACGGGCCTACAACCAATCAGGCCGGCCACGACGCATTATGAACGCACATGAGCCAACATTGAAGTTCCCCGGCAGTCACCCAATGGTATACAGGCAAGCAATCAAACATTAAGAGGCTGAATGTAACCGCTAGAGGCAGGATTAAAGAAGGTTAATTTTATAATATAGTAGGAAGTATAGCAGGATCAGTTGCAACTTTCGACATCTGAATTCCATGGCGGGCTATATGTAAAGCATAAATACAGAGGGGCCTTGATAAATGGAAGTAATATCAGCATTTGACAGGAATCAACTTATGGTCGCCCCGTTTCATATCAGTTCCCACCACGGCCCGCCACACACCCATCACCACCTGAATGCTTGCTGGCACGGATCAGAAGAATCAGAGCAGCAACGTAATAGCCATCCACTATACCAACCCAAATAAAGAGAAAAAGAGGGGAGGGGTAGAAAAGAGAATGTCAGAAAGAGGGAAAGAAGAACGCGGCGCCACTGCACTCGCCCCACGGCAAAAGCACTCAGAACTGGAGGACCCGCTATTGGGGCAAGTCATGTAAGACATGCTATATGTGCAGTCAATATCGTGGAGGCGGGAAAGCAACCCCTTCACTATCCGCTAACACTCCATGGAAGACGCGCGCAGACACAGCGTCCCGATAAAGGGATACAAAAGAGCCATAGAACTAAAGAAAAAAAACCAACAACAGAAAGACCCCTTCCCTCCCACACCACCCTGCACCCCTGCAGAAGGCTACGGCCTACCCCCCCAGCAGCGTGCCTGTCGCCCTAAATAGAACCCAAAATATAGAAGAATCAGAAAGTAAGAAAAAGAACACAACAGACCAAAAGAGAAAGATAAGGGAAAGGGGAAAGGGATCCAGTGGGAGAGGAGATCTGCAATCGAACATTCAGCTCCTACCCCCCGCCTTAACACAACTGAAACCCACATTAAAGCGAGAAAGACACAACCTCAAATATCAGGAACAGGAAAAAGAATCGGCCATATTGTCACAGCTGTGGGTAGTCCTCATCTATGTATATTAACCAGTAGTCCGCCGAAGCAATTCTGTCTCACCCCTGTCCTTTCCTGATCATAGCTTTCGTGCGCAATAAAGTGGTAGGTAGCAAGCAGTTCGGCATGGAATGCACACAGGATCGAAACAAGGCAGGCCAAGGGTGCAGTCCAGCGGACCCCAGTCTCAAACAGCAAAGCAAGTAGTGGCTGCGGCAAACCAGACTGTCAAGTAGCAACATCAGGAGCAGCAAACAGACTGGGTGCGGCCCCACCGTCCAAAACAGCGAGGTAACCCCTGCAAGGCAGCCGTGAGACCTCACTAAAGCAGTTCGAATCAAACATCCGCCGAGCTCCCCAGCCAGACTGGCATGGACGGGTCCCAACGTGGGGCCTTCGCTCATGTTCGCCACAGTCGAAGCTTCCTGGAAATTCGGGGCCGCTGACATACAGTCTCGTAGGTGCACGGCGGCATCACTCATCGCAGCAGCCGAGGGGGGCAAAGCAGCACACACCATCAGTCGAGCCGTATTCATGGTGGACGGGCCAACAGGCACGGCGCCAGAACCGCTATCTCGCGTAACAGCGTCGAAGGCCATGGTCACACGTAAAGAACATAGGGCGGCCAAGACATCACCGATCGTGGGCTCACGCCCACAAGCATCAGCCTTCGTGTGGTTCGACAAACTAGGTTCGCCGCCCCAAGCAGGTCCGGGACCCGAGGCGCCGGCGGCCATCTTGTCAGTGCAGCAGGGACTCTCCGCTCCTTAACTTCTGGACCGGGCTTTCGAATAAGGCCCACCGGAGTCTCCTCGAACCCCGGTAATGGCAATCTTGGTGCAGAAAGATGGGCCACCAAAAAACAGGGGTTGCCGGCGCCACCGTCCCACGGGCGCCGCCCGCCGATTCCGGGCGAAGGGCTTCAAGATGGCCGGACAAGGCAACAAAAGGGGGGGACAAGCCTCCTGTACGGTCTACCCCCGTCCGAGGCGGGCCGCGCCCCGCCACAGAGCTCCCGGGCCACCAGACCGCGCCCGGTCAGTCTCCACCGGAACAACCGCACAACGGCCTCTTCAGCCGACCCCTCTCCTCCACGGGGGCCGGCGTCAACACACCACTCCGGCCGACCGTCGCAGGCGAGTCCCGGGCCTGCACGCCGCGGGGGCTCAAGAACAAGCAAGGTCACAACTCCAGATCTGCGGCACCCAGGAGCCCCCGGGACGGACGGTAAGTGCTAGCAATGTTTCACCTTCCCATATTTAGCCGATTTTGTCTCCTCGGGGCAGGATGAGGTACAGGATATGCGTTTCAGGATGGAAGGTTGACGGAGCCGAGCTACAGTGGGGCCATCACGGTCGCAAGCTTGGCTCCTGAGCTATATTATTATTAGAAGAGATTACCATACCAGAAGGGATTGCAGAACAGCAGCACAAAGACCAATAGGTTGTGGGTCGGTGGTCAAAGAGGAAGGGGTCTCAATGAGATGCAGCGAGGTGCGATGGGTCGAATTTAGCTGGGGTGGATAGGAATATGCAGAGGGCATCACTGTGGGGTGGACAACTGTTGCCGAGTGCTGCATAAGTCAAACTGTGTTTTGAACAGAGGTGAGACATATGTATACATCAGTGAGAGTGGCGTGAAGCGCTACAAGGACTAATTAGAGAGTTAAAAGTATGTTGATTAAACACCAAATGTTCAAGGATTGTGGGAACGAACAGGAGGTGGGAGACCAGGTGTTCATTTGACAGGAGTAGTAGAGGTCAGCAGTGGACTTTTGAGTGGTAATATCTAAATGCCCAATTTAAAGTTTCTTGGGTAGGTGCCAGAACGGAAATGATGAGTGAATATTGTAGAAGACAAAAGAGAACTCTGCAGGAGCGAGCAACAGGCTTAAACCTTTGGGACTAAAAGAGAAAGAGGGCTGCTCGGTTAGTCTGTAGACCGGAGTAATGAAGTTATCTTGTGGGAGAGGTACCTTTTGCCACAGACCTTATTGGGAGAGTCAAATTCCTGGAGGGAGTAAAGGGAAAGAGGGGGTGGAGGTTGTTTTATACAGGATTATGGTCAGAGTAGCTTTGACTGGCAAGATTTTTTAGAAGACGTCAGAGTGATCGAGAGGCTGGAGCTGGTAGTTTGACAAGTAGTAGGTAGTTAACAAGAGGGGCAAGTTGTTGAGGGCCAGATATCAGGGAGATGAGGGTATTGTGAAAGTACTGAGATTTAGATGACCTGTTTAAGGGTCCTTTTCGGCAGGTTGTATAGTTCATGATGTATGGCAGGCTGCGATTTCCACCAGGTCCACAGATGTGTGTTCATTGGCATCTTGTCGGGTTGGACAGTGTGAGTGGCTAGAGAGTGTAGGAATGAGAAAGCAGAAGTAAATGTGTGGCGGGCGGATAGCGAGAGCCAAATAACAAATAGGGGTCTGATGGACAGGTCGAGGGAGACTGAATACAGGAGTAAGGGTGAGGGTTAGTGCCTGATTCTTTCAAGCGATGGGAGTCATTGGGTGGGTGTGGATGGGGCGATAAGGGTGGACAGGTGTATTTTATCCTGGTGAGAGGGATGAGCTGGTGATGAGAAAGGAATGGGACAGAGCCTTAGAAGAGCATGAAGCCAAGAAGGAGGGTGGGGATTTGTAAACCACTGGTACGAAGTGTGGGTGGTCTTTCAGCTGGAGGTTAACACCACAAAGGGCTCGAGATGGTGTCCACGTCTTTGTAGAAAGAGCAAATGGTTGAGAAGAAAAGAATGAACCCAAGACCTGAAGACTTCAGGGAGCAGAGGGAATGAATATAGTATGAAGACCTGCACCAGACGTTACCTCTTCAAGAAGCTCAGATCATGCCTATATGGGATGCTTGGCCCGAGTATGCGTGTCAGGAAACTGGGGAAAGCTGAGAAGTCCAGAACGAGAGTCAAATCACCCACTGTAGTCCTTGTGGGATACATAAGTGACAAAGGCTTCATATGGTGTACTACAGTACTGACAGATGCCTCTGCATCAAACGTGATGCCACAAACCCAGCAAGGTGCTCCCTTGCCCTTCCCGTGTCCCAGTCAGAGGATTGCTGACAGCTAGAATGTCAACACTTCATTACATTTATACGTCACGATGCTTCCATCATCACGGCGCACAACTGCACTATTAGATTGCAAACTTTGTCCTTTAGTCTCTGATTGTGCTGCTGGTTAAACAAATTAACCTTCTGTAGGGTTCTGAAAGAAGGTGATGTTTAACTTTTAATTTAAGTAAATAGCAGCTGCCTATTTACTAATAGGTTGAGGTGTATCCCCCAAAGATTTGACATCAAGCACGGTGCAGAATCCCTGCACAGAGCGTCTATGAAGCAGGAGCCGCCTCGAGGAAAGGAAGATGGCTGCCACAGCTCTTAAGGCAGTAGGTGCTGTTCAGTACAATTTTAAGGTTCTCTGGGCTCACCAACGGAATAATGTTTGATGCCTTTCCCAAGCAGTGGACAGACGAACTATAGGCAGATCTAGTGCTCCCCAAAAGGGAAAGGAAACGCTCCTCGCTTACTTATCCGGTAAAACAGCTCAGTGGACTAATGCATTCATTGTAGAGGTCTCTAACCAGAAAGTCAAATCTTTGAACAGTAGTGGTCCATTAAGCCTTTCATCCTTCTAAAGCTGATAAAAGAGTACTATTGAGTACTGTCAGTAATAATTATCCCCTGTTGCTGGCACCCCGAGACCAGACAACAGGCAGAGCGTGCTGCTGACTTGCACACTAGCTTTATTAACGATAACTGCTCGGAAGGCTCTCTCAAGCGTTGATGTATTAGGGCACATCACCACTAGATGGCGATAATGGAAAGGATCAAAACAACCATTTTCTTAATAGACAAGGGGGCGCTCCAACAGAAAAGTTCTTCTTAGTCGGTGTTATTAGAGATTTGCACTGTTAATGTGCTCTGTGTATGAAATGTATGCATTCACAATTACAATCTCCTGATTCTGTATTTTTGTAGCTTTCTTTGTCACGTTTTCTTATATTAAATCTCGTCTGGGCACCTGTAACCTTCACGGCCCGGCAGCCAGCTTCCCGGTTCCCGGCCCATGTGAAGAGCTCGGCTGCCATTCAGGGAAAACAGATACCGACCCCATGAAAAACAAGCATTTACAATGCAATAGGGCTCGCAGCATTAAAGTTTGAGTTATTGGCATTGTGTATGAGAATGCGTTGCATAAAATGTTTAGCAAACTTTGAATCGGTGAGCAGTGAGAGTGTGTGCAAGAGTATGTTGTTCTTGAACACAGTGTGGTAGAGAGTGCAGGAATTTGGGTGACCTGAGCAATGTGGATGATGCACCTCACGCACGGGGCTGATGCAGTTATTATTTTTCTATACAGCTTGTTGGCAAACACGTTTTAAGAAAAATATATAGAATTACATTTTATGGCTATCACAAAAAAAGACATAATTTGAACATAATAATTTTTAATATAACACTTAAGGGAGGTAAGCATTCCCCTCCGACATCAGATATATGATCTATAGGTCACAGCATTCTAGGTGCAACTCCAATGGAAGTCAAAAGAAGTTTGTGGGCGATTCTATTCAACAGAAGAGAAAACAAAACTTATCGTGGGGCGGGACTTCCGTCTTCTGGTGCCTGCGCCCACTGAGTGCTTGCCAGGAAAAACATCTACGGAAGAAAGTTGATGCAATGGCGACTACTTTAATGCTGGTAAGAAGCGGTCCGGACCAGGAGAGGCTGTGGCAGAGGCTGCGGCGGCGCATGGCACTGTGTGGGGCTCCCGGGGAAAGGTAGAATAAAGGCGGGGGTATACCTTTAACTGTGGCGCACTAATCAAAGGAATTTAATCTGCGCAGAAAAGCAAGAATCTGTTTAGGCATGCTGTGTTAGGGGCAATAATGGGTATATTTTAAGGGACAGAGAATTCGCCGAAGTCTCGAAAAGATGTATGCTGGGTATGGCACATAAATCAAATGGAACCGGGATGTGGCATGGTCAGAAACGCGCTGCAATGGAGGAAATGCAGGCGCTGGATAAACGTGGCGATAAGGAGGAAGCCGTGACTTGGCCCGAATGCTGCTGCTGGTATGAATGGATTCACTTACTGGCAGTGCCGTGATTCGAAGCACTATGAGAGGTTCCCACGTGGAGAATGGCGTCCCGGATGCGCTGTGAATTGAGGTTAATGTCTCTGTGTGGGAGGGGGGCCATCATCCCCTTTGGTTTTTCTTTGTATGCTGGGTATGGCACATAAATCAAATAGAACCGGGATGTGGCATGGTCAGAAACGCGCCGCAATGGAGGAAATGCAGGCGCTGGATGAACGTGGCGATAAGGAGGATGTCTCTGTGTGCGCATGCGTGTGTGTTGGAGTAGCTTTCCAGGAGACAGGAGCTGGCTACAGCGAGCGCGTTCTCGTGCGCATGGCCCGCACAAATCGCCTTGTGGCAGAGGAAATGCGCGCGGCCAGGTGCTGTCTCTTGGAAAGCTGAGCCGCTAACAATAGGGTCTCTGGCGAGACCGCGCTTCGCGTGGTTAACGCCACAAGCCCTAAAAATGAGGCAGTTCACATCGACAGGCTGCATGCAAGGTCATGGAATCCCTCAGTGACTTTTTAAAGCCTTCTCGCTCTTAGTTGAGAAGGAATCCTCAATTAGCGGATTTTCATTCTGCTTTAGATCAGTCTCTGACTCAGCCGGGCCGCTCTTTTGCATCGGTGGTGAACACAAACCGGGAGTGAAGCTAAGCGTTACCCGGAATTGCTATTGAAACAGGCGGATAATAGAAAGTGAAAGTCTATCATTGGCCGCGCGCCCCTGAGAGTGACGCGGCCGCGTGGCTGCGAAAGCAAAGGTAATGAGGAAGAGAGTTGTGTGTGCGCGTGTGCTAAACCGACGGAAAAAAAAACATGCAAGTGGTGACGCGATCTGTACTTGGGGGGGGGGGGCTTTGATAGAAACCCACATGGCGGCTGCGCACGTGCATGCAAGCTTGAGGCCAGCAAAAGCCTCTGGTAGCACATTCAAAAGCCACTCAACTACATTTCTTGCAGAGCAGCGCATGCTCTGGCTCAGTGAGATCTAAAAATGAAGGAGTCCTGGAGTAACGCATCTGGTGCTCATTTAAAGCCCTCTGATACCAGATAGCTTCGGATCAAGTTCGGGCTATATAAGACTCCGGGGGAAAAAACATGGACCATGATGATTAGCAGAGATAGCAAGACATATGGTTTTTAGATGTATATTCTTTCAAATATACTGTCACTTATCTGCAGCGCCATACATAGCCATTTTTCTATCGGGTCCAGCAGAAACAAGGTCACATTTCTGCAATGCCCATGCTGCACTACATTCAAGCTTATCCATAGCTCCAGGAAGGGCTCACATTTCCAATTTTGGTTAGGCGAGATAGTTGATCCTAATAGTACATATATTATGGTTGGATTGATTGCAAAGGGACCCCATTATGGCTATACATACTGAGATATGAATGATGATGGGGAGTTTTTTTTGGGTGATTTGTTGGTGGCATTTCTGTTTTACTCACTTGGTATCAATTTTTTTAATCTTGTGTTGATTGTTGGGGCACAAAGTAAGTGGCTTGCAAAATACTTTTTTTGGTAAGGACCACTGCTTGACATTGTCGTTCATTTTATGGTACCTTACACTAGGCCCGGGCAGTAAATTTCGTTCCGCTCGCCGAATTTGGGTAATTTTGCGTTTTCTGTTGAGAACGCGGAATTGCCAGAAATTCCGCGATCCACAGGTTTGCGGAATTTTTTGCTTGTTTGCGCTTTCAAAATGCGTGCTCACAAGATATTTCTCCCCGAGCATGGAAACAGCGTTCGCGAACAGGAAAAAAGCATTGTGAACGGGTGGAACAGTAATTTCGCATGTTCGCTGAACTTTTGCGTGCTCGCAGAGATTTTTTACCGTTTTGCTGAGCTTTGCGTAGCGCGACTACACAAATTCCGCTCACCCCTACCTTACACCCTATTTACCTGGGGACTAATGGGGCGTGGAGAACGGAACCACAAGCATTCTGGGACATATAGATCTTATTAGATCATCTGAATAGAAATTATACATAACATTTTTGACATCTGAATATGAGGGGATAAGAATGTCATTTATAAGAAAGATAAACTTTTTGGATAAATCATTTTTGATGAAATACATATTAGGTATTTATGATATTGTTCTGATTCCGCTCGCCAGTAATTGTGCTTAATAATTGTATCCCTATAAGAGGTGTTACATATACAACCGAGCATTTCCACATGCACCAAGGCACATAGGGTGATCATGTGGGGTCCTTCTATCAGTAGTACTATTCACACATGGTTTCCATATTTGTTGCTGCATAGGATGTTTATCACGTTCTGTAGTGTTTTAATTAGTCATTCTGTATGTCTTGTATTGTTTGAGTACTAGTTTTTGTGTATATATATTTACAGCCCTGAAGTTCATTTTAGGAACGAAACGCGTTGGTTAGAGGCTGCATTTATGAATATTGAGTAAAGAAAGTAAAATAAAGAAGATTCTTTGAAACTGGAAACTTTGGACTCTTCATCATTTAATGCACATTCCCATATTGTTTTGACTACATGTTTCTGTCTTGCAGCAGTACTACATAACGGCTGGTACTGGGGCGAGAATGCACCAGACCCCAATTTATGGAACATTGTGGAATGTACATTTTTCCGTTGTCCACCATTGCCTCATGGTTGATAGATTTATGAGATAATCGTTTAGGTGGAAACATTTGCACAATAGATAGGTCACACATCTCTGCAGCAGCTTTTTTCCCAAGGGAATGTAGTTAGGTAGCATATAGGTTTCACAAATTGGTAGGATCTGCGCCCGATTTTTTTAAGGAGATTGATCAATACTGAATATTTAAAAGAAGCAGGGTTTGTGCTCGGAGTTAATGATGCATTCAATAAGTCTCTAACCTAGAGCTGATGGTGTGCTTAATATGTTTAAAATTAGCAACAGTGCAAGGGTTATGTGGAGATCATGATATAAATTATGGACGTACACTCCTCCTCCGAATGAGTGGAGAATTCCATCAGCCTTGGTTTAGTGTCAAGAGTCAGAGTTCTAGTGGGAGTAAACGTTTGCAACTCTGTCTCTTTCCTTAGGTTGCTAACTTTGTAGCAGATATACAGGTGACGTTGGTGGTATAACTCTGAAGGTGTGACATGGGTGGATAACTAGGAGATGTCAGTAGGCTGATTCATTACCTGGAAAATGCTTTCTGGGTGTTAGCTGCTGAACTGATCTGATCTGAAAAGTCACTTTACTTACATTTATAGCTGAAATGTTTGTATGCAAGCAGAACGTTTTATAAGCATCATTGTCAATGCTAGATAATGTGTCTCTCCAGCATTGCTTGGCTTGCCTTAATTTAGATCATCATGCGGAAGAAGGTGTTGAACAACAAAAAGAAGATCTTTGTTAGGGTTACATGCTCCAGTGAATGGACAACCAGAGATGTACATGCCTTCAATAGGTATACATGCAACAGAGAATGCAATGCCGTAGGTCTGCGAGATCTGCGTTAAAGCTACTTGTAACATAGAATAAGAACCAGATATCTGGAGTTCTTCATTTGGGGTATGTGCTAAAGAACAGGGCAACAGAAAGCAAGTTTGTTCTAGTGGTAAATACATCACGAATACATCAGAGAAAAACATCTTCATAAAGGCTGTGTTTCACACAAAAAGAGGGCAGATGAGAAGTGTTTAGGTTACTGAGATAGGGCACTGAAGATGTGCAAGTCTGCATTAATGTTAGCCGCCATGGAAAAGGGAGACATTGAAATATGCGTACACCCAAAAAGCACCTAATATGGACTAAGTGATTGAGGGGACAAAAAACAGAGCCAACAGGCAAAGTAGATCAAAGAGAAAAGAACGTGCCACCTTCTAATCCACAGGAGGTATACATGATGTGGAAGCACTTAAGGGGAGTCAGAGGTGGACCTGCAGTAGAGCTGCCAAAGAGCTAAACACAGAGTTGAAGTATGAATTCCAGTGTGGTTGAGATATGGTTGTGCCTTTGTCATGTTCATTTTGGATTCATGGCGGGTTAGAACAGGTTGTAGGAGTACTGGGGACAGAGCAGGTCTTTTAGTGTGTTGAGAAGTTCAAGATGTAGTAGTGGGGTCACATGGTTTAGAGAGGCTAGACTCCTACTTTTTGTATAGAGTTTGCATTTCACTTGTCATATGTTGATATCAAAGAATACACACTACCATCAGGGATGTAAATCTAGAGTTTATCTTGGGTGAGGGCTGTGGAATGGGACAACTCACCTGCAGAAAGTCCCCAGTGTTTCGGTTGATGCCCTGCAGTGCATAGAGCAGACACAGAGAGTTGAGCACGTTGTGAACGGATACATCGGCAATCTCTGTGAGCTTGTCTGTGAAAAGTTTCACCACCACATAATGACAGTGTGCCTGAAGAGAAAACATGGATTTGTGAGAAAAGACTATCTGGTTCAGTGCACATGCCCTCACATTACAGGACCCATTCCCTACCACCAATCTCCCCATAAAACAAAACCAGACCTCAGAAGCTCGCACCAGCTCCACAGAGCTCAGATTCCAGGCATCCTCCTTGGTCTTCCGGCGGTTCAGTTCTGTCTGCACACTCTTGGCTGCTGCCTCCACAAGCCTAAGTTGCACCAGAGGTAGAAAGGAAAGAGAATACTAGTTAAGAATAGGAATGAATGAGCCTCAGTTAACGAGACCATCCACATAAAGAAACATTTGTACCGAAATCGGCTTGCAAAAAAAGCCCGTAAAGAGAGATCCAAAATAGCAAAAAGATAGAAAGATGGCCCCTTACTAAAAGGCTCATTAGAATATGTTCCATTTTTATGGGAGGGCAACAGGTCTTGGGTGGCAGTTTCTACCAGCAGACAACTTGTAGCAGAGTGGCCCATGAGAGTAGAGTATGACCTAGAGAAACCTAGGGTTTAGCTGGACATGCTGCATCATTAGACTCATGAAATTAGAAGATAGGAAGCAGCAATCACTGCACATGCTCCCTCCTACATTAAGTCCCATCTATAACCAAGGCCCGTTATCAAAGGTCAGACGCCAGTGGCAGGATGACTGGGGACTCATAGATGTGTGGCGGGTACAACATCCTGGGGAGCGGGATTATTCCAACTTCTCGGCCATGCATGATTTACATGTGCGACTGGATGCGCTCCTCTGTAGTGCTGGGCTTGCTACTATGGTGGCTAATAGTGAGTACTTATCGCGAACCATCTCAGATCATAATCCGTTGTTGGTGAGCTTTTGCTGGGTCCTGGAGCATCCGACCGTCCCGTCCTGGAGGCTGCGCCCTGAAATGCTGGAAGACCCAGCTTTCCGGGCTGACCTGGGGACGGGGATAGACCAATATTTTAGTGAGAATGAGGGCACTGCCACGTCGACTCCAATTGAATGGGATGCCTTTAAAGTGGTGGTCCGGGGCTTGTGTATTACTAAATGGGTGGGAGTTCGGAAGATGTTACTGCAGGAAATGGACTTGGCGGAGGGGGAGCTTAGGGAGGCCGAGCGAACCCACTCCGCCAACTCAGAGGCGCGTGACCTGGTTTTGAACGCTAAAGAGGCAGTGGCCGCAGTGGTGGAACGTTTGAGGTGTTTCGATCATTGGGCTTACCTGGCCCGAGCGCATGCTGAGAGGGATAAGGTTGGTACTTTGCTGGCGTGGCTGGCTAGCCCCCATCCTAGGAGTGCACCTATATTGGCGCTGGCCTCCCCGACGGGGCACATGGAATACACTCAACATCGGATCAATGCTAGTTTTCGTGACTATTATGCGGAGTTGTACAATAGTCAACTGCAGGCTGACGAGGAAGATATGTTACAATTTCTGGGTGACCTGGAACTGCCCTGCATAGATGCATAACAGGCTGATTCCCTTGGCCAGGATATCACACTGTCTGAAATTAAGTGCGCTATCAAGCAGATGGTGCGCAACAAGACGCCGGAACTGGACGGTTTGCCCATCGAGTTTTATTTGACCTATATTGATGTGTTGGCCCCTAGACTGCTGTTGGTCTTTCGTGAAGCCAGGAAGTTGGGACTTTTGCCGGCATCGGCTAGAGAGGCAGTAATCGTCCCCCTACTTAAACCAGGGAAGGCCCTTGATGACCCCTCGGCGTACCGTCCATGGTCCATGCTCACCACGGACTACAAAATCTTGAGTCGTATACTGGCCACTCGACTCCTCTTACATATGGTGCATCTGATTCACCAGGCCGGTTTTATTCCTACCCGCAATACTGCTGGTAATGTACGCCGCTTGCTAAGGATTCTGGGTGCGGAGTATGGTGAGGAGAGGCTGGTGGCGATCCTCTCCGTGGACATTGCGAAAGCATTCGACAGCTTGGAGTGGCCTTATTTTGTTTTTTATTATGAGGGCCTTTGGACTTGGGGAGGGTTATGTAAGATGAACAGAAATGTTATATGCCTCGGCGAGCGCTAGGGTGAGGATCGGGGCGGTCACCTCTTCGTCATATCCAGTGGGGCGGGGAACTCGGCAGGGATGCCCCCTGTCCCCGCTGTTATTTGTCCTGGCCATAGAGCCGTTGGCTGTTCGTGCCAGGTTGGGGAGAGCGTATCAGGGCCTGCAACTTCGTGGTACCATGCACTTTATATCATTGTATGCTGATGATCTCTTGATGTTCTTAAGAGACGCAGGGGTTGCCCTGGAAGGGGCACATGCGTTGCTTCATAGGTTCGGGGAAATTTCCGGACTTAGGGTAAGCTGGGATAAAACATTTATTTTTCCGGTTGACCCAGAGTGTGACTCGCCTGCTCCTGCGCAGGGCATTAGGTGGGAACCCCGCTGTCTTCCCTACCTGGGGACGCATATCTACCACTCCCAGGAAGACTTACTAGATGGTAATATTGGCAGGGCAATGCGGGGCCTTAAGAGTAGCATGCAGTTTTGGAGCACCATGCGACTTTCGGTGGCGGGTCGTGAGGCCCTTTTGAAAATGGTGGCACTACCCAGATTGCTTTATTATTTCCGTACCCTATCAGTGTGGATTCCTGCGGTCTATTTTCGGCATCTCCGGTCTATGGTTGGGGGCTTCATTTGGGGAAGCGGGAGGAGGAGAGTCGCGCTTGATACGCTAATGCGCCCGAGGGCGGAAGGGGGCCTTGCCGTTCCTGATTTGGAGTTATATTACTTGGCGGCGCAGTTTCAGGGTCTCACCCAAGCAGTGGCTCTGGAATTTCGAGGGCCTGAGCGGAAAGTCGAGCCGGACATACCTCGGCACGTGTTGTCGTTTGTGATACTCCAGCAGAAACTATTTATGGACTCATTGTCCATTGAGGAACGCACTCTGCGGCTTTGCTGGAGGCGGTACCATCGTAAAGTTGGGATACCGCGACCTTATGCCCCGGAAATACCCCTAGGTATGTGTACTGCTTTTCCGCACGGGGGGATTGGTCGGCACTGGCGGAGTGTGAGACCTGTATGAGGATGGCGCTTTAATGCCCTATTGTGCGCTACAGGAGAGATTTTGGCTCCCGCGGGGCCAATACTTGATTCACACGGCACTGGTGGCTGTAATTCAGAAACATTGGGGAGGTGGCCTGTCGGAGCCACCAGTGAGTTCTGCATGCCAATACGTGGTAATGGCGGCGGGCACTTATAAAGCGGTTACCTGCTTATACCAACGAATGCTTGGGGAGGGATTGCCGTTGCTGCGAAAGATACGTGACAAATGGGTAACGTATATTGGTAAAGATATACCGGACACAACCTGGTCGCAGTTGGTTAAGGGCTTGGAAGAGCACAAGAAATGCCAGATTCCAATTGGTTCACTTCTATATACTGCATAGGGCGTATCTCACCCCGGCGAAGATAAATCAGTATTTTCATGTGGATACAGCGCAGTGCCCCCGTTGTATGTTAGTGAATGCGGACTTGGTGCATATGTTATGGGGTTGTCCGCAACTAGGCACATTCTGGGAGGATGTAGTTGTGCTATTGTGCGATGTTACGGAGCGGCGGATCACCCCAGACAGAGGTACCTGCTTGTTGCATTGGTTCCCCCACACTAGCAAAACAAAAATAACTCGTTAATTTCAGGACCTGGGGTTGCTGCTGGCCAAGAGGGAGATCACGACCCACTGGAGGGCAGCCGGGGGGCCCAGTTTCGCCAGGTGGAAAGCATTGTTACTTACATGGGCGGGGAGTGAGAGCGTGGTTAGCCTACAACAGGCCCAGAGAGCACATAATGAGAAGGCGCTGGAGGCGGCGCGGGCGTGAGAGTGTCTGGTTGCGGATCTTAAGGCTGCGGATGCGGACTCGGGTTCGGAATCCAGCAAACAAGTGGAAAATGGAACCAAATGACAGAGTTAATCAATAGACAGAACTGGGTGTGCGTGGGTTTGTTCCCACCCAGCTATAGCCAGGTTGTTGTACACTGCGGTAAGGGTGGAGCCTTATTTCACGAGTATTGTTCCCATGGGTGATTGTGAAATGTTATGCTCTGGAGTCTGACACGCCGGTGAGTGTGGGTGGGTTGTGGGTGGGCTGTTGGGTGGGATAGAGTGACTTAGTACTGTGTGACCATGCAGCACAGGAATGTTTACAATACAGTTGTGTATTTTAGTATTGGCTAGGAATTTTGAGCATATTTAGTTCTTGTTAGAAGAGTTGCCCTTCTACATCCGTTCTAATATGCTACCTATGCTGTCACATGGACTGCCTGTGCACTGTGTAAGGTGAATATATTGCTGTACTTGGTCGCTATGTTAATTGTTTGTGGTTGAAAACTAAAACAGATTTACAAAAAAAATCTATAACCAAGGCCCGTTTGTTGCCCACACTTGCCCAAGTTAATACAATCCTCCATTTACATCCGCACAGCTGTCATACTATAAAAGCGCAATGCTTGGAAATTGCATCTGAAAGGCATATTGTCACTACTCTTATGCATTTTCCCCAGAGCCAAGTGTACCTCCCTCAATTAAGCAGGCCCCTAAACAAAGATACATAGGTTGCTCTAAACCTGCATTGGTGGCAGAAGTAGAGTAACTCGTCTACTTGGGCAGCCATTATGCTGACCTCCAAGAAGCTATTTCTACAGAAATTATTAGCAACACTTTGCCAAAAAAAGGCATGTTCATCACAACCCCAATAAATCTGGACTTGGACTGGCTTCCAATTAAACATACCTCTCAGTTAAAATAACAAATGTATGCTTCAGACTGTAGCGCACAAAGAGTTGCTTAGCTGTCTTTCATATTGTTAATCACAAGAAAGAAAGCCAGAACCATATCTGAACTTCCCTTCCCTTATATTTGATACGCTCTCCTACCACCCCGACAAACTAAAGATAACCTGACGACACTTAGGAAAACAGTGAAACACTATCCCTTAATGTCCAGGTGTGAATGCATTTATAAAGTGCAAACCTTGCAGCTAAGACACAAAGCACTGTATATTAAGAGGGGCTTGGAGAGAATTCAAGATCAAGTGGGGAAGGGAATGGAGGAGTCTTTACAGGTTGTGCCCAGGTGGAGAGTGGGCTCTATGATATTTCTCAATTACAGATAATATGTTCTTTTAAGAGCAATCTTTTACATTTTCCTATCAACAAAAGAGATTGAGGCAAGCTGGATGTACAGTGGTAATTTGATCAAGATTCAGGGTGCCTAGCATAGTTGGAAAAGGTTTGTCTCGGCTTTCTTTTGTTTTGTTGCAGATCTTGACTTGGTCTAGAAATATCTTGGTTGCAGAGACGTGCAGTTGCTCTGTCAGGTAGCATTGGGAGCTGAATGTTACTCATTATAATAATAATAATGATAATAATTCTTTATTGTTTGATTACCTAAAATCTTACAATATAACGAATACATATACTGTAGTATAAAAGAACCACTAAAAACAAGATAGAAAAGGATACGTCATTAACTACTATGCCAGTTAGAATCAATATCACAGAATTTAAAAAACGGTTCAAAACTGTAAAAAAGAAATTTCATAATCTCAGTCTCCTAATTTTGCTTTTACTCGAAATACAACTTTACAAAGGCAGAATTCATACTTATGTCGTTAAAATGCAGACACCTTATCAAAGCTTGCCTACATGCCCTTATCCCTCACATATTAAAAGGTGATTTGAGTATAGTTTTTCTTTCGATCTGTAGGCCAGGACAAATACATAGCAAATGGATGATGTTCTCCTCCCTGGTTTTACACAATCTGCATAGTGTAGACCCCTCCATTTTCATCCAAGGGGGAAGGGGGAAGATGGCTAAGTCCCAGGAGTACCCCAAATCTTGCTTTAATAAAAGTTTTCCTTCTTTTTTCTGACCAAGGTATTTCCAGATACACTTGTACCTGCTTTTTTGTGAACCCATTTATTATTGACCAAGTATGTTTGCTAATATATCTTTATCTTGTACGAGCGACAGTTGATTTGTTGTTCGGTTAATTACCTTTTTGAATGAAGCCGTATTTATTGTGTTCTTCAAGATTGGCATAACAGCAAATTCTTCTAGCGCCATTTTAAGATAGTTCCAGGCTTGTGATTTCGTGTTGTTATTTATTTCTTGCCATAGTAACTGAGACAGCTGGTTATCATGGTCATTTTTTATCCTATTCCATGTTTGAATAAATTGGCCCTTTCTTGCATAATGCTGGTCATTTAGGCCAAATTCCAATTTGATTTGTGCGGGCGATGCATATATCGAGAAGGTACTCAGAGAACTGTATTTCAATGAAATGTTAGACACAATAACCCTGTTCATTGTAAGCAAAAACTGTTAAATTAAGTTGGTATCTGAGTATATGAATTTATCATGTTTCATTAAATGTGTATCAACAATTTTTAAACTAAAAAGTTTTTATAAAGAATAAAATCTTGAGAGAAATAGAAAATTACGTTTTTTGAACTAATATTTAACTGTGTCATGATAAGTGTTAGAAGGTCATTATTTTAATGTGGGCTGACTGATCAGCACCAAATTGAGCAACACAGAAAGGAATCTCTTGTTCTTCACTTACATTACCCAGTCCTTTCTGGTTTATCTGGGAAACTCTTTTTTTGGAGGTGATCTACATGGGACCAGAATTCTAAATATATAAAGACCTTTCAGCTATCACAATGCTCAAGAGTAGAGACTTCTGCCCAGTCACAAACATTTTCAGGGACCAGCAAATTCCCCATCAATGTTGTCATCTTTTTCAACAGAAAGGGAAACAGCAAGCAATTTCATCCCTGAAAGAAGCAAAGAGCATCCTGAAGCGTGAGAAAGATAAAGACTAACAGGGGGTTATGGAGGACCTCTCCCGCCAAAAGGACATTCAACTTATCTGTAAGACAGCTAGGTGCAACAGGGGTACCAGTGGAATCTCCAGGGCTGCATGGTTGAAGGAAAGGAGGACATGCCATAACACTTTAAGAAAATGGGAACCGGCGTAAAACAGAAACAGAGGAAGAATAATCATGGAGAGCTGGTGGAAAGTGCAATGTTCCCCTGATTTACTGGTGGTAAAATAGTAGAGATATATTTTGGGGGCTGAGGGTTCATTAAAGATATGTGGGAAGGGTCTAGTGAAACCCACAGTCTGGATAGATATCCCTGGAATCTACAAGAATACAAACTTCATGTCACTATTCATGTTTGAAAAGGGAAGTATTACCATCTCTGGTACAGATAAGTTAGACTATTCAGAGAATGTTTGGGTCATGTTGGCCCAATTCAATTAAGTAGGGGAACAGGGCTGTGGGAAGCAGCGTTTAAAAGCTACTGGGTAATGCGTAAGGAAACAGAGCTCTCAAGGACGTTGGTAGACAGCTTTCACTGACGGAACGTCATTCAAACGTATATACTTGAACATAAAAAGAATAAATTGACAGAACAAAAGACAACAACTCTGGAGTTATATCAGGAAGCATGACAGATATATTGTCCTCTTGCAAGACAAATTCTAGCAACAGTACTAATTATACATAAACTGCATCTACCTCAATCAATACTAAGCTTCCGCTGACAAAGACATCTGGAAGAGTGGGCTAGGTTAAAAACAGAAAGGCAGGGCTGCTATGTTGGAGTTCAACTCACACTCCGCCATGGAGCCAAATTATTCCTGACCCTCTACACCCCTAACACCTCACACGGGTGCTTACAGATAGGACTTTATAGGCAATGCGAGTGGAGATGGAAAGCCAATTGTTAGTAGGGGAAGATTTCAACCAGGCATGGGACCTCAAACTTGAGAAGACAATCAAATCATCCTCAGACACAAAGACTCGCGGGGTACAAAAGAGAACAAAAAAAAAAAAAAGAGTCTGGCAGACAAAAGAAATGAATATTCATTCTTCTTGCATGCTTACTCCATATACTCATGTTTTGACTCTATATTTGTGTCACTTAAACTCCTTCATTCAATAGCCAGGGCAGACTTATCAGACATATCCCCTTCCGGTCATACATATATAGAAGTTTCCTGGGGGAAGGGGAGTCATGGAGGGGGTGGACGATGGTAACTGCAGGCCAACACCCCTAGAGACCCTGTCCCTTAAGACTGAGATGGTGAAAAAAAAGAGAATGTTTCAAGGCAAACACCCTATTGAATGTCACCCCGACTAGTACTTGGAATGCGTTCAAGACAACTATGCATGGAAAGCCATCAGCATTTGAGCAAAGATGGCTAGAGAAAAGAGAATGGTCTGAAAAAATATCACAACATAGCCTAAAGGATTGTAAGCATTAGAGAAGCTAAACCCATTCCAGAAGTACATGTGCTGGCTGGCTATGATAAGAGGCACATTAAAGATACATAGAGTGAATGAGGTAGAAAATGCCATCCTGAGATCAGGATAGGCATTTTACATGGGGAGTGGATGAGACTGAATCCATTGTAGCCAGAAACCTGTGATATAAAAAAAAAACATGAACATAGATAGAATTGGGAGACCAAATAGCACATGGGCAATCTAAGAACATGATACATATGAAGCCCTGAAAGCCGTGCATTCCAATAAAACCCTGGGACCTGATGGTTTACATAATATTCGGCCCTCAACTGATCCTTTGGCCCTGACATCTACTATGTGTGAGGTGGATGTGTCCCTCATACCTAAACCTGGAAAGCTACTTAAGGAATACTCCTGACTCAGGCCCATAGCCCTTCTGAACACAGATTCAAACATTTTCCCTGAAGATCTGTCTCACAGGCTGATGTCAGACTTGACTGAACCAGACCAAGTCAGCAGCAATAAAACAGACCAGGAAGAGGCAATATTATGTTTGGCACATTTGGTGGAGAAGATTAACAGGAAAAAAACTCCAGGCAATATTACTGTCTCTGGGTGCATAGAGAACATACAAATGGGAGAGTTGGGGGTTCCTCGGAGCTTAGCTTGAGAAAACAAGACTGGGGATAAGATAAAAAAAAACGGAATCTTGTGGAATAGAAGTGCTCCATAAGATCCATCAAGATGAATGTCTGAGTGTCCCTGGTTCCCCCTCCAAAGGGGCACAAGACAGGGCTGTATACTCTCCCCCAACCTGTTTGCGATGGTGGCAGAGCCACTAACCATACAAATCAAGTGTAGCACGACAATTAGGGAAATCCTGTGAGCCACCAAACAGTATAAGTTTCTTAACCAAGAATCTCCTGCCGTCCCCAACAGACCCAGAGGAATCCTTCCCAACAGTACTGAAGGAACTCTCCTGCTTCGAAAAAGTGACCTGTATTAAAATTAAGAAACAGAAGTCAATAATTCTTAATACTACAGCACCCACTGGACTTAGTGTCAAACTTACAACCTGCTCTCTTCATTATGATAGGAAACCTGCTCAAAGAGATCACTAGGGCAAAACGATCCCAGCAAGGTGGGGGGAATAGGGGTAGCGGGGGAGGGGCTGGGGAGAGGCCATTTGGCCTAACCTCCAGAAACAAATGAAGGCGTGTATTGCTGCTGCCTACTTTATATTTCCTGGCTTGAGTGCATAAATGCCCTTAAGATTAACATATTGACAATAGACCTGAATTTGTTTCAGTTGCTCCCAGTTAGTATCCGCATATCAGATATATACAACCTCTACAAAAATGCTTAATGATTTTCGTGTGAGAAGTGGGAAGGGCTTGTGTCCCAAGAAAGATCATCAAAGTACCAAGAGACTGGTGGATTATCTTGCCTCAAACTCTTCCAATATTATAGGGCGGCCAAGCCCTACACCCTGCCGGAGTAGGCTGCCTGAGAAAGAAAAAAATATTGATCTTTCAGGACTCCGCTATGATGGGATGTTCTCTTTGTGACCCAGCCTGGTTTTAAAAAGGCTCAGAACCCCGAAAACATATACCTGGCCACTTTGGTTCAAACTGTGCTTGAGATAAGGACCAAATGGTTGAGAAAGGAAACTAACCATCTTCCCATTGCTATCAGATCCACACTAAGCATTGAGGGGAGACAATGTTCTGAGGTGGAAAAAAGGGCAATTTAGAACTCTGGCAGACTTAATCTGCTGAGGTAAACTACATTGTAATGTAAAGTGAAAACCCTCAACCCCCCACACCCAAAAATTGAATACACAAGACTCTACAACATTTAACCCTAATAATCTGCTAACGATGGCAAAACAAAATGTAAATTTTAGTAGCTACCAATATAACTCTAATTGTGATTTACAGCGTGTGAAGCACTTGTGGACAACAATAATGTATTTAAGTATAATACCCTAAGTACCCACAGCTACTACATTTGACATTGAGGTATACAATGACACTGCTGTTGTTCCAGCACTCAGAATAGGACAAAAATTGGGATTCACTGAGAAGAATACTTTACCAAGCTGTACGCAGTTTGTAGGCCTCCACCAGACTGGCCAGATCATTAATGTCTACCACCACAGGCCTGGCAGCCACTGGGTGCGGTTGGACACGCTGCAGAGACAAATCGTTGAGATAGGAGACCATACCACCCACTGGTCTTCCAGCCCGTACTTGCATGTAACTCTTCACCAGGAACCTGCAAAGAATAAGAAACACGATTTCTGTGCCATTTCACTAAGGTCCTCACCCAAACATTTTAGAAGACTGTGACCAGAGTTAAAGGGTAAGGGAATGCCCTTTATGCACTGCCAGTGACTGTATCTCAAGGGGAACAGAGGAGATGCAGACTGTTACAAAGGCAGGGCAATTGGCTATGTTCTGAAATGATGTCACCACCAGGAGCAATTTCTTGATTAGTCATGGTGTATGAACAGTAGCTCAGGAATTAAAATGCAACAACACTCCTATAATTGCAGCTTTGTGAAGGAAATTTAGAGACTCTAGGGGTGTAGCTTGCTAGTCCCATAATAAGAGCCTAAAGTGGGTCAATTCGATATTTGCCCAATGGAATTTTGGGAAGAACAGTCCTTGACTCACAACACACTGCAGGCTTTTTCCAAGTGCATGTTCATCAGATAAATGGTTTTCTAGATCCCACTGTTAACATGCAAATCAGAAGGAAAATTGAATTGTTGTAGAAATAGCCAAAGAAAAAGAGTAACAGTTGCTTTACAATTCACAGGGAAACTTTCATTTGGAAGGCCAACTCTGGTAGAATCTGAGCAGCTGGTTCTATCTGGGAATTAGGGCATTATCATTCATAGCAAAGAGGGATTTGATCACACATGTCTAGTCGATAGTTTTTCCATTCCTCCTTAGACCTACACTCCATGAGCAAAGTCAAGTAGTCATGGCTGTTTGACTGCAGCAATAAAAGCGAATGCATAACCCGGGCTGGTAGGAAACCAATGATGCTACACCTCCCAAGAAAGATTAGGAATCCACAGATGCTGTTATTACCTGGCTGTCTGAAGCATCATGACGGTGTTCTCGCCTTCGTAGGTGCACGCTGGGGTGAAGGTTACATAGATATCAGGCAGTCCACTACAGCGGGAATAGCCGTGCCCACCACATGCCATCCTGCAATCTTCGATCCCAGTGCTGGCAGTCCAGCTAGTGAATGCTTTCAGACCAGCAGACAATGCATGGAGCTAACAGTAGAAGGAGATAAAGAGTGAGATGTCAAAAACCTAACAAAATACTTTTGTTAGGGTAAATGTGCATCTGTGGTTAATCCTATCACTTCCTAGCCTTGACCAGGCCTTAATAAATAGCACATCTCTGCCCTGAAGTAGATATGTCCCCAGCAACATCCAATCTTCTTATCAAGCTCAAGGCATTGAAAACTACCTATGCACAGCAGCATCCAACCCTTGTCAAATGGAATGGGCAGTCTCTGCCCAACAGTGTTAGGAGTGTGAGGTTGCACCATTAGCATGCTGAATCTGAACAACCTCTCTGGGAAGTCAAAACTGCTCAAATATAGACATCTAATGGCACTTCTATGGCTCTAAAAACAGAAAATGGATATTCCCTTTCCAAAAAGTCAACAAACCTTTCCCTGAGCATTCCATACCTACAGATGTAAAATGCCTCTTCTAGCTGTTGCAATTGCCCTAATGCTGCTCCACAAAATTAACGTGAACAGCTAACACTTTGCTCACAAGACTCTTAAATAAGCATTGTAAGACTAACAACTTAAGTCTACACCTAATTCGCCCAGAACACAGTTACAATCAGCTGTTGACAGTGGTATTCTGAAATATCTTCATTTCAACCTAGGCTGTAAGCCATTAAATGTGGCTGGAGCTTAGCCATGGAATGAACTGCTTTGTCAATGTCAAGCAATTCCAAGGTGCTTAGCTTTTGAAGATAATGATGCTTTATAAATGTATAATACGCGTTAATAGGCAACTGTCCGAGTCCTTACTGAAGTCTACAGTAGTGTTTATGCACAGATGTTTTAGAACTGAGACTTGTAAACTTTCAAAGTTATTTGGTCATGGCAGTGGTTATATTTGTTGGGATACTAGGGTGATGTGTAAGACGTTAGTTACTTAAAAAAAGAATTACGATTGACCCCGTTCTGGCATTTGTTCTTTAAAGAAAATAGAAGCAGACACCAAATAGTGACTTCTGGAACTTGCTGCTGCCTCAACAAACCCCTTCACTCACTTTTACAGTCACAGACTGAGAAAGGTCAAGCCGCCTGCCCCATTCCAGTCTTGTTCTCCACAGCCATTCTCTCCCACTATGATAAGTTTACAGTGATCAGTTAGGGTATAATCCAACCCAACACAAAACTGCCTAGCCTTTCCCTTCCACCATTACAGTGTAGCTCATATAGCCTGTTGATACACCCCATCTAACAGACCTAAGCCACAGCTTCTCCCTCCAACCATCGTGGCATTGCTTCGAGTAGTTTCTCCTGCCTTACACCACTTCTTACCACCTTAATAAAGTTATCCAAGATCGAATACCTATATCTACAGCTCTATATCTCTCCTTCCAGACCTGTAAAATTACTTTGGCAAATCATTAAGGCATTGCACCTCCGCTTGCCTACATTGTAGAGTATTTTAATACCTGCTCAGATCGGTCATCCACTCCATACCCTTCCTCCCGCACTGCAGTTCCCGGCATAACTCTAGTTCCCAGGGGGGGCGCTAGAGGGCGCACTGCGGAATGGCTGGCTGAACTGTCGGCTCCGCCGGATGGACGCAACCATAACGGGCCTTTCACCCTTTTAAACCGCCGACCCAGCTAAACAAAAGGCAGCTCCAGGTGTCGGAAGGTGAAACCGACAAGATGCTGTGACTTTGGAAGCGATCTGCGAGCCACACAGCAGGTAAACAGCCGAAAAACGGGACACCGCCGGAGCGCTTCCAAGATGGCCGCGCCTGGCGGCTGCCGATATGGAGCAGACAACTGGCCGGCGGAGCGCTGAGGACTGCCACATCACGGTGCCAGGACGCGTCGGTGCAGCTGTAGGAGCAGCGAGGCAGCAAGACAGCGGAGACCGGTAGCTGCGGCGAGATACGGAGACTTCCGAGGTGCGTTCCACCGAATCCAAGATGGCGGCGGCGCTGGAACGCACGAGACCGGCGATATCGGCTGCCCCCGGGACAGGCGAAACGAGACCCCAGCAAGAGCAGAAATAGCGGCGGACGTCCGATCAAGTCATAACGAGGTGAGCCGGCCCGGCGCTAGGCACTGCATGACCAGACCAGCAGGCCCCCCAGATCGGCGAGCTCACTGCTCTGCGTGCTCAAAGGAGGTGCATGGGGTCTCGGAGGCACATGGCGATTCCCCAAAGCCACGTGGACCAGCTCCTAAATCCACAACGAGTGAGCCCTAGGCCGTAATGCGCCACTGACCGCTCCCCAAAACGGACACTGCCACCAGGCCACTAACGAACAGCAGGCACTGCAACGTTCCTTTCCTGCCGCACCCGGGGGGTAGATGAGCAGACGTACCCAGAGGTGGGGGGCCCAGACACCAGCGGGAAAAAGCACGCAGACGGCTGGAAGCCCGAAAACGGCTGAACACACCTCACCTCTGCCACTGCGGAACATGGGCAAGCCGGACAAACAACAGTCCAAGCTCCCCTTCGAAGCGAGGAAGCAGCCAAAAAATGTAACGACCGCCCCTGAAACCGAGGGTGACGGTGAAATGGCTGAGGGGTCTGCCATGGAATCGGTGCTTCGCGCAATCCAACAGAGTTTACAGGAAATGAATGGGAAACTGGACAGCGTGGTGCAGAGGGTGGACAATATGGCGGCTAAAATAGAGAAACACGACGAGCGCCTGGATGAAGCAGAACAGAGGATCTCCAAGGTAGAAGACGAACATAAGACCACGTCGAAGGTATGCGGAGGATTGGAGAAAACTGTGGAGACCCTTCGCGCGAAGGTGGAGGATCAGGAAGCTAGGTCCAGGCGGAACAACATCCGAATTTCCGGCCTGCCGGAATCCACCAACACAGGGAGGATGGAGACGTATGTCGAGACTCTCCTAACAGAAATATTTGGCGCTGACAAACTATCCTCGGTGTTCCTGATCGAGAGAGCGCACCGCTCCCTGGCGCCAGTTCCGAAACCAGGGGCTGCTCCACGAATGATCATAGCGCGTACACTTAACTACAGGGACAGAGACACAGTCCTCCGACTCGCCAGAGAAATGGGAAAAATCACACATCAGGGTAACACGCTGGAATTCTACCCTGATCATACTATGGCGGTGCAGCAGGCGCGGAAGGAATTTGCGCCGGTGAAAAAGAAACTACGGGACCTTGGTCTTGAATATGCCATGCTGTACCCTGCCAAACTCAAAATCACGAACCTTGGCAAGCCGGTCATCTTGCAATCAGTACAGGCGGCACATGACTTCATCAAGCAGCAGGGGAAGCGACGGAAAGAGCAGAACAGAGCGGAATCAACGAGCGATGTAGAATGAACGGAGGGGTAGTATTGGTACTTCGATGCACATGACACGGCTCAGGTACCTCGCTGGGCTCCAGAAACAGATGGTTGGCACACATTGACCCACACCGAGACACTCGGCCTGACGGTGCAGAACCACGGACTCGTATATTTTGGACATTACAGCAGCGGACCAGGGGAGAATGTCCTCGCAGTGAGTATTGGGGGAACATGAGACCACCGGCAGGCGCACGAAGAGACATCATGGCCAGGGGGCTGAGTGGCTCCCATGGCAATTGTGTATGTAACGGGGGTACAGACACTAGTCCTAGAACCAGCCCTCATTGCTAGCACTGTATTGAGCTACCACTACCAAGTGACCCTGGGGGATATCGAATATATGATGTCTGGATCTATTCGCTGCCGTACTCTTACTTTCTGATGGTGGTTGGTGGGTGGAAGGTGAAAGACTCCACACACGATATAAAAGTCGGAATAGGCGTCTGTCCACGTCCACTACGTGGATGGAGATGTGTGAACCTGGCGACACCCCCAAGCGGGTGCGCCCCACACTGAGTTTTCAAGTTCGGATACAGTTAGTTCAGGGATGGCTTTGGCAAAGTTCGGGCGCTAAAGTGGGTGGGGGGGATGAGGGGGAACTGGGTTTGTTTGTTTCATTAACTCTGTGTCTGAGAAGCATGGCGAACTTCATGACCATACATAACTATTTCACCGATCCGGCGAGGATCACGCACCACACACCCCAATGTTTACTGTCTGTTCGGAATTGTACACGGCGGCCGCACCTCGAAAGATATACCAGGATGAGCACATACGCCAATGTCAAGAGTTGATACGTTAACCCTGCTCACGTGGAATGTAAGAGGGCTAGGTAACCCGAAAAAGATCAGGCAGATGTTTGCTTATTTTGACAGATTACATGCAGACATAGTGTATTTACAGGAAACACACCAAGCCGCTACGCACACATCTACACTGGGGGCACGATGGGCGGAATCAGTCACAAGCTCTAATTACTCAACGTACTCCAGAGGGGTTAGTATCCTCATACGTAAAGGGACACACTTTGAAATTACAAATGTGAACAGAGACTCGGAGGGCAGAAGTGTAATGGTAGAGGGGAAGGTCAGGGGGCAGAGACTACTGTTACTGAACACATATGGCCCCAATGTAGACGACCCGGGGTTTTACAGGAAAGTTTGGCAGACACTCGCAGACAAACATATAGACCACATACTATGGGGGGGTGATTTCAATGTTACGCTGCAGGACCAGTTAGACCGGGCTGCACATACCACGGAACACCATAGCAATGCAAGACATATGTTGCAGGACGCGATAGAGGACCTCCAACTGACCGACATTTGGAGGAATAGTAACGCTGGGGTCACCGCTGCGACTCACATAAATGCTGCAAACAACAGCTGGGCACGACTAGACTATTGGCTGGGTACCCGAGAGATACTGACTTGGGTTCAACACGTCTCACATCCGCCCAGGACACTTTCAGATCACAACCCAGTTTTGCTAAAAATAGGGGTCCCTAAATATGAACCGCCGCCCTTCACTTGGCGTTTCAGCGCGACTGCTCTGAAGGACCCGCTGTATGTCACCACTATACATGCGGCAATAGTAGACTACTTCGACAACAACGCACCGACAATGGACGACCCCTGTCTCCTGTGGGAGGCGTTTAAGGCCACAATCAGGGGGGTATGCATTAGCACGTCCTCGGGTATACTGAAGGACATCAGGCAACAACTACGCACGCGCGAAGCAGCAATACAGGAGCTGGAACACACATACACGCACACAGGGGACACTAAGGTACTAGGAGACATACAAACCCTTCTAACGGAACACAGACAGTTTGCCTCAGACGAACTCAAGTACGTCACTAAACGGGCGACGGCCAGGCGCTACGGGGAAGGTGGCAGACCGGGCAGGGCTCTGGCAGATAAGATATGCTCGGGGAGGGCCCCTCAGAACATAACAGCCATCTGTAAGGCCACGGGTGAAACGGTGAACGACGTTAAGGGGATTATGGCAGAATTTATGGCACACTACGGCGCCTTATACCAAGCACGCCCCTCGCCCACGCAGGAAGACTTGCTAGCATATATGGAAGATGTGGAATTAGCATGGCTGTCAGACGGTCACAGAGCGTACCTAGCCCGCCCTGTCACGGTCGAGGAGGTTACGGACACAATCAAGCGACTGCCAAACAACAAAGCACCGGGGCCGGACGGGTACGTGACAGAATTTTACAAAGAATATGCGGATCTACTCGCGCCACACTTGGTGAGGCTCTATGGGGCAGCTCACGAAGCCCAAACCCTGCCAGGCTCCATGAGGGAAGCCTTACTCATTGCGCTCTTAAAGCCGGGTAAGGAGGAAGATAAATGTGACTCGTACCGCCCCTTGTCCCTATTGAACGTAGACACAAAAATAATCGCCAGTCTACTGGCAGACAGGCTGAAACCACTCATGCCTCTTTTAATTAGACCAGACCAATCTGGATTCATACCTGACAGAGCTACCACGCATAACACCCGCACACTCTTTGCCCTGGCCCATTACCTATCCCCAGACACAAAAGCAGTGGCGGTGCTACTTGACGCTGCCAAGGCGTTTGACACCATAGGATGGTCCTTCATTCAGGCGGTCCTGGTGCGCATGGGATTTCCCCTGATGTTCCTGGGCTGGATCTCTATGCTATATACCAATCTGTCAGCACGCATCAGAATAAACAAACATATTTCAGAACCCATTCCAATATGCAGAGGGACGAGACAGGGCTGCCCGCTATCACCGATGCTCTTTGCATTGATCCTGGAGCCATTGGCATGTAAAATTAGACAGCACCATCACTATTCAGCCATACAGATGCCATCACGCCCCATCCACATATCATTATACGCAGATGACATGGTGCTTTATGTCAAAAACCCGGCACAAAACCTAAATCCGCTAATGCGGGAGTACATCAGGTTTGGGAGCCACTCCGGATTACAAATTAACTGGGACAAATCACTCATCCTGGCTCTGACAGATAGCACACGCCCTATACCCCTAGATTACCCACTCGAATGGCAGGAGGAACCTACGAAATATTTGGGAGTATGGTTTCACAGGGACCCAGAAATAGTTATACGCACCAACTATGGGCGAGCGATAGCGGCCTTGGAGGATAAAATAAAAAGATGGAATAAACTCCCACTATCCCTGGCGGACCGGACTGCAATTGTAAAGATGGTGATACTGCCCAAATTACTGTACTTATTCAACAACATCCCAATAAAGCCACCAGCGGCAGTGTTCCGCAATATAAACTCCTTAGTGCTTAGTCTGATATGGGCCGGAAAACAAGCAAGATTGGAACTACACACCATGACACTTCCGTATGCCCGGGGGGGCTTCAGGGTGCCGGACTTCTATCTCTATTATTTGTGCGCTCAAGCGCAATTCGCGCATTACTGGCACCACGAAGTACCCTTCCTGACCCACGTGGCGGTAGAGGCGGGAGACACGGACCCGATACCACTGGAGAACATACTGCTACATAAACGCCCCAGGCTACATGACAGAGACATAAACACTGTGGACACCACCACGGAAGCATGGCGGCTGATGGGCAAAGCGGCTAAAGCGCTACCACTATATGCTCCGGATCTACCATTGGCCCATAACCCATATATCTCAGTAACGCAAGAACAGATTGGCATGGATCAGCTGCGATGGGCAGGCATAGATAAAATGGGTGACTTATATCTGAATGGGGTATTCCAAACGTTAAACACAATGCACTACATTAGCAACCCGTCCCTCCTGTTCACGTTTAACTATTATAGGCTTCAGAGGGCACTTAAGGAACATTACCCGACACACCCGGAGGAGCCAACGCCGCTGGCACCCCTGCAACTCCTTCTCACGACACCTACGGCATCCCACCTGGTGTCAAAATTATATACTAGTTTACAGGGAGCGATAGGGGATGGCACTGACAAAGCTAGGGATAGGTGGAGCGAGGGACTAGTGACACCCCTCACTGAGGAGGAATGGGCATCTGCATGCATGCTAACAGGCATGCTGACGCCAAACGGTAACCTACGAATCATACACTACAAATACCTACATCAAGTGTACTACACACCTCAGAGATTACAGAGATATGGGCTACAAGAGGATTCAAAGTGCAAAAGATGTAAACAGGAGGGAGCGGACTTCATGCACCTGGCATGGCACTGTCGCAGGGTGGCAGGATATTGGGAACAGGTGGTGCAAACGCTGAATATCATGTTAGAATCCTCTTTGGTATGCGATGCCAAACTGTGTCTCTTGGGTATTGAACCAAACTTGAGGGCGACGAAGCGAAAGTTCTGTGCAGTGGCGCTGTTACTGGCTAAGAGGAGGGTCTCCCTGCACTGGAATAGTACAAGAGGGCCAGAGGTTAAGAGATGGCTGGAAGATATGGTGTACTGTCGTGACACTCTGAACACCTATGAGGAGGACCTACCAGCTAGATCAAGGCCCAAAGACTATTGGGAATACCTTAGAACCTACTTATTGGAGCTTGGGGCAGATGAGGAGGTGAATGTGAACACCTAGGAAAGGTACATGGAGGGTGAACGACAGTTGTACGCTGATAACGTGGTATGGAAAAGGAGGGAGGATGCTGTGACACAGAGATAAAGTTTCTGATAGACACACCAAGTTAAATTTAGGGGTGAGTCCATCAAGTTAAAGTTGGGAGAAAAAGTAACCAAAAAAGTAAGAACACTGGCAAGAATATACATGGCTATAGCACTTAATTTTTTGTAAATATGATTCAGATGTAAAGCGCCGCCGGTCCTATGGATGTCGGCTGATGGGCTGTGTACATGACCAAACGAGCCCGATCGGGCACACACAACTGTAGCCGGCCAATACTGGTTGTAGGCGAATCACATGTACTGTATTTTCCTCTGTGGTAAGTGCGAATAAACTTCTTACACCAAAAAAAAAAAAAAAAAAAAACTCTAGTTCACAGATTTCTCTGCCACCGGAGTAAAATGACCTCAAGTGGTGGGTTCAAGTCTCACAACACTGCTCCCTCCCTCACTTATGGACCAAACTTGCAGGACATCACCACTTTCCTCATGCTACACATCTGTGAGCCTACCCTGTATAACACCAATACCTCTGGTAGTTCGCTGAGGTTCCCTTGGTTGATGTCTCCTGTGATGCGGTGGTATGTGCGGTTCATGTAGTCTCCAACAAACCAGAAGGCATATGCAGTTGCCAGCAACGGGAAGAGCTTGTACTGCTGGGTCTGATAGTCCAGAATCTGAGGCTCAGGTTCACTGTTGGCCAAAAGGGAAAGTGAAATATAGAAACATGCAAAGGTGATTCAAGAAATACGACCCCTGGAGTAGGATGTGTGTGTATTCCTATGATACATAAAGAGAGGCTGGGAGGATGTTCCTTCACCTATTTGGCGGCTAACACCTGGAGCCTGCTTTCAAAAGCTCAGAGATCTAGATAAGGAAAAGGCTTTCAAGGTATCTTAAAAAACATACATTTTTGGGAAATTGTAAGTTACTGTTTCACTCTACAGGCTTTCTCAGTACCAAGAAACTTCTTGGGAAGCACCTGTATGCTTTATAAATGACTTTCACTCGTTCAACAATGCAGCTCAGACTCCCCATTAGCAATTATACGATTGCCTGGTTTTACATTTCACATTTGCGAGTAGTTTACATGGATAATTTTAAGCATGTCACAGTCCACAAATCAAAGATTTGGCTTGAACTTCAGTGTTGCTCAGACAGTGTGAGTGGTAGAATGCCTGGTGAGATCATGGAATGTTTGGTGCCCGGCCTGTGTGTGGAGTGGCAGTTTATGGCAGGCAGGCTGAGCGACAGGGAGGTCTTTTACATTTCCATCTATCTTATCCTGATGAACTTAACCTGGAACTAAGCTCAATAAACTTACCCTGTTTTATACTCCTGGCTCAAGGATCATCTTTTTACAACATGTACACTGTGTATTTATCTCTAGGCACAAAAATTGTATTTGAAGCATTCTGGGGTCCATGTACGCAGTGGGAAATTAATCTAACATTTATATCTATCAACGAAGACCCTACGATGCAGAAAGACTTTTATCATTCGCATACAAGTTGTCTGATGTCCAAGGAACATTCCCAAGATGTTTTGGAACTTGTGTAGCACCAGAGAAGAAGTTACAGTCCTGACGACCGAGACCATTTTTTCCCCAAAATCAGCCACTTTTAAATCCAGCATATTTGCTCTTGCAAGTGAAACTGTGATTTTAAAGGGAAACGATTCCTCAGAACTGCTCTGGTTTTAATGCATGGCTCTGTTTTAGTGCCTAAATCGCACTGGTGTCCCTTAGTAGCCATTTTTGCGGATCATGTGTAGTCTGCCTGACTTTGCTGTTAGTGCCAATCTACCAGCAGTAAGGTCAGGATTGCTAACAGAAATGTATTTACTTCAAGGTGCTAGATTTTTTTGACTCTGTGGGAGTACAGCCACATAATATTTAGACAGACTGACTATAACAGCGAGAACTAATGGTTCCCTACAGTCGGGCTGTGCAATCATTCGAGTCTAAGGGTAGATGTTTTGATGGATTTCATGGTGATCTTTCTCTTTGTGTCCAGTATGTAATGGAAGTCATCTATATTTTATGTAAAATCCACTAATGTAATTCCACTTGCACCTTTGTTGGAAATACCTGCATTTTTACAGATTAATTCCAAAATTGCAAACAACCCGGGGCTGAAGAAAAAAAGTTGTAGTTGAAGAGGCCTAGGTAAGCCAGTCACTTACAATGTTGATATGTAGGTTATCATGTTTTTTTTGGTTGTTTAGGATGCTTTTTTCCATGAGAGGTTCATCGATGGAAATGTCTTTGACAGGTATTCCTTAGATGATGAAAGTAGAGATGTGGCGTTTGTCAAGGAGCAGATAGTATATTAGGGATGTACAAAAGGTTTTGGCGTCTCTTTAGGCTTTTTCAGCGGAAGAGTGAATGATTTTCACAGAGGAAGTATGGGTGAGTTTATAACGTTTCGCATTTTCAACTTAAGAACCCAAACACCAACAGGCTGACATGTTTGTGCATTTTTTGACAGAGAAGCACTTCTGACAGACTGCTTGCAGGAAGAAGCAGCCTCTGTGAGGGCAAAGTCAAATCTACTCTCTTGATCCTTTAATATTTTATCTCAAAAGAATTTGTGAATATCTCAATTCTGAGATTCAAACAAGAATGCATTCCAAACGCGTGCTATCTCTCAAGCTCTTTCTAAGACTACCATTTGAGAGGGCTTTAAGAATGTCGTCTCTGACTTGACAGGAGGATCAGCCAAGGCAAGAAATTACCCTGAGGTACCTAGAGATAGCATCTAAGACAGCAGAAGAATGCCACATATACACTAAGACAGAAGCAGCACGTAAAATACTACAGGAGGTTGCATCTTCAAATACTTAAAGAGTTGAAAATCCTGAAATGAGGATTTCATTTACAGGGAATAGAAAATCTGAGATATGCTAACTGCCAGGAAAAGACTGTCCAGCTGATTAGCTGCAGTGCGGACCCAAACATCGAGGAGGATAGGCTACAAACATTAATGTACTAAATGTGTGGTTTAATTCTAAGAGCATTTAAAAGCTAATGGCAAGCAATAATTTAAACCACGTGACTATGTAAGATCCACCAATTGAAAAATGCAGATTCTCAGATTTTAAGCTCAAGCCCTGGCCAACTTGGTTATCTTTTCAATGTTTCTTTTATCTGCAGGGTCTTCTGTAACAGTAGTTGGTGATTGAACAATATGCTACAAGCAAAATGTTTCCTACTTACCCCGGCCTCAACTCAGACTGGTGCCGCACAGCACTGTATCTGATTGCGATTGTGCATGCTCTGGACAGACAGCGTGCTGCCTCTCCTACGATGAGAGAGCGGATAAAAACCATGGTGCCATACGTCAATTTCGCGCTCACTGGTTTTACATAAGTACCATTGGGCTCCACCTGAGAAAGTGACAAACATTAATTCACAGGATCCAATAAGGTTACAAGCAAATCTTGCTGGCATTAATAATCACTAAGGTTGTAGAGACATCTCTGGGGTGATGGGCCCTACGGGAACACAGTCAGATAGGGTACAAAAGCAACACTTCTAGGGACTCGTGCAGTAACTTTGCCAGGGGAACATGTAGCAACAATAGCAGTTGAGTAAAAAGCCTTACAAACAAACCTCATATGCTGTGCCTCACAGCACAAGCTCTCTTACCTTGGCATACTTCATCAGCATATTCTCTCGAGGGATGCGAACGTTGTCCAGTTTCAGAAAGCCATTATCAGTCTCATCAAAGCCAAATTTGGGCCCAATGTCCCCCACCATCACACCTGTGTCAAAGTTATCATCAGTTAGGTTCTCTATACAACCCTTTGCAAGGGAGCAGTATTTTTAAAGCCCAATCATTCCCTCAAAAGTAGCATATTATTGAGATACACTTGGCAAGTTCCATGCTAAATCGTATTAAGAAATTAACCGACCACTATAGAAGCTTAAACATGTCTGGTGTGCCTAGGGCACTATGTGTAATTGTTTTTTTTGGGCCGCTTCCTGTGGAAGCGTTTGGGTCAGTATGGAAATTAGAGAGTCTAGGGCTGCACATTCTGTGAAGTTCCGGTCGGGGGTGTATTCCTCTCAAAATGGTCCTCTAGTGTGTTTACGATCTCTTCCGGGTGTGTCTGTAAGTGACCCTCACCAGTATGCAACTGCTGAATGCCTCTGCTGCTACCTCCTTTTTTATCCAACCAGGCCAGCATTTTCCCTTCTTTGTCCCCTACCTCGTATATTTTGTGGGTCGTAGCAGAGATATTGTCAAGTACTTGCAATCTAAGGTGTTCCCTATACTTTTGCTGGCACAGCTGCAAGGTGTGAGCCGTGTCCACTGTGGGAGCTGCCATGTGGGACACATTGGCTGTGCACACGGACCGTTCCAACTCTGCAAGTTCTTGTCTTTGCGCCTTTTTATGCCCCTTAATGAAAGCCATCGCCTGTCCGCGAAGGACCGTCATCTACGCTTCCCAAAGGACCGAGGGGGAGGGCACCGAGTCTTTGTTCTCCTCAAAATAAAACCTAGTCGCTTTCTTGAGATTTTTCCTAATGCTAGGGATTTTCAGAAAGTTAGGGTATATGGGGTATATTCTCCTACGAGTCTTTTCCCGACTGAGTAATGTCAGTACTATCGGGGAATGGTCTGATATTCCCCTGGGCTGAATTTCAATGGTGTCCACTGCCTGTAGTCCGTCTCCCAACCACAAGAATTAGTCTATTCGTGACAAGCTATTGTGTACGGTCGAGTGATAAGTGTACTGCCTCGTGTTCGGGTACCTGCGTCTCCATATATCGACCAAGCCCATGGCCTCCACAAAACCTTGCAAACTGGTGGGACCAGGCGTGTGAGCCCGTCCCGGGAATTTATCCAGTTTTGGGTCAAGCACAGAGTTAAAATCTCCCCCAATGAAGGTGTCACCCGCTGGGAGGTTCAGCAGAAATTCTCCCAGTGCCGGTAGGGCCACTGTTTGAAGCGCCAGCGGCACATAAACTGATACTATGTTCAAAAGCCGTCCTTCCCACTGCCCGTGCACTGCTGCAAAGCGCCCCTGATCGTCTATTTTGTGTTGCAAGAAAATGAAAGGGGAGGTCTTCTTTAACAGAATACCTGTCCCCCTGGAGCCAGAGGTAAACTCCGAGTGCGCCACCACCTTGTAGCCTCTGCGGTCTAGTGCCTGGCATGCTCTCCCCGCGAGGTGCGTCTCCTGCAGGAAGACCAAGTGGGGGCCCTGGCGTCTGAGTGTCTGCATCACCAGTCCCCTCTTAATTTTGTCACCCTAACCCGCACATTCCAGGTCAGCATTTTTAGGGGTGGGATTGCCGTTTGTTGCATCAAGCCGCTATGGGCAGCTATTTGTGAGTGTTGCGACATAGTGGGGTGGTCTAAGTGGGGCCCTCCGAGTCGCCCCCATCAGTGCTGTGATCAAAGTGTCCCGTTGAGTGGTGCGTGTGTTTCTCTCGTCGTGTTGTGTCTTGACGTGCAACTCTTGAACCGCTATAAGCGATCTTGCTCTTACGTGTGAAAACAGATCAACAACAATTAACTTCCCCTTCCCTGCCCCCTGCCTGCCTCCCTGCTACGCGGACATACAACCGCCCGCCTCCCCCAACTTAGCAGAGTGCATATCCCTGTCCCAACCCAAAGTACTTGCTTGCGGGGTGAAAGAGTTCCGTGGCGGCAGCGGCTCCTTCTGCCCTCTTTGGCTTCACCCCGTCATCGAGCCCAAGGGCAGCACACCCCATAGTGTAGACCAGCGCCTTCTAACCTTTATCTGTAGGGTCCTCAGGAGTCGGGCAACTGGTCATCACCTCCCTGTTCCGCCTCCGATCTGTTATCCGGGGTACCACTATCCGTCGCTTGTGATCTCGGGAGGCGCCCATTATGTTGACCCCGGTGATCTCTGTCCGAGCGACGAGGCACCTCCACTCGACGCCATCCGTCCAGCCAATCCTGTGCTGATTCTGGTGTGTCAAAGAACCAGGTCTTAGTCGTGCCGGGAACCGCATCGAGTAGGGCAGTTCCTTTGCTCGCTGGGCTTTCTTTACTTCTGTGAAGGTTTTTGGCGGCGGGCCACTTCAGCCGTATAGTCCGGAAAGAATGCAATTGTTGAATTTTGTATCTTTATTGGCGGCGCCGTCCGTGCTGTTTGGAGTATGGCGTCCCTGTCTCTGAAATTGAACAGTCTGGCCAGCACCGGTCTTGGTGCAGCGCCTGGTTTTGGTGCACCGCCAGGCACCCTATGTGCTCTTTCCACAGAGAAGAAATGCGATAGTCCCTTAGGCTGCAGTTTGGACTTGATCAACTCCTCCACGTAAAAGGTCCATCGCTCGCTTGCCCTCCGACTCCGGCAGACCCAGGATTCGCACATTGTTCCTTCTCGAGCGTCCTTCCTGATCGTCCAACTTCTCCTGGAGCTGCTTAGTGACTGCTTCCATGGCTTGTTGTAGGTCTGAGGTGTCTTCTACCAGAGATTTCATGACCACTTCCACTTGCGCCACCCGCTCCGTCATTTTATGGAAGTCAGCCCGCAGTAGGCTAATATCTGTGGAGATGGATCCCACCGTCGTCTGTACACTGGACAGTGTTTTCATGATGTCTTCTAGTGTCACTTTTTTGGATCCGTCACTTTCCTAACCTTTTCCTGTAGAGGGGCGACCTTCTATCTGCGAGGTATTAGCCTTTAATAGGCGTATTTGTCCAGTTTCGCCTGCGTCGTGTTGTGCCTTGGTCCCCTGCCCGACATTGCTGATATTGCTCCCGCGTCGCGAGGCTTTATTTGGCTCATATCCACTTGCGACTTCTGTGAGGCAGCCTGCGTTGCTGTATGGATCGGGGATCACGGTGGCGGGGGGAGGGCTTGCGGGGGGTGGGGGGCGGGGGGAGCCGCCGCAGGGTGAAGAGCCCACGCACGTTTATTTGTGCGCTATTCCTTCTTTTTCGGGGCCTCAGAATGGCAAAGTCTCGCCACTGCTATGGGCTATCAACCCGACTCTGCCACATGCGGGCTCTCTTGTGTCCTTGCCGCAGATGGCGGTGGGCGCACTATGGTCGAGGTTTGGGTCCGCTCTGTCTGGGGTCTCACTCACACTGGTCTTACAGGCTATTGTACCCCCTTGCCACTCCTGTGTCTGTCAGCAGGCGCTCCACTGTCCAGCGAGCTCAGCGTGCAGTTAAGGGCCCTATCCTCCACGCGTGGCCACCGATTGCTGACTTTTTCCCACCAGTACGGGGCCTCTCAGAAGTGCCTTGGTATCCACCGCGCGGCCTCCGGGCCCAATCTAACAATTTATGGAGGTGAGGGTTATGAGAGCTGTCGTGTGTGGCCTCCGTTCCCCACCTGCCGTCTTTTCACTATGCAATGGTCCAGTAGGAATCCGGGTAGCTCTCCCCTCCGCAGCAGCCCTCGGTTCACGTATCCTTTTCCCACAGCAGTATCGCGTGCTCCGGTGATGCGATCACCCACCGCGTGATTTAGGCAGCCACTGCTTTTCCTCCGCCGCTGGCTGTGTGTTGCGTCCGACCTCCGTTCCCACCGGCCACTTCCGGCTCTAAAAGCGCCCGCCGCCTCTCACTTCCGCTCTGTCTAGCCGACAGTCAAGGCCGGTGCTTTGCGGCTGGAGGAAGGCCCCCGCTGTTCGCAACGCTTCTTGCCCGGTTGCCGTTGTCGGACTGCAACCGGAGGCACTTCTGGCGGTGCCGCTCGGGCTCTGCTCTCGGGGTCCGCACTCCGGGGTGCAATGTGGTCGGATTAAGTCACGGATTAATGGAAAGGAGCCGCTTGACTCGCCGTGCTCCCCGGCTACAGAGCTGCCATGTTTGGCTGCTAGCCACGCCCTCCCCGCTATGTGTAATTTGGCCCCTGGAAGTCAGTGCAGTTTGGCTAGAGCTTGAGATATAGAATTCTAGAAAATGTGATTCAATATTTGCCTAGTTGGGGAATTTTAGCCACGTTGTTATTTATTCAGGGTTTCTCAGTAAGATCTATGTAGACTGTTTCAGTGGTGCACCCTGTCAGAAATTAAAGCATAGTCTGGATTCTTCACAGGATAGAAAATAGATGGATGATCAACTTCAAAATCCTCACGTGAAAAAACATTCACTCGCTAAGAACTTCATTTGATCATCCTGCATAAGGCCCATGTTAAATTATATGCTTACGTTTCTTACACATTGAACTGGTACAGGTTTCTTATCCAGCGATGACAACAAACAACAATTCAATACATTTGAGGGGTGAAAGAGGTAGAATGTTTGTTTTCCTTTGATTTAATTGAAGTCTTTTTTTGAGTAATCCATAGCTGAATTCCTGTCAGACAATTGCACAGATTTTCCACTTTAACATTAGGGTCGCAATTAACTGTAAAAAGTATTTGTATATCATCAGCATATATAAACAGAGATAGTACCCAAGACTGGAACAAATGGGCCAATGGAACATATATACATTAAAAAGCAGGGGGATAAAACCAACACCAGTGGCACCACATAGGTCAGAACACAAAAGAGGCCACTGTGACCTGAACAGTTTGATTTATCAAAAAGGGAACAGCTACTGACCACCAAGTCAAATGAACTGAGGTACAGGTGAGCTGCCAATAACACCATTACATTTGAAGCAGAATTAAGAATGGAATCCTGGCTTGAATCTGTACTCATGTTGTTGCATGCCAAGTGTTCTCAGGGAACTTCTACTTGCACCACATGTGTGATGAAGCCTCTTCTGTAAGTCCAGAACGTGGCTTTGCCTAGTGGAGATCATTTTTGCAGCTCCCTGCAAATTCACCTTCTCCCCCAGCCCCTCTGTTGGAGAGATTTGCTCACCTGGAAGTGGTTGATGAGTGCCTATGTGGCGAATGGGCACGATGAATGCATGCAGGCCCTTGCACTGACCCTGGATGTACAACTGAGCCAGCACAATTGCATGGTTTGAGGTCTTTCCAACTGCAAAGCAACATGGAGAAGGCAGTGAAGGGTTACAGTTTACAATGCATATAGAAATATAAAGTGGTTCCATCTTCCTTTATCACCCTCCCTTATCCGAACACCTAGGACACCAACTCCATCTAGGCTACTACAAACTGGGCTACTCACCAATAACTGCATACTGGAGTTTGCCACTGTACTTTTATCTCACCTTTAAGTCAATGTGACTAACTCACTCTAAAACTTTACTAGGTCACATAATCTGTTATAGGTTGCTACCTCTTAACTCTTCTACCTCTCTTCTTCTGATCCAATATGTTTACATAACTCTTCCATTTCAGATAACTACTTAATGTTCATATGTTGCTACTTCATGGCTATGGTTCTCTACCACACTTCTGCTTAAGACTCGAGCTTCCTTTCTTAATTCCCATCTGTCTTTCACACACCCAAAGTTTTTTTCCTCTCCCTCACAGACCACTTCCAACTCGACCAGGTACATCTGAGAGCTTCCAGCTTCCTCAGTAATCTTGGCCCCTTTCATCCATAAAACGAGCCTACACATTTCATATACGATCATTTATGGTGCAAGAACAGGCAGTGCAGAGAGAACTATGGGTATGAGGTAAATGAATCTCGGACCCTAGTATAAATTTCCCGATTCATGCCCTTATATAGGTATACTTTATCATTTCCTTATATAGGCATAGAAATCATTACCATATTTGGCCTAAACCATACAGCCCAAATAGGGCATGGATACTTCCACTAAACTCCAAGAATTAACAACGTTTTCTTGGAAAAACCCGCCTTCAGCAGCCCGGGACTTCCCCCTGCTTGAATATTAAGTTCTCCTAGAACTCCCGGCGTTTTCCAAGAAATGAGCCTTTGAGTGACGTTCAGTCCAAACATGCATCAAACTCTGCACCTTCAAAGTATAAATATGCCTTGATTTGCCTAAACAAACACACGGTGGTTTGGAGCAGATCGACTATCTACTTGCCCGACGCCCTGCAGCAGCAAGTGCCGAATGAAGCCGACCCTCCAGCAGACACACTGCGAGACTCTGTCATTTCTCCTGCCGAGAAATCTAGCTCCAGTGTTTCCAGGCTACCCTTGCGGGTTTCTGGGAAATCGAGTCCCGAGAACGAGATACAAGACCTCCTTCATTCTAGAACAAAGGTACGGAGCTGATTAGACCTTTTAGAGAATTATTGGAATCAGATTCCTGGCAGAGAACTCCGAGACTTAAACTCCTTCTCTTATACTCCCTCCCTCTTACCAGACTTAGGTTAGGTACACCGGGGTAGGCTTATTCTAGAAGCACCAGTTGAGTATTTTAGTCATCCTTTTATCACTGTATGTATTTTATGTATTTTATACATTTTATGCACTTTATGGCTTAGAAACCGTATCATGCTTTTACAGTACTACTTTATAATACTGTTTGTATTATATGCATTGTACTTCATAGTAAGCTTTACTATTGTAGCAGTTCATTTTCAATGCTTGAGAAAGAAGACTGTTCAATAAATACCTTTTTATTGAAAACGCCAGTCTCTCTATTTCTCTTGCACCTCTGGTGAAACTAAGCATGCACGATTGACTGAGTGAAATAGTTCTCTATTATTTCCGCGACTCTAGAGATTTGATTTCTTATTCTTGGGAAACAAAGTTGTCATGTTTTATGCGGTTGTCAGAAACTAATCCCTTCTTGTTTATTCGAGAAAGTTTCTAGTGACCTCTGAGCTAGCTGCCACTCACAATTAAGTCTAATATAGCCGGTAGAGACCTAGTAGACCTCAGTCCTCCGTCTAAGCTACAGGATATATTATTCCAATGCGCAGAGCCTATTGGGAATATAGGAACTACACTACAGGTAAAGACCTCGACCAGGGACAACTGACTGAATTCACCATCACCTTCCCAACCCGAACCTCTTTGGGTCATGGCATAATCCCAGCAAACAACTAAACTGGATGAATACGCTGCTTGAACCTTGGTTGCTTAAAGTGCTGGTCTTGTAGTATTTGCTGGTTTGGGGGTGGGGGGCTGTCCCATGATCTACTCACAGAATGGTCTGCCCCACTTGATGCTCACAGACCGTGGGTTCATAAATGTTATGTTCTATTAAAACAGATTTGTAGAACACTATTTTGCCATTAGTAAGTCTTCTCAGAGTGGTTTGGTTCAGGCATTTGTACGCTCCAGTCCTGACAATTCCGTCACAGACTGGAGTATGTTTCCTCTTTGAGCAGCATCATTAGTAGTGTGGGTATGAGTGAGATTAATCTATGAAAAGATTAATATATCACAGCAACAAGTGTCTGTGAAAGCTTATCTCAACCTACAGTGACTGTGTGGTTTTGTTTATGATAAAAAAAAACAACAGGCAGGGTCAAAGTTTTCCTGCCATGATTGCGTGAACAGACACAGCTTCTAGTGTTTGCTGTTAGGACAACTTTAAATTATAACTCCAAAAGCTCGCATCTCAGAAGATTGCCTGACACGTAGATGAACTGGGCTTTTTGCTCAGCGTGGGCTCCTTTCTGCCAAGACAGAGCCATCTCTTACATATCTTGTGCAGGCATAATTCCACCCGCAAACTGGAAAAGGTTTTGAGGCAAGAGACTATGGCTTGTCACATAAGAATACAGTGCACGTTAAGATAGCAAGAATTTATGCATTTCATGTCTTGGTGGGGAGAGGAGCACTGATTACTGAACGGGCTGCGACGTTACACTCATTTCACCTGCAGCCACTAAGACATCATCTGGCAAATTTCACCAATGGTGTATGGAAGAACTTGAAATTCAGGTCACCACTGTCACAAAACTGCGTGAAGCAACACTGCGTGAAACACCTTTACCCCATCTGGGATGTTAGGGCCGGGAAAAAAGAACCTCATCGGTCATCCCTTTTTCTACATGGGATTCTGTAGATAGTGGATGAATCAATTATTACTGTAAAAAAGGCATTGCAATCGATGAGGATGGAGAATCAAATGGTCTCCCAGGTTTGCCATGTAAAGCAGACATCGAGTTCTGTACTAAGTGGTAAACCCCGCTCTACATTTCATCATTTACCAATGCATTGGTACTAGAGTCATTGGGAGAGTTAATTATCCATCCAATACACAAGAAAGGTGACAACACTGATCCAGCCAACTATTGTTTAATGGCTCTGCTGTATATGGAAGCAAAAACGTATGTCAAGATACTACTGGCTGAACTTGAGGAATGGGCTAAAGAGAAAAAACTAATATTATTCTACCAGACCGGTAACAGCAAAAAATCTTCCATGCAGGCCAACATTGTAGCTCTTTCATACATGATCCATTGCTCAACACTGCCCTCCAGACATGAATTGTTCACCTGCTTTGTGGACTATTCTACTGCTTTTAATAGAACAGATCACAATCTACTATGGACCAAAGTTGGGGTATTTAACAATCATTACTCATGGCAATAATTTCTTGGTGCCGATTCAATTTAATCTCTATACAGTGGATTTGGGGAACACACTATCGCAATCCAATGGCTTTCCACAGAGACTTGGTATTCATGTGGATCAACTCATTCAAGCAAGCGGATGATCTGGTTATTCTTCATTAAACTAAAAAAGGCCTGCAATGCACCTTGGATAAACTGCATAAATACAACTTAGACAACAAACTACAAGAAAATGCAAGGCAAATGCAAGGTGATGGTTTTCGGAAAATCAAAGAATAAACTCACCGAATACTTGAACATAGGACAGGTAAAGATAGGACATGCTGCAAATGGCACATTGATTATACACCGGAAAAACATGGGAAAAAAAGGCCAGTAATCTAACAATCACCCTCTGCAGGCTCAGCTCACAGTTACATAGCCAAACAACAGAAGCAACACTTAGAGTAACAAAAGCATAGCCTATTCCAACGGTATCCTATTGTCATTTGTCAATCCATTTGAAACTCTCCCAATCGATGGATATAGTTCAGTATATAACTGACCAGCATATCTTCTGCCTACCATAATAGGAAGTTCAGGTACAGATATGACTAGAATTTTGATTAACAGAGGATTTGGAACGAGAGTAATCCTCGATTAAGTATGATCCTCAAATCGTGATTTGTCAAACTGACAAACTTGAGATGAAGATCTCGGCCATAAGCGGAGTGCGCAGCTCCCTGGATTCAGTCAACATAGAAGTATCTCTCATCAGGGCGGACTTTCACAAAATGGACGAAAGAGTGAAGGAACGTAAAATAGTCCCGACAGCGCTGCAGACTGATACCTCCCAGCTTCAGCCACAGGTGGCTGAGCTACAGAATAGACAGGAGCGGATGGCACAGCAACTTCGCGAATATGAAGGACGTGCCCGTCGTAATAACATACGCATATTGGGTGTCCCGGAGCGTGCAGAAGGGCCAGCAGCTGACCTCTATGTGGAGGAATTAATGACCACACACCTTCAACCTAGGGGTCTATCATGGTATTTTTCAATAGAAAGAGTGCATCGACTGCCAGGAGGCAGGCCAAAGCCCGGGCCCACCCCCACTACCCCCCATCCCCCCAGAGACCAGTCATCTCCAGTGTTTTTACCTTAAGATTGATAACAACAAAGTCACGTTCTTCCTGGACTTCACTGCCAAAGTTCAAGCCCAAAGACGTAGCTTTCAAGGGGTGAAAAAGGAGCTCCGGGCCCGAAAACTGAATTATGCCATGCTCTTTCCAGCGAAATTTAGAGTGGAGTCTGACGGCAAAACATGGTTCTTCACTTCGCCGGAAGAGTGTAGGATTGGCTGGAGGGGTGGCGCAGAGTGGGGGGGCCAGAGATGAGACCGTAATGGAGGACCCAGGCTGTACAAAGAGAACACTGACACTCCGTCTGTAGATGACTCCGTTGCCATGAAAGGGAAGGAGGTGTCACACAGATAGAACATCTATCCGAGGACAAGAATGCATTAAGTCCTACAAAAGCGCAAGTACTGCAGTGGTGGTGAGAATATCCTAAAGACTTGAATAGGAATGTGGGCTGCCTGGGGACCTGTAAGTCGTGTAACTAGTCATAAATATACTTAGTCATAAATATTTACCCAGCAGAGGGATGTACTCCCGGGTTATCTTACTGATGGGGACAATGGATAGACAGCAATAGGCAAGGGAGCGCACCAAGCCCGTACTTTTCAGCATTCTTGGGGAGGGGGGGAAGCCTAGTTGGGGTGTGGGTAGTTTCAAATCCACGGGCAGGGGGGGCAGGGAGGGGGGTGGGTGAGGGGAGGAGGGAGGGGTGTTCATATTTTCAATGTTTGTTTGATTTACAGCACAACAGTATTTGAAGAGACAGTCTCCGGACGTGGTGCTACTACAAGAGACACACTTGGTTGAGAATAAGAGCAAGCCCTTACAGGGTGGGAGTACAAGCTTCTCGTACATGCTGACTACACCACAGGATCCAGGGGTATGGGTATTCTGGTCAAAAAGAACCTACCTCTTATCATAAACCGGACATGGGGGCAGATTTGCCATAGTGGAGGCCCAACAGGAGGGGTGGGCGCTTAACGTGATCTCACTATACCTGCCACCGGCACAAGGTAAGGAAACTCTGGCAGATCTTGGTAACATACTGACTGACCTTCCAGTGGGCACCTTAATCCTGGGAGGAGATTATGATATGACAATGGTTTACACAATTGACAGACACACACAACGGCCAGGAGCGAGACCAAATGTGCTTATGGCTGAATTCACCACAGCTATGGTTCTAACTGACGTAGGGCGCGCTTCACAACCGACAACCACGATATACTTACTTCTCCAACACCAACAAGATGCCTATCTCGTAGCGACTATTTTCGAATGAATACAGCCTCAATAGGTAACTTTAGGCATCCCCAAGCCTTGCCAAGAGGTATTTCGGACCATTCACCCGTTCAGATTGAATTCACGCACTGGGAATGACAGCCGCGTACCACTATTGTCCTTAACCTGTTTTGCTGAAAATTCCAGACATAAAGGAGGAACTATGCGCGCAAACCGGCAAATACTTTAAAGAAAATCTGGGCTCGGTTGATTCGGCTCAAACCATATGGGAGGCATATAAACTGGTCTTGAAGGGACAGGCCTGGGTATATCCGAAATACGCGCCAGCTCATAGTTCAGGTGGAAGAAGAGCTCCAACAACGGGAACTAGACCACGCAACTAATCCATCGGATGACACACAGCATTGCCTGGTGCTCAAGCAAAAAGAATATAAAATCAAAACTAGAGAGCATATGATGGCCAAACACCTCCATACCCAATACAGACTGTATGAATTGGGTGATAGGGCCGGTAAAACGTTGGCATGGTTAGAGAGGCGAGAACAAGGAGATAGATGGGTGCCCAGGCTAACACTGCCATGTGGCGAGACACTTACCCATCCCAGGGACATAGCTGAGGCATTCGCAAACCACTTAGAGCAGATATACTCTCCCTTTACCAGATAAACAGCGGATGCTTGTTTCCCGTCCTGGGGGTGAGTGCTTGCAATGTTCAACACTTCGTCCATCATCCCCTTTGGTTTTGCTTTATTCGCCTTATGTTGGCAGGGTATGCCCAGACGTGTGTCCCTTGCTCACTTTGCCACTTGATTCAAGCTAGCCTGGCTGATGACGGTTGATAAGCCAGAAACTGGTCCCAGGATACTGGTTTGCGGTCCAGGGAAGACATGGCTTGGCAGTACGGGCTAGACTGTTCCCATGAGGCACAGGGTCAGACTGATTTGCATATGGCCATGTCTGAACTGGGGTGGCAGAGTGAGCTAAAGAATGATGATGGATTAAACCGAGATCAGTTGACTGCGGGTGACCGCTTGCAATGTTCAACACTCTGTCCATCATCCCCTTTGGTTTTGCTTCAATCAGGCTTTATGCCAGGGAGGAACACAGCACTTAATATCCTTCGTCTCCATAAAGTGCTTGCACGTAGGTAATTCCTGGAGAAGACACAGTGGTCCTGTTGTTAGATGCCTCTACGGCGTTCGACTCTATAGAATGGCCATACCTATTCGAAGTTCTGAACAGGGTGGGATTTGGCCCGAAGTTTCTGGGTTGGGTGAAACTGTTGTATACAGATATACAGGGGCAAGTGAGTCAATAACTACACATCCCGCGCAGTCACATTACGGAGAGGTACCCGACAGGGCTGTCCTCTATCACCACTGATATTCTCTCTTATATTAGAACCACTTGCGGTGAGGATACGTGAGATGTAATGGTAAGGGGGCTGAAATGGGCAGAAGATCAGGAAGACCGAATATCCTTGTATGCTGATGATATACTGCTATACCTTAACTCCTCCTATAAATCCATTCAAGCGGTCTTGAACATTTTTACGAGCTTTAGGAAGTATTCCGGGTATGCAATCAATTGGAGCAAGTCTGTATTGTTTATGCTTTGGGGCCAGGTTCCTCGTCTCCCAGTACACTGTACGATAGAAGTGGCTAGAGATGGATTCCGGTACTTAGGAATATTTGTAACATCAGACCCGGTCCTCTTTCACAATCATAACTTAGCGCCTCCATTAGCCAGTCTGCGAGCGGATGTAAAGCACTGGCGGTCCCTGCCTTTGTCTTTAGTGGGCTGCGCCGCCCTCTTCAAGATGTTGGCTCTTCGGTGTTTTTTATATATGCTTCAGAACTGCCCGAACCGTGTTCCAGATGCATATTTCAAAGCAGCTGGAAAGTGAATTCCGCACGCTGCTGTGGGATGGCAGGGCCCCCCGGGTGGCAATGAAAAAGCTAACGAAAAGTTGGTACGACGGGGGCGTAGATATTTTGGGCCCACCTCTCACACAATAGGGAATCTGGCAACAGGTGAATTCTCGCCTGGGCTGGGCTAACACCCTCGGAAAAGCGACACCATTTTGGCAAGCCCAGAGACTAGGCATGTTTTGTCATCAACCAGGGTTCGACAAGTGGGATAGGATTGGAATATCGGTGTTAGAAAACTTGATTAAGAAGGGATCTATCATTAATTTTGAGGAACTCCGTGGACACTATCAAATGGCTCAGGGGGAACTGTTCAGGTACTTACAAATAAGGCACGCCCTGCAGACAGATTTTCCAAATTTTAAAGACATACCAGATTCATCGCCATTAGAAGATCGATTGTTAGATGAGCAGTTACACTCGAAAGCCATTTCTTTAAACTTATAAAAAATTGTTTAACAACTTGCCCGATACTTTAAGTAAAGTCAGAGAACAATGGCAAGGAGGGCGTGGCTTGGACGCCGTACGGGATGGACGGCTAGGTGAGGAGCTCCGCCGCGCTGGGACAGCTTCTTCGATTTTTCCTGATGTGACGGAAGCCGAACTTCGTCGGAAACATCGAATTCTGGAACCGGAACATACCGCCAGCATGAGGTGTGTTTCCACTGTCTGTATTCACTGCCCTTCATGAGTTTTCAGCCTCTTTGACTCTCCAGCTGCCGGGAGCCGCCATTTTGAGACTTGCCTCAGCGCCGGCGATTCCTTTGCGTTCTGGCTTTTCCTCAGCACATTCAATTACCAGACCCACACCAGCGGCCACTTTCGCAATTTTGGTTTTGGAAGGGGAGTGCTTGGGTGCATATTACTTCTATATGCCTTTCTTTTACCTCAATTCGCTCTCGCTTTTCCTCATGTATCCGCCATTTTGGAATTTCCACGGATGAATGCGAGCCGCGGTCTCTGCTCCATCCCTCAAGCCTACATGCCGTTTATACGGTTCATCTGCAGTTTGCCACCTCATACCCTCCTTTGCCCTCTACAACCGGCACCTCGACTCGCCACATGTTTCTTCCTAATGTTGTGCGCTTCCCTGTCATGATTATCTCCTGACCACTGACCTCACCAACATTATTGATTGTATATCACAGCTGCGGAGCGCTTGTCATCAGCGCGCATCATTGTGCCCGCTTTTCACACTACGCTCACTGTGGTGTGAAGCTCAATTCATTATTGGCAAGCGCCCGTTCTTCTAAAGCACGAATCAACAATACAGCGCATCTGCGACATTAACGGAGCGGTTCCTCCTACGCTGCAATCCATATTCTCCTCAGCACGAATATCTAGTCTCAACCAGTAATATCTACACAGATATAGACTAGACTACCTACTGGCACAAAACATTTCTATGGTGAGGATACGTCAACCTCAATTTGTCTTCACACCCACTGTGAACACTTTGGCAGGCTCTCCATCTGGTACACCTAAGGCGATTTGCTCTGCCAAAATGTCGACTCAAAAATCATCTTTGGCTCACTCATCTGTTGGTAAGCCTTCTCCACCGGCTACATCAGGCAAGCGCCTTAAACAAAATTCCCCTACACCAGAGGATAACCCCCCTGCTTCGCCTATTGATCAGGTTTTGGAGGAACTGCGAGCAATGCGCCCCTTTATTGAAAAAACGAGTACAGATATGCAGCTTTTGAAGGACAAGTGGGAATCCATGGATGCCCGAATTTCTACTGTTGAGCTCCATATTCCTGAACTTCAATCCAACACGCAGCGTATTGTGGCGTTAGAAAAGACTGTCCTTTCCCTACAAAAGCATACAGAAGATTTGGAAAATCGAAATAGGAGGAACAACCTCCGTATTTACAATTTGCCGGAAAATCTTGAAGGTGACAATCCAGTGACTTTCTTCACCACCTTTTTACCGAAACTCTTGGATTTGCCCCCTTCTACGTCCATCAGCATTCAGAGGGCCCATAGATTAGGTGCAAGAACAGACTCTTCTTCCAAACCCCGTGGAGTCATCATCCTCTTTTTGAAATACACGGATCTTCTTTCGATTCTTTCAGCAGCAAGGAACAAAAAACAAGTGACTTGGCAAGGTCAACGAGTTTACCTATCTCAGGATGTCTCTAATGTTACTGCCTCCAGACGTAAAGAATTTCTAGCTATGCGTCCTTCTCTGCGTTCTATGGGAGCAAGATATGGCCTGTTTCACCCATGTACTCTCAGAGTCACCTATCGAAACAAGACTTGGTCATTTCAGGAACCTGGAGAACTACGGAACTTTCTCCTTTTACAAAGTGAAGAAGGAATGGACGCCTCCTCCTCTGCTTCGACCAGTGGCTGATCTTTGGCTTTTGTTGTCTTCATGTCTTGTTCTCTAGTAATCTTTCTCTAACTTCATGTTCCTCTCAACAATCCTTATCTCAACCTTAACATTCTCATTTTCCTTATCTCCTCTTTGAATGTCTCTCTCTCCTGTCTCTTACATTTACCCATTGTTCCTTTCTACACTCTAGACCTCTATTTATGTCACATGTTCAGTATATATGTCAACAAGTTTTCTTTTTTTTTTCCCCCAGATGGATATATGTCGGACGCTTCCTTCACCATTTTGTCCCATCCTGTATTCCTTTTTGTGCGGTCTTGGCGTGGTTCTGCTCCTGACCCTGGTTCGTCCGTCTTGTAGCGCATCACCACCTCCCCTCCTTCCCCCTTTGTGTACTTCCCCCTACAGGTATGTTCAATACAGTCATGCTTTTGGATTTGTACTGTCTTCTATGCCTTCTCTCTTTTCTTCCTTCTCCTTCCTTTGCTGCTCTTCCCTCCCTTTTCCTATCCCTCTCCCTTTCTCCCTTTCTTTTTCTTTTTCATCTTCTACCTATCCTTCCTTCTACCTTTTTGATGATCTATATGGTTATTATTTCTCTACAGTTTGAATTACTAAATGTACAGTATGTTGTTGCATTTTTCAATTTTGATCAATTTATTACTCTTTCACCTTCAAAGTTGTTTCATGGAATGTGAAAGGATTTAATCACCCTATCAAAAGGCAAAGAGTACTATCACACCTATCCTCTTACAACCCAGATATTGTTCTTATTCAAGAAACCCACCTCTCAGATGTCGAATCCTTAAAACTAAAGCGGTTGTGGGTTGGAACTGTTTTATTCTCTCCTGCTTCTCAAAAAAAGAATGGAGTAGCTATTTGATTCATAAACGCCTTCATTGTAAAGTATTGTTAGAAGAAAAAGATGATGAGGGGCGCTGGATTTTAGCTAAACTACTCATTAATGCTATCCCAATTACTGTGTTTAATGTTTACGGTCCTACATGTTTTGACTCCTCCTTTTGGCCCTCCATTACAGCAAAATGTATTTCAGCATAAGGATGATTCTTTCCTACTAGGTGGAGACTGTAACCAGATCATTGACCCCTTTTTAGACCGTAAATCTTCTGTCCGTTTTTCTCCTCATAAACCACATAAACAGTTCCTTGACACTATCACTCAGACACATCTTGTGGACTCATGGAGACTCACTCACCCGGATGTTATGGACTTCTCCTTCTTCTCTCCTCCTCATGCTACTTTCTCTCGTCTGGACTACATTTTTCATCTCTATCTCAACACCTTATCTCCTCTTCTATTGAACCTATTGTTATCTCTGATCATGCTCCTATTATTACTGTCTTTGACCTCCTTCCTCCCACTCCTAAGTCCTCTCGTTGGCGTTTCAATCCTTCTCTTCTTATTGATCCTCTTTTTTCCTCCTCTTTTCGTTCTTTCGCTTCTGAATTTTTTCAACTTAACTCTAAGCCTGATACCCCTCCTCATGTTCTATGGGATTCCTTCAAGGCCACAGCCCGCGGTTTTATTATTGATTTTGTCTCTAAAAAGAAGAAAAAATTCCTTCAAAAACGTAAAGTTACCCTTGCGCACATTAAATCGCTGGAACATCAATTCTATACTTCATCTACTAAGCATATGTCTCCTGAACTTCTTAAAGCTAAGATTGCTTTTAACAAGCTCACTACAGATTCAGCCTCCTCTTTTCTTCTCCGAAGCAGCGCACGATACTATGGAGGCCGAAATAAATCAGGTAAATTATTGGCTAACTATCTAAAATCACGTAAAGAACGAACTAATATTGATTCTATATATTCCCCCTCTAATATTCTTCTTCATACGGATACAGAAATCTTGGAACAATTCCATTCTTTTTTATAAATCTTTATACACTCCTGAGAATCCCCCCGCCCCAGAGCTTATTCAATCGTATTTTGATAACATACCTCAGCCGGATACTTCCCACCTTAATTTTTCGACCGTTGATACCGATTTCACTATTTCTGAGCTGTCCACTGCTTTATCCTCCCTCACTAAAGGTAAGACTCCAGGACCTGACGGCTTTCCAGTTGAATTTTACCTACATTTTTCCGATCTCCTCTTACCTAAACTCCTATCTCTTTTTCAATCTTTTTGTTCTACTGGATCGGCCCAAGGCTCATTTCAGGACGCCACCATATGCCTTATCCCTAAAGACGGTAGAGACCCTAAGTTTTGTAAAAATTATCGACCTATATCTTTAGTTAACGTGGACTATAAGATTTTTGCAAAATTATTAGCTCTTCGCCTTGATCCGCTCCTGCCACATCTCATAGGAAAAGAACAATGTGGTTTTGTTAAAGGCCGCCTTACTTCGGATAACTCCAGACTCTTCCTTAATGTTTTAAGTAAAGCCCCCTCATTATCAATTCCCATTGCAGCCATTTCAGTCGATGCGGAGAAGGCTTTTGATCGGGTTGACTGGTCCTTTCTCATGGCTTCCTTAAAATGGCATGGCTTCAGCCCTAAATTTATATCTTACATTTCTCGAATATATTCTAACCCCAGAGCCTCTGTTCTCGTCAATGGTCAACTCACTTCCCCATTCACGCTTCAACGCGGAGTCCGTCAAGGCTGCCCCTTGTCACCTCTTTTATTTATTTTAGCGCTTGAACCCTTCCTTACTTCTATACGTAACAATCCCTCCATTTCTGGATTCCCATATGGTGCTCATCATCTTAAATTATCTGCATATGCTGACGATATCCTTTTATTTATTTCAGACCCGGTCACCTCTGTTCCCTCTTTATTAAGTGAATTTAAAGAATTCTCTTTGGTTTCAGGTTATAAAATAAATTCTGACAAAACAGAAATTCTTCCGTTAACCAAATTTTGCCTCCCCCACTTCTTCACAGCTACCGGCTTTGCTTGGAACTCTAAGAAAATTAAGTATCTTGGTGTTCTTTTTTCTAACTCTATTTTCTCTTCTATTCAACTTAACATGAATGCGGTCATCTCCAGAATAGACTCACTACTCGCTTCTTGGAATCCTCTGTTCCTCTCCTGGTGGGGTCGTCTTGACTCCATCAGGATGATGATCGCCCCGATTTTGATCTACTTATTATCCATGCTTCCAATTCGTATCCCAAATTCATATTTCCGCCGCATTGATTCTGTATTGTCCAAATTTCTCTGGAAGCAGAAAAAGGCTCGAATATCTCTCCTACACCTTCGTAAATCTAAACTTAATGGTGGAACCAACTTTCCAGACTTTCGCCTTTACCATAAGTCCTTCTCACTCCGACAAGCTTCTCGCTGGCTTTCTCAGGAAACATCCCCTGTCGAACAGGAATTATTGCTTCCTTATTCTTTACAAGAGGTTATCCGCTTCACTTCTAAAGCTCCATGTCTTAACCCACTTTTATTCAAACATACCGCTTCTCTTCTACGACCTTTAGTCTCCTCTACTCCGATCTCTCAGGAATTCTTTTTACTATTACCTATATGGTATAACTCACTCATACTAATAAATAACAGACCTATTGCATGGCCCTCATGAAGAGCGAAAGGTATCATCTGGGTACGTCATCTTTTTGATGGCTCATCCCCCTGCTCGTTTCCTAAATTCCAATCTCAGTTCCTCTGTCCTCCTTCTTTCGCAAAGAAATTTCTCGTCCTTATGGAAACCATTTTAGACTGCTATTATTCTCTTCCTTCTGACAGCCCACCAGCCTCGTCCCCCTCTCTCCTTACCGTCCTCTCTACTATTCCTAAAGCTTCCCTTATTTATCGATATTTCTCAGCCCCTGACCCGGATCGTCTCAAGTCGAAATTGGAACTATCTTGGGAGAAGGATTTGGATTCTTCATGGTCAACTTCTCTTTGGGACAAAATATGGGCCAGATCTTTGAAGATTTCCCGGACTGCTTCTCTTACTCAATCTATGTTTTTCTTCTATCACAGACTCTACCTTTCTCCTCTTTCCATTTCTCGCTTTCAATCCAACTCTACTTCTAATTGTTGGACCTGTAATGCCCCCAATGCAGATCTTCTACACCTTTTCTTCCTCTGTCCCTCAGTTCGTACTTTTTGGACTCAGATATACTCTCGCCTCTCTCGTATCTTCAATATCTCTGTTCATTTTTCCACCTCATTTGTGTTTCTAGGTAGCCTTTCAGATGACTTGGAACTCCCATCACACTCTCACGGACTTTTTGACCTTATGTTCGCCCTTGCACTGCAGCACATTGTTTCTAACTGGAAGTCTTTGAACGCTGTATCTTTAAATTGTTGGTGGAATCTAGTGTGTCAATCACATAGACTTGATGTTGCCTTTGCCTCCTCCTGCAAACCCTCTCGCAATGTTGAACTTTATTGGTTACCACTTACTTTATATTTAGATCAATCTGCCAAAAAGTTATATTCTCCATTTTCCTCTGACAATTTCAAACCCCCTTGAACATATGTACTCTTGCCGGTAGTTTATGATATTTTTCAATTTCACTATGGTATCTTTTAGTTTTATTCAGGTTTCCTTTTTGCTAAAAGTTCTTATTTCAAGTAGTTGCTAAATATTGTATATTTTACTGTACTCTCTGACTGACATTTATTGTATTCTCTATTTTTACTCGATCCTTATGCTCTTAACATGTTTTATTTACCCCCCTCCCCCCCCCCCTCTTCCCCGTGCAATACTTCAAAATGCTTTGGTTTTCATTGTGATATTGGCTACTTATGTTTAATTTTCCCAATCTTTAGCCTTTTTTCTTCTATTTTGCTGATGTCACCTTATTGTAATATTTGATTTTGCTCTAATAAAGCTTTCAAACATAGAGAACAATGGCAAAGGGACTTGGGGCCTATTGACAATAAAGATTGGCAAGCGGCTGCAATGTCCCCTAGAGAAGCAGCCATACACTCCGCTTCCGGCTGATACAGTTTAAGATTCTACATAGGTCCTATATGACAGGGTTTACCGTAGCCAAAATAGGAGCGCGTAAAGATGACCTCTGTTTCAGGGGATGCAAAAAAACAGCCACCTTCTATCACACCATCTGGGAATGCCCTGCAATAGAGCATATATGGGAGGAAGCCACAACTCGCATTCGGACTGCACTGGGGAAGGAGGTAGTACTCACACCACAGCTGGGTCTAATAAACATCTGGATGGCGACGGACCTCAAAGAAATTGATCAGCAGTTGACAACACTAGGGTACACTCTGGTTAAGCGGGAGCTGGCGAAAGGGTGGGGGGTGGCCACCCCACCATCCAAACACGTATGGGTGAAAGAACTCGACAAGTGCATGATAGCAGAAAAGGAAGTGTTTATAACTCGAGGATGCCCTAGAAAATGAGACAAGAAATGGAACAAATGGAATGTCTATCGCGGAGACATATGTTTATCCCCAATGGAGGAATTAGAAATGCGCAGAAGTGGGAACAGAGATGTAACCAATTAGTGTCTACGACTTGCTAACCCCTGATTAATGTACAAAATACAAAATGTGCACTGAACGGTACTGTATGTATGATTGCTATTGAACTTAATAAAAAGTTGTTTTTTTTAAATCGAAACTATTTTTGAACAATAGAACAATCCCTGGTCAAACTATTGGACTACAGCCATGAATAACTTAAACCTCATTCTAGATTTCGCACTATTCCATAGGGCAGTGAAATCTTTATTAAAAAAAGACCGTGGAAAGTTTATCCAAGGAAGTGGATTCAACCAAAATACAAAGCAGGTCCCGATATGAACTGATCTGTAAATCATAAGAAAGAACAGATGCAGCCCCACTTGAAAAAGGGTTTGAGCCGGGAATGTGGAAATCAAATACTGCATGCAAGGTTCATGATTTTGTCAATAAAAGAGAATAGAGCAGCTTGGGAAAAAATTCAATCAGGCAACGAGGGCCGCAGATTCTGCAACTACATAAGAGAATCAATAGCACAGTTTGCTGATCCCATGAATTTTCAAGTACATGCTATTCTCTACTCAGGCCGATGCTTCTAAGAAAAGCAATTACAACTTGCAGAGGAGCACTGGCACTCTGCTTCACCACAAATGACACCACAGTACATGCATTGTTTGGAAAGTTTATAACTTGTAAATAATACATTGAAACTCAGTGTTGCCTCACTCTGTTTTGAAGTCACAAAAGGATGATTGCCAAAAACCAAAGGAACTGACGAGTAGTATTTTCGTGTTTTCAAATGAATTATTTTAATTGAAATTTGGTTGTATGGCCTTGGAAAGGATAATTTGGTACTGTAAGTATTCATTTTAATGATTTTTGTTAATCAAATCAATAAAATGTATTCATTCCTCCACACCAGCTCTTGTTTCTACAATGAGCACACTAGTCTAGGATGGTGTGTCCTGTGAGAAATGGTGGCTCAACAGGGGAACATACACTTCCGGCCCACACCAATAAGGCTCCTAGATTTCGGTCTTCCGAGGTTGTAGATAGTCACAGTTGTTGTTTTGTAACTGCTCTCTTGCGGTTGAGGGTTGTATTAATTGTACATTTGATAGAATGTAATACAGAGTTTGCTTATTGAGGAACATTGGTTCTTATCCTTGGGAATCAAGTGATTGTTTTCTTAGAGTGACAATCTATTTTTATAAATGGCCAGAGTTAGCAGGACTTTGTGAATTCAAACCCAGGACACCGGTCCGTTAGTTTTTGTTTGTCCAGAACCTGTTGAAGAGGACTACCAGGGGTACTTAGAACTGGGCATGTAAACTCCAATGCTAGTTGTTTTATAATGATAATGTTTATTGAGGCCTCTACTTCGCACAAGCAGATCAAACTTCTTAACCAACTTGCCTTCCAGAAGTTTAAAGTCCCCATTAATTCAATAAACATTTGATTTGGCAACAGTTTTTAAAACCTGATAGCTAAATGTCCAACAAACTGCAAATAACTTGCTCAAATTCAGCCTCATTAAACAAAAAGACAGCTGCTTCTCCATCTGCCTTTTTAGTGAACGATCTGGTTTCTCCTATAAAAATGCAAATTAGTTACATAATTCACTTTAATCTTGCCCAGCAATACTCATGGCTCCATCAGTCACACCAATCACCAAAATATCCCTATGCTCTTCACCTGACTGTTATCACTACTCACTCATCTAGCACCTTGTGAAATGAGATGTGGTACTCACGTCCACCAGGCCACCATTTGATCGAAGATACAGTGGGGCTGTTAAGGATGAACTCCTGCGTTGATGGGTCGTAGGTGGCAGTTGTCTCAAGGCCACGCAAGTGGGTCCCTATGAGTGAAAACATGTTAGGCACATATGGTGGCAGCTACTGTTGCAAAAGAGGCCCCCACATAAAATATGGAGGAAAACAGTGAAATTCCCTCTCCCACCCTGAAAAGAAGCCATCATATCCTATGCAGCCCCCTCCCACAAGACCAGCCTATCTTTTCCAAAGGTCAGGTTACAAAGTCACCACCTTGAAGAGCCAGCTAGAAAAATGGGAATTGGAAGGTATTTATCCAGGAGCAAGAGGAGTAGCAGTCATGCAGTTAAAATTTAACAGCAGAGCAATTAACCAGAGGTGAACAAGTGCAACCATGTTGATTAAGCTGTAACCTCTAAGTAAGGGTGCGCGAGGTCCAGACGCAGTAGTCACTACTACTCCTTTACATAAACGTACGTGGATTCAAAGGGGTGGGAAAACAGCAGTACTGACATTACTTTACAATAGTTTTTCCGCCAGCATACCTAAACAACTTTGTTTTAGAAACAAGCTGGTGTCTGTCGCACAACTGTTTTTAAGGTTTACAATACAATGTAGCTAGGAAAGGGAGGGCTCTTCTTGAAAGAGAAATCTTGGCTTTTCCATTATTCCTAAACAAATACATAATAAACGCTTATACTTGCCAGAAACTATGTAAATGTCAGTATGGTGAACAGCTGAGATGACTGTAGCATCGGCCTTCTTTTTCTACAGAATGAACCACTGTATTTATGCCATCCACACAGTTCCTTGCTAATTAAATTGCAGTCCAGCCACAAAAAGGGGCATATTCCCCAAGGAGTGCCATCAAATGAACAATGTCAGCTGCAAACATGATATGCCGGTTAGCTCCTTTGAGATCCACTTGCTGCTTACCATGAAACTAATCATTGTAGCACAGCTGCAACCTGGTTTCCCTAGTTTTTGCCTTCATCAGCGATATGTGAAACCAAACAAACTTCTACAAACGAGACGACTTTAGACCATTTCAAAACTCTTCCTGGACCCTTTGTTCCATATCACAATTCGTGTGAGTAGAAGGTCTGTTGAAAAAACTGCTCAGCTCCTGGACATGAGAACATTTATTTGCAGAAAGTAAAGAGGATGCAGTCAAATTAATGGACAGTGCAAGTAACGCTAACCATCCCTATGAATGGAGTAGGAGCTCGGGATTGGTTTACCCTTAACCACTCACTCCAAGAAGTGAATAACTGAATAAAGTCCGAAAACAGCACACTAAGCACCCAGTAAAAGAATCACAAATATGAACATAGTCACCTGAGAGCTTCAGGATATCACCAACATGTACACCACCTTGGTCAAGCATGTCTAAGAATAAACTCTACAACCTTCAGCTGATCTTTTAGAATGTTACCACAATAGACCTTTAGAACTCACGGTCTTCATTTTTAACCTACAACCCAACTTGTGTTCTGAAGACACCAAGGCACTAAGTGGCATAATGTGCACATTACATAAGACCACAGACTAGATGGGCCAAAGCTGCAAGCAAATAACTCAAGACAATTGACTAAGTGGGCCTACACAACCTTTCATAGTAACTCTGGTTCATCGCCAGTAAGGGGCAAAGCGACGCCCAACACTGTTGTCAAAGATTATCTATGTAAGCAAGCAGATTACAGGGGTAGGACTTAAGGCATTTCTGCTCCTCTTGGATTTCTCAGGCCAAAGGATTGTACCCTGCTCTATTGTATTCTTTTGCAATCTATTTAAACTGAAAGCCTGTGAAAGACATAACCCCTACAACACTATGATGTTACAGTCAATAATATCAGGGAAAATTCTGCAAATGACAGGTTACATAATACGCTTTAATCATAATGAGAGAATCTCAAGCAGACACATTGCTCATTCTATCACCAAAGCAGATTAGAGACAAAGTTCTGCCAAGTAATACCAACAAAAATCGCAATGTTCACACAATGATCCTGGCTTCCTTCTGAACCCTTGGAGGGGGTAAGCAGGCATGGGGAATATACTTTACAAGCAAATGTAGCTTTCTTTGTACACAGCATTTAAATGAGAACGGGGTAGTCAAATGACAATATTTAACCATTGGCTTGTCTTCACAGCAGTGTTGCTTGCATATTGTGTTGGTAACTCTCGCCCCCTTTAGGACAATAAGGAGCTCAACATGGGAAAGGCTAACTTGGAAAACAGTGAAGTCAAAGGAAGGACTGGCAATGATAAAATGTATAGAAGGATGCTAATTGCACTATCTGGTATCAGCAAACATAAAAAAAACAGTAAAGGGTGTATTGATGGTAGTCATGTAACCAATGGGTCACCTTTTTGTATTGAACAAACTCCCATCTTTTGTCGGATCACCGGTCCATCGGCTGAAAATGTATTAATAATTCAAACCGGCAAATGCAATTTAGTGTCTGCCAATTAGAAATCAATCTATAAGATTGTGTTATAGCTAGTGCAGGAGAAGAAATTCAAACTTACAGTTTCAAGATACTCTTTGTAACCAGAGGTAAAAATTATAATTTAGTGGAAATTGAAATGTAGCCTTCTCTAAAGACTGTTGCACTTTATTTAAGTGAACTTCGTGTTTTCTGAGCTCTATATACATTTGTCTCTTCCTGCTACTTTAAACCTTACATTGAGACGTTTATTTGTGGGCTTTCAAAATACAAATTACGTCTACTTATTTTCCGAGTTGCGTTGGAACTGTCGTTTGAAAAAACACTAAATATTTAACATGTTTGCACATTGCCATGGGACCAACATCTTTTTTTATGCCCTCCCAAGGACTGCACTTAAATAGGGCTAAATACTTAAGACACTTCAGGGTCCTAGTTAACTAGTTTATGCTATCACTAGTAAGAAGTGGTGTTAAGGCTACAAGGCATAACTGAGAGCTCCTGAAGTTGGGGTGGGGAGGGGGGTTTGCAGCTTTCAGTAAAAGAGGAGGGAAGGTATTACAATACAGGCTCGAAGAGCCATGCCATAAATGATCAATGTTCAGAAGTGCTTTAAGCCATTTGAGTTTCTAGCTTCCTAGATTTTGTAAAGTGAGTGAGTGAGAAGAGAGACTGACGTGGATACTACTACCAAGGCATCAAGTTGTATCATGCAACTGCCTTGCAGTTCTCACAAGAAGCAATGCCTGTAAGGAACAGTACCAATCTTAGGCTCCCATTTGCCTACATGTTGCAGATCCCCATGGCAAGAAAGAAACCCTTGCATTAACAAGGGTCAAATGTTACCATACCGTGACCCATCTCGGTCTGGGCGTAGGTGCCAATGATCTCCAGATTCCAGGCTGGCATAAAGAATCGCTCCTGCTGTTCGGCCGTTGCCTGGCTAAGGAGGGTGGGCAGGAACATGCCCAGGTGAAGATCCAGAGGCTCAGGCCGTCCACGATGCACAAAACTGCAAACAAATTCCAAGGGCACGGGGAGGAATTGTAATGTGGAAAGCGAGAGCATCAAGGAAGATGATCAGATCGAAGGTAAAGAGAGGGGAAGAGAAGAGAGACAACAAAAATAAAGATCTCTAATAATTAGAAAGCATGCAAATTAAAACAGAGGTCAGCACATTCTCTTTGGGTCCTAGGACAGATTAACTTATTTGAAAGCCATAACTTCCAGGAACTAAAAATCATTTAATCCAATATCATAGTTTACGACACTCCTCTTGTTTTCTTTCTGGATATTTAGAATTCAGCCATTCTCCCTCTTGACCAATGCTTAGGATTTAGGGCCGGATGTAGAAAGGCTGTTTTGGGTCACATACTCAGATTCTGAAAATGACTGGGTTTGCAAGTACAAAGACCCTATGGGAATCACACAAGTGAGGAAGCATGGAAGGGGCCTTCACACTCATACTGAGGAGTTGGAAAGGTATGAACCAATGGTTTGTCACCATAATAGTGGCTGCAAGGTATTTAATGCGAGAACTCAAACGGGAGTGGAAGAATATACTCAGACTGCCAAAAGCAACAGATGATAGAAGGTTAGTTCAATGGGCGGAGTAAACAGGACTTCCAAAGCTCCAAGTCAATGGTTGAAAGATGCTGGCCAAAAAATGCCAATGGTTAGATCCAACGCTCACTCTAGCTACATTGTTAGCAGCAGGTGTGTGACCGCTTTGTTCTCAAAACCCACAACTAAAAATGTTTTCTCATTGGGGAATGTAAATGCAGCAACGTGCCCACTTAATATGCATTAGGTGGTGCAAGCTATTAAAACAAGTGTCACCTCACAAACTGCATCCCTGTTTGCCGACCAGTCAGTGTGCAATTGGCACATACCTGGTTTAATAATGAGGATGGTGCATCTGGCCCTTAGACACCTGGCAGTTCTCATCTCATCGCCAGTGTACCCGTCAATGTGCGCAATAGGCAGAACATGATTTTCAGTGTAATAAGCCGGAACACAGAATACTGTTGGGTTCCAACTAGGTTCACTGCTAGGTTAGTGATCTAAAGACCATTGCATTACATCTATATTTCACATATACCCCCTAAATCTGGACGACTTTCTCCCTTGGATCTCTTGAGATACCATTCTCCATCCAAATTCTGTAGGAATTCTGACATGGATCCAATCAAACTGTGAGGAATCGGAGGTACACTGTGTGAGAGGAATCACCACATCAAATCACAGAAGTAACTTGTAGAAAAGTGCCAACTGACCCTTACTTTCTCAGCATGCTACACACTTTCTCTTACCTGCAAATAGATCTAAACTGTGGTCTGTTAAAACCTGTTGGACCCAAAAAAAAGAGTGCTGCTCACCTCAGTGCACCCAGTGATTTATCCGTCAGTTAGAATAGGAGTGAAATCTACTTCTGCAATTTCGGTGAGGAGGGGTTCCATACCCAGCGGAAATTAGAAAACATTTAGTCAGATTGACAGCATGAAACCAAGATGATTTTAGTACAAGAAATGCCCAAGATGTTGTTCAGGACAGCTTTGGGATGGCCCATACTGTCGCAATCAATGAGAGCAGCGTCATCAGAGCTGCAAGAGGTGGGTACGCTAATCAAGATCTTTGGCTGTGTGCCCGTTACAGTAACTAACATTTGAGCCGCATATTCACATTGATCAAACATGTTTTGACATCACTTCCTTTTAGTGCAACGAGGGGTTACACACACTGGATTGGGGTGAAGCACAGTAAATGTACAAAAAACAAAGAAGGTGTTCACAGCACATCAGATCCAGCACTGCTTCCAGGACAAGGCTCACTTGACATTAGTCTCTAAATACCACATTCAAAGTGAGTCTTAACAGAAGCTCCACGCTCAAGCTCTAACAAGACCTTCTCATCACCGAAGCCCACAACAGAAACCAGAGACGTGCAAAATGCATATACACATCCCTTACATAGCCTTAAACTCGGCCGTCTCTTCATCTGCATGTTGATATTGGGAGGAATCGATCACACACCTTGCACTTTTCCTGGTACCGTGCCATGGACATTCTCAGTCTGCCCAAACCTGAATGTGGGATATCTCTGTTAACGCGGTCACCCAACCGCCCATAGATACAGTATGCCTTCTCCAAAGGTATAAATGTGGCATTTTGCTCTCATCTCACAGGGGCATAAATGTGTATCATCACCACACACAAACACTTTGCTTCCAGACTCCTACAAACAGTAGTATTAAAAACGTCAAGTTGGGTGAAGCACACGTATTATGAAACACAGCACAATGCTTCAACACAAACATAGGGTGCAGGAAAACCCAAGACATCCCCCATTTTAGCATGCAGTGCTGTCCCTACACAGAAAACAATTCCACAGAAGGCAGAGACACCTAGCACTGCAGGAAATGTTAAGCAATTTTATAAGACCACAAGCCTCACAGAATAGAGCAGCAAAGCATCAGGAAATTAAAGCATATTCATCATGGTGACCACAACATGGTGGGTGACGTGATAGTAAGCTACTGCTAGACATTTGACATCGCCATGGGTAAACGAGGTAAGGGGGCTTAACATCTTCTCATTCTAGCACCTGCCATTCTACAATCACTGGCATATCCAGTGGTCTACCAGCCATGACGCCTTCAGAGAGGCAAATAAATTATTACCTTGCAATGTAGAAATGTTGTGGAGTTTCCAAAAGCTTACAAAGTAGCCCAAACTAACTAATTTCTCCCTAAAACACCAAGGGTTCACCCTCCTACTAAGATCTGCCAAACATTCCTATGCTACTTTCAACCCCTTCAGTCATCAAACTATTGTGCCTCTGGTAGTCATTCCTAGCATCCTGGCCTACATTCCAGAGCTTGGCAGCCACTTTCCTTGTACGAGGCATAGTAACCAGGTGTCGTTCAGTAGAGCGGAGATGGCGCATAGGGCGGTAAGGTGACATCAAATTGGTCAGGATGGCCGTAGAGGAGAGTTTCAGGATTTTAAATGCAGTGCAGAGGACCTTAAATTCCACTTGATTGGCAACAGGGAGCCAGTGCAACCGACGGATGGCCATAGTGGTGGGACAGGTTCTGGGAAGGCCCAACAGGGTTCTAGCCGCCACAATTTGGACTCGCTGCAGTCTCAGGGTCTCGATCTTGTTCACCCCTAGGTATAGTGCATTGGCATAGTCAAGTCTAGATAGAATGGAGGCCTGGATAATCATTTGCCTGACTGGTGGGTCAAAAAGCAGCAGTTTAAGCCCCCCAAGTATGCCAAAGCAGGTCCCTGCGACTTTTATGGTTTGGAGCTGAAAACTAAGACCCGAATCTACCCAGACTCCAAGATCTTTCACCGCCTGCTTAGGAGTAGGTGCGCATCCCAGTATGGTTGGCCACGACCAGTCCCCCAATAGCTCTTGTTGATTGCCCACCAACAGGATCTCTGACTTGTTGGAGTTCAGTTGAAGACAATTATCAGTCATCCATTCGGCAACAGCCGTGAGATCTTCCCGAAACTTAGATGCTGCACTCCAATGTTGCCCGAGAGAGCCACCACTAGCAGTGTATCATCAGCATATGATACAATGGTAAGCCCTCTGCTCCTTGCCAAGACTGCCAAGGGTTGAACGTAAAGATTGAAAAGCAAAGGGCTAAAGACGGAGCCCTGGGGGACCCCTTGCCTATTAGCATGGTATGAAGAGGCAAATAGGGGGGGGGGGCTATAACCTGGAAGGTCCTATTTGAAGAAAGGACGCGCACAAGGTCAAAGCTGAGCTCACAACACCGGCTTCTTCTAACCTGCGTAACAAGATCTGATGAGAGACCATGTCAAATGCGGCGCTGAGGTGTTCTTTGACAGCCAGGAGAGCAGACTCTGTACTATGGCCTGAGCAAAAGCCATTCTGAGAGATGAAAACACTGTGGAGGGTTTGGATTGGGTACAGGAAGAAGTGGCGCTCTTGCGTGTTTGTTTTAGGAGTTGAAAAACATGGTTTATATGTCCACGGTGCAAACAGGTCAGGGGAACTAAATCCAGAGGAGAAACAACCCCTGCAAGAGTGTGGGTCAAGACCCACACAACACAATGGGACAAAAGTCCTGTTTACAAGTTAAGGAGTAGTTAGGCTTTGTGGTCAAAACCAAATATATACAATAATGTTCTTATAAAAGTAATGGAGGTCGACTTCCAAGGTTTCACGTGGTATGGATTGTATTTCAAATTGGATTAATACAAATGAAAACAAACCAGCCGACACGTGTTTCGTCACACTTAACAACAGTGTGACTCTTCAGTGCTGTGGTTAAGAAACGAAGTAGAGGGAAATCACGGCACCAGTGTGAGTTCAAGCCGGTTGCGGTGAATGTAGGTCCATCATGCTGAAGAGTGCAATGAAAATGTTTTCCCAGGAATGATAAATCGGGGAAAACCCCCAAACACCTATCCACCCCAGTGATACAGGGAAGTGATCTGAAATGCATCAATCAGAGTCTGTAGTTGGAAGTTGTCCAGTCAATCAAAAACGAGATGCCCACTGTGCATCTGTGATGGAGGTGAGTGACATAAGTCTCCCAATGTTGTTTGATTTTGTGGTCACATAATTGTGTGTTCTTTTGTCTTTCCCTTTATATTCTAGAAACTCGTCTTTTTGGTGAAGGCCTCCCATACAGTGAAGGCTGGATGTTGCGCGAGGAATTGTGTATAGATGGTTTTGCTTGCGTATCACAACCTGACATTGAGGAATGTATCGAGCAAGGTATGTTTTGTGTGAGACTTCAAGGTTAATAACTTCCCATTAGGGAATAAGTAATTTAATGTAGTTAGCTTGAGCATGGCAAGTTAAGAGAAGGCCACGGGCTCGCAAGTCGGTGGAGAAAGACCTGGGTTTTGGCTTGGGTTACAGTGGCAGAGTAAAGCACTTCTATTTAGGATCTCCTGCCCATCGTGTACTGTATTTATCTCTCCTCTGGGCTTGCCTGTGCTCAAACATAGCATAGCGTTTAGCTTTAGGGGGCTGCTCACATCTTCCTCCACTGCTAAATAGGGTTGAAATAGCACAGGAAAGTGCCAGAAGAAGGCAAAGTGGGCCTGAGCACAGATACAGTATTAGTTGAAGTCTGGAGCTTCGAACCAGTGTTTGAATGGTAAAGTCAGTATCTCCCATTTCACCCTGGGATGCTTGCCTGCCAATGCCAGGCAGGACATGTTTGTTTTGAGGCAACGGAAAAATTATTTGGGGAAGGGTTTCGGGTGCTGAGTAGTGGAGTAGTTGCAGTGGAACTACAGTTGCGGTAGAACTAAAGTATTTAATCATCGTAACAAGTATGACTTTATGCATCAACAAATACATTCACACACCCCATTTGATGGAAATTGATCTTATAAGGAAGTTCAACTTTTTCACCCTTAAACACCATAAGGCCCAAGTCTCCACCCTTTGTCTTCTAGATCAGTGTCATTCAACAGTCACTCACTATACCCGACTCGCGTTATGCTTCACCGGCCCTCGACTATGCAATTTCTCATCATACCGCTCACACTGCTCCGTTACCCATCTGTCCACTTTTCCACTCAGCCATCCCTAGAAGCTCAGTCTTGGCTCACTTCTCTATTTCCTGTATTCTGTCTGCCTCTATGATCTTTTGGTATTTATTACGGAACACATGGAAATGTGTCACGTTCCCATCATTCTTCTTTTACCTTGAGTCTTAACTCTCCGACTACCAATAGCGACAAAGAAAGGCGCTCTGCTTTCTAATTAGAACTTCCCAATATAGAACCCCTATCTTTTCTGGCATCATCTGCAGTGGTTACTCTGCACGCTTCTAATCTTTTTCAACTGGTCACACAACCACCCTCCGCAATCAGCCAAAATCCCTGGCTTGCTCGTAAACTCCAACATGAAACGAGTGGTTCATCTTCATTACAGACAGCGCGCCCAGGTTGTAGGTACAATCATTTTGGAGAAAAAAACAAAACTATCCAGCCTCCTAGCAGGGCTTAAAATACTCCTTTTTCTGGCTTGGCTATGTCATACATTTTGCTGCATGACCCCTCTAGCATTACCAGAAACACCTTGCAGTCCTTATTAACACTAAAGTTGGTATCTGGCAAAACAAATGGGGCCCTTTATAAAAGATACTAACTCAGGTCTTAAAAATGTTCCACAGCACCTCTCTTATTTACTTCGCCACTAAATACATCCCGACTACAAATATGTACTTTTTAATCCTCACCTCCTAGTTTGCACCATTTATCACTTTCATCCACTTAGGACCCCTTTCCTGAACACATCTCAGCCAACTACATTCAAGATTGCTCTCAAAGCCCACCCATTTCAATATGACAGAACGGCCAACTCTCTTACTCATGTAATCTATACTACTATTATAAAGAGAGAACACAAACCATTGAGCCAGGTAAACTCTGGAACCACAGCGCCAATCCACACACCTGATACATCGTTGAAAACGTCAGGGTGTGCAGATGGACATAGGCTATATAAAATAAAAATTAAATGTAAATTTAAAAATGTAACTTAAAAAAAAGTAGTTCCCTGGAAGTAGCGCCGGCCGCGACGTAGCGCTGGCTGCGACGTAGCGCTGGCCGCGACGTGCGTGATGACGAGAAGGAGCGGCGGACATGAGCGCGGGGAGGAGCCGCGGACAGGCGGGGAGGAGTGGAGAGGAGTGGCGGACAGGCAGGGAGGAGCGGTGACGAGCGGCGAAGAGCGGCGGTGAAGTCAGGAGCGCGGGGAGGAGCAGCGGCTCAGGTAAGGCAAAGGGACACGTAAATGTCGGGGCCGGGGCGGGAGGTGGCTCCGGGACACGGACAATGTCGGAGCGGGCGGGGGCCTAGGCGGGCGGTTGGCCCTGAAGCCTCATTGCCCCCGGACAACGTCGGGGCGGGCTACTAGTATATTCTATAGATGTGCAGTCCCCTCAATTGCCAGCCACCAGTGATACATGCTGTACTCGAAATCTATTCTCCTAAAACTGACAATACTCTTAATATCAACAATATGTTTGCTCAGCACAGAATTTTCTGTTTGAATGTCCTCCACAGAAATTAATATGCACATTGGGCATGAGAACTATAAATAGCTGTAAAATTATACAAGGAGCCGGGAATGTGTCTTCTTTGTTGTATATATCTAAACTTATAAGTGTACCTCACCACCCATATATTATTTATGAGATGACAAGAGAATGGCTTAATGTTTGCATTGAAGTTTGGGTTATAAAACAAAAAAGATAAACAAATTAAATACAAACCTTATAAATGCTCTTCCTCCTCAATAAATAAGAGTCAAGAAAAGACATTGGGGTCAGAGAGTGGTGTATGGTTTACATTTTAGATGTTCTGAGTGCAAGTGGTGGTGTAATACCAGTGTAGTGCATAGGAAAACAGGTGTTGATGGTCGTGGTGTAGATTGTATGTGACAATATAGGAATTAGTGTAAGGAATAGTTGATATTGTAACTAATAAATAGCTGATGTAGCATACAGGGGGCAATGCTGGAGGAAAACCAGCTGAAGTGCAACCGACAAGTCAGAAATAGTCCTTTTTGGCCAGCCCACAGTGCAGGACTGGAGTCAATGGTGGCCGGATGAATTTTCTCCTCCCAGTGTGGCTCAACCTATAGTTAGAAACTTGGAAATCCGAATTGATGACGCTCTTTTTATGTAAGCCCAAGTTCAGGCCTTGGTTGGAACCTGTTTTGGACTACTTCGAATGGTGAGAAAGTGCATTCCACTTCTTCTGTTGGAATGTAGGTGGTCCAGGCACTGATTAAATCAAGACTGGACTATAGGAACATCCTCCATCTAGGTCTGCCGGACTGTCTCCTACAATGACTGAAGGGGTGCAAAATGGCACAGCCAGGGTTATTCACCTCTTAAAACCGAGGTCCCATATGGAACCTCATCTTAAGACCCTCCACTGGCTCCCAGTCAGGGAGTGGATACAGTTTAAGGCGTTGGTAATGTTCTTTAAGGCTCTTCAAATAAGGGACCTAGTTACCTCAGAAGATGTGTTGGCTGGTACACCCCGAAAAGGGCACTCAGATCAAGCTTGGGGGCGTCTGTATGCGTCCCTAAGGTGCGTCTGGCACGTGGGGGTGGAGGGTGGGGGGGGGGTAAATCCTTCAGCCATCTGGGGGGACAGGCATAGAATAAACTTTCGTTGCCCCTCAAACTTTCCCAGTATCTGTCGAGTTTCAGGAAATTGCTGAAAAATTGGCTCTTTGGGAGCTAAACCATCTTTTATCAGCAGTCATGTGATTCTCCAGCGCCGGGACACTCCTTTTGGAGTAGCTGTTTGCTTTATTAAACTCTCACATTCATTCATTCAATGTTCTATGTATATATGACATTGTAAGCTACAGGAACAGAACACAGCTGGTGGTGTAGATGGTGCACATGTTGGAGTTAGGTGTGGTTCAAGGTGTAGGGTGTATCTAGTAATGTAGGTTGCAGGAAGTGGTCATCAGATGTACAGCAAAGTCAGGGCCATAGGGTTTATCTGGTGATGTAGTACATCATAGTTTGTGTAGTATGCAGGGATGTTCCACAGTAGGCTCTTCTAACAGCACTTCCATCTTCTTCTGCACTTTGCTCTGCGTTGACCCTGTGCCTCTGCGGAGTCTCATTTAACATCTTTTCCCCAGTCCTCCTTTGGCTGCATCTTTTCACCTTGTTGCACTTCCAGCACCACTTCAAAGTGCTGTATTCGGAAGTCTGCAGATTCTTTCGAAGCACTGGTAGAAATCGATCAGCAGCTCGGATCTTTTAGTTAATCTCTTTTGACTAGTGCTTCACCATGAGGCTGTCTGATGTTGAAGCGAGTGGTAGGGCGCGCAAACATTTAATCTATTTCCTCTTTTGATTTCTTTCACATGTAGGAATTATTTAATCTCGTCACCAGTGTTGTGAAGTACTTTGTGCTTAGTAACCAAACTGGATTCCACAGACAAATACGCAGCCTCCCTATTCATGCATCAAGATAGGTTCACAAAACATCAGATTTACGTACAGGTAAAGAATGTACCCACAGGATACCCCCCCAGGAGCAGAGGGCTTCCCTGCTCAGCCTTTGGTTTCAACTGGTGTAACTCTGAGACTTACACTCCAAGAAAGAGAGCAACATTCCATACGAAACTGTGCTCATAGTGGAGCACGGACACAGATCACAGGGAAAGCAAGACACGTGTCTGAATGGTACCCTAGCTTACAGCTGCAGTGTGTGCACAATGCCAGTACCGTGCAAATCCTATTAAGACTCTAAAAGGAAACGTATATAGTGGTGCACCAACAGAAGTAAGTCAAGTGAGGTCCAATCAAAGTATCCACTGTTCCATATCGTCTTTATTTTCATATCAAGAGAGTCACACGGTTTCGTTAATCAAAATTTTACAGCAAAAGAAAAAGCCAACGCTTTTCGTTTAACACTGTCAACTTCTTCAGGGCATTCATATTGTACAAAGCGAGCCGGTGTGCCATGAAAAGATTCTCGTCAGTATTTGATTCGCCATACATGAATATTCTGTATGTATGCGGGGTGGCAGTTTTCTTTCAAACGCCTGATCCTTTTGGGTCTAAGGCCACGCCGCCCCCATAGATGGCAGCTTGATCCGTGTCACAATTGACATACAAGCTGCAACCGGCCACACGCAGATGTAAACATCTGTGAAGAAGTTTACAGCGGTAAACGAAACGCGTTTGCTTAGTCTTTGGCCCTGACCTTTTAGATTTAAAAAACCGGGTGGCTGTCTTGAAGCCAAAATAAAGAAGATAGAAAGAGTGGATACTTTGATTGGACGGCACACCCTTGAGCAGCGAGTGTCCATAGTGTGTGCGCACCCATTCTTTTTAGGTTTCGCCTAAGTGAAAGCTGCGCACTGCGCAGCTTTTCGAGCAGGCGAAAACCTAATGAGAATAATAACTATGTGGCTTGGGAATCCGCCCTCTGTTCCATTGGCTAGCTCTATAAATGGAGGCTAGCCATTGGAACAGAGATCTGTCCGTCATGGCCGGACCAGATTCGTAGGCGTTCCCGGGATTTCTTCCCTCTCCACCCTTTTCTGATCGTCATCGCTGCGGTGGGCTGTTCCTATTTTTTTTTTGGGGGGACAAGGTTTGTTTTGGTCATTGCAGGCCGACCGCTGCCGGAAAAAGTCCAGGTGAGTGCTTTTTCTTGCCGTTTGCCGTTCCCGCTCCCCCTCCCGCTGTCCGTGCCTTTCCCGCCCCCTCCCGCTGTCCGTGCCTTTCCCACTCCCCCTACCGCTGTCCGTGCCTTTCCCGCCCCCCTCCCGCTGTCCGTGCCTTTCCCGCCCCCCCTCCCGCTGTCCGTGCCTTTCCCGCCCCCCCCTCCTGCTGTCCGTGCCATTCCACGGTCTCATTTTACAGGTTTATGCTTTGCCTACTTTTGTGTCGTTTGTGCATGAGTTAGTATTGCAGGTCTGCTTGCATCAGAGCAGGAAGTTACAGGAAGTCTCATTGACCCTCTTTAAAAACGTTTTTAGGACTATCGGCACATATTCGGAAATGGACAGTCAGCAATGTTTGATCAATGGCTAGGGGTTCTACACAAGTAACTTACTGTTCGATATGTCCGGTTTGATTGTGCAGCTGTGCTTGATGGATTCTTACCAATCCTTTAAAACATAAGTGCCTTTCCCACACCCCCCTCCCGCTGTCCGTTCCTTTCCCGCCCCCCTCCTGCTGTCCGTGCCTTTCCCGCCCCCCCTCCCGCTGTCTGTGCCTTTCCCGCCCCCTCCCGCTGTCCGTGTCTTTCCTGCCCTCCCTCCCGCTGTCCGTGTCTTCCTGCCCTCCCTCCCGCTGTCCGTGCCTTTCCTTGTTCTCCTAGGTGCTGGTCAGATGGTTTTGCTTACATGGATCCCAAACTGTCGAAATGGCTGCCACTCTCCCTACAGAATCTCCCCTTCCTGGTCTGCTGAGTCCGCTTTGCTAGCACAGTGTGCTACTCTGTATTGTAATGTATAAGACCTTTTTCTAACATGTGCTCTGCATAAATCCTGCATAATGTTGTTACTAAAGGAACCGCTAATTTGTTTAGATTGCACATTTTGACCGTTCTCCTCGCCCATGGCTGAGTAAAACAGAAGAGTAGAAGAGATTTAAAACCTGTATTGTTCCAGCAATAAACTTGGAAAAACGCATTGGTAGATTAGGGTAATTTGCTAAAAGTTTATGCATGTCTCTTAATTAACAATGTTATTTGGTGCTTCAAAAGCGGCATATTGCAAAACCTTTCCACGGTTGCCAGCAAGTGGGTTTGGTGAGTGTGCCTCTAAAGAGCAGCAGAGGAGAAACTGACTGGGCTACCATGGGAACAGAACATAAGATTTAAATAGTCATCTGCACTCATCAAGATTTCCAGTGGAGTCGGTCGCGCGGGCCATACTGCAGCTCCTCACTTACGCAACACCCCTGCTCCAAATGGATGTGGCTGCCAGTTATTCACTACCTGAAAGCAAGACACTGAAGTTTGGATCGAAGGTTGGGCTTGTATCTTGTGCTTTCAAAAAGGGGTTCCCCTATGTTTTCCTTTCAACATGTTTACCTAAAATGCATTTGCAAAACGTGTTTTGTATTTCCTTTCTTAGCTCAGAATTTTTCTTTGGTGTATGTGCGCGAAAGCCATCAGACATACATTTTTTCGTGAGAGGACTGTGGGTGCTATTCCATTGATTTGGCCTGATAGAGCGCAGGCTCACCTGCTCGGGATTTTACCATACTCACCTGGGCCCATAAACACATACTGCTAATGGCAATGTAAATGACAATGCCATTTATTTAACTGTTTTCAAAACGAATACATAAATACAAATTTTTTCATTTACAATGCCAATAACTCAAATTTTTCCAAAGGCGAAACCATTGCATTGTAAATGCTTGTTGCATTTACTGCTGTTGGGACAAAGGGGCTGATCATTCATTCAGCCTCGCTGCTCAGCACTCCTACTTGCCAGGATCGAACAGTACAGGACAGGGTTGACCGCTTTATTTTCGGCAGATGTTTGCCTCGAGTTTAAGAAATAAATGGAACAAGCTGAACTTCTTCATAGTAAAATAGTTCCAAGCAAACCCTCCACTGACCACTGTGCCAGCTTGGGCCGGTGCAGCATTGGCTACTCGCGTTCACTGGAGTTTTCCTTTTCTGCCTCCTCTGGTATTTGGATGCTGGCATTCTGGAAGAGAGGGGGTAGGATACACCCCAACTGCAGGGCCATACAACGACTATAGGTGTTTTGAAGGTCCGCAGGTGGATGAAGGTCCTTAGTCTGGAAACGATAGCATCTCTTATAGTGGTAGGATGGTTATTTTTCCCTATTAGATTCTTTTTTACTGTAGTTAAAGGTGAGTCAAATCTCATTTTCTTGTACAGCAAAGCTTCTGGATATTCAATCTTTACTGTGCTCTTCACCACCTCAGTGTATTCCCTTATTTTTTCTTTGATGCCATGGATTCTCCAGATGTTTGTTGATTTACATTCCATTTTCCCGCTGTATGTTGGTCGTCTCTTTTAGCTTGTTCTCTCTGAGATTTTTTTTGTGCGTTACCCTGTACATCAAGATTCCAAGGCAACCACAGCACGGAGACAGCCCTTCTCGCTGCCACCGACAACATCCACTCCCGCCTCGACTAGGGCGAAACGACAGCCCTCATCCTCCGGGAACCTCTCAGCGCCTTCAACCCAATCTCCCACTGCACTCTAGCCACCAGACTCCTTGACTCCGTGGCAAGGCCCTCGACTAAATACGCTAATTTCTCACTGGTAGAACTCAGCGAGTCAGACACCCGCCGTACCTCTCGGAACTAACAGAGACCCACTATGGAGTGCCCCGCGGCTCCTCCCTTAACTCCTCAACATCTACAATGTAGATTCTACATAGTCCCCCTCGCAACCATCATCAGAAACCACGGGCTCAACATAGCCTCCTACTCAGACAAAACCCAGCTCATCCTCTTCCACCCCAACCAACCCAACATCACCAAACACAACTTCCAACAAACGATGAAAGCTGTCACCACCTGGATGAAGAACAGCTGCCTGAAACTCAACTCTGAGAAAATATAAATGGTCATTATTCTGGGCTCCACCCCTCTGCATGGGATGACTACTGGTGGCCCCCCACCCTCGGAAACATCCCCCCCCCCACCCCGACAGACCGTGCATGAAACCTCAGAATCATACTAGACTCATCACTCACAATGAACTGCCAGATCAACGTCGTATCATTGACCTGCTTCAACATCCTCTGCATGCTTCGAAAATACATTCAGATGTATCCCATCCAAATCCCGAAATACTGTCGAGTACGCCCTCATCAGTAGCAGACTGGACTACCGCAACACTCTCTATGCCGAAATCAACAAGAAACTCCTTTGCAAACTCCATACCTTCCAGAACACCGCAGCCAGACTGATTCTCGACATACCCCCGCACCCACATCACCCCACACCTACGTGATCACCACTGGCTCCCAGTCAAAAGAAGAATAACCTTCAAACTCCTCACCCATGTATACAAGGCCTTTCACAACGCCGGATCAACATATCTGAAACAACCGACTCTCCTTCCACGCACCCAAAAGATACCTCCGATCAGGCAACCTCTCTCTGGCCACCATCCCATGCATCTACAAGACCAGAACAAGAGGAAAATTCTTCTCCTACCTCGCAGCCAAGGCCTTGAACAACATCCCCCTTTGGCAAGCCCCCACACTGCCCCAGTTCAGGAAGGACCTCAAGACTTGGCTCTTCGGATTACCCCAGAACTCAACGGAGCTGCCCCACTGCCCCCAGCGCCTTGAGACCCTCATGGGTGAGTAACTGCGCTTTACCAACCCCAATTGAAGTGCAACAGAGGAATTAAAGTATTTATGCATAGTTTCTCTAAGGACAGGTTCAAAATATGCCATCGGAATGAACTATTGTCCCACTCTAAAGAACATACGCAACACTGTGGGAAGCTCCTATTGTTTTTTTCAGCGCATTCTTAACACTCCATTATGTGCCACAGAATACCCCATTCTAGGTAACCAGAGATTTTTTTTCAAGAAAATAAATGTGATTCTACTCCGTGATTGGGATCTGGGCACCCGGAATCTCCCATTAAGCCCTTTGTAGGAACATCTACATTGGAAGAATGGCTCTCCCCACATCTGCATTTACTGTTAGACATCAGTGTTGCTACTATGAATGAATAGACTTTTGCCACAAACTGACAAATGTGAGATGGGGTAGAAGACCTAGCTACACATGCAGCTGTGGTTATGCCAGTATGGAAGAGTATGTGCAGGCTTACTGGCTTGTAACTGGGCTTCAGTTTATGAGACCTCATACAACTGTGTTTGCATTCAGTATTTGTGGGTTTGGACACTGTGACCTAACAGGTCTGTCCAGAAGTAAACATTCCCTGGGGAACAACAAGTAAGGAAATTGTTCAACCAGCTAAGATGTTAAGCATAAAGTGAGCGCTTCTTAATTCTTCAAGTTTTAGTAGCTCCGAAATGCAATACAGAAAAACACAATATGTAAGTTTGAGTCTCTCAGAATACTCCACCCTATACAGTACAATGCTAATGCAGCTTTTAATTAAGGGTGCAATAACAATGATCTAGAAGGCCCTAATGAACACTTGCCAACACGGTTTGGTAAACCTTAAGGCCAGAAGAAGAATGTGGGAATCGGCTACTAGAGAAGTTAAACCGCAAGAAGACAGCGATATTAAAAGGTATGATTATTAAACGCAAACAACACAAATCATGAAATAAATTATTTACACACAAAAAAAACAAAGAAAGAAAAAAAGACAAAGGGTGCATTCCATAGACTGGCTATTTACATGATGGTGACTTTCTAAATTCCCCATGGCCTACTATTCCATCCTGGGACCCTCCCACCCGCAGTCCCTCACCGCCAGGTGTCAGCATGACAGAATATTCCACTGTGTATTCGCAAGGACTAACCGTGCCCTAACTCCGTCTGGGCGTAGGTACCGATAACCAGCATTGAGGAGGCCAGTGGAAGCCATTTCTCTTGCTGCTCGGGGGTGCACTGATTTTCTATGCTGGTGACAAACATGCCGGAATGTAGGTTAAAAGGCTCAGTGAGATTGCCGCGGCACACTCTATGGAAGAGGAAAGAGGGAGAGACTAAGTCACTCAGGATGACAACTTAAAGTAAGAGATATAAAACAGCTTAAGCAGTTACCCGCTACTCCAGTGATACCAAGGTATACAGCATTTATGACAAAGCTAAAATAGAGAAACCTGAAAAGGAGCACCCAATATTCTATACCAGTCCACTTCAGAGGAATTTAGTAATGCATTGAAGTCAACACATTGCATTGTGAAAAATATTTTGAATTACAAACTGTGTGCTTCATGTCCTGGACGGCAAAGCTTCTGGAATGGCCTGTGCTAGGTTGTTACCTTAGAGATGGGGCAAACTCATGGCCTCAGAGAGAAAACAGTCTGTGCCCCTAACTGATGCTGCCTGTTCACATTTAGTACTCTCTTTCTTTGTCTACTTCCTTTACTCCTATCCCCTCTTACATGAATCTCTGCCCTGCCTGCTACAACAGCTACCCCCTGCCCTTGTGTGCCCTTTGACAAAGCACTTCTTCCCTTGGTGAGGAAAAATCCAATATTTATACTCTGGAGTCTCAGCGAACCCGCTGAGAGAATCTACAGCGCCAAGGGAGCCACTCACAGTAGAGGTATGGTATAGCACCCCTTGACAAAGCACTCCCTCTCCCCTTTTTGGGGAAGGATCCAGTATGTAAGCCTTGGAGTCTCAGAGACCACTCTGAGAGAGTCCACTGTGTATAGGGAGCCTCTCGCAACAGAGATCGGGAAATGATACCACTTTACCTGGGATCACAGCTTACTGGACTTTGGACGCAGCTTTGACTCGTCTACCGGTTTGTGTCCCCGTCACCCTCCCCCTCCTCTTTCCATGCTGTGCCTCTCATCCGCCCCATCTCCATTCTCGGTCTACTTCTGCTCCTACCCCCCTCCCTTGAATCTCTACCCTTGCCTGCTTTTTCCCTTACGTATATGTCCTTTTTGTTTGTCTCGACCTTACATGTAACTATGTTTGCCAAGCTCTAAAAACTGTGTAACCTTTGTAACGATGTAACCTGAAACTATGGTCTGATACTCATGTAAAGCGCTCTGATACCTCTGGGTCTAGCCAGCACTATATAAAACCTTTAAAATAAAATTAAATTTATAAAAAACACATCCCGCGCAGCAACAACCTAAACATGGAAAAGATACCACTTCTGTGTCAGGGTCTAAATGCGGGACACTGAGCTTACATTTCCTAAGATGCTGGTGCCCAAATATACAGCACTCAGGCCTAAATGTGGTACTACTACCTTAAACAACATCAGGTTTGCAACTGAGGATATGGGCAACTCAACATCTGAATATGTGAACTAAAGATAGAAGTACTTTTGAAGCCCTAGTGGTCTACATGACAAAAACTATTATAAAGATCATTGTGAAATCTACTTCCTCTTGGCCTTGTGCAATTTCATATCCAGCCACTGTTTTTTGTATGTTAAAAACTATTATAACTTCATAAGGTTACTCAGTTTTATTCTAGACAGTCCTAGGGTAATTGCAGAGTTTTTAACTGTTATCAGAGTTACCTACTATGCCTTCAGTCAGAAAATTACTCTATGCTTCCAGTGACCAGAGCCATGCAGGTCACAGCACTGGTTTCTGGTCACCCACTGGGTCAATTTTAACCCACGCATGTGGACCATAAAAAGTTCCACTCCTTGGCTCCCGGACACCTGCTACATGTACATTACAAGCCACTGCCTCAAATCAAAGCCAACTATAATACCAACTATAATACCAACTGAAAGTTCCTGGTTTCTACCTCCAGGTTAAATGGGGTGAAAGATAAAACATCTCCCACCAGTCACTCATTGGAATTTGCTCTCCTTGGAGATCTAGCTGGTCCCCAACCTGGATGTCCTCAAGGCGGTAGATCAAGTCTTGGCTGTATTGATTTGGCTCTCAAAGCAGTTGAGTCCAGTCAGGGCTGGCTCTAGGGCGGTGTGACCGGTGCCACCGCACCGGGTGCTGACTCTTCGAGGTGGCGCCGGGTTTGGAAGGATTTTATGGTTAAAAAGCACCCGTTGCTGCATTGCTGGCCTCCTGCAGTTTTCATACAACAATAAAAATGTCAGGGTAACTCTGGTGATTCATGTTCTTCCTGGAGAGAAAATGAGTTTTTTCTTGTGGAAGTTTTTTTTCTTCACATTTTTATTGATATTGCAAGAGGTAAATAAGATAGATACATTTACAATCCATAACATAATTATATAGCGAATATTTTCCAAAAGAAAGAAAAAAGCAGAATACATAATCATTGCAGAGGAAAGAAAAAAAACAGAGAAAAAATCTATAAAGAAAACATACAGAAAAGAATAACTAATCGTCAATGTGGTCTCAACCACCACATCTAGTCTTACAAGGTTATTCTGATCCAAATACAATGTCCCAAACCCCTTCTTTTTTCCTCAGAGAGTTAGGCCCTCTTAGTCTAGCTAAAGCCATCTCCATGGTCTGTATTTCATTCACCAAGGCCCACCATTCCATAACGTGCGGCGGATCTGGAGCTATCCATGCCCTAGCTATGGTTAATCTTGCGCAAGCAAATAAAATAGAATTCATATCTTTATTTGGCTATTCAGTCCCTGAAGGTCTATTAGGATCAGATGAGCTGAGAGAGGCGGAAACACAAAATGTTTCCTATCTAATAAGTCTACTACGCCCTTCCAAAACTCTGATAATGCCGGGCATGAAAAAAGCATATGGCCGATATCAGCGGCCTCCAATTTACATTTAGGACAGCTTGTGCGTTTGTTTAGACAGTTATCTGATGCCCAGCTAGAAATTCTCTGAGGGCTACAATATAATTGGCAGACAGTTCTATAAAGCTGCAGTCTAATACTAGAAGACTGTACTACTCGATTAATCTGAAGGCGAGAAGCAGATATCTGCTTGGAAGTTATATTTAAACTGATGAAAAAATAAGGAGTTATCATTTCTCAACAGACTGCAGATCCGACCAAAAAAGTAAGCAAAAAAATATAGTTTGAAAACATTAGACCGCCGGAAGTTTTATCTCATTTTATAGTAGCACAGTGTGTTAATGTGCCTGCTGCAGAGAATGTGTACCATGCCAATCACAAAGTGAAGATAGTTTAAATAGGTCAGTGCTTTTGTCAGAGAGATTCTTTGGTTACTAGAAGTGTAGATGTTAAAATCCTAACATGGAACAGTGAGCTAATAACTGTCATTTAAGAGCTGCATGCAAACGGTCAAGATATAGATTCGAGCATTATGATGTTTTCCTGCATCTTTCATTATTCTAATGTTTCAAAACTGGTTAATTTCGGTTAAAAAAAAATCCTAATTATTAAATGTAAGCTCCAACCCTGGGCTTATATTTTAAATTCTGAGTCTGTGCCTCTCCTGACCTGGCACTCTTAAACTATACTGTCTGCCAGTATAGATGACATGTGACTCACCTTGTAGTCTTCTAGCTTATGTAACATTTCCTATACACTGATTTACACACATATGATTGATTGTCTACGTGTAATGTATGTGTGTGTGTGAAGTGTCACGACACCCTACACTGGTATAGGTGACACTAAACTAAATAAACATATCTAAGAGAGAGTGGTTATGGAGAATTGAGGGGACACTATTAAAGGGTGGTAGTGAGGGAATCTGTGGGGGGGGGGGGGGGGGCGCCAAAAACATTGTTGCACATGGCGCCACCAGTGCTAAAGCCGGCCCTGAATCCTGTGCTAAGAGATGGTGTAGTGTGCGCTACAAGTGTAGTTAGTGAATGCCATTACTGGAGATAGCAAACAATTCAGCCCCTACTGATTAAAACATACTGCAAAAATGGAAATAATCAGAACAAAATCCAACTGAGATATACCTGTTTATTTAAAATTGGAAAGGTGTACAGACAATCTATTTTGAAAGAAAACAAATTCATTTTTAATCATCCGAGTTATAGAGGATGCAAAGTCAAAGGGACATTTTTCAAAACCTGACAAAAGGGTGCAGTGCAGTCTAGGAGACAGACGATGTGTGTGGTTCTAGAGGGCTCCTAGAATATTTATTTTAATTCCACCTCCTTATTCCTCAATACCTTCAATTGAGACATCAATAGGGCAGTTTCGCCTGTGTACTGATGATTTCTAATACAAAGAAACCAGTACTAGGATGCGTTTTAGGCACTCACCCTCTCTCACCAGTAAAGCTTACGAGCACAAAACCAAAAGCTACATTTCCTCGCAACACTTTTGGGCACTACAGCTCCTGTATTAGCTTCACACTTGGTTTTTAGGCTGCTATGCCCCTAAATACACCCAACAGCCACCTAGAGACCACTTCTTTTCACCCATGGGGGTATCCAGGCACTGATCCAGTTGTACCTGAAGGACACCAACGAAAGGGACTAACCGGATCTCAAAAGGGAGAAAAATCCAATTGGTGACTGGTGGGAGAAGTTTTATATAAAGAAACAAACATTAACACAGATAGGCTAAAGGAAAACAAGTTATATTTTTGGTAATGCTCAATCTGCTGGTATCCCAGATCATAAGGTCTCACTGAACTGACTAAGGGAAAAGTGAGTGCATCAGGCATTACCACATTATGATTTATGTCCTGGTTGACAGATTCACCACATCAGAATTGTTGAGATTGGTTCATGGCACTAAAATGAGGAAGGAGATGAAGAGTACTGCAAAGATTACATTTGTCTCCTCAGCTTTTTAATGAGTTTGTAAAACTCTTTGACTATTTCTGAATTTAAAGGACAGGGTTACACCTGTAGGGTGCAGAAACATTGTTTCACTTGCGATCAGGAGGAAGACAAACTCTGAAGAATCACTCCCATTGCATGATGAAATTAACAAAATTTGACTGCTACCAAGAAGGCATCTAATTGTTGATAAACTGGATTCTCCTAATGCGCAGATAGATCTTTAAATGCCTTCTTGATAGTGCACAAAGGATGGTTGATAGTCACCTAAAGCTCAACCCTGATGAGACTAAAGGGCTCATCTCTGGGTACATTCCATCACCTTGGTCGAATGACATGGTGTCAGTGCATGGAAGAGCCATCTGCACTGCTCCTTATGAGAGCAGTTCATCCTGTGGCATAGGTTTCAAGCTATACCTCAATGATGCTTAACAAAGCCGAAAACAGTTTTGGGTTGCTTGATTTTCTTTCTGGAAGGGATTTCACCTGGCAGCTCTGGATGGACTGTTCCCATGAAGGGCAGGGACAGTACTGATGTGCATAAGGCGGGCCTTTCTCTACAGTGGCACAGTGGGTGAAAAACAATGGGTTGGAATGCTACCCCAGTGATTGCCAGTTTGGTAAACTATGTGCAAGCATTCCTCCTATCACCTTTTGTATGATTGACAAACCACAGAGTGCCCATGGTCAGGCAGAGAGAGGAATGCATGTCATGTACAGAGACTGTCCAGCTTTTCTGAAGCTTATTCGTCTTGTTTCACACAGTGTCTCTTTGGTCACCCGCACAGACTTTGTGACTTATTCTGCCGTTTCTTACAAGAAAATGTTTTTCACTTGCAGTTCTTCCTTGTGTATAGCTTGGACAATCCTGTCCCCGATATTCAATTAAACAGACTCTCTCCTCTTTATGGAAATACCCTTCTCATCTGTTGAACCCTCCTGGACACGCAGAGTTCCCAATAACTGTGTAGTCTACTGGCTAGGTTGTCGACTTACGGGTCTACTTGGAATTAAACTGTGATACCGGAGATAAAAACATCTTATTAAGTATGTTCTAGACGAAAACAGGGCTGCAGAAAGGAGCAGAGGAATGGGACCAGAGGCTGAGGTGGTTGGATGTGCAAGAGATCTGTTGGAGTACTGCAACAGATGAGAATGAAGTATGCAAAGGCTTGCTTTAAAGGGGGTTTACAGAATTTTGTGGAAGCAAATGTAGTCCTCTGCACCCCTTACTGCAGGGTTCTCCAACGAGTAGCTTGTGAGCTACTGGCAGCTGTCCTGTGTGCTGTCCAGCCTAATAAATTAGAAGCTTTTGCTTGGCTAAATTAATATTTTTATATCAAAATCTAAAATGGAGGATACTTTGTGTATTTCCAGAACTCATAAGCTAATGTTTGGTGAAAAATGATTGAATTACTAAAATATATTTAAAGCTGATATTTGAGTGTTAAATTGTGTGCTTTTGGGAGAACGTATTCCCAACATTACCTTGGTGCCCAGGGAATTGTAGCTACGGCCGTTATGTATTACCCATGTAAGGCATTCCACATTAACAAATCCCTGTCAACCCTGCCTGATACACTGATATGATTGCTACTGAAAATACTGCATATGGTGGCTAATAATGTAATCTTGTCTGATCACTTGTGGTCACTAGTATAGCATTAATAATATTAGTAGCTCGGGAATAATTCATTTAACATTAGTAACTCTTATTACAGAAAAGGTTGGAGACCCCTGCCCTTATAGAAGCAGAGGGCCTTCCATAGGACCGAGAAATGTGCACAAAGCTTCAATCCTTGGTGATTGTACCTCCTCTTTGAGAAGCTTCAAGCACTGCCTTTTCTAATCTCTGGTGTCTGATGGAGGCACATCTAACCAGTTTGTGAAGGAACATAGCATATGAATCAATGTTCATCTTAAAGGTAGCACATGAATGGCATTACAAAAAAGAAGCCCACATGTCTATCATTCTATGGTGCTGGACCTTCCGGACCAGCTGTCTCTGGCATGACAAGTATAACCATTTGTAGCCAGACAGATGGTGATGAGCAAGGTTACAAGGACGAGGCCAAAGTCAATGGGGTGGTCATTCAAAGGTCCCTTTATAATCACTGCAGAATTCATGCTTGTGCTCATTCCAGAGAGCGGAAACCTACAGCACTTTCCAGCCCAGTTGATACTCACAACGAAACTCATACCCATCAGTGGCGTAGCTAGGGTGGGGCGGTGGGGGAGGTCCGCCCCAGGAGGCACTACATTGGGGGCGGCGGCGAAGTGTACACATTAGGTGCCATTATGTTAATGCGCTGTGAAAGTGCACCTGTTTACACATTCTGCAGTGCATGGCACGCACCACCTAGCATAGTGGTGGTGGTCCGGTGCGTGGTGTACCTTGTAAGTGAGTCCCAGGGCCGTCAATCTTGTAGCGCGCGAAAGCGCTACCAATGACGTTCACGGCCCTGGGCATCATTTTTAGCCATCCCCCGCGCTGTCCTCCTGTGACGCACGCCTCCACCATGCGATTGATTCAGTGGAGAGACCGTCTCAGCAGGGGAGTGCTGGTTCCCTGCATATTCGTTCAGCTGCGAGAGCACCAATTCTGGCAGGTATTTGCACTAAACAACACTGTAAAATTAAAGACACCTCTTTGACAATGTTATGTCTCGGTTCTGCTAGATTGCTCAGCATTATCTTGCAAACAATGCCGAATGGGGTCGGATCTCGCAGGCAGAATCTCTTAACATGGCTCAGGCTATTCCGTTTCTTTTGGGAAATATGAGCTTGCAGTCCCTGAAAGACTTAATTAACGTAGATACGAGTCTTAAAAGTGTGAATGCAATTACATTGTGTTGAGGTACCTTCAGCTGCTGATGTTAAACAAAGTCTCTCCTATTATCAATATACCTTTGCGAACACTTGGAGGGTATAACTATATAACAGCACATTTGTGTGCTATCTTGACTAGCCACTTTTATTTTTCTCACCGTCTGTGGTAAACATTAACCCATCCGCTCGGCTTCTCCTGGGCCATGATACTCTTGTAAGTAAGCCACATCATAGTCTGTACATTACATTCTTTTAGTGCTGTACATGAATACTGTAGTGTCCACCAGCGCCTACTTCATCACACATCAGTAACCCTTGCGGTTGTGCCAACAACACAATTTATTTGTACAGAAAATGCTCAGATACTTCGCGGATGGGGAAGATCGAACGCTAACTCTATAATCTAAAAATATAGTATCAATTTCAGACATGAGTATTGGTAAACGCACTTTGACAAATGTCAGCAGGACGAAAATGAGGAAGTAAGGAAGGTATTTTGCAGAACAAAATGAAAGTAGCACGATACAAAATAAAAGTTCTGAATGGGAGCTGTTCTAAGTAAACTGCGTTTTTTTGTATTTAGTTGTGTAAAAGAGATGTGCAGCAAGCAACTATCTGACTAATTGATGTGCCCTAGGGCTCAGATTAGCATAGGACCTGCGGTTGGGGCAGCCTCCTGGCATGAACTGTGCATGCTCTGGAGCCAGTCCAACTGTCCTTTGGACTCTGCAAAGAAAATAGCTTCCTCGGAACACCGTGAGAATATAATTACGTGACAGAGGGAGCGTGCGTGTTAAAGGGAAATATGTTTTTGAATAATATCTTCGGCCTGGGCAATTTGCAGAACCCCTTTGGTAGGGGCCCTCGGCCCTGCCACCACTGTGGAGCCTACAGGAGAGGTATGGGGTGATGCTCTTCTTCCCCCGCTTGTTTTGTCTTCAGATTCAAATCAAATGATTATGTAGATTGCATGATGGCACCGATGTCTGTCTAACTGAGAGATGAAAAGAAGCAAGAAGGGAACCTTTTACCTCGTGTTCTCCAAGGCTTTGTCTTCTGAAAGAAGACTAGACATCACACTGGGGGGGTCACTGGATGTAAATCTGCACTCATGTGACGTGGCACACCTTATTTAATATATCTGAAATAGGCGCATTTGATGCAACGCACATGAGTTCTATCTAGAAAAGTACAATCTGACCAGGATTCTGGACATAGTGATGGTCATTTCTGCACCTGAATGATCCAATTGGGCGTAAGCGGTGGTCAGTCTGGAGCAAAGGGGAGAGGTGTACAACAAAATCCCTACCTCAAAGGGATATAATACTGCACATTGGAACAAGTATGGCCTCCAAGACTGACAAGCAATGATTCCAAACTGTAAACAAAATAGGAGACAGTACTGAAGACAAACTGCACACAGCACAAGTGATCCCAGAACAGAGACAGCCCGAAGACAATGAATACAAACTGCACACAGCTTCAGTGACCTCAGTACAAAGACAATACAGAAGACAATGATTCCAGAAGCACACACACGGGACCTCTAGAGTAGAAACAGTGCAGAAGGCTGTGATTCCAAACTTTGCACAGCAAAAGTGAAACTGAGACAGCAACCCAGACAAGTGTTTCTAAATTGTACACAGCACAAGTGACCTAGTGTGTGAAATAAGCATGCCAAGAATGTCAGAGCACAAAAGCAGTGTGGGATTTCTCCAAGTCACTAGGCCTTGTATGAAATGAGCTTCTATATATCAATAATCAGCTGGACTCTGTTTTTTGGCGCGATAGAGCAAAGCTACACTGTTGACTCTATTGGGCTCCGGTCTGTTGGTATCAGTGCAAAGTCTCTGACATCTCACTTGCCTATCTTCCCTATTTACAACATGTTGGTCTCTGTACCATGACTCACCTGTGTTAGACCTAGGGAATCCCGAGTCACATAAGGTAGCTTGGCACTAAGAGGGAAGGCCTAACTCCAAGGAACATATGCTAAGTTTGTGTCATACCCATCAGTAACAGAACATCCATTCACTCAAAAATAAGGACACTACACTAAGTTTTAGAAAAATATGAGCTGTTTTATAAAACTCTTTGTTGGTTTGATGACTTATTATCAGGTTTCAATACATCAAATAATCTCACATGTCATTATTACCTTTCATTACGTAGTCAAAACATTAGCAATCACTTTAGGTTATGCTCCTGAAGTTTAAATAGATTTTCTACATACTATAGCTCTAGTTCGAGTTTCTGTAATTGACAAGCTCTTTTACAAGACCAAAAAGCTGAATTTTACCACTACAGTCTCAAAGATATTTCATACAAGACATTTCAGCTCACAACTCCAGCTTTGGTGTTAAAATGTACTTGTTCTCTTACGCACAACCCAAGAGAAAGGGGAAGATTGGTAGGTACTCCCTTTGATTCTGGGTTACTTCAACTTGTCCCTAAACCCTCTTTAGGTTATACACTCCCTGGTGATAGAGCGCTGTGTTTCCAGGACAGTTGCAGCCCAGCACTCTATCTCTACCCCCAGGTCGGCCCTTCTCTTCCTGGGAATCTGGCTAGGGAAACGCTAGAACTTAGCCTAGTTTAGGCGGAGAGACACCCAGATACCAAGGCAAGGAGTTTTCCTCAATACTCCTAACTCTGGGGTCAGTTCGCTGCCTGAGGAGGGATTTCCGATCTCCTTTGGCGTTTCGTCACACCCCTCGTGACGGACCCCACCTCCCTCCAGTAATGCAGCCCCGGCTTACTTGACCCAGATGCAGTTTGCCGGTGGGTGCTGAGACGCCGATACCTGGGATCAGAAGGCGCTTGTCAGCCCTCCGGTTTCCTGCCGCCTCAGTCTCGGGTCGGAAAGCTCCTTCCTCGGAGTGCTTGATGGCCGCAGTCCTCACCGCCCGTCACTCTCCTCAGGCAATGGCACCTCTAGGTCTGCGCAACTGTCGATGCGGGGATACTACCCCTGGCGATTCTTCTTCCGACTGCTGGGCATGCGCAGAGACGTCGCGGCTGCACTTCTTCCGACGCTCTCGCCTGGCTGCTCCCTCCTCGCTGTCTCCTCACGCCAGGGTCCCGCCTCTCTCGATCCGCCTCTTCCGACACTGCCTCACTTCCGCGGACACTTCCCAGCACTTCACCAGCTCGTAGGGGAAGTGGGGGCCGGACGGAGCCCGCATCCTCACGCAGAGCTGCCAGCTGGACACGCCGGCCTCTGGTTCACGGCGAGACCTTAAAGAAGGACGCGCTGGCTCCTTTGTTGCCTTAGGGGAAGAAAACACCCAGCGCTGCAGTAGATTGAGCGATCCTTCAGGGCTAGGGTTCACCCCCTTCTTACAGGCGCTATTCTTCTTAGAGTCCTCGGGAACTTCAGTATGTCCAGGAGAGGTCTTACAAGGATTATAGAAATGGCTACCCTGGTAGGGTTTGGTCAACACGGGTGGGTACAGGTCAATACAGGAGTTCAGTCTGCCCACAGGTCAATTCCGCTCCTGGACTAGCGCTGTCCTCTTCCTCCAAGTCGCCTCCCTCCTCACCAGTTCCACTCTCTGATAACCACTGGTCAACACAAAATGGCTGCCTCGCATCCTGCCTTATATAGGTCTCCCTCTAGAGGTCCAGCAAAGTCCAGAAGGTTCTGGAAGGTCTCTGTATTACCCTATGGGACTTCCTCAGAGGTTGGCAGTTGTGGCAGTTGATGGCCACCATTTTGTAGGTCTGGGTGAATTCTAGTCAGGAGAGGCTCCTGGGCCTGAGGTAAAAACTATGAGGGCAAATAGAGCATCTATGCCCCAGTCCAACACCACAAAAATATCCAGTGGACATAAAAAAAATTAAGGAGGTATGAGGGGCAAAAAGGGGACAAAAATAAATAATACATTGGAGGAACTACCCAAAGGTGGACAGGTCTAATAACCTGTTTCTGTGTTCTATCTCCCTATTGGTCTCTGTATTACACCTTCCTGTTGGTTTTAGTGCTCTGTCTCCCCGCTTCCCAATCTCTCTCTACTATGTCTCCCTGTTGGTCTCAGTGTTATTTTTCCCACTCATCTGTGTCTCTGTACTCTGTCTCCCTTTTGTTCTCAATACTATAACTCCCAAGTCTCAGTATTTTGGCTCTTTGTTGTTCTTGGTACTATGAATCCCCTGTTTTAGTATGGTCTCTCTGTTTTTCTCAGTAGCATGACTGACCAGTTTCAGTATAATGTCTCCCTGTTGTTCTCAGTACTATGAATCTTTTGTTTAAATATAAGGTCTCCCTGATAGTGTCCCTACTATGTCTATGGACCTTGTCTCTCCGTCTGTTTCAGTACAAAGCTTCCCGCGTCTGTCCCATTACTATGCCTCAGACTGTCTCAATGCTATGAACCCTGTCTCTGCAAGTGCCAGGCATTCTAAGCCTCTATCAGTCCTTTTTCATTTAATGCGACCCTCTGTATCCCCATTCCATTTGCTGGGTCTGGCCTATGCATCTGCCGAACCTGTCTAGGACTATATGTTTAAACATCATGGCAGGCTCTGAGAAAAGATGCGCCTAGAAGCGTGAAAAAACACCCTACAAGTCTACAGCTCCACATTTTGAATACTTTTAGCATGCAGGGGAAACAGATCATATACTCCCCAGAACTTTCTGTAAAAGTTCTGACGTGATGTGTAAAGTACAAGAATTCAGCAGAATGGACCATTGCAATTCCGCCCAAGCATGGCCTTTAGTCTCAACACAGCCTCCTGAACTCCTTGTTCTCTGTGTATGAGTTGTTATTTTATGTTAAAACACTTTTATAATCCATCTCAAGTGCAACTAGAACTTGCATTCTATCACATTCCTATTTTCCTCTTGCTTCCACCTTTTTATTTTCTCACATTTGTTGTTTTCTAGACACCCTCTCGTCCCCTTATTACCCCTTCACTCCTGTAATTGCTTTCTCTTTCTTCTCTTCTCATCTCCAGTTGTCTCTCCTATTGTATTATAGGACAATGTGTTTCTTGTGCGAGTAAGAATGCGCACAATTCTAGGCAGAGCTGTTCTGGACCCGCAGATTTAGGTAGTACGAGTATCTTCTTGATTTGTTGCTTTTCAGTAGCAGGCTTGTGGCCTCTTGTGTGCTTGTTTGGTAATTAAATGCCTGCCAGTCAGGCCTGACGTTCCTGGTACAAAATGGCTAGCCTCTCTAGACTCTGACGCCTTATGGAAACAGTCGCCATTGTCACCGGCCCAGGGACAGATGCTCAAAGTGGGGAAGTTTTTGGAAAAAATCGACAAAGCAGGTTTTGTTTTTGGGTACAATTATTCCTTCCTAAAATGGAATGCCTTGAAAGTATGGACTTTCCTGCAGCACATGCAATCTATGTGTTCTCCTTTGTACTGCCGGTGTATTGAACTGTGTAGCCTTGGACCATGCCATGTATGTGCCTGTAACTTGCATGATTGAGGCCACGTGTCTCTCGGACCTCTTTCAAGTGTTCGCGACCTTTTTCCCCAGCACATTCTCCCCCACCCCAGCTACCTGCCATGGGTAGCATTCTGAGGGATAGCCCCGGGCGCCAGAAGCTCTAGCTACGCCCCTGATACCTATATATCCTGACTTTGATCTCTTACAGGGGTGTATGAGGTATTGGAGAATCGGGAAAAATATCACAGAAGTGGTGAAGTCTTCACCAGGAATAAACATTCCAGAAGGAAGAAGACAGCAAAGGGTGGCAGTAGTCAGTACTTGGATCATACTGTGTAAAAGTGAAGACATTTAAGGCGGATCTCAGAATGCAGGCTACTTACTGATAAAACACACCATTAAGCACCTCAATGACAAGTGCAATGCTGCAGTGATGTTTAGGGATATCAACAAACCTAGGCGACATACACATATCAACTAGCAGGCACACTGGCATGGATCATGGACAGACCAAAGGGAGAAGAAGCTCTGTAATACAGGCCCCCAACCTGTTAAGGACACACAGTTTTGAAATGGACTTCTGCATAAGATAAAATAGGGGGTGTGGTGACTTTGTAAGCTGAGCGACGATCAGACTTCATACAGCCATATTTGTATCCACGGGTGAATCACCCCATTCGCCTATCTGATCCTCAATGGAAGCATGAAATAAACCTTTACACTTTGTGTACATGAGATATTTGGTTTCACTTCAGTACTTTGCAAATCGATTTAAGAAGCACAGGCCAAGACTTATCATATCCCACATCAGGATGCATAAGGCCAAATTACTGTTTGCTGTCCCTAATGCAACATGGCTGACACCTCTCAGACACAAGCCTCGCTCAGCCATAACATATTGCAAGATAGAGGTTCCCTTAAATTGAAATAATAGAAAGAGTTTGGTTCCCAGTAAACTTGCTGTAGTTCAACTAACCATGCCCCATCTCGGTCTGCGCATAGGTGCCGATGATCTCCATTTTGAGTGCCAAAGGTAACCACTTCCTCTTCTGCTCGGGTGTGCACTGGTGAGTCAGGGTGGGGGTGAACATGCTACTGTGCAGGCTTAGAGGGTCAGTGAGAGCGCCAAAGCCAGCACTACAGGAAGAACAAAAAAACAAGTGAGAAGAGCTACAGACACTATCGAACAATCTGCTCAAGGCAGCTACCATTACATACACCTTCCACCTTGTGTGAGAATCCAGCCTTGGTCTACCATTTCTCATGGGAGTATCTAGTTCTTATTCATTGTGCAAGATGGGGATATCCTACTACCGTGACATTTTCTTTTTAGTTTTCCAGTGATTACGGATATCCTGTACATTTCAGCAACTTCACAAAGGACCAGTCATTCCATACAAAGTTCTATTTTCCATGTCTGCCTACCGTAGGAAGAGCAATTATATGACAGATAACAGGGACATGGGTTACTAGAAACTTCCATTTTCTACACCCATCCAGTCGCTATTATTCTGCTCACAGTAATAGGCTGATCTCTTACCAAGGAAAGGAGTTTTTCCAGTTTTTGGGGGCACACAACTTAATGTTAAAGGACAAAAACCTTGCAGCAGTTTCTCTGTGGGTCTGACTCTGCTCTAGTTTGCACAAACCTGGACTTTTTAAATTGGGATTGCCGCCGCCTTTGGGAGTCGTGCTGCGGGACTGCGTGGACCAGCAGCCCGAGCGCAAGATCATCGAAAACAGCTGGGACTCTTCCCGCCCACTCCTGCCCGCACCACTTAACTGCTCACGGCCCCCGCTAAGCTGTCAAGGAGGGGCAGAAATTCAGGCGGTCTTTGCACCTATATATCAAATACTGCAAACGCCACGGTCAAAAAACATCACATGGGTTCGAATTATTATCAGTCCTTGATACTCAAAGTGGGAGGAAATCAAATTATTAACTTGATAAATTTCTATAATAACATCCCAAAGGTAGAATTAACCTATGTCCTTAATGAACTTTCACAAAGTATGCAAAACCTACATGAAGATAGTTCGGCAGGGAATGGTGTTGTATGGATGGGGGATTTTAATTGTTATCTATGTCCATATAGTCACTCAGGTGCCTCTGGGCTGAACAATATTAAAGGCGATACTTGCACCCATTTTGCACACACTATCACTGGAAACTCTTTTAACACTTTATTATTCCAGCAGGATCTGGGGTATGCAAATGAACTATGTAGCCCACAGATGGCTTTTATACCCACTTTTAATGGCAGGGGGTGCAATTCAGTGATAGATTTTGCTTCGGTATCTAATAGTCACTCTTGCAACGTTATTAATTTTAAAACAGGTGACATTGCAATAAGTGATCATTTCCCTATTAGCTTCTCCCTAACCTTTACTTCAAAAAATAGTAAGAACAATGATTTAATTGATAACCTATACAGTCACAGGTGAACCTTAGCAAAATTAAATGGTTATTCAATAAAATGGAACAAAGTACAGCCCATTGCCTTCCTTGAAAGCTTATTAAAAAATAAGTATAATGATTTTATGATCTGCCTATCAGAAAATAATGACTGGGTTTCAGTTAGCTCGGCTTTTCGTAGTATCTCAGAAGAAATTTGTAAAGCCATCTTAGGAACTCTGAGGAAGAGCCCAAGAACTAAGGTGGAGGGTTGGTTCGATTCAGAGTGCAGTAAGGCACATGCAGCTTTAAAGCAGACACTCAAAAAAGAACCGAAAAATGTCTTTGAGATAAGAAAGGCTAGAGCCACTTATTACTGCATAATTAAAAATCGGAACGAGGAACTGAAGCAGGATGCGTGGCGAGCTTTACATCAATAATACCAACAAGAGAGAAAGGGCATGAGTCGGCACTCCTGTACCCCAGTCAATTCATAAACAACAACAGAGGAGTGACTAAGTGAAAAGCTAATTAAACAAAATGAGCTCAAAAGAATTTATATTGTGGGGTCTATTTTTGTGTCTCTATACTGTACGTATAAATGTGTGCACAAAACGTCATACACACACCCACATGCACAAGCATGAAGTACTTTATCTCTATCTCCCCTTAAGGAACCAAAACCCCCTTTGAGGAAGACACCTCCCAAGGGAACTAATATCCCAAGTATTTCGCAGGAGGGAAGGAACAATCTTTCTTTTTTATGAAGGACCCTCAATCACATGCTTATTAATGACTTCCCTCATTCGGGAACAGCTGAACTTGAAATTAAAACTGTCCCTAACCCTCATCAACCCAGATGGGAAAAATTCAGCCACATTAGCCTTGATGACTCTCTACAGGGAATCTCTGCCCTTAAATCAGGTTCCCCCTCTGACCCCTGTCCCCCTACTTTTCTGAAATCCATAATACAAGAGGTCAACCCCCTTATCAATGCCATCATTAATTCATCTTTCCAAACAGGGGAGATTCTTTCTCAGTGGAAAGTAGCGACAGTGAAACCTTTACAGAAAAAAGCATTACAAGACCCTACCATCTTATCCAACCTACATCCCATCGCTCTTCTCCCGGCCATTTGCAAAATCACTGAATCGTTTGCAAACAAACAACTAATGTCATATCTTGAAGAAAATGACATCCTGCATCTATGTCAAGCTGGTTTCAGGACCCACCATTCTACCGAATCTGCACTCTTATCATCCTCCGAAACCATACGTGCTACATTTGGATCAGGGCAAACTGGCTGTCCTGATCCTATTAGACCTCTCTGCAGCATTCGACACGGTGTCCCATGCTATCCTTCTACACCGCCTGACCAATGCAGGCATAGCAGGAACCGTGTTCGAATAGTTCAAAAACTATCTAGCACACATGCGTCAGATTGTCAGGTTGGGTGATTTCTCCTCAGAAGAAAAAACTATCAAAACAGGAGTCCCGCAGGGCTCCAGTCTAAGCCCTACCCTATTCAATCTTTACATGGTCCCCTTACTAAAATTAATCTCATCCTTCAACATAAGTACTGTCGCCTACGCTGACGACACTCAGCTTGTTCTGACCCTTGATAAAAATCATTCCAACGCAGAGCAAGTACTGAAAGACTGTCTGTCAGCAACCTTCAATTGGATGTCCCTCAACCATCTAAAATTTAACTCAAAGACTGAGATTATTCCATTTGGTCCTAACAACTCCTTCTCCCCTCAAGATTGGTGGCCTGATAAAGCTGAACCCCCCACGCAGACTATTAATGCCGCCCGAAACCTTGGCATAAAATTTAACAATACCCTTACATTCAACCAGCAGGCCAAAGAAGTAGCAGGAGCATGCTTCGGCATCATTAGAAGCCTTATAAAATCCTTTGACTTCCTTCCTCTGAGTGCCAGACGTACGGTAGCTGTAGCCCTTATAACATCAAGGTTGGACTATTGCAATAGCCTCTATGCAGGACTAAACAAATCTGCCCTACATAAGCTACAAATGGTCCAACACGCAGCTGCCAGACTGGTCCTCAGACTGCCTAGGAAATCCTCAGCCTCCACAGCTCTGAATACTCTACATTGGCTTCCAATAAATAAGCGCATCCTGTTTAAGGTCCTTACCATCACCTACAGAGCCTTTTATCATCATGGTCCACTCTACTTGCGCAAATACTTCAGACAATACCAACCTTCACGATCTCTTAGGTCCTCCACTGCCAACCTGCTGCATGTTCCCAGGTTTAAGATGACAACTCGAGGAGGTAAATCCATTGCAGTCATTGGAGCGAAAGCATGGAACAAGCTACCTCCAGGTCTGCATCAATCCACCACTGAACTAAAATTTTGAAATCTTTTAAAAACATGGATCTATTCCCTGCCCACCTCTGAATGCAGGAGGCTCCTAGGATATGCTGCGTAGACTGGTAGACTTTTACCATTCTTTTCTGCCTTCTCGGAATCCAAGCGCCAAGATACTCCTTGGAGTGGTAGTGCGCTATACAAGTGCTGTCTCACTTCACTTCACCACTAGTTGGTGACATGCTTCATCATTGGGTCCCCGCTGGGGTGGCCGAATACCCCCACCAGCGTGCTACAACGCCTGATTACAGCGGAGCGGGATGTGGTGAGTGCAACAATGCCCCAATTAGAATGTGATTATAACTATGTGTGCAGAATTAAACAAATGCGAGAGTGTGGCCTTTACAAAAGTCTTTAATAATGGCCAACCTGCATTGGATTAAAAACAAAGTGGACGGACTACCAAGGTTCTGTGCTAGGGAACCTGAGTACTTTAAATATAAAAAATGGTCAACATGTTTCTGCTGGTTTTAATGCAATTTGCTCAGCATTCGTCAGGACCTATCAGAAAAGTCCTCCGGTGGTGTACGCGCGCTAAGGCGCACCCTCCCGTGAGGCTCTACGTGTGAAAAAATATTTTATTTGACGAGAACACACATTGACATACAATTACAAGTAGTAAGGTCAAATGTGTGTTATCGTTTGTCCTCTTTCTCTCCACAGGTTTTTTTGTATATTCCTGCAAATGGCAGTGAATAACCACAGATACTGACCGTGAAACCATCAAATAAGATATTTTTTCACACGTAGAGCCTCACGGGAGGGTGCGCCTTAGCACGTGTACACCACCGGAGGACTGCAGGTTGGCCATTATTAAAGACTTTTGTAAAGGCCACAATCTCGCAGGAAGAGTCATATTAAACAGATTGCAGACATGGGCAGAAGATACAGGTGTTCAAAGTTTCAGTATGGTCTTAAAGCGGGGTTAGGCACTGTGGAACAAGGGTTAAACCTGGCAATAATTATAGGTAAACATGTAGTAGCAAAAAAAGGCAATTTATTTCTAACATTTGTAGATTTAAGCTCGGCATTTGATTGCCTGAGCCATGAAATTCTATGGGATACATTGTCACAATTAGGTATCGAACCTAACATGTTGAATTTTACTGCATACTCGCACCCTTTTTATTTAATCTTTAAATAAATAGTGCGGCAACCCATCTCACGAGAGATAAAGAGGACTTTCCCCAAATCAGAGCTGCCCTGCACCTATTTTACTTTACGTGGACGACGCGGTAATCATGGCCAGGACCCAAGTGGGCCTCCAGAGAGTGCTTATTACCTTTTCAGACTATATGGGCGCCAGAGGCCTAAAAATTTATATTGGCAAAACTTTTAGTATGTGCTGTACAACAAAGAGAAATGTCCAGTGCAATACTTTTTTTTAGCAAAGTCAAAGATAGAATCAACTAATACTTTCTTCTATTTGGGGATTAATTTTAACAAGAAGGGAACATGGTCATCAGCTGCCAACACAAGGAAATTAGCCTTTTCCCGTGCAATTGGGGCGGTACGACACTTTGCAATTAAATTGGGGGGGTCGACCAGAACATATTTTGATGGATATTTATAAATCCAAATGTGTGTCCACCATAACATATGGAGCTGGAATATGGGGGATTGCAGATACCCGTGACATCCAATCATGTGAAAATGCTTTCCTTCGGTATTTATTAGCTGCTCCTAGATCAACCTCTACATATGTATGCCACAAGGAATTAGGCATGGTTTACGTCACAGACCTCATAAAAGTGAGTCCTGTCTTGTTGTGGCACAAGATATGGACCTCGGATGATACTGAACTTAATAGGGATATAATTCTGGATTGTCTAAAGCTCCAGAGGGCTCTAAAAATTGACTGGTTTATATATATTAAGGGCTTCTTAAAAGAGATTGGACACCCCGAATATTTTGATTCCCCGATTTCTCTAGCAACAATTTCAAGAAAAAAGTTGAAAGAAATTTGCCTCCTTTTGCTAGAGAATAAACAATGGCAGCTAGAGGGTAAAAAGGCCTCTGTTCTGGAGAATCAAATATTCTTGTAGGGACAGGGAATTCAGCAATATCTAACCCTCACCCAGTGTAGTTACACTCGGATGCTACTAACACGTTTTAGGGGGCGGGGAGTTTCTTTAGATTAATTACATTCCCTGGAGCCAATACCTGGTCTAAAAACCAGATTTTGTGCCCCTGCGACGATATATCACAACAGTTGACGATACATTGTATCCTGTTTTGTAATTTTTATTCGTTGCCCAGAAAAAAATATTTTATGCTTTTGTTGAAGAAATGGGGCCTGAGACAATGTAGACCCGCCTTATTGAAACTCCAAATGTTAGAAGACGAGATGTCCATTTATTTAGTATCAATGTTTTTAAAAAGCTCAATTAGATGCAGACTAACAATGAATTGAAGTTTTAAAAGAACTGCACCTTGGTACCCTGGTACTGCTTTGTTTTAAATGAATTTCTTTTTAATTTTTAATGATGAGTAATTTCTAATGTTTTTATTGTGTATTACTTGTGCTTTTGTGATTTTTTTAAATTGAAATCGAATAAAGCTTTCTTTGACTTGACTTGACAAAAACCTACTTTTTCAGGTCAATCTTCAATGTTTTAAAAACAGGGTTTCATTGGCTAGGGCTAATTGGAAGGACCTGGGGCCCTGCCTTGCAATAGAGTTTTAAGCTGATCAATGTGTGGCTTTAGTTTTAATATTCTTGAGGGGCTAGATTCATCTCCAAAAATCTGGAACCACGGTAAAGCAATGATTTAGCACAAGATAGACAAGAAGTTTCATTGAATTCCAGTAAGCATACCCAGCAAGAGCACACTCCACTTCAGAGAAAATCTGGACATGAACTAGCAGAATTATGGTGGAAAATCCAAAGGCACAGTCCACTCACAATAGGTGCCAGATTTGAAACCACTTTGGCATCAAAAGAAACAGGACTGCTCTTTGCCTATAAATGACTGAATTATTATCAATCCCTTGTCTTCTGTTCCCAGGCACAGTCCTACCTACAGGAGGAAGAATCTAGGTTCAGAAGATAGGCAACCTATTATTGCCTTTAATAACATTACATTCCTGGCTTTGCCCCTCACCTGGATCTATAGCAATATAATTAACCTATTTACCTAGGTCACAGTCTTTTCTATACATCAAAACACAGGAATCTATTTCAAGCTCTAGATGGATAGCTGGATTTCTAAACATTTGTGTGACTTGGTTTCATATCCCAGGCAATTGGGTGTTTAACCCGCCTTGAGGTTTGACCCCTTTTCATGACTAGGGTGCAGGCACTCTAATCCTCCCCTCTGCTTTTTATATAGGCATGGGTGACCTTCCAATGCAAAGCTGCAAGCTTCATGGCCTCTCCCATCACGTTCATCCCCTAGGTATTTGAAGTTGCATCAGGGTTTAATCCTGTATTTGCATCTTGGGGTCCTCTTTAGTTGGGGGAGGAGTAGAATGTGAGGTGGGGGTGGGGGGGGGGGGGAGGGGTTGGGGGGGTAAAGTGGTAAATGAGGAGCGTCTCTAAGCATTCCTAATATTTAAGGTTTGGGATGCCATTGTCTTGCTACAGCTGGTTAATAACTTTCTCAATCCCACTCAGGTGAGCAGGTTTGTTAAGGATGGGGTCTTTATTATGTGGGATTTAAAAGGAAATGAGTGATAGCTCAACTACACTAGTTTTTTTGTTGCCCAGAGCATCTGATGGTACAAGTTGTCTTCAGATCATTGTATGGCAGGTACCAGTGGTTCTTACGCTAGTAAGAAAAGTAAAGGTGAAAGGAGGCACGCCTGTCTGATTGCCGATTTACCCTCCCTTTGTTTTAGCTGCAGCGCAAGAAAGGAAACCAACTTTTTCTCCTTGCTTAAAATGGCATTCATTAAGTCAGTGACAGGTTCTCCAAGTGTGTTGCATGAGTAAAGTGTTGAGCTCTTTTTATTCCTCTTTGTCAGGATTTGCAGAGTATCGGTCTTATGGTCAGACCAGTAGAGCCGATGAAGTCAGGAATTTCTAGCTCAACCGACTCGGACCAACCTGACACTGTCCAATTTGAGAATTACTCAATGCCAACCAAAGCCTTGGGACATCCCGTTTGTTTCCAGTGTCAATTCCTGGAACATCCACATTACCCATTGTTTGCAATTATTTGCTCTAATCTAGACCTCTTTGGAAAAAGGCCTTAATTGGCCTCTGTACACTCTACAATGCGCCCGCTAGACTCGTGGGGAGCGAAAGTTTGTGTAGAAACCTTAGATCAATTTCAGTTACTCATCTTATGAGCCCTGATGAAGTTCTCATTGTGAGAACGAAACGCGTTGGCTGACTATAAAACTCCTGTCTTGTGAGAGTTAACCGTTTGAAAATAAAGACTTTCTTTGAAACATTACTATTGAATTTCTGAACTTCGTTACATGGCGCACGCCCAACCCCTGCTTTGCTTAGGATCTGCTCCACAGAGGCATCACTTGACGGCTATGCCAGGGCTTGCTGCAAAAGGACTTCTGATATATCTGAAAGTAGCGTGAGGTGCGAATGAATCAGTCTCCCGTTAGAGAATCTTTACTTGCCAATTTCTACCTTCAATTATGCTTTCTTTTATTTTATTGTAGCAGCATCCCGCAGCAACTGTCTTTACATTTAGGATTTCCCTGCTGCCCAGAGTTTGCGGGAGGATGCTGTGTTAAGATTGGAGTAGATTTTCAAGTATTGATTCAGAGTCTTTTATTTTCGCTGCCTCTAGTTAGAGAGTGCCTATCCTTTGGGTGTGGCCGGCAAGATGAGCGACCGGGTGTGCTAAGTAGGAGCTCCCGGCCCCCCTGCATTATCCTGTACCATCCTCCCACCCACTGAGGCCCCAGACCACTGAAATGCGTCCACACCTCAGGCAAACTCTGATGGCTCGGCCAGGCTGCCGCAGCAGTGTGGAAGAGCGAGTGCGGCCTCAGGACATCCGGACAGCCATGAGCAAGTGAGCTCCTCCTCTGGCCCCAGTATCAGTCATGATGGAGGCCTTCTATCGGCTGCTGGAACAGCGGAAGAATAATGGCAGTATCTGAGCACGGCCCCACCAGAAGTTAGGGTCGCTTGGTGGCCTTGCAACCTGCCTACAGACGCTGAGGCTCCTGAGGCGCGCTACGGCCTGGGAGTACTGCGCGGCGGCCTTTTAAGGGCTGCGACTCACGGACTTTCGGCTGAGGTTCAGGGGCCTGGAGGCTACAGAGACCATGTGGGCCGCGGCCCACTCCGGGGCGCCTCTTGAATCATCGGAGGCAGGACTAGAGTGGTCAATCCAGCTCCTCTGCAGGGCTACAACTGTGCCAGACGCTTGCGCTGCTTTGCCCGCGAGGTGGCCATGCAGTGTCACCCCCCAGAGCTTGCAGTGAAACCCGAATACCCAGGTGCAGGGGGGAGATACAGGGCGTGCCCCTGGAAGTAAGGTAACCAAACACCCCCCTCCCAATCCTGGTATCCTGGGGCCTTAACATATCGGAGACATAGAGGGAGGAGATGGCAGCGTGTTCCATGATGAGCTGCACCCCCGCTCCCCCAAACTGGAGATACTTGGGAACCTCTCTCCTTTTATCACCTCCTTCTACTGAAAAGACTGTTGCAGCAGAGGGGGTCCTCAGAACGTGGAGGGTAAAGGCAGCCAGTGTTCCACCTCTCCCAGTCTTCTTGTGTAGTACGTCCGCAAATTAAGCCTGCATAGTGATGACACTTGCCTATAAGAGACAGATTTGCGCCGTTAAGGGAGCCCCTCGATCTGAGGGGACATAGTTTTTACTTGATTGAACAGGACAGTGGTGCCTAAAACTTCCTGTGTCCAAGTAAAAGATAGGTAGGAGTAAGCTTAACTATGACACGCCCACAGTCCTGAGCTAGGGCATAAACCAGAGTGACTTTAACCCCCCCCCCCCATCCCCCCCACCCTTCCTGTAGGGCCCAACCATGGCCAGAGACAGAGCACCTCATGGACCGCAACAAACAAATCAATATACTGCAACAGGCACAGCTGGAGGGCAGTCGCCCACTTCGGAGGAGAGGGTGATATGGAGGCATCTCAGGGACCTACTGGCACACATAATCCGTGGCTATTGAGACTTCCAGTGCAAATTTCCAAGTCAAGATAGACTACATCGCTCTGGACGTAAACCTCCTTTGAAAAGATCTCTGCAAAGTTGCAGACAGATTTAAAGTGACAGAACAATACATTGTCCAGATGCAGGAAGACCCGTCATCTCTTAAGGCCACAGTAACAACCCTTAAGACACAGACACAGAGATTGAAAGCACATGCAGAGGATGCAGATGGCCAAGCCCGGAGGTGTAACCTATGCTTTATGGGATTCCCTAGGGAGTTGGAGGGCACTGCCCCGGAACTGTTATGTTATGTTATGTAAAAGTATTTGTAAAGCGCAACTACCACCTGATGGTTTCTTGGCGCTGTGAACATGTAAAGACAGATCGGAGGGGGACTTAGTTGTATGGGTTTTGAGAAGGGACCGGAAGTGGGGGTAGGAAACAGTAAGCCTAAATTCTAAAGGGAGTGCATTCCAGAAGGAAGGGGCCAGGAAGGAAAATCTGAGCCCACCATGTTTCTTGCGCTTGAAAACAGGGATATTGAGTAGGGCTAGATGAGAAGAACGAAGATTGCGGGAGGGAACATAATGATGAAGAAGGGAAGAAATGAAGAGGACCAAGGCCAGCTAGGGCTTTCAAAATGATACAACCTAATTTAAAATAGCAGCGTTCTGCTACCGGGAGCCAGTGAAGGGTCTTCAGGAGGGGGCGCACATGCTGGTGTCTAGGTTGATGAAAAATTAGCCGTGCAGCTTGATTCCGGACCAGCTGAAGGCGGTACAATTGGTAGGAGGGAATGCTGGCGTAAAGAGAGTTGGCGTAATCAATTCTAGAGATGACCAACGCCAAAAGGGTCAAGGTGAGGGCACAGGTGGTGAGGAAGCGTGCAATTTTTCGAATTTTGCGTAAATGAAAAAAACTAGAAGAAACTACAGCATTTATCTGGGGCTTCATCGAGAGATCGTTACTGATGATCACCCCAAAACTTTTTGCAGAGTTTGTGGGGAGGGGGGAAAGGCCCAAACTTGTTGGCCAAAAGTGAGGCCTCCAGGGGTTAGAGGCACCCCCGATAAGAACCAGTTCGGTCTTATCGGGGTTAAGTTTGAGGTGGTTTGCCCCCATCCAGTCACTGATGTGGCATAAGGTAGACTGAAAATTATAAGCAGATTGTTCAGAGGGGTTAATATCAAAAATCAGCTGAATGTCATCCGCATAATTGAATGCGGTGACCTTGCTGTTTCGTAGGGACTGGATAAGAGGGATCAGGTATAAATTAAAAAGGAGGGGGGAGAGAGAAGAGCCCTGTGGGACACCACATGTCATCCCAACTTTCTCTGCGGAGAACTGGGAGAGACGAACGGCCTGGTAACGGTTGCTCAAAAAGGAGCAAACCCAGTTAAGGGCCGATACCTGGATGCCGGCCTCCCTGACACGGTCGATCAGAATCTTATGGTCGACGGTGTCAAAGGCGGCCGACAAATCCAGGAGTACCAAGGCCTGACTGATGTTAGAGTCGGCTCCCCACCGCAGCTCCTCCATCACGGAGAGAATGACTGACTCAGTGGAGTGGGCGGGTCTAAAGCCCGCCTGTTGGGAATCGAGGAACTGTGAGCGCTCAATAAAGAGGCTCAGGGAGTTGGTGACATGGGACTCAATGATTTTACTAAGATAGGGGAGTAAAGAGATAGGGCGAAAGTTACTCATAACTGAGGGATCTGCGTTGGGTTTTTTGAGGATAGGTACCACCTTGGCGATTTTAAAAGAGCTGGGAACCAAGCCCAGTTTAAGGGAATTATTCAAGAGTGTCAAAGGGGTAGAAGGGCAGGTGGAGAAGGCCTCGCGCAGAACATGAGGGGGACAGCAATCGGTGGGGGAACCAGAAGCCACTTTATTCAGAAGAGTCAAAAACTCAACCTTTGTGATTGGGGGAATCCGAGTGATCACTTGGGGATTGGGGGTGCCTAGGGTGACAGCAGGAGAGGGGGGGTCAGGGGTGGCAGGGAGGCAGATGCTATGTTTAAGTTTTGTTATTTTATCAATAAAAAACTGATTTTTATCAATAAAAACCTGATTTAGGGAGTCGCAGAGCTCCAGGGAAGGGAGGGGTTTAATGGTTACCCTTTCTGGATGTGATAACTCCTCAACAATAGAGAAGATGTCTTTGGCTTTAGAGGCTGAATCAACAATCTTCTTTGAAAAATAGACAGTTTTTGCTTGCAGGATGGCTAATTTGTACTCTGAGCTGGGACGTGAATGCCGACTTTTTGTCAGCGGCATAGTCACGACGCCAAAACCGCTCAGCCTGTCTAAGTCTGAGCTTCTGGTCTTTAAGTTCTTCAGAGAACCATCTTTGTGCACCGTGAGGACGTTTGAGTCTAATCTGTTTGAAAGGGGCTACAATGTCACATGCTGAATCAAGCCAGCAATTTAGGCCGGAGGCCTGGGCGTCTAAAGAGTCACAGTCAGGGGGGGGGGAGAGGCTTTGAGCAAGGATACGAATTCACTAAGATCAGCTTTATTCCAATTCCTGGCTAAGAGGTTGCCCTCAAGTGTCCGAGTAATGTTTGACCCAATGGTGAAAGAAAAAGTAATGATGAAATGGTCCGACCAAAGACAGGGGAGAATACAGGGAGTGGAGATATCTAGGTTAACAGTCCATACCTGGTCCAGTATATGGCCTTTTACATGGGTAGGCGATTTGATATGTTGGCAGCAGTTAATGCCTGTCAGAAGATCAGAAAAGGCCAGTGAACACGCACTCTCTTTATCATCAGAAGGCCAATAGTTAAAATCTCCCAGGATTAAAACTTTGGAGTTGTTGATAACCAATTGGGAGAGCAGGTCACCAAACCTAGATGGAAAATTGGGCATATACTGAGGGGGCCGGTAGACCAGAACACAGAAGAGTGGTACAGCTGGAGATTCAAGTTTGAGGACAAGACAATCGACCGAGGTAATATCATCCACAGCCAATGAGGAAAAGCGGGTGGGGTGCTTGATGATAGCTGCCACCACACCACCTGGTTTGCCTGAGACCCTGTTGGCCCGGAGAATGTAGTAGCCTTGCGGGGTCGCAGCAAGAATGTCCGGGGAGGATTCCTCATTCAGCCATGTCTCGGTGATGAATAATAGGTCGGTTTGTCAGAGTCCAGTAGTTGAAATATTTCCAGCTGGTGCTCGGGTAGGGAGCGAGTATTCAGATAACATACAGTGAACTCAGAGTTAACACTAATTTTAGTGGGAGAGGGAGAGGGATCCGGGCACGGCGGGGTACTTGGAAGGGATTCCATGGCCAGAGGAGAAGCGACCTCTGGAAAAGTCCGTCTCGGACAGAGCAGCCCCAATGAGTTGAGTCTGGACTGAATGGTGGTACTGAGGAGCCAGTGGGCATGCAGGAGGGTCAAATCGAGGGCCGAATACCTGGTAGAGAGGGCAGAGTGGGGTGCCCCTTGCCACGGCCGGTCGCGGACGGGCACAGACGGGCTTACATTAGGCGCACCTTCGACGCGCTGTCGGCGCCCCCGCTGCGCTCATCCGCTGCGCGGCCGAGTAACCATCTCTCCCATATAGCGACCCAGGAAGTGACGCAGCAGGGGGGAGGAGTCGCGTACCTCCGTTCAAGCGGCACGAAATCGCCGTGACGGACCAGGGACCGATAAGGTAAGTGCAGAGAGGGAGAGGGTATTTTAAAAAACAAGTTTAGCACCAGAACACAAAATAATACAAGACACTAGAAGTTAGCCGGTTTTTAAATCAACCTCGCTAACGCTCGCATTCAGTTAAAAGTAATAGCATGACTCGCCAACCAGCTTCTGGCACACACTGCTCACACCAGTGCGGCGTTCTGACTGGCGGCTTTGTAGGCAGCAGGGGGGAGGAGTCGCGTCCCTCCGTTCAAGCGGCACGAAATTACTGTGACGGACCAGGGACCGATAAGGTAAGTGCAGAGGGGGAGAGGGTATTTTAAAAAACAAGTTTAGCACCAGAACACAAAATAATACAAGAAACTAGAAGTTACCCGGTTTTTAAATCAACCGCGCTAACGCTCGCATTCAGTTAAAAGTAATAGCATGACTCGCCAACCAGCGTCTGGCACACACTGCTCACTGTTCCTGGAACAATGGCTCAAGGAGAAGATCTCTAGGACTGCTTTGTCCTGGGTGTTTATGGTGAAGAGGGCACACCACTCCTTGTCACTGCCCCCTCACTCCCCGGACAATTATAGCAAAACTCCTTCACTAAAGGGACAGGGATGCCATCCTCAGTGAGGTTAGAAGACAGGGGGACCGGAGGTTGTACTACTGTTTATTCATATCTTTCCTGATGACACCCAGCTGTTCCTGCAACAGAGGCAGACGTTTGCAGGTGGTAAAGCAAAAACTGAAAGCCATGGGCCTTACATAGATGCTGTACAACCCCGTAAAATTGAAGGTACTTCACGATGGGTGTGCACAATTCTTTACCAACCCGGAAGAGGTATGGGACTGGCTCGAGATCCATGGCGAGGGAAGTTCCCTTGGCCAGAGTCCAGAGGATGACGCGAAGTAGTCACAGAGGAGATGTCAAACTCGGACAACGCAATGCCCGCAGACAAGGCAGAGACGGAGAACGACTTCCAGTGCCCGAGTGGTGGGGAAACAAGACGGAACCCTGGACTGTAATCCTAGATGCAGAAGAGAGAGGACGCCAGAGCTTTTGGAGAGGCAGTCACCCCAGCAACATCGGCAGATAGTGGATCAGAAGTAGTAGACGGCACACCTCGGGGGAGGTTTGTAAGAAATAAAATAAAAAAATTAAAATAAACACCTTCCATGTGTCCAGAACTTGGACAGACAAGGGCGGAAGGTATGTGGAAGTACAGGGATAATTGGGCAGGACATCCTTCATACTGATTAGGGTCTACGCACAACCTCGCCTTCAACAACCAGAACAGTGCTGAGAGACAAGATCCAAGCTATCCAGGTCCGTAAAAAACAAAGGGAGGCTGCGGAGATAAAAGACCTGGAAAAGCGGATCCAGGCCCATGAGAGCTGCCCCGGAGCTCGTACTGATCCCCAAGTTGTGTGTTCCCTCAAGACACTCCGGCGGGAGTACTGAGATATGGCCAGAGGTGCGTTCCACAGTCAGTTATTGGCCAGACTACAGTCTTTATGCTGCAGAGGACAAAGCAGGAAAGTTGCTGGCTTGGCTAGGTAGATGAAAGGCGGGTTCTCACTGGATCCACAAAATCGTGGACAGTGGGGCCCCCCTCCAGACTGACGTTGCCACTGCGGAGGCCTCTGCTGGTTACTATGCCTCATTCTGTAAGGCCCACCAGTTGGCAGATGTACTTAGTAAAGTTGAATACTTGGCCAGGATGGACCAACCAGTGATGCCTCCGAGGATCAAATGGCACTTAACAGCGGCATCACCCTAGAAAAAATCACAGCCACCACTGTCAAACTAAAAACGGGAAAGATGTTGGGCTAAATGGCCTCCTGATGGAGTTTTTTTTTTAAGGTTCTCAAATCTGCTAACCCCCTATAGACAATGGAATGCTACCACCGGATCAACAATGCTCAACCATTGTTGTGATTCATTAACAGGGTAAGCCTGAAACTCACCGCGGCTCCTACCAGCCCATCTCACTGCTACATATTGAAGTGAAGGTACTGGCTACTATTCTTTCCCCCCCGACTCCCGACTGTGATCTTCCTGCTTATCCACAGAGAGCAGTCTGGCTTTATAGCAGGTAGGTCTATGAGGCTTTAGCTTCGACACCTACATAACTAGATGTCAGAGTGGCATTGAGAGGAGACCCCTGTATTTTCTTAGCATTAGACATGGAAAAGGTGTTCGATGCCCTACATTGGCCTTTTATCAACGCTTTGCAAGTTTGGTTTCGGCCCGCCACTTTCAACAATGGATCGCCTTGCTCCAGCAGGCCCCTACAACAGCTGTCCGGGTATATGGGGCCCCCCCATATTGCGGCAGCGATTCATTCGCACAGAGATATTCAGGAGTTCGAGATTTCAGCGGTGATCAGGGAGAAGGAAAATAATCTCTATATGCTGACATCTTGTTATATGTCACTGAAGCCGACACTACTATACCCATGATGCTTACCATCTTCCAGACCCAGGGGGCTCATTCAGGCTATCATATTAATGGGAATAAGTTGGTGCTTTGCCACTCCTAAACCCCTCTGGACCAAGCTGGTCTCCCTCAGGCGCTCCAGTTGGTGATCGAATGTTTCCAATATTGGGGTGTGTATGTGACACCACATCAGGAGCAATGCTACACCAGAAACTACAAGAGAATGCTTTTCAGGAAAATGCAGAACAGTGGCCTACGCTGCCCCTCACACTGCTGGGTAGAGCTGCAATGTACAAAATGATTACACTCCCAAAACTAGTATAGGTCATGCAGAATACAGACTACCCACTCCCTGTATTTGTTAAGATGGAGACTGATTTGCGCTCCTTGCTGTGGTGTTGTAAACACCCTAGATTCGCCGTCTCCACGCTCCTACACAATCCTTACAATGGGGGTATTGCAGTCCTGGACGTTTGGGCTTAGTACTGGGCAGCGCACCTGGTGGCGGTAAACGATTGGGTGTTCGCCCCTTAGGACTTGCACATTGGAACACAACCAATTCACTAGCTGCTTCAACCTCCACTTCCTCTATGGGCGAAAAGGGATTCAAAAATTGCTAAAAGGATTTTGAACTTGGAATCTACTGGGGATCTTACATGTAGGGGATATCCTGAAAGGGGACGAGCTGGTGTCGTTTGCTTCTCTTCGGCGAGAATACTCTATGCACAGCAACCAATTTTTTTTAAGTATGCTCAGCTGCGGCATGCCAGGCGGGCAGAGGGCATAAAGACGCTGGACTTACCTGAATCCACCCCATTGGAGGATCGGCTGCTGCAAGAAGAACTGTCTTCCAAGGCCATATTTCTCACGTACAAAACCCTGAACAATACGCTAGACAGACTGACCAGATTGTTGACCAGACTGTGGTAACAGTGGCGCCTAGAGGTGGGAGACCTGGGAGGCCTCTTTGATGCACCAGAGGGAGGTGGCAATAAAATCTCACCTGCGCTTGATACAACTGAAAATATTTTATCAGGTCTATGATGGAGATCGGCTACACCAAATGGGAAGGGCGGCCTCCCTGGCCCTATGTCTGATGTGGGTACGAAAGGGGTTCCTACATACACACATTATAGAGCTACACGGCCATTCGGACATACTGGACATGGGTGACGAGAGAACGGAGTAAGGTGGTGGGTGAAACCATTCCTCTTTACCCAAAGTACCTACTGTTGGGAGTGCTGGGAGATGTCAACATCCCCTGCTGACTCGCGTTACTTCGGTCGACTTTGATGACACGCGTCTATCTTTACAGGTATGCGTTCGCCGGGCGCTTTCTTTACCTTTACATCACACACGCTTAAACCAGTACACCTCGGATGTTCGGCTGCATCTCAGACCCTTGTCTTTTCTGTATAATTGCACGACGCATTCAATCACGAGCACTCTGAACTTTTATAACTTCTTGAGCGGACCACAGTCGTTCACACTCGTTTTTCACTCTCTATGTACCTCGGGCACTATCCGTTTTATTTCCACTTCACCTCCATTATTACCTGAATAAGTCACCCTATTCAGTACATGCTGCATCATTTATCACTGGAGATGTTTAACAACCAATGTGTATGTTTAAGAATCATGTTCACGCTGTACTCCTCATTACATGTTAATTTTGTTTACACTGTACTGGCTTAAGGGATCCCTGCTTGGATCTTGGCTTGTGCTTATTACTTTTATAGGACTACTATCCCCTGACGAAGATTCTTATGACTCGAAATGCATTGGGATTAAAAAGAAGAGATAGAACAACCACATGTGGAAATGTGAAACATGTCTGATTGTGCATACCCTGTTATGAGATGTATCATGATGATTAACTACATGGATTAATAAATCCGGATTACTTTCAGACAAAGAGGAATTTATTTGTGTTCAAAGAAATTCATTTAGGTCCACTGGGACCATCAAAGGAGTGCAATTGAGGGACACTAAGTACATGCCCTTAGTGCTACTAACTTTGTTGAACTCTACTCCCCACCTGCCAGGGGGGGATACCCAGTTAGCACCCAAGTTTTGAAATGCATGTTTAAGCACCATTACCTGAAGTCACCTAGTGTGCCCCACTTTTATAATTTTTCGATTGCAACATCCCCAGGACACAACTTATTTTTTATAATTTAGGGCTGGTAGTTGCCAAGTGAGACGTAGCACCCCACGGGGGGCACCTGAACCACTGGCATTGCTGGAATGGAAGAGAAGAATGGACTTATACATGGTGGATGAAAGGATCACATACAAAAGTCGGGGATACCACCGCAAATTTCACATGGTGTGGAAAAAAGTGGTTGCAATACTACGACATTCATATTTCATTGGGAGCTGCGACTCCCTTGACAGAATTGTACTGTGGTGTTCTGTGGGAGCGGTATGGTATTCATCATTGTGATTTCTTCTGGATATGCTAATGTCAAGCAATTGCCCCTTGTGCCTGAATGGATGGGTGCGGGAGTGCCTCCTACAGTGTTTGTTGTTTTATTGTTAGGTGCACGGTCTGCGCTTTATTGCACTGTTTGCTGAAGTATTTTTGGAAATGCTGACAAACCAAAATAACAAACTAAGATATTTTTTTTAAAAAGGAGAGTCTTCTCTCCTGGAATCAAGAGGTCCAAGTCAATCTGTATATTGACCGGGCATCATCCGAAATAAGACTATACAGTTGAAAATTCTAGGAAGAAAGCCAGTTTGTTTCTGGAAATAGTCTATTCAAGATTCTGTGCCATTGGTGAAAGATAAGAAAGTATAATCGGACTCTTTAAAAAATGCAGACGCCTCCATGGGTAAACAATTCTTATCTGGCTGGAGGTTTTACTCTTCCTCCATGGGTCTACACCATAAAAATGAAGGCTCTTGTGTCTTTTGCATATATCAGAACGTCAATATACTTAGGTCTTTGAGTATCATTTAGGCCACTTGTTTTGGCGAGCTGGGAGTTCCTTCTCAGTCAGCACTATAACCACAATATCCTGCCTAGATTCGATTGAATCTGGCTTTGGTTTTACACGTTTTATTCTATGAAAATCTAAAATCTTGTGTGGGTGTTTCCCATAATTCATGGCCGTGTCTGACTGCTACAGACTTAGGGCCTTTGGTTTCGAAGATCAACTCCAAGTGCTGTGACTGCTGATCTTGCAGGTTGCATTGAGTCGCATATGGCATATGGTTAAAAACTTAAATCTCTTTGGTAATTTTTTATTTAATAAAGTATGTGACAATAAAGATCCACATGGTGGTAACCTTTATTAGTCCTTTCATTCCCCCACTCTTGCACTCTCTCTCCTATAATGGCTACATTTTCTTTCAGCCATGTTCCCATCCGAACACATTTATTAGCAGGTCTTGTGTGCTAATTATACCCAGGTGAAATACAGAGCTAAAAATGGCAATTTTAAAGGGCAAGTCAAATTACCAGTCGTCTAGATATAGGGTCTATGTCAGACAGAAAGTTTGAAGAAGAATAGAAATCAGAATAATATAAATGACCAGTATCAGATGACTGAGATTGTACAAGTTGTAGAATTATTGCATTTGTTCAATAATTTTCAACTGTTCTATTGACACAATCTTGATCATAACAGCCTCTATAAACACGTAGAACACTTTTCCCAAAAGGTGCGGGCACTTTTAGTCATATGAACAAACAACTACATTTCTGCAATATTCACGAACTCCCACCAGACCCCATTTACTACATCTGAAGGATAAGCCTATTTGGGGACATGAAACTCAATTGAAGATAATAGTCATTTGTTCCACATTTTTTATGTTTTCAAAGGGAGCAGAAAAGTGATTACATTTTTTTCTCCACTCATGTAAGCGCTCAAACCACGTCTTTCACCATCGTAAGCATACATTCCACATTCGCCTCTCCTAGTCTGTGCATAGAGCGCGCATTCACCATCGCTTCGGAGGGCATAGAGTCCACATGCCGCACCTTCCCGGTTCGTAGTCGCATGATCTGCATTAAACATTAAACTAGGACTGGAAATGAACTACAGTCTGATATCATCGACCCCGAACTTTGCCAGGAACACACTAGTGCCATCACTGTCAGAGCACGGCAATCTCCAGGCAGAGAGCAAAGTCTAGCATACGTGTGCGAAAGGTGAAGGCAGAGGAAAAGTTGGGAAACACTTCTGATGCTGCCATGTTAACTAACTGGGCAGGGCCACGCGGTCACAATGACCAGGCCATACAGGTACTATTACAGGCCATAAAAAAGAAACTAACCCACTAAAGTTCAGAGCTGCTTAAATGTCGGTAGATGTGTGGAATTTTATGATATCAGAGTGACATGTAAGATCTTGGGCTTCCAGGAATCACTGAGCGAGTTGCTCCTTGGCACGATCAGGAGATTCCACATCGCTGCTGCAACGTCAATAAAGCAATTAAGAAGAAATTACTTGTGTGCACCGGCAATATTTTATTCTGGCGACTTTCAACACGTACTTTCTGTCAGTATCTATGGAGTGGGACACAGTCAGGAGAGGCTATTTGCATTTGACGGTGTACCGGGTTATCTACCTACCACAGAGTTATTATTTACACTATCTTTGATATTTTGAATTGGTCATCTACATTTACTGTATGTACTGTTAAAATATTAAATTCCTGAGTGAGGAATAAGAGTCTGACACAGTTTATTAGTCCAATAAAAGTCAAACAAACTTTCTCCCATATCAATCCTGCTGAAAGCTACCTTTCCACTGGTCCATTACTGCTTTCAATCACTTTTTTATCTCCTGGCTGAAGCTAAATCTTTCCACCCTGTCCTTCACATTCACATCTAACCCTAAACCATTTTTAGGTCTCGCAGGTCTAGCGCTGGAGCGCGCATGCGCTCCTCGCTCTGCGAGGCTTATGGTGATCAATACACTTTCAGAAGGGTACTTTAAGCCCCACCCATCTTTTTGATTAGCTGGCATCATCCTCCATGCTACACGCTTGCTCGCGATTGAAAAGGAGGTTTTAGTCCCTCCTTGTTACCGCCCTGTTCACTTTTGGACCTGCCCACCCAGACTGGATCTTTCACTTGCGGCGTTACACAGTCTCCTTCATTAGCTGGGAAACAATAAAGTTCTCTCACAATGCCGACAGCTTGTTTAAAATGCACCTCGGGCGGGCTCTCTAACCTCGTCCTGGGATCACAGGCAGCGCAGCGTGCTCCTGTTGCCATCTCCCTCGGGTCAAGCCTCGTTATTCACTGCGCCAAGTGTGTTTTTAGTTTGACAATGGCAGCCTTCTCCCTGCGTTTCCTTCTCGAACCGCACAGCAACGGGTTCCTTGGAAAGAAACTTTCCTCACTTCAATGTGGAGTCCCGCAGGGCTCATCGCTGAGCCCTACCTTATTTAATATATATATGACTCCACTTGAAAGAGTGGTCGCCCCCTCGGGGGTGAAGATCATCAGCTATGCTGATGATACTCAGCTGGTGGTGGGCCTCACTCAGCTGGCGGAACAACCTGAGGTGTTACACGACTGCCTGTCCAATGTTTATCGCTGGATGTCTAACTCTGCCCTAAAGCTTAATGGAGGAAAAACTGAGCTGATGCTCCTGGGCAATTCCAGTCCCTCCATTATTGCTAGCTGTTGGCCCCGGTCTCTTGGTGAGCCACCATCTCCCAAGAAGGAGATCAAGTCCTTGGGAGTATGGTTGGAGGAAGATCTGTCCTTAAGGACCCATGCCAAGAAGACCGCGGGGGTCTGCTTCGGTCTACTGAGGTCAGCCCGAAAGGTGTTACCACTGCTTCCTGATCCAGCAAAGAAGCTTCTGGTACATGGTTTAATCCTATCGAGGCTCGACTATGGGAATGCGCTGTTCCTCGGCGCTCCCGAAGCGACCTTTAAAACCCTCCAACAGGTGCAAAACGCAGCGGCTAGACTTCTTATGGATGTTCCTAGAAGACAGTCTGCTGCCCCGGCCCTTAAGACGCTTCATTGGCTCCCCGTGAAGGAGCGGGTGAAGTTTAAGGCGCTATGCACGGCCCACAAAATTCTGCATGGCAAAGGCCCCCCCATCCTTTCTAACATGGCCCGTCCGTATAAGCCCCCACATCTTTTACGCTCGGACCAAAAACATCTGCTGCAGTCAGCGAGAGTAAGGAGAGTTCGATCTGGGGGCAGGCGTTTCTCTGTGCAGGTGGCGACTCTGTGGAACTCTTTGCCCCTCAAGATTCGCTCTGAGCCCAAGATCCTACTATTCAGGAAACTTCTTAAGACCTTCCTGTTTCCACAGTAGGGATTAGTTGAGTCTCTCCTTTTGGTCTGTCTGCGCCGGGATGCCCCAGGGTAAGCTGAGCGCATTATAAGTTTCATATTATTATTATTATTATTACTTTTGTGCCTGGCCAGGGATGGTGGCAGTAGGAATGCCTTTTGGGTGCAAATGAGCCTGTTAGTAGAAGTCTGGGGTAAAAAGCAGCAATCCACTCGGAAATGCGAAAACGATGGCTGGGATGAAGCAAACACCCCGATGAGGGGGGCACGGTAAAGTGTTCCTGCCGGGGCAGCCCCCACGAAGGCAGCTAAATGAGGCGAGGCTGGGGACCGGCGTCTCCCCTTGCTGCACTGCGGTCTCTCGGATGCTGATGGGTAAAGATCCGAGCTCTGTTACTTGTCCCATCTCCTCTCCGGATGTCCCGCGGTGCTGGTCCTGTCACCCCGGATACGATGCGTGAAGTTCGCAACTCTGCGGAAACTTTGGTGGGGTTAGGTGCCCTGTGGGCTGTTCCTCTGCCTTGCCCTGTGCGTCTACCTGTCCCCATGTACTGGCAGGATGCAAAACTCTCTCACGCCGGGTAGGCAGGTCCCTGGCAGACAGCAGATAACTCGGACAGTCCTCTGGGGTGCTTCACTTCTTCTGGAAGACCTCTAGGGTGTCTCAATCACTTTGACAGAGCTGCGTTTTTTAGAGTCTGTGCCAGTTCTAGGTCAACTGTTTTTGTAGCGCGTTTGCAGGATGCTGGATGCTTCGAAAAACTACAGCTTAACCAAGTAATGGTTTGTGAAAGGTTGTGCTCCTTAAATGTGGGCCACTTTTTTGGGGCTGCTCGGTCCTATTTTTGGTCCCAATCCAACCCTGCCTACAGCTGAACAAGAAGGGCTAGGTTTGGATATGCGGGGACTGGTCCACTTTGTAGTGCCTTGTAGGGGGTGTATAGCAGTGCTTGAAATGGAAAAATAAAAAAGTGCAGGTACTCTGTAGCAGAGTACCTGCTTGTTTCTGAGAAGTGCTGGTACTCTCCAAATAAAGGTGTTGCATTTCTCTTGAGAAGTGCAGGGGCTCTCCTCCTCAAAATAAAGTGTAGGTACTCCGTACCGGACAGTACCGACCCATTTAAAGCACTGGTGTATAGTGCTTTCCTCACCTTCAAATGCTTGTGCAAGCAGATACTCGGTTTATGGTGCATGGCAGGGAAATGCTGTTCGGAGGCGTGGCCTGATATGAATGAGTTTGGTGTCGTGTGTGAGGTTAGGTGTCTCACGCCTTAGTGTCTTGTACCACCAGTTCTGCGTGAAGTGTGAAAGGAAGGACCACTGTTGTGTTCAGACCAGGAAATATTGTATCCAGCGAGAGAGTTATTGTGCATTAGAAACAGTCAGGACTTTGTGGCTTCTTGTTATTCTAGATAGTTCCTGGTTACACTGCGCCCACACAGTGTGATACTGGGAACTCTGTTGGTCATATTATCCAAGTGCCCTGGGAGTGTGACAGGCACGTGCTCCACGGCCTTCATGTATGTGGGTGCGTGGCACCGCGAAAGTGAGCACTCTAAAAACCACCCCAGTGTTTTTATACTTACTAATGTGCGTGCGTACACCAAGTGCCACAAAGGGAGCAAACTATGTAAACCAGCGGATAATGTTATCTCAATCGAGGACCTTAGCCTGTGGCTGGAACAATGCTACTGGCATCTCCTTTCATTCTAAACAAAACATGGAGGTCCTTGAACTACACTTGGACCTGTTCCTGGTGACTGGTCCTGTCTCTTAGTATCACCACCTTCACAGAGAGGCCTTCAGGTTCTGGCTAGAGTTGAGGTCCAAATGCAAAAACAACAGTTGATGGACAGAATGCAGAACAATGTCATTCATTCACCCCAGTACAGAGATCTGGGCCTGAATCCATCGCTTTATTTGCTCACCAAGCCACTCCAGTTCAGACATGGCCATATGCAAATCAGGCTTGACCCTGTGCCTCATGGGAGCAGTCCAGACTGAACTGCCAAGCCATGTCTACCATGGACCGGAATGAAGAATCCTAGGACCGGTTTCTGGCTATCAGCCGTCATCAGCCAGGATAGCTTGATTCCAGTGGCGTGGAGAGCACAGAACTCACGTCTGAGCATACCGTCCCACTCGGGGTACCAAATGCAAAAACAACAGTTGATGGACAGAATGCAGAACAATGTCATAGAGTTGAGGTCCAGAATTGGTGTCCACTTAGACTCTGGAGTCCAGAGGATCAGATTAACCTTTCAGGCACTTCTCTTGTGCTGTTGCCAAAAGATATGATCTCAGAATGACATAAGGTATTTCACCTACATTTTAGCTTATTCTATACTTTCTGGTTGATGGTATGGTAAGGTAAGGTATGCTATTCTGGCGGGATGTTGTCTTTCTGCACCCCACCTAGGCTGAGGGAAACGTCTTTGGGTCCCAACTCTCTACAAGTCAAACAAGCATTTGCATTGCAATAGGTCTCACTTTTGTGAGAGTTTGAGCAATCAGCATTATAAACAACAATGCCTTTAACTTATGTTTTGAAAACCTGCAAGCGGTACATAAACACCTTACGAGAAGCAAGGCTGGCAGTAAAAGAGGATCGGTTACTGCCAGCCTTGCTTGTGATAAGCAATGACTACTAGTACAACATAGGTGTTTATGCACCGCTTGCAGGTTTTCAAAATACATTAATAAAAGGCATTGTTAATTACAATGCCAATAGCTCAAACTCTCGCAAATGCTAGACATATTGCATTGAAAATGCTTGTTTTTTTCCCCATCCAACCGCCTTCCTCAAAAGTCCTTCACAGGCCAACACTAAATAGTTTCTCTTAAAACCATGAGGGGGGTGGGGGGAGCAAGTCTTTCCTCCTTCATAACCAATTCTAACACTGCACCGATCCCTTAATTTCCCAGCCATCCACCACCAGGAGTGAGCTCGCCCTTACTTTTCCTTCAGCTTTAATGCAACTCACCACCTACTGCAAAACACTATACATGGGAACCACCTCTCCCTATTCTCCACATGTTCCTACTCCACTCTTCCCTTATAGTGCATCAGACATACCTACTACTATGTACTCTGTTAGGTCAGTTTCTTTCGGATTCATACCTACTTCCATCTCAATTGCATTCTTGAAGGGAATTAATTTGAACATACTTTCACCCCACTATATACTCCACATTCTATCTTAATTCTTGCAACCTGGAATCTGCCTGTGGTATGTTGCAATAACTGCTCTCTATGTTTTTCATACTTCATCTTTTTTCCCCCTATCTGTGCCATGCCCATCTCGTGCTCTTCTTTTTACATTGTGTGTCCATTCCGTGTCATAACTGTCTAGCGCGCTCCATGTTGACCATTCCATTCCTCATGTGGTTTCCTCATTATAGCACTTACTGAACTCACAGTCTAAATCTGTGGTGATCACCGATGCTGGTCCTTATCAGACTCACTGTTCCATTGCTTCTTTTGTGGCAGATTGGATGTAGAACTGCCAACTGCTCGAGAAGGTGTTGCAGGGATCATTGGAAGGGTCTTTAATCTTTCTAATTGACTACCCTCTGCTGACTCTGGTGGTAGTGTTATACGAGGGCAGGGGTTGCCCAAGAATATTTGCCAAGATCTTGGGAAAATGGAGAACTTAAAATGGACTCAACGAAGAAATATAACTCATCAAGTAGTGAAGTCTCCATCTAGAGCCTTCATCCTGGTTGAGGATGAGAATTCCGCTCCTGGAGGAAGTTGCAAATCAACTATTCTAATGTTCGGGGGGTTTGGTGTACATAGGGTCTTGATTGGGTGTCTTATTCAGGCGCAGGCGATTATCTATTTGACTGTCCTGTGAATACTGTTCCCTGCTGTTAAAACAATAAAAAGCTTTAAAAAAGACACGCTCTCCTTGCTTGAGCTCCTTAAGTGCCCCGCTGACTATATATATATTTTTCTTCTTCTTTTTTTTTTTAAGAGAGAAGACCCAGCCACAGTGTTATTTTTTCTTTACTATCCTACAATACATTCAGCAGTAATTTAATCCAGTGTTGTCTACTTATATTCTTGCATTGCTTCCTGTTATTTGCACCTGCCTTTCCACTTGTATCATCATGTAGTGTAACAATTAACCTGAGCCGTTTCTCGAAAACCCAAGTGAACAAAGAATGAAATGGGAAAATTGATTGCTATTGAGAGAAAAACCTTTTGATGTGGAGAGAAAGAAGGCCTCTTAATTTGCTGGATAGAGAAGCACAGAATGTTTTATTCTTCCTAGATGTTTACCTCCAAGAGGAACTGCAGCAGAGAATTATGATAAGTTTAATGAAGCCGCTGTTTGACTTCGATTACATTTCAAAGTTGATTCCGACAGGGTAATGGAGAGGCACACACTTTATACCAGGTACAAAATATTTAATGAACCGACTGAACCTTATTTTGCTACCTTGAAAATGTAAGTGTCGTAATGTGAGTCTTCCCGAATTATAGATATGTACATAAGAGGTCCAATTGTGGCTCATTGTTTTAACAAAAACATTCAAGTGTAACTACTCAGGCACAGGAATTTGTCACTCGGAAATTCCATAGACATTGTTGAAAACGTGAACATGTGTCTATTTCTTCTGCAAAACAGTTATTGAAAACTAAACAACCATGGGTGAAATTAGTTTAGTTCATATCAAATTCTCAAATGACAAAAACGATGACCAACGTAAAGAAAAAATTAATAGTAGTAATTCTCAGTGAGAAGGATTTCATACAAGCTATGAAAAATGACAAGATTCTCAGTTAAACCTTTTGTCTAAAGCAGATGGCCCGGAGAAGTGGGTCTTTACTTCTTCCTTAATCTTGTAGACTAGAAGACAGTGTTCAAAGGTGATGTGGTTTTGAGAGGCAACATTTTTTCTTGCAGAAGCTCTTAGAAGGGATCATCAGCAATTATTAGAAAGTACTTTTGAGTGAAGCTTGCACAACGAAATTGGTAAGAACCATTATTGTTTGTCTTTTATGGATAAAATGATATGGATAATATGATTAACAATTATGATAAAAATCTATCTGCAAAGTGTAAATCCTACATCTTTGAAAATGCACAACACTCCTTTAATACACATTCCTGTTAGAGAAGGACTTGTGCAACATTTGGATATCGATTTTCTTGGGTCTTTTCACGCTATTAGAAGAGTAGAAATATTGACTCGTTGTAGCCAATTATTTTTCAAAATTTGTGGAACTGAAATTTGTCAAAGAACTTACTAAAAATGTTGAGTTGCATTTTCTGAAAGTGTGCTTCTTCAGAGAAGGTTTCCCTGGCTCCTGACAATCGAGTCCAACTGCTTCAAAATGTCTGATTTCTTTCTCACGTTCTGGGATTAAACACAAACACACTTCCTTCTATTCACCATAGAGTATGATTCAAATGGCTACAGCTCAAAGGTATTTGTGTCAGGAGTTTTATTTAAGAGGAGATGCGGGCCTACCATCAAGCACCACATCATACTACTGGAGTTTAACCTATTGAGTTGCCAAAGCATCGAATACCAAGATTGGATTAATGTCCATCTTGGTTATTTTAGCATAATTAGGCAAACGTTGATGTTGATTTGTTCAAAAAAGGCCAAAGAAATGGTTTATTCCAAAGAATAAAAGACTAAGGTGTGGTTTAATAAAAGAAATTCACTAAGGAAGTCTGCTATTGGCAAAGGCGATTTTGTTAAAAAAAAAAAGGGGAAAAAAGGAAACTTTGTTCTATTCGCAAACGTTTATAGGTCTCGCCTAGCGAACGCAGCACATGCGATGCTTTGCCTTGGCGAGACTATTGTTGTGAGCTTGGTGTGCGAAGGGAGACAAACCATATGTGCGCACGGACAGGCGATGTGCACGCGCGTGGCTTCTCTCATACGCGCGTGGCGTCTCCTCTCTGGCGTCTGTCTATAGGGCAAAGTTTACTTCGGCCCTTCGTGGTAATCCTACATGCATGGCGGTTCCTCTCTGGCGTCTGTCTTTAGGGCAAAGTTTAGCTCGGCTCTTTGTGGTAATCCTCTCTCTTGGCCTGCCTCAGGCTCTACATGATTTAAAGTGTGTCAGGAGCTCAGCGGACTGCGCATGCGCCTCCTCCTTGCCCCACGACCCTTTGGCTGATACTGCCGTTTCCCAGCCCCCCTGGGGTGCTGCGGGAATCTGAGGGAAAACCTGAGAAGGGCTGGAGAAGAGCAACAGGCTATAATACTGCTGGGAGGAGTTCAAGGTGGGTGGAAGACGACAAACGAGCCACAGGCGGCGTAGGAAGGTAACAGGAGTTGGGGAGGGAGGCACACTGGGGTAATACTACCCCTTCCAAAAGGGATGTGACAGGGCGAGCTCGGGCTGCGATTCTCCTCTCATTAAATGCAGCTCCCGGGTTCAGCTGTTGTGTTGTGACGCCTGCAGCGAACCTGCATCCTTTAAAGGCATGCAAGAATTCACACGATTTCTGCTCTGAAGCGTATCCAAGAATAGTTGTTCTTTCGGAACAACTCCCTTGGCATTGGGATGTTTCCCATTTCTAGCAGGAAATGCAGCCCGGGATAGACATTCGAGGGGCAGAGGTGGGATTTTCCTAACTCGTATTAACTCAAGACATGCTATGTAGTGGGCACGGGGCTGAGAATACTTTCCAATTCCAAAATATGGCGGTGACGGCATCGGTAAACATTGTTCTTTGTGGGAGAGGTGGAGGAGGCTGTTTGGGGGAGGGGTGTCGCATTGTGGCATAATGAGAGTCTTGGAGCCTCGTGGACTCCGCACCGGTGTCCGAATGCAGCCGGGACTGTAAGTGTTGTCACTTGTAGTGATGCGGATTTGCCTATTTATACAGAATGCACCACACGCGGCCATGCAGCGGGAGAGGCACATCTTCGCTAATGAATCCTGGAAAGTCAGCAAAAGCAAGGCACCCTCTGGATCCTTCGCAGAGTGCCGTGGGAACGTTCCTCCTTAGTGACGCTCAGACGCCCGTGCCACCCACCCTTCACCTCTGGGACAACACACTAGAACTGTTTCCGGTTTGCTTTTCACCTGGTCTTTCCCCATTCTCCTGCCTTCCTTCCTCCTCTGACGCAACCTTACAGCACTTTTCCTTTGCAGGGGCAAGTCACAGCGCGTCCGTTACCTGCACTAATATTTTTTTCTTTTTTTGCTTCCGGTACTGTTGACACCTATGCAAATGCACAGACAGGTTTTAAGCAAGGCTTCGCTGTCTCAGCCTTAAAGACGACCAGTAATATTCCCACACAGCAAGTAGTGTCTGAATTAACATCCACAATGCACTCTCTGCGTTCTGCTGGGAACAGCTAGGTGCTACTGTTTTTGTTTTGAGATTAGTTAGTTGACGCTAGCAAATAATTTGCTGTGTATCTTCTTGACTAACAGAATGAAAAGAATGAGAATTTCTCTGCTTTTGCCGTTTTGAATACGCTGAAGATTACAGCTATTAGTGTAGCCCTGTCAAACGGCGCATATCAGTTTATCGACACATGAAGGCGAAAGCCGTAAGTTGGCCCTATGCGGTTAGGAATTTAGTAGCTGCCGGCCCCCCACATATGCCAGCATCATAGTAGACACATTTATGCACGTTATCGTTATGAAATGAGCATTAGTAACATCTTGTTACTATAGAAACTTTGAATGTTCTTTCCAAATGTGTTAGGGATCAGAGCCTTGTTTGTTGTTAAAGCTGCAATGACTACCAGAAGGGCACATATTACTATTAGTGCTATCAAATACATAAGACCCGCCTCTTTGAGAGTTCTTAGACATAGGCATGCCGGCAGTACAGGCTCCCGCATTCCGGTTTTCAAGACTTTGATGTTCGTAAGTACAAAGTAAAGCTGCCTTCAAGACTGTATTTCTTTCAGATGTTGTAGGTGAGGAGACGGTTTGCCGTGGTCTTTCTGTATTCGTAGCCATTCGCATTCCGAAGCCTGCCTTTGATGTACTGCTGTGTACAGCGGATGGTTGCTGAAACCACGTTTTTGGCAGCACTTCTTACAGATGTACCACTCTGGAGGCAATCCCCTATGCATGTTTTTAACAAAGTGTTCCTTTTTTTTTTTATTCATGCTTTTACGTTTTCGACTTTTAAGGCACCTCCATCTATTATACAGCGGAAGCTGTAGCAAGTGTGATATAATTTGTTTTCTCATTTGTTTCAAGATCATAAAATGTAGCTGCACCCACAACAGATGGGTCAGCAATTGTCTGGTTGCCTTGAGTCAGTAGAGATGTCAAGCCCTATTCACAAAGAGTTAGCTGTGACTTTCTCTTGTAGGACTCTTGTATTATTACTCCTAGGCCAGCATTACAAGGGAGAGGTGTGGTGCAGCGGCCTGAGCAGCGGACTCTGGAGCGGGGTGGTCCACGGTTCGATCGCTCATCATCATGTGACTCTGGGGGCTCTCTTTTAGAAAATACCTGCTGTCGGCGGGAACGCGATCTTGCCGCTAGTCTCCCCCTGCCGCCGTTGCCTTTCCTGACCGCGGCACGGCCGCTGTGAGGGGGGGGGGGTGGGGGGGGGGGACTCCACTTCCCAGCTCCCCTTGCGCCAGGAAGCTGCACACGCCCTGCCCAGCGCCCGGAGGCGCATAAAGTTTGGCGAGAGCCCCCGTGTCGCGGGATCGCGCCGGGAGAAGCCCAGGACAAGGGCGGGACAGTCTGTGGCAGTCCGGGGCAGGACGAGGCTGGGCTGGGCCACAAACCCTGGCCGTCGCTTTTAGGGCCGGTTTTCTTCGAACAGTGAGACATTTAAATACCTCACCTTAAAGACTCAGATTTGCTATATTTGTGTTATACTATTTTATTGCATTATTCATGATAGCTTTCGGATTTTAATGTAAGTTTTGTGGACCCTGCTGACGGTACTAATAATGTATAAACAGAAAACAGTGAAAAAACCCCCAGTGCCTGCTACACTGGATAACTATCTAGTTAAAGTAGTTAAGAAAATTAACGATGATCGGCGATTATCACTAGGCCGTGCCAGTTCCCCGATTCTGTCTACCTCTCTAGGTGTATCCACAATGGATGATAGTTGTGAAGTGGATAATGTGGATGTTATTAATAATGAGGTACCAGTGTTTGCTGCATCCTGCCAGGTCGTGCTGGATGATACCCCTGACTTTCCCGATACACCAGTACAGGTTTCCCCGGTACGTAGCGTAGTTAGAGCCTGTAGGAAAGTACCAACTAGATGCGGGGGTAATCGGAAAAAAAAAAGAGTGGGAACTCCCCCCAAACGTGTAGTAGGTGAGGAGGTTGCCATGGAAAAGGAAGATACTGGTAGACTGAACAATTAGATCTACTGGTTAGCCTTATTGATGCCAAGTTAGAAAGCATCATTAAACCTTTAGTGGCCAAATTAGATCTGATTTCTGCTGAAGTAACTAGATTAGGAGGCCTTTCGGATTCTCACATTGCCCTGGCTGGAAAGCCTAAGATCTTCGAGAAGGGCACAAGAGTGAGTAAAGAGGTAAATACCCCAGTTGAGGGGAGGCATAGTGTTAATGAGACAACCCTACTAGTTAGCCCCCCTAGAATTTGTTAGGGAAAATAAGGCCACCCCAGTGGTTGAGAGTAAAGAAGGATGGACAGAAGTGAAGAGAAGGTGTTTTATCAATCTTCCCCCTGATTGTGCCCCCTATGTGGTCGTTTTAACTAATGTTCCGTCTGTCGAAACTTGTACGACCCAGCCCCAACAAGAAACACATGACTCTTTAAAAAATAAAACAGTTTCTTGGCTGCATAGGCAATGTGGGTTTCCAGTTGCATATTCCGACCAAATTTTAACAACTAGAAGGGTCAACTGGATTGGCAACTCCCCAAAGAATAGCAGGGGTGACTGTGTTATTATCAACTTTAAACACCCCCAACACGCTGCTACTGTTTTGCTAAGAGCAGCATCCTTACCGTTTACTGATAACAGCGTGTGCGCCCGTCCACTTGGTTACTTCTATAGCCATCTTAGTAAAGTCATCCCTACTGATAGTAATAAAACTAGGCAATTTCCATTTATATACCGGCCCGGTTTGGAGATTCCATTGCAAAATCGATTCCATGCCCTAAATAGCCTGGATACTAATGATTGACTTCCCCAGGCTCCCGAGTCCCTCCAGTGTGAGATCCCAGATATAGTGGTAAGTGAGACCAGTGATAATCCTATGGTCCAAGAGCCGATACAGGTGGTCAACTTAGATCTGACTAATGACTTTGGGGCTTTAATTAGTGGAAACCCAAGGGAGGAAGACAGTAGTAATGTGATTATGATACCAGATAGCATTGGGATAAGGGGCAAAGGGATAACAATTGCTAGTTGGAACATTGCAGGATTGAAATCCGAGGGGAACGACCTAGGATGGTTGGATTTTATTAATACCTACGACATACTATGTCTCCAAGAAACTTGGTGCCGGGTAGATGTTAATTTTGAGGGGTTTGTTTCTTACAATCTGCCGGCCCAGGGCACTGGACCAGGGAGAGCTAAAGGTGGTCTTCTGGTACTTGTGTCTATTAATCGCCCGATTGTAGTAAAAAGGTATATAATTGTGGGAGCACATGTGCAAATCCTTTGGTTAATTGAGGACAAAGGACGTACCATTCTACTGTTAAACTACTACAATAACATTTTTGATAGCTCAAGGGTTACAGTAGTACATGATCTGGCAAGTGCCATTGAAAGGTTAATTTTAGAAGTAAATGTTTCTTTTGATTTTATTTGGGTAGGTGATTTCAATACTCCATTATGTGAATTTTCTACTCAAAAAGTCTGTGGGTTCACAAATAAGGCCGGATTTGACGATTTGCATTTCGGCCAGAACAGCTATGGTGAGGCTCTACACTCACTTATGGGCTGCTATGACCTGGAAATCCTGGGTTTTGCCAAAGATGAAAAAGGTGAAACTATTCCTACCTTTAAGAATTGACATACTAGCTCGGTTATTGATCATGTTATTATCTCTTCTAACATTAATTCTAGTTGTGCTGTTCCAAGGATTGAAGAAACGTCAACAAGTGACCATAATTGTATCATCCTCCAAACAATCTTTTGGGGGGAAAGTTTGGTTAAAACCGGTACTACAGTTACTAATGTGGAACCACACAGACCTAATGGAGTAAGACTAAGATGGGCTGGGGACAAAGCCAACAAACTAATCAGCTCCATTGTCAGGGACTGTTTGTTAGATATCACCTCTATCCTTGATAATGGTCCTGACCACAAGCAGGTTTTATTTTCTTTTAATAATATTAATAAATCAATTAATGCCAGGTTCAGTAGGTCAAAAAGCGCCCAGACTAGAAACGGCCCCGGCTGGATTGACCATATATGCACTACTTTATTAACTGAATTAAAACACGCACTCGCCAAAAGGCCGAGGGATACTTATTATATAAGTAATCTAAGATCAGAATATAAGCTGGCTTTAAAAAGGAGGAAGAGGGAGTTACAGGAGTTGGCCTGGGATTTTCTTAATCAAGCTGCTGAATTATCTAACAGTACTCTGTTTTGGGCTACTGTTAATTCTCCCTTTTTGAAAGAAGATAATATGCCAGAATTAACCTTGAATGTCCCGAGTGATGGCTGGGTTGCACATTTTTGAAACATTTTTGATTCAAATAATGGTGCAGATTTTAACTCTAGTAGGTGGGTTGTTTTACCTTTGGAAATCTCGGTTAGAGAGGTGGAACTTGCCATATGTGCTAGTAAGGGGGGAAAGCCCAAGGCCCCAACGGGGTGCCCGTTGATGTCTACAAAGCAGCCCCTGAGATGTGGAGCCCTCTTTTGGCTATCGTTTTTAACGCTGCAATATGTACCGAGACACCCATATCATGGGGGGAATCTATTATCATCCCAATACACAAAAAGGGCAGTCGATCTGATGTAAAAAATTACCGCCCCATTTCCCTTCTTGACTCCTCAGTTAAGATCCTGAGTAGAGTCATGCTGGCTAGGCTAGAGGAATGGGTCGAGCAAGAGGGTATTCTTGCCGACAGCCAGTATGGATTTAGAAAGGGTCGGGAACACTCGACCAGTGTATTAACCTTGATTTACTGATCGGGAAATACACTGAAGCAAAACAAGGATCTCTGTACCTTTGCTTTGCAGACTTAAGTATTGCTTTTTACATGGTTGACCACTATATTTTGTGGCCAACCCGGTTACAGCTAGGAGCACCAGAAGGTATTATCTTTTTTCTAGCAAGGCTGTACAGGAAATTACAAACATCTGTGCGTTACGGCACTAAGGGTGAATGTACCCCAACATTTAAAGTCAAAAGAGGGATTAGACAGGGATGTGTACTGGCCCCAGACTTTTTATCTTCTTTATTAATGGTATCGATGCAATTTAAAAAAAATGTTAAAGCAGATGTCCCCCAGATCAAAGGCGTACCTGTCCCAGTGTTATAATATGCCGATGACGCTGTTTTGCTCTCCAGAACCCCTTTGGGATTACAGCGTCTGATCAATAGATTTTCTGTCTTTATCAAAAAGACAGAAAACTAATCATTAACAAGGGGAAAACGCATACTATGACGTGTGGGGCTAGAAGCACATTTTTAAACGCCTTTTTTATTGATCAGGAAAAGGTGCAACAAGTAGACAAATTTTGCTACCTTGGTATAACCTTCTGTAAAGATAGAAAATGGTCCAATGAATTTAGTAATATTCATGTTAAAATGGCTAAAAGTGCCCACGGTATCTTCAGATTTGCTGCTAAGGTGGGAGATAGACGCACCAGGGACATGCTTAAGATTTACCAAGCAAGATGTATTTCAATTGCACTCTACGGGGCAGGTGTGTGGGGTCACAGAGGAAACCATCATTTGCAGCAGGAGGAAAATTCTTTTTTTTAAAAGCTCCTGTCTTTACCAATCTCCGCCCCTACTGAGTTAACCCACCGGGAAGTGGACATCAATCTTCTAACTGACCTGTTATCCCTGAGGCCACTTATGATCTGGTGGTCTATTTGGCTTCAGGAGGAAAAAACTTTTAACAGATCAATTATTGAGAATTGTATCTTGCTGGACAAACATCTAAATATACCCTGGTTAAAATATGTTGTTGTCTGTTTTTCTGAGATATTTAATTTAAATGTCTTGATCGATCCCAGTGCAATATCCCAGATTCCCAAAACAGAGCTGAAAATTAAATTCATGGCTTATACTGAAAGGAAGCGGGCCTTAGCCCATGGATCTCTATCTACTGTTATGTTTTACAACAGTCATATTACCGCTGGAGGTTTCCCCAATTATTTGGTATGGGTGACTAGGCCATCTCACAAGTTTGTGCTGACCAGACTGAGGTTTGGAATAGCACATCACTTAGGGGCTCAGCCGAACCTCAAGAGACACCCACTAGGGCCATGCTTGTGTGATGGCGTATCTAAACAGAGCACTTTGGACTTTTTACTCTTTTGTAAACTGTACATGAATTTCCGTACTGCCTATCTGAAACCTATGTTTGTTAAATATGGCGTACGTACAATTAATCAGGCAATGAATTTAATTTTTAATTTACAATCTGTCAATATCTGTTTTTATACTGCAACGTTTTTAACTCAGTGTATTAATATTAGGAAAAGTATGCGTTTTTAATGAATTATCTCTGTAATATCTTGGTTGTTCTTTGCCATGAAATCCAATGTATTTTATTCTATGTATGATTTGTTTTTTTGTGCTTTTATGGTCATTTTATATGTGCCGAATAAAGCTTCATGAATTGAATTGAATTGAATTGAATTGACTCTGGGTAACTAATAGCTCACTTAATCTCCCTGATGGCACCCAGTGACTTGAAACCTTAAGGGGCGAGAGGTTTGAGCTTTGCAAATGTGGATTATTAAAATTGTGATCAGATGTACTTGGTGTTTATTTGACCATGTAGTTACCGGGTGCAATAAAAATCGTACCATTTGTTACATTTCTGCAGGTCATGGAGGTTTTTGTGCCAGAGCACTAAAATTCAAATTTCCTCAAAACTCAGAATATTCTGTACTTATCACGTTCAATAAAATACTAATATGCCTGTGTCGGATATTATCCATGCAATAATTATGTTATCAAAATACAGGGCCACTCTTAGTGAGAGGCCTAGAATTTAAGATATGCCAAGAACGCTGAAAGAGTAAGTCACACAACATCAGGGCAACACATTTCTGAATCAGACCCAGTGTCTTTCTAGACAATTTATTGAGGCTTTCTTTTAATTTTGTCAAAACTTTTATTATATTCTTAGCTTTACATGAGTAGCCTGGTATTTAGATGCAATAATGCCACTCCACTTGAAGAAACACCACTCTGTGACCCTCCACTCTACAACACTATGACTCTCTACAACACACCACTCCATTCTGCGACACTCAACTCCACTCCACTCTCCAACAGGTCACTCCACTATGCGACACACTGCTCTCAGCCCCACATCAAAGTGCTAAATTCCAAGTTCTTTCCAACTCTCGCTTTTCTGGATTCAGCCACAGAAAGATGAAAAACTACCATTTGCAATGCAATAGACTCACATTTGCAAAAGTTTAAGCTATTTGCATTGTAAATGACAATGCCTTTTATTTATCTGTTTTAAAAACAACACATAAATAAAAGGCATTGTCATTTACAATGCCAATAGCTTAAACTCTCATAAATGCGAGACCCATTGCATTGAAAAAGCTTGTTCTAAGTTTTCCTCTGCACCCAAAGTTTACATTTTATGTAAATGGTGCAGGGGACTACTGAAATGTGGTTCGTGATGTTAGTTCCGATATAGCTTCTGCTGACAAAAAACAGTTTGGGTATGCCAAATGATGATGGTTACTGTGACGTTTCAAATAGTTTTTATTTGCAGAGCCCAGATGTAATGGAATCCACCAGTGTGAGTGCTGAGAAGCACTTGTTACGTTCTCAGGATGAAGAGAGTTTTGCAATCCCACCATGTTCAGATGTAATGTGATGATGTTCTAAGGAAACCTCATGACCTACACATCGAAAGAACTATGTTTCACCAACATTGTTCCATTGCATTCTTAGATTTGATTTAAGAAAATGAAAAAAAATGTATACAGTGGGGATGTGTTACACCGCATGTTTAGACTTCATGTTTTCTTTCTGTCCATGCATTATCTACCTTGAGCTATCGCGGTTGCGTTGCATGTTCATTCTGTGTCATGTCGGACTTCTGCTCATCATGTTGTATTGCTTGTCCCTTCCATTCTTTGTGTGCTTTCCTCATTTTGTGACTAAAGGTTCCTTCTCGGATTGAGCCTGGTTAATTGATTGGTAGCAGTTTCAATGGTTGTGGAGTTGAAAAGAGATTTGTTCTCAGCTGGGGCTTTTAATAAAGAGCGCAAAACTCCATCGCTTAGCTTTTCAATTCAGAACCTTCACCAGCAGCTTGTAAGGTATACGCAACACTCTGGCTAAGCTGGATAAATACAGCCTACCATATAACCAGACCTTGTGGCATAACCGTAGCCCTCTTTGACTCAAAAATAAGCCGTCCTCATCAGATTCACTAGGATATAAGATCCATGAATGAGGTTGAATGAGCTTTTGCAACTGGCAAGTTATAATGTACTACTAGGAGTGCACACTTTAAAAAAAAAAAACAATTTAACTGAATTTTTTAACATAGGCACAGATAAAACACACAAATTGCGGTCCTTCGCAGGGCACACCCAGGAAACAACTGCAGTATTATCCATGTCCATTTGCTTCCCTCCACTCCACATCAGGTGCTTCCCCCGTCCAACCTGTAATACAACCACCGTTCCCCCCATATTTAGAGAGTTTTTTGGGGCGGGACCACATGCCACATAAATTAGTTCTAGGTGTGAACATTTAAACATAGGACATTAACCCACCCTCAAGTCAGTTATATCAGAACTTGACTGATCATGCCAGGTGCTAAATATATCAGCATCTAACAGTGCCTTGAGGCTGCTTCAAAGGATTTCAGCACCGCAGGAGAAGGGGAGGAGATAGTAACAAGTACAGGAAGAGGCCATGGATAAATTGAAAGTACAATCAGGTCAAATTATAGCCTCACTAGGTTGTGTTGAGAATATCAGATCAGTACTATTATTTTAATTGGCAAAGGTAATACATTCCAGGAGTGGAATTTCCACAATTGAAAAGTTATGGTTAGATTATGTTTTGCTGCCATTCCTTGATGGTCCCACCTGCAAAAGGAGGTGAACACCCACAATCACAAAATAATGTGGCTAGTCCCTCACACTGTGTAGGTAGTTTTCTGCCTAGGAAAAATAAGCAAAACTGCTAGTAACGGTAAAGATCAAGCGCTAATAAGTGTGGTAATACAAAGAAAACATTCCCACATTTAAATTGCGGGGTCATCGTTATGGTTTGCCCACAGCAAAAATGTTTCCCCCAGGGAGATAAAAAAATATATCTAAATATGCAAATGCATTATAGGGTCATGTTTCCGTCAGTCGAATTTAGGATAGGTCCGAATGCGTGTGGTAATATCACACATGTAAGTGGTACTAAAAATCTACAACTGGGATACATTTCCTGGACTACTTCTGATATGGTTTCAAAATCGCATAAAAAGTAAAGAAGTTGGTCCAAATAAAAAAGTTATAATATGGAGGCAATGATCTGACATTTTTTTCCATGCTCTTTTTGGATTCGATCCTGTATGGTGAACTGTCTGCAAATTAGAACATTTCCTCGTAAATGCATCCTTAATGCTAAACATCAGTTTCATAGAAACAATCTCTTAAAGTAATAGATTGAATGTAATTGCAAGATAACAGATAATGATGGGGATTCTTGAAGACTGTATATGCTGTCTTCAGCCCACGCCGTGTCAGCTTACAGATACTGCTTGAAGACAACGGCACAGCATTCCTGAATGTCAGTTAAAAGTATTAACCTGAAAGCATCATGGATACAAGTCTAAAAGTATAGCAAAGGCAACTTCAAGAGCTAATGTAAGGGATAGCAAAGCCTCGACTCGTTATCAAATGCATAGGAGAAACTGTGGCCCGACGTCTACACGACTTTGATGAATGATCTTGTTTACTTTCTACCACCCGTGTTCCTCAATTTGTCGCTCCTGACTGGTTGTATTTTTGACAACAGCAAAAATGAATGCAGCACCTCTACATAAGAAGGCAAATATAAAGCCCCTCCTTCCAGCTCCAATTGTTCTCCCATCCAGCTGAATCTCCTGTTCATTGCTGCCAAAAACAGACAATTCCTTCTCGTTCCAAAGTTGCAATGGCTTTCCTTAGGTAAAGTATGAAATTTAGAAAATTGTGCAAATGCAACTTTGGTATCATCTGAACATCGTTTTCAGCAGATATGCCAGATTTGGCGGCTTATTAATTGCACATGCCGAGTGCTTATCATAAAATATTTGTTGTACAGATTTTCGAACTTAAAAACAGAGTCTCATTAAAGAGTCACCTATTTGTCCAAGATGCTGATCATTGTTTCTTCAATTCTTCCCTTCCTGTCTCCCTCCTTCCAAAGAAATGAGAAGATGTCCCAATACATTAAGCCTATTCTAAAAAAAATTGCTAAAATACCCATCACTGTAATTTGGATTTTACATGGAAAATGACATACAAAAAAGTAAAACTGAGGCAATCTCTTCTCTAGGGTTTAGCAAAAGAAACACTCTCAAAGCCAAAGGCACAGAGGATTGTAGTTCTAAAGGTCTCATCAGTTGGATCAATTCCCTCAAAGGCACCTGGAAATAAAATATAAACTCTCAAAACCCACATCCTCACCATGTTCAAGATGAAGCAGGTGCATGGTGGTTGTTCTGTGGGACCAAGCCACTTTTTAAGCAATGCCCATTCTGTTTGTGAAAAAGCCCCCTGAAGACTATTTTCATTTGCCTTGCAATGAGTTTACTGGATTTTTATCTCAACAAGATAGCAAAATACAAGGACAGACAACTATTGAGATTGTGTATTATTATATATATATATATATATATATATATATATATATATAACAAAAGGAACATGGGGATGAAGCTGCAATTACTACCAAAAAGAGTTGTTAAATTTGATCTTCTGTTTTCATTGAATGCTCTTGCCAAATAACTATGTACAAGGATGGATTCAGGAGCCAGCTATTCGTGCCTATATGTCATCTACAAGCATGGAAAACAAAAAGGGAACATATTTGAAAGTAATAAGTGATGCATGCTATACAAATGTGATTGTGGTTGATTTTAATTGGCAGGATGAGGATATTTCAATGGATTCATTATTTACTGGGACACTTTGGATTATTCATAAAAGAACATGACTGTACAGATTAAGCCAGCACGTGCTTGTCCCTGCTGGAGCCAATGATGCCATGAGGAAGGATCTACAGGTTTCTGGCTATTCGGTACCAGGATGCTCGTTTCCGGTCCAGGGAAGAAATGGCTTGGCAGTTCGGGCTGGACTGTTCCCATGAGGCACAGGGTCAGACTGATTTGCATATGGTCATGTCTGAACTGGGGTGGTGGAGTGAGCTAAAGAATGATAATGGATTAAACCAAGATCAGCTGACTGGGGGAGAGTGTTTGATTTGCTCCAACGCTCCGTCAATCATCACCTTTGGTATCGCTTTGCTCGCCCTAAGTTGGCAGGGTATGCCCAGTCATGGGTCCCTTGCTCACTTTGCCACTGGATTCAAGCTAGCCTGATGCTTGGCAGTTCAGGCTGGACTGTTCCCATGAGGCACAGGGTCAGACTGATTTGCATATGGCCATGTCTGAACTAGGGTGATGGAGTGAGCTAAAGAATGATGATGGATTAAACCCAGATCAGTTGACTGGGGGGGGGGGGGGGGGGGGGGTGTTTGATTTGCTCCAACGCTTCGTCCATCATCCCCTTTGGTATCACCGATCATAAGAGCTTCTGATAAGTAAAAGGCAGTAAGGGTGCACACTCACTGACCATTGGCTCTGTGGGATGCAACTGACCATGCCTTTCTTTTTGAAGGACTTTAATGGGTCCATCAGTTTATTTACAATCTTTATTAAGGAGTGCTCTTTAAGGGTCAGTAAGGTTACACCTGAGACTAACCCATTATTTCAGACAAGTGGCTGCTCAGAGGTCACACCAACCTTTTTAGTATCTGCCTGTAACCTCTGCAGTTGCAGATAAACACGAGAGGTGATTTCACTACTTTGCTCATGATACTGATCTGTTTTTCTGCTATCTGAGAATTACCATAAAAATGCTGAGCACTTCACTCCATTAACCTCTTGGAGGGATACCGCCCAGATGGCTCTCCAACCTACAAAATCTGTGTTAATGATTACTGGGCCTGCATATGTGGTAGAACAACCAGCACCTGAAAATATCTCTGGCACAATATCTGAAGTCAAAATCCTGAGCTTGATATGGACATTGGACTCAGATCTATTCATGAATCATCAGAAAAACTGCATGAAGAAAAGCAGCAACTGATATTTCAAATTGTTGCCTGAATTACGATCATTATTCTAAGACCAGGACAGAGCACTTCTGGGCAGAGCGATCATTGGAGCTAAATTGCATTACTAGAATGCCGTTTAGGTGAGTTTCCCAAAGAAATTGATGAACAGGCATCAGAAATTACAAAGCACATCAACCATCAAAGCATCTTTCTCAGTCTCCAAGAAGGCATCAATGGCTTCCTGTTCCTCTATTGGTTGTGCTTCTGAAGACCATTTTAATGCAAAAATAATAGCTGCGAGGACTGCTTTTTCGTACATGCTTCAACGAGAGTGCCCCAATACACCACAAAACAATAGATAAGGATTGCTTCATTCACAATGAGCAATGAATGTGGAAGCTCCCTTTCGGTAGCATGGGCAAAAATGTGGAATAACGTTGGAATCTGCAATTATTTTTAATTGTCATTGGATTCTGAAGGTGCTTGGATATCGTTTCTCTGGGTTTAAGCACTCTAGAAATTTCAAAGGAATTACGTGGTTACATAAAACAATATTTACTACATATTGACACACAGAATAGCACCTGAGCAAGCTCCTTCACAAAGAAAGTTGTAAATGGTCACTGTTGAGTCAGCATCGAGATCATATGATCACTTTAGACCTACAAGTCACAGACTTCTATGCTTCAGTCAGATGTGTCCAAACAAATTAATGTGTGACAAAAGTTCTGCTTCCTTTCGAGATCAGATGGGCATCCCCAGTGTTAATTAATTGCCTACTGGAGGTCACAACTCTCTTAAAACCTCAAGGACTCTGCAGCTACCTGTACCTGAATGACTGGTTGTCAAAAGCCATCTCCTAAGAACAGCTGAGAAGAGCACTGCAAGCCCCAAAATTCAATCTTCAATGTTTTTTTGTTTAATGTTTAGAGCATTAATGGACACCTATTTTATGGAACAGTTTCCACCAAAAGAGAAGTGTCTGGTATTTCAGTACATATTCTGCTCCGGTAGACTCATTAATGTAACCTTGTTTTCCTAGTCTAACAAGCAACGGCACGTACTTCTGTTGTAATAACTGGAGAACCGGAGCAGGAATGTCTCCATACGCAGTAAAGAAGGATTTCGGATAGGACCGTGATATCTCTGAAAGGTACCAAATCAGTAATCTGATGGACTGAATAAAAGGCTCAGTATTTGATAAAGGGGTATCCATTATAAATGTCCCCAAAAAAATGCTGGTGATTTTGGCTTAATCAAGGGATGAGGAGCACATCTGATACCCAACAACTCTGTTACCTCACATAATGTAATCATTATAGCAATGTCCTCAAACTAAGCTATTTGGTTAGCACTTAAAGGGATCTTTCCACTGTTAAAATGAGATGGATTCTAATACAGGCAGATGGTCAGCATTTTCTATATGTAAATTCTGAGAAGAAAAATACCTCTACTCTCTTAACAAGGTTGAGAACCTCTGGAGTTTGGTTCACAGCATCTCCTTCCCAGTATGCTAACAACTATGAGGTGGATTTTCTTAGTGGACAACTAATACAACTAATACAAAAAAATATATAAATTACATGCCTTCAGGGCCTCATTTTGATGCATAGTTCACCAGAAGCGAACCTGAGAGCAACCAAAACAAATGCAGAAATCTAACTTCACACATTCAGACACATAACTCAGGGCCTTCTGGGGTGTGTGTTCTTGAAAAGCTGATGCCAGACATTGTTGAATGTTACTCTATCAGTTACAGCCACTGGGCTCCTTTCTGAGCCCCACTCTATTTAACTTATATGGTAGACCTTTGGAAGAGATAGTGAAACACCCTGTGGTCTCTACTGACTCGTACAAAGATGATAACCTAGCTTATCTTTTCTTTTTCCACTGACTAATCTATGAATATGACTAAATTCCAGAGCAGTATGCTGTCACTCCATCCAACTGGATGGAGTACAACAGTCTAAAATTATACTACTGTTTGGTAAACACTCAGTCATGGGGAAATCTTTGGTGGCCAGACAGGCTAAGAACCCATCACCCCCACACCCAAATCCTCTGTGAGAAATCAGGGTATATGGATGGACTTGCTGCAGAAAAAGCCCCAGGGTTGGATAAACTCCCTGGTGACTTATTTAAAAACGAACCCACGGTCTGGGCTCCATAGCTACAAGTCTTATTTAACGCAATTCTTGGAGGGATGATGGTGCCTATCACTTGGCTGGGGCGGAGATTGTTCCCATCTTCAAGAAGGCCTCACCTCTGCTTCCAGTCAACTATAGGCCCAACAGTCTAATCGATGTTCCCCAAAATATCTTTGCCAGGCTGATCCTGGATCGCCTCTTAGAGTGGATGCTAGATCATTCAGTCCTGAGCCCCTACCAAGCCGGGTTCAGGAATAAAGTATCCACTATAGATCAAATCTTCCGTCTTACCACCTTGTTCTGGAAAACGGTACAGTTGGAGGGTGGCAGCCTCTACACTGTATTCGTTGACCTACGAGCAGCTTTTGATCTTGTACCTCGTAGGAAACTCTGGTCTGTGCTCTCTGGCCTGGGGGTCCCACAACATCTCTTGAACATGGTTGTAAGATTACACACTGACAACTATGCCCAGGTCAGATGTGGCAGGGAGGGAACATTGTCCAACAGATTCCCCGTTGGCAGGGGGGTAAGACAGGGCTGTGTACTTGCACCGACCCTGTTCTGCCTCTACGTCAACGGGGTAATCGCCCACCTGAATGGGGTCGAAAATAGCAACGCCCCTAAACTTGGAGGCAGCAGGATGCCGGCGATTATGTTCGCAGACGACACCCTTCTGCTGTCCAAGTCGCCAATGGGGATACAGCGAGTTCTCAATGGTTTCTAGGCATTTTGCAAAGATCATGGCCTCGAGATCAATGCTTTGAAGACAAAATATATGGTCTTCAACCCACACCCTAAAACTCGCCCCAATCCGTATATTGGCGCCAATAGGCTAGAGAGGGTCTGAACCTTTGAGTACTTGGGGATTACTCTAAATGAAAAAATGTTGTGGGGGCACCAAAGGGAGAAGTCACAGCTAAAACTGGCCCAAATAGCAGGCGGAATTATCAAGCTTGTTACTAAAAATAAATCTTCTTCTAAGCCGGTTGGTCCCCCATTAGAGATCTACAGAGCGCAGGCTAGGGGGGCTGTCATGTATGGAACTGAACTCTGGGGCTACATGTGCAACCATGATCTAGTAGCAATAGAGAATAAATTCATTAGACAGCTTCTATCACTTCCCCCTAGCACTCCCCTGTTGCCAATGAGACTGGACTTGGGCTTGAGACCCCTTGATGAATATATGGGACTACGGCCCCTAATATTCTGGCGCAGGATATGGACAGTACCTGAGCTAGTTAACTATAATAAGAACTCCAAGAAATTCTTACTCTACCAAATGTTGGGAAAATCCCCTGGTTAAAATACATAAAGATAGAACTAGAGAAACTAGGGTTACCCACTTTATGGTCTGACCCATTGTCATCATGCCCCAGGGTCACGCAGAAACAGCTTACTAATCATTACCAGGAAAGCAAACTCGCTACACATTTACAAAGAACCGGCCTAGGTACCTTAACGATATCATTTTTAAATACTAAGGACATCTACAGGTTTGAAACTGTTTTAGATGTTATATTCCCAACTACTATTAGGAAACTGTATCTTCAATGGAGGTATGGCAGTTTGCCAATACGGGCCTATACCAGTAAATGGGCTGAATCTTCCCCGACCCATTGCCCAGGTTGCAAATTTGAACAGGAAACTGATTTGCATATATTGGTTTTTTGCAATGCATACGTGCAGGCGAGGAGGAAATGGATTGTCCCAGTGTGTAAAAACCTGGGGTTCTCCCACTGCTTGCATGCATATAGGGTCTTTAAGACCGATTTGTCTGGGAATATAGTTTTCGCATTAGCCAAAAATTTGGGGATAGTCTGGCAAAAGAGAAGATACTTTTTAGTTGGAGATGTATGACAATTGTTAAATTATAACCTTATAACAATGACCATGTTTGTATGTTAAAGGCCGGGTCTTATTCCTATTCCTGTTTACTGGTCTTACATGTTTTAATGTTTTATCATTTTAACAATAATGTTTAATGTATATACCTGTACCTTTTATGGCATATGGTGCCGAAATAAAGATCATGATGATGATGGATGGACAACCACTATAGCAGACACTTGTTTTGGTCTTCAGAAAAGACTGAAACCTATTATCGGTCTATTCCAACCACTTATTCAATCTCTTTCTATCCCCCCTAGACTACTGCAACATCCTCCATCTAGGTTGTAAGAAATCGGTCCTTAAGAAGTTACAGTTGACCAAAACATGGTCTTGCAGTTTTGCCTCCCAAAGTTCTGCTCTGCCTCAAGGCTTCTTCGCAAGCTCCACTGGCTCCCGTTGGAGAGGCGAATCCAAATTTAAAGCACTTAGCATGGTGCATTGGATGTTGAAAGCTCAAGGTGCTCCCAGCCTGTCTGATCTAATGCAAACCCATCTCCCAACCAGTGCACTTTGCTCGGCCAAGCTACATCTGGCAGGGACTCTCCAGTTCCACACGAAATGGCTGCTCTTTTCGAGTTTTGGCTCCTGCCCTCTGGAACAGTTTGCCTCTCGAGGTAAGAAATATCCATAATCACTTTGATTTCTGGAAAAAGCTTAAAACCTGAATTTTCATTTATTAGGAGGTCCTTTTCCCGTCTGCTGCTCTTTTTGTGTGGTATGCTGGTCTGGTGGTTCAGCGCTGGGAAGCCCTGTTGCTGGGGCAGCTATGCGCTTTATAAACCCAATGAGCATACCATAACCGTGATAGTGGAAACTATCCAGACATTCACAAGAAATGGGAAGATGATTATCTTAAGTGCACCCAGTGGGCAAAGTTCAAGTAGCGGATATCAAATGTTTTTCCTTCACACTACATGACAATCTACCTTTTAGGTCATATCTACTTAGGAATAGAGCGAGAATGCTACATCACCACTGCTTAGCTTCCCTCTCTTGAAAAGTCTGTATGTTGAAGCTTAACTGCAGAGTATATGGAGATTCTCAAGGAAGCTAGATGCCCATCTACAACACAGTATTTGGGAAAGCTTTTGCATATGGCACCTGGATACAAATTCTTCAAGGCAGGACTATAATCCAGAGCAGATCTGAAGCGGACATCAGTTAAAGATGCGTCCTTCTGCTAGGATTGCAAATGAGGTTCCACTTTTCTAGATCCGTCATCCATGCTTTTCAGGGGGAATTGAAGATAAGGTTCCCCCCAATGGTAGTTTTAATCTCAATTTTGGACAAGCAATTTACTTTGATCCATATGTAGGGTGTCTCTTTTTGAACCAATGTAAACATAACAAATTTTGCTATTTAAAAGTAAGATTCATAATTGTTCTGCGCTCAGCCAAGAGTTAACTATAGTCAGGAATGATTAGCAGATAAAATCTTCACAATTTTCTAGAGGGAGAAAGTGGTTCTGAAAAGACATAAATAATTTCTTCACAATATGGCATTTTATTTCCATATTAACCAGAACACTAAAACACCAATTGCTTTGTTCCGAGCCCTTCCCCTTTAGACGAGTAAAAATTACATCCTGTGAAATGGGTGCGCTGATATTACGTTAAAAAAAAAAAAATAAAGATCTGTTTTTCAAGACAGTTGAGCTTGTAGTTTCTTGTAAAGTATAGTACTAGAAATATCTGATAAACAATGTACCAACAAGTCAAGTCCAATGGGATATTTTCCAGTGTTGTCCGTCAGCTAATCTGGACCCTCAAGATCACACTAGGGATCAATCTACAATAGCTATTTATTCATTTATTTCTGTAGGTGTTTGGTAGTGGGATTGTTGTTGCCATGGGATAAGTTAATAAAGTGTTTATAAAGATATCAGATATAGAGGTATCTGCAGCATTTCTCTAGAAAGTGCCACTAAAAGGAATTTGGAAGGCTGAATGCAAAATCCAAATGAGTTCATAAGTTCTGTACCAAATTAGGTCTAGACTAGGATATGAGAACTGATATTCAAGCAGAAAATCATCCAATAACTCTTTGCATAAAACAACTTCCCATTACCGATTTACCTTATAGATTCTATTAGCAGGTTATAAATCTGGGAAGGATCCTTAGCTGACAAAGACACGTTTATTTATCTCTAACAGATGTCATAAACTAAGGATATTTTCTCCAGATTTGTAAACTGCCCTCTAATCAGCCATTTGCTCCCTCCAAATGAATCTTGGGTTGCATATAGGGTATCCAACTTTCCCAAATAAAAATACCGACTACTGTTTCATGTTTTAAGTTGTGAAAGGCCCAGAGCATGATACTTAAATGAGACTGTCGAATAAATTGACGGTATTTATTTTTAACATGGCTTTTCTGTCTTTGTTTACTTAAATGATCGGTCAGTGATCATTAATGCAGCTCAATAACACATGTTAAAGTGATTTCTTATAATCCCCGTTTTAAGCATGTAATGATAAGAGGGAAATGGCTACTTGAGGTGATTTTCATTATTTTTGTAGAGGCTGAGACATTAAAATACTGGTCATGTTTGTAGAAAACATAACAGTAAGGTGGCAACCATTGTTGCATAACTGAGCAGAAAATGTAAGATTGTTTCCATAATGTCTAGCAGATTGGCATGGTGCAGACCAACTGACTAGCCGAAGATTTATAGGGAAACGGTCAATTTTTGATATGCCCTGTTACACTCACAAAAACTCCACAGTACTAAAAATGGGTTTTCAGTGCTTCAAATGTTTTAAAAGACCAACTCCACAACTGTTAATATAGCATTTCTTGGTAAAGACTGGTAACCAGAGCCAGTGATCATCTTTTCTATATGTCCTTATGTTGGAGAACATAGAAAATAGCATTTTTCCTATCTCCAGCCCCATCTCATGCCCACACTCCCACTCTCATATATCTTCATATTTATCTTTTTTATACGCACATATATATATGAACCTGAAATCTTAGGCTCGATCAAGAACATCCGATAGCTGTAGTCCTCTCAATTAAGCTGAAAACATTTACAGTTAGAAACTCCAGTCAAGTCAGTTGCTGTCGTGAACACGGTTATCGGGCCGGTTTAAACCGCTACTGTTTTTATCAAGTGCTTGCCTCAAGATTCTTTCATCTCTTTCGGTTAGCAAGTGTGAAGTTTTAGACACGCTCAGAAGTGTTAGATTCAGGTCCACCTGCTATGTAGGGTGACATACTTCTGTTGTTTATATTATCATCATTGCCATAACATTATGGACACTTACAATTAAAAATGACATGTTTGAATTTTTTTTTTTGGTATAGAGGCAACTAATCACTTGCAAATCGAGACAACATATTTACTGTCATACTTATTTTGTTGGTACTTTAATGTCTCCAAACTTATTAACATGAGATGAGATCAAATATAAAAACACAGGTATCTAACCATTTATGGGTCGTCAGTTTTTTTCCTAACACACAACATTTAAATACCAAATCAACTATACGCATATTTTAAATTAGATCAGCAAATAGGAAAGCACAAATCAAATAATTTTTTTGTAATTGTGATGGAAACAAAGATTTTAACAGGATCAAACAAATCAAGACTCTTTACTAGGTGATGCACAAATGATAAATATTTGATGGAACCCAATTTCCACACACTGTTTTAGTTCTATATAGTTTTACCAGTAAAACTGTATGTCTATGCAAATTTAGTGGTAATTTCAACGGAAAATGTGTTTTTTGTAAATTCCAGTGTGCTACATCACCAGTGCTCCAAAACACACCTAAGCTACGTACCACACCCTCACCACTGTCCTGTTGAACTGGCGTAGCACAGGTGCTACACTTGTTTTTGTGTGTGATGCTTTGATTTTTCACAATCCTTTTGACTTCAGTGATAGATTGATGGCAACAGCCCTTCTCTGGAAAATGTTCCAGCAAAACTGAGGTCACGCCAATTTGCTGTGACAAAGCAGCCTAGTCAGGCGCCTCCCTGGGCGCGAAGCAAACAAGGGCACTTCAGCCCTGCATGGCTCATCACACCGGGGCAAGGGCTGTGACAGAGAATAGCTAAACTATTTTTTTTAACCAAGCAGGTATGCGGAGCAGTCTCTCTAGGCAAACTCGATTTATAGGCTTGCCATGTTTGCTTCTGCTAAAAAGCAGCCTATTGCTTAAAAGTAGCTATAAGGTGTTCGGGACTTGCTAACCATATTAGGAATCTTCATAATGTTTTTGCTGGTTATGTCATGCATTGCTGCATTTTTTCACATTCTGTGTGATCACTGTTCAAATTTGATGTACTAAACCTGGGTTTTAGAAACAAACAATTTACACTTTTACCCATGTTTTTAAGTTCTATTACGAGTGTAATGGTCATTTATGAAAGATGATTGGGAGTTCCACCATTTCCATGAACTCATTTAGTGGGAATAATTCTGACCAGAAAACACCACCCGCACAGTGTCGCTCAGTGGACTGTGTATGGGTTACAGAAACTGGATTTCTAATTCATGTTCCTGCACTGAAGTCCTTGCACCAAGGGATTACAAATCCATCACAGTGGTTCTAGGGGAACGGTGGAACCCTAGATTGTGACAGTCATCATCTATAATTTGCTGCAAACAAGTGAGCAGAAAAATGGGGAGGCATAAAGCATAAAACTAACCACTGGGCACCTGAAAATCTCCAAAAGCTTTCCCTTGCTTTAGTAGCCCATAATAGTGTCAACATCCTCTGAAGGAAAATAAGAGGATTCAGAATGAACATAGGGCTCAGAGAGGCCAGTAAGTTTGGACACCGTCAGGATACACATCAGATGAGAGTATCCGAAAAACCATTGGGTGTCTTGGGAAGGCCAGGTGGTTTCAGAGACAAGTTAGCATGCAGAAAGAACATACATTGAACACACGTTTTCTTTTCCAAAATTTTAAAGCCGAACAGTTACCAAGTGTATTATTCCCCCCACGTACCTTTTAAACCAGTAGATTTCCTCAGGATCAGAAATGCCATACTCCCTCATTTTCAGGACCATGTTAGAGCTCTTCTTTATTGCCACCTCATATCGGTCGCTGCGAGACAGGAAGTTGAGATCCTCATGCTGGAAATCAGGATCGTTCAAAACCAGGTTTTCTGTAAGGCCAAAATAGAAAAGAGGTGAGGGACCGTATCATAGGATAGGCATGAGGACAAGTAGACCCCTGGGGAGGCTTGAGGCAGGAGAACCCCTGGGATAGGCATAAGGCAGCCTACACTAGAAGTAAACTAGAGTGAAGTATGAGGCAGGGGTATATTAGGCATGTGAAGTTTATATGCGACAAAAGGGCATTTCAGAAAGAAGGGGGTAAATAAAACCGAGACATACAAAAAGTTGGTAATGGGGAATAGAGCCAGACCAAGATACACCAATGGGAGTGGTGGATGACAGGACACACCACAATATATGAAGCTCATAAGGATTTGGCAATTCAGAAAAAAAGAGGAGCAGGACTAGGTATACACTACTGGGACATGGTACACTGGATGGGGAGCTTAATAAGTAAGTACTTGGGTGACTTAATCGGTTGGTCCCGTTACGATCTTTCTTGCAAATGACAGTACATCAAGACGGTCTATCTTGCCACTTGGAAAATATTAAGAAGGTCATTGCCATCTAGTTATAGCTTCTCTTGTTCATGCTGAGAAAAGGCACTCTGTCCTTAGAAGAAGTAAGCATATTATCTCTCAATTTATTGGACACCTCTTTCACTTCTTTCTCAAGAATAGGACGTTCTCTCTTCCTTCTAGCTAAGTCAGGGCAGCCCCTATCGTAGTTTTGTTAAGTTTAGCTACATAAATCCTGTAGGTATTATAATACCAAATAATTTGGGAGCAATTAGGTTTCAAACAAACGTTACTTTGCATGTCATAGGCATACATAAAAAGTATAGTACAGAACATCAAACACTGTTTAAAACAGCATAGAATTTGGACAGCGAACTCTAGATTTTTTAAAAGCCTCAATGACACAACATGTTAATCACTAGGCATATGTAGTAAACATAAAGCAATGCACTACTGTTTACGATTACTGGTTCGCAGTATAGGTATAAAAAATGGTTGAGTAAAAAGTTTGTAAAATGTCCAAAGAAATAAAATGTAAGAGAGTTTGGCTACATTTACCAAAGCAAGGGCATGCAATTATGTCCGGAGAGCTATACTGCCCGAATGGGAAGCACAGCATGCTCCATATAAAACCTGTTCTAGATTTGAACAATAGGGATCGTTCCCGATCACCCTTGATGCAAAAAGACAGGGTTCAATCCCACAACGCCTTACTGTTGGTTTATGTTATTTGGTAATTTGCCCAATAGTATTTAAATGCTCTAAAAATGATCTTTTAACCCCCAGCTTATTTTTCACCATGGACGTGGGGTCCTCAAATATCCCATCATAGAAAGATTTGCTTTAACATAAGATAGACAAAAGATCAATAAGCCCATCATAATTGAGAAAATCTCTTATAATTTGGTGATTTTGTTGTGAGGGGATTCGTCACCACTGAAATCCATAATAATGGACCCAGCATAATATAGTCCTCAATATAACGGAGGCCAATTCTCATCTGCAATATTAAATTGAGAAGCAAGGTGGTGGTGCCGACAGACTATGCCTACAAAAATGATTTTCTTCAAGTTGGGAAATTTAGGAATTCTCACGACCCCACACTCCAGCGCCATATGCTATGGTAGGTACACATTCTGCTAAAATAGTAGCTTGGTGGACAATCTAAATGAAGCACTGATTGAGTGGGCAAAGGTGTGGCATCACAGGATTGCATTCTGACTCCATGATAAGGAGGTATAACCGATTCATTCCAAATATGGAAATTTGTAAACTTTCTTTAAACCGTTTTTAGTTAGATTAAAAGCATATAGTGAGAAGCACCCAGGGCCAGAGGACACGGTTTGAGATTTAAAATAATTAGTGCTCAAAATCTAGACTTGACATAAAATCAGTAAAAGCTGAAACTAATTTCTACAGTGCCCTTGGTGTGCAAGCAAAAATGCCTACATCACCTGTGAATAACAGTACTGGGATTTGGGTTCCCATTGTCTTTGGTACATCAGCATTACTACTTAAAAGGTGAGAATACATTTTATTTATGTACAACAAACAAGAAGGATCTAAGACGCATACTTGATGTACACATCTTTCTAAATATATGTGCCAGTCAATTTATCTGTTGGAACAAACCTCTTCTGGGCCCTTAGATCACTGTGGCGTCCATTGAGGACGGAGACCAGTGCAACATCCAGGCCTGTTTCTAGAAGCTGCGATTACAGTTGTAAGTGGTTTGCTCTATCAAAATCCACTGGACAAAATCCACAAATGCTAGATTGATTGTGCATTTCCTTGCTCGATTATACTTGGCAATTACCAGATACAGTTGGAGACACTGTCCTAAGGTGCACTCTGAAACCCTCCTGACATATGTCTATAATGTTATCAACTCCACTTCACTCAGTTATTCCAATCTACCCTACTCTATTCCAATGCATCTCACTTCAATGTAGCCCACTCCACCCTAATCTACCCCACCCCACTCTACTCCACGCCAATGTACCCCACTATACTAAACTCCAATCTACTCCCCCACTCGTCTCCACTCCAACTTACCCCTACTCTACTCCAACCTACCCCCACGCTACTCAAACCTTTACTCCTCCCCACTCCACTACAACCTACCCTATTCCAATCCTGCCAATCTCCCCCATTCCACTCTACCCTACCCCAATCCACCTAATTTGCTCCGCTCCACTCCAATGTACCCCACCCATTTCTAACACACCGCTCCCTACTTCAACATGACCCACCCCACTAAGACATGACCCCCTCCAATCCACTGCAATCTGCCACACTCCAGTCTACCTCACTCTACCCCAATATACTGCACTTCAATATACCCCATTCTACCCCAGTCCACCCCACTCCAATCTACCCCATTAAACCCTACCCCAACCTACCCCACACCACTAACGCTTGGCCATGCTGAACAGCAGCAACACTGGTGTACACAATGGCTAAAACACATTGCCAAAACCAACAGCTCTTGCATAGGCAAGATCTATTGCCTTTGCCACTGCTTGTTTTAAATACTAGTTATGACAGGCAATGACCATGAAGCAGGTACATTCCCAGTCAAGCAGCAGAGGCTGCTTCTCCTAAATTGCAGAGCAGCGTTGCCCCGCACCTGCTTCAAGCAACGGGGGATTGCTGGCACAGGCAGGGTTAGCCTTGTCTCACCAATCATGGAGCTACTCTAATGCTGAGAGCAGCTCCAAGATTGGTCAGGATTCACGTTCCACTTGGCAGGAACGTAAGTACTTACCTTGCCTACTTGTGGAAATCACACCACGTTCGCCGGGAGAGCAGTGCCGCATTAGACGGCAGCATCTTTGTGGTGAGTTGGTCGCATTGCGCCCCCTACATTTTTGTATAGTCAGCCGCCAATGTCAAACATGTGTTAAAAACATTATTTGTGGGGCCCAAATGTCCGTGTTACATTTAAGTACGTCCATCGGTACACCAGCCAGGCCTTCTGCTTTACTGGATGAGCTCCGTCTTATGACTAATGCAATTTCTTCAGTACTAAAAATCCCAGAATACTACCTGATCTGTTAGAAGTACTGTCTAACGAACAATCAGGAGGTTCATTCAAATTATGAGTTTTCAAAAATGTGATACCCAGTGTGTGTCCGTAATGTGATTGTTAAGAACAGATGAGGTAGTGTCAGAATTATTAATTGAATTAACCACCTGTCAAAATAGCATAGTATTTCTCTTGGCTGCTGTCTCTGTTGGTTGTGCCACGTGTAATTACTGCAAATTCCTTTCCTCTGCGTTAAAGCAGACTTTTATAGTAATTGATATGCATCAACCTCCATTCTATTACTTGGATTCTTTGCCAGCGACTTTTGTAGATTCCAGTTAGCGATAGAACAGGAATGGTTAAACCAACAAGGAGATCTGGCCTGCTAATCAGTACGTGAATTTATGTGTGCAGGTCTTATGCAACCACACAAAAAACAAAAAAAAGATTCAATTGCCTGGTCATGACTGGCATCGTCTGAAAGACAGATCATAAAAACCTTCAATTTAAGTTTTGTATGTTTTTGCAAAGAAATAGGAAGGATTCGTTAAACGCCAGAGATCCCTGAAATGGAATACCCATGAAGAAGCCCTGAAGGCCAGGGCTACGGCCTAGGTGAGTGGCTTGAAAAAAGTCAATAAGGATTTTGGAGAAATGTCATAAAGACCAGTTTTAAAAGCCTACGTAGATATTCCTAAAATTTAAATACTGTGCTGAGCTGCTGTATATTGGTGGCAAAAGCAGGTGGGACGCAGAGGAGGGGAAATGTGTAAAGAGATTGTCCCTACCCTGTTACACCATGATTCAAGCAGTAAGCATGGAAAGCGGCATACCATGGAACATACTGGCGCTAATAAGATTCTGGAAAATATTGAGTGCGGTGGGAAGTGGGAATTGGGAGCAGGGAGCAGAAAGTTTCCCAGTGGTGTAAAAATGAAATCCTGCAAAGTGAACTGAAATGGACACAAGTGTAAGTAAAAATCTGGTGACAAGTCCGTAGGGATATGAAGGTAAAGCTGAGCCGACAGAATTTACAAATTGAAATTTCAAAGAGCGAGTTAAAGATATTAGGTAAAGACCTGTGCTATGAATATAATCAGCAAAAACCACAGTTGATGGACAGAATGCAGAACACTGTCATACATTCACCCCAGTACAGAGATCTGGGCCTAAATCCATCGTTTTTTTGCACTCCACACTACCCCAGTTCAAACATGGCCATATGCAAATCAGTCTGACCCTGTGCCTCATGGGAACAGTCCAGCCCGAACTGCCAAGCCATGCCTTCCCTGGACCGGAAACGAGGACCGGTTTCTGGCATTCCAGCCGTCTTCAGACCGGCTTGCTTGAATCCAGTGGTGTGGAGAGCATGGGACTCACGTCGGAGCATACCCATCCAACTCGGGGTGACAAATGCAAAAACCACAGTTGATGGACAGAATGCAGAACAAGGTCATACATTCACCCCAGTACAGAGATCGGTTTTTCCAATGAATATAATCAGCAGCACTTGAGGGTCGAAAAAAACTATATGTACAACTTATGTTAAAATCTTGGCAGAATATGTATGTATGTATGTGGATGTATTACCAAATTGTTAACTTGGAAGTGAACTATTAAGAATAAGGATTGCAATTAATCCCAGTCAAATTATCGACAATGTAAAACTGAAAATGATCCAACCAGATGGGAAGTGTACCAGTCACCTGATTTTGCACTTTTTTAGGACTGTTTAAAGGTTTTACCTCAGCCAAGACAGTTTGTACACCCATTATTTTAAAAAATATGGAATTAGGAGTTGCATGTCAGCTGTAGAACTTTTAATTAATATGTGCTTTCTGGATATATTGTGCCATAGGTCAATTTATGACTGCAGTTAAAAAAGTATTTTTAGTGTAAAATAAGAATGGTGTAAAGTAATTTATGTGATTGTAAAATAAGGCTAGGTATTCATACTTGTGAGCACATTTTTAAAACATAATTATATTTTCATATGATTTTATTACATGAAATCTAATTATGGTAAATTAAGCCAGTATAAAATGAAAAAGTACATATATATTGAGATTATGGATGTAAATTGGTGTGTCATTTAAAGACCTGCGGTCTAAACAAACATGAACTTGAATTGAGCTCGCACAGTTGTCTGTGAAGAAGCAACATGTTTCCCAGAAACTGTATGTGGAAGCGCAAAATAAGTTAATAAAAGGTTATGGTCCCCGAACTTTGCATTTAAAATAGGTGCTTCTTATATTTAAAAAAAGCCCTAGGAGGAAAAGGCATAATGAGTTGAACCTCACCTGTGCCCAAAACATGTGGGCAAGATTGTATATCACGGGAGTGGGGTGTCATAAGACTAGTGTGCATTATATTAGGCGGCAGACCCGAGAGCAGAGGACGGCCCGGGACCAGTGTTCGATTCCCGGCGCAGCAGGTTTCTGGACCAGGGTCAGCGGACTCGATAATTCTCTCGCCTCGGTGCCCACTCTGATCAGCGATCACACTCGGCAACTCTGGGCATTAGCTTGCCTCATCTTCACTAACGGCCCCACCAGACCGCCGGGGATGCCTGGTCTCACCCTGGAGATACCCATTAAGGGACCATCTCTCAGGGAAGCCAGGAAGGGTTTCGCAGCGGTCGAAGCGCCTTGGGACCCTACGGGTAAGTAGTGCGCTATATAAATGCCTATACATTTACATTACATTTACATTTACATATTTAAATCATGCCTTAAGAAAATAATTACAAAGTGAATTTGCCCTCACATCTTTGTGTGCAAATAATGTTGACATGTCATCCTTATTGGTAAAAGTGCATGGAATAAATGTATTCTGGTGTATTTTAACATTTAAGTCGCCACATATTATGGGAAATGCTAAAAGTGCTATAAACTCGTTGAAAACATTTACCCGCCTCCTCCTGCACCCACCAGACGTTGTGGCCAACAGGGAATATAATGTATAGATATGGGTATTACACTCTGTTTAAATGTGACTTAATAGTTTGTTTGGTAAGTGTGCTGCGCCAGATCAGTGCCTGCAAACTGAAACTTCGAAAAGAGAAACTTCGAAAACCTCAACTTATAACGTTCGCCACTTTTCTATTCGATTACACACGAGCGAGGTATATTATCCTCTTAGCAATGGTGGCCGTTTTCTTAGGCACAACAGTCCTTCTTTTATTTTCGATATCCCTGAGTACACACTAAAAAGGGACTACGGTAACCGCTGCCGAACTCCACACCACATATCGGGCAGGAACGCCGTTATCGACACTAACAAAGACCAAACCGGTAAGAACTAACACTTAGACGCCTTCATAGAATACAGGAGTTACAAGAGATATTTAGTACAAACCGCTTACTAAACGCGGCGTTTATTCGTTTTTTTCATCCCTTTAGCTTACACGACGTCCCTACACAAGCGAGACCGTCCACGTTAACGTTGAGGCTCGCAGGTAAATAGCTCTTTAGAGTTTGGACCTAGGTCCACAGCGGTTTCATTCTGATATGTTCAGTAACACTGAAACAACTTATTATTTTTTTAGATTTGAATAGTCGCTGTAAACAAGACCTGCAGGTGAGCGTTCAGGTCTATTTCTGAAGTTTTTTTCAAGTGTTTATATATCACGTAAATATGTGATATATGCTGTATGAACTTGAATAAACACCCTTGAATATTCGTTTCTTTGACAGACTGCTCACAGTCAGGATACAGGTAAATCATATCCACATCCTAGTACTTTCAATAATTTTCGAAATATTTCATGAATTATGAATTAAGGAATCTCTCCTTTTTCACAGATTCTTTAGATTGACCGTAAACAACGGCACACTTCATTCGATATTTATCGAATGATTCTCCAATTTTGGTAAGGAATTCGTGAATCTTTAAGTAACGTAGTTTAATAGCCTCCATGGCATCCTTAGTAATAGCGTTTCCTTTCTTTCTTTCTTCTTTTCAACAGACCCCAGACGAAGGGGTGTTAAACCCCGAAATGCATTGGGTTTTCAGAACAAACTGTTTTTTGTGAAATATGTACACATGAAATAATGTTTTGATTGTTTTATTCTCAAAATGATTGTTTAAACTGAATATATACTTTATCACAAATCCTTGATGATATATTGATAAAAGTGTTTTTGCTAAACGTTCGATTGGAAAACCTCTTATTTATGTAGTGCGCGCTCGAGTCCTGGTCATCTAGTGACAACAGGGAATATAGGCAAATAAATCTTTGTGGCTAGCAGCTGCAAGGAGTGTCTGCGCTGCGGGATGCCAAAAAGCACTATAAGCGCAGAAAACGCTGGCCAGCCTCTTCTCCCAAACAGTAGGCTTTGTGGCTGACAGAGGTTACTGGACACACCAACTTCATGCCATCTCCAAGGTAGAGACTGTCTTCTCTTTTTCCCTGCCACAAATATTTTAGTTGGGTTGGGTAGGTCTATCGATATAGGAATTGTTTATTGTTTAGTAACTATTATTGGTCCAAGGTCTCTCCTGTGCTATAGGGTTGCTGTCACGAAATCCTAGAACAAAACAGCAACCAGCTCTCTCCAAAAAGGGAAGCAATCCATCTGCTTCGCCTATTGGATGATTTTTCTCAAGTCTAAAATCACAAAGCTTAACCACATTGTTACTTGCTCTCACAGCTGGGTTTTTGGAGTGCTTCCCAACACTGTGAGGCCTCACTCTTGCCACATGTAGGCCAGGCTTTGCCCTCAAAAATATTCAGTGAGCCATTAGTAAATGCTGTCTTCCTTGGCTTCTTTTTATGTCTCGCGCCTGCTGTCGCAGAGCGAGTCTATTGTAATCGTTTCAGTGTTATTTGCTTTCAAGGACTAGGAAGAGCGGACAAGAGGCTGTTACGCGCACGCAGCCTGCTGGAATCGGATCAGGTTGCGCGCATGAACACGCGCTCCGATTCCGGCAGGCTCTTCACAACACACATACAGCCCAAACCCCCCCCCTCCCCTGCCGCGCATACACACACACATACAGAACCCCCCCCCACCGAGCATACACACACGCACACACAGAACCCCCGGCGCTTACACACACACACATCTCCATCCTCATCTCAGCGTGTCTTCTCGCTCCCTTGCCCCCGCTCTTCTGGTGCGCGCGCCGGCTCCTCTGTGGTGCAGTTCCGTGCTTGTTCTAATTATCCGCGGGGTGGGGAGCAGAGCGGGGGGAATTGCGGTTTAGGGTTCTCTCATCGTCGGGGCCCGCAGCGGCAGCAGCGTTAGGACCGGCTTTCCTCGGAGTCTGTGTAGGGCGGGACTCCGCCGCCAGGCCCCACCCCCGGTGCAGCGCCCGCCCGGGGAAGAGGACGAACAACAGACTCCAGAGCGGGCGGACCAGCAAATAGCGGACCACGAGGGCTGGGGACACCCGCAGGCTGACAGCTGCTTCACCACACCCTCGGCCAAAACAAGGAGCCCCTCTCCCATCCCTGCCTTGTCTGGGCACACTGACTCTCCTGTCGACCTGCTTTCACAGGAAGTGTTGTATCACCTCCACCGTGGGTGGGTGGCGGCGCAGGTTCAGGATGCCGGGCGTCCCCCACGTCATTGTGTGGGCGCCGTGGCTGCAGCCGCGGCCCAGGCACCCACGACCCGCCGCCAGCTGCTCGGCGCCCCCCAGGACTTCATTCATCTCCACTCAGCGCTGCCACGGACGTCAGAGCTGCTGGCCCCCCGCCAGGGTGCCAGTCTGAGATGGGGAGCCAGCAGCGGGGACTTCCCGGGGCCCCGACTCTCCCGGCAGTACAGCTGGTGCCAGGGGCAGCGCAGCTGGTGGGGGGCGCTCCCACCACGGCGCTTCACCACTCCTGACGTGTGTGCGTGGAGTCTGACGCCGTCCCGCTCGGCCTCGGTAAGTGCATCTGTAGACATGCGTGCGGGCCTGGGGCGAGTGCCCCGCGTCTTGCATTGGAGATAGGAACAGAAAGGGATGCCACTCTGCATAATGCAACGAAACGTAAAGAATGACATTGATGTCTAACACACGCCATTCGACGCACTTGTATTAACACACATATTCACGTGTTGAGCAGTACAATGTGGAGGTCAAATCCCATGGAATCGGGGTTAATGTAACTAACCTGAGAAATCATTGTTTACTGCCCCAGGTATTCAGTATTACAATCACTTTACCGAGATTTGCTCGATGAGGATGTAATGATGCCCTTGTAGCCTACGTCTGGGTAAATACCGATATTTAGAACTTGCACAAAGGGAAACAACAAGGTGGCACAACCCTTGTAACTAGAGTCACGGAGAGTAATATTCTGTTTATTGACGCCTTCCATATGTGTGCCACAGCAGAGCTCACACTCTACCAGTTGTGCACTCCTACAAGCAGGTCAGGAGCCCGATGGGAATTAAGCGCTTAGAGGCTTTGTCAGAGTTATAAAGCACTGAGTACAGTCCACAATACAGTACCATTGTTGATGAAGAGAAAGGGCAGTATGACTCACTCGAGGCTTGTCTTCTCATGAGTCAGAGCCCCCAGCAGTCAGCTATGGTAGTAATGACACTGCCCACCCCATCTATACTAAGTATTAATTATTAAAAATATTAACAGCCATTATTATTGGTAATATCAATAACTGTAAGTCACGCAAGTACAACACATATTGCGTTACAAATGCTATAGGTGTCACATTTGCAAAAGTTATAATTATTGGCATTGTCATACACAATGCCAATAACTCCAACTTTAATGCTGCGAGCCCTATTGCATTGTAAATGCTTGTTTAAGCCTGTGGATGTGAATGCTGTCTTGAGTAGACCATTTTTCCGGGTCTTCACATTTGTCCATTAGCACTTTTGCCTGAGATTCAATTTGAGCAATCGAGGTGTGCATGAGTTTTTTTAATCTCAGTACTTTAATGTTTTTCCAAGATGAAAAATACCAGCAAGAAGCAAGTGATCATAAATGTAGGAACCCTCACCCTCCCGCAGACCTTCCTATGTGCCTTCCAGAGTTTGAGGTAGGATATGCATAGAAGTGAAGGAGGAATATGAACAGTTTCCTACTCAAGAGACATCCAGGCCTTAAATGGAACAAATAGTTGATGTATAACGAGAACTCTGCAAAACTAATAAAACCGCAAAGTTATTTGTTATCCCTCTGAGATAAGTCATGCAGTCACGGATGACAAATAGTTCTTTAACTGAATTCTGTGTCATTTGTGAACTATTAAACAATAACTTAATTAATAACCAAGCTGTGAGTAGCAAACACTATAGTTGGATTCATATAAACAGAAGGGCAGGGAACAAGTTATGACATAGTGCTGAGATTCAAAAACTGTGTTCTGCTCCATTTCTGCTTTATGGGCAACAGGTCTTTTTGGGAGATTCAGTTTAAGACTGAAGGATTAAAGGGTTATAAATGCAGTGATTCTATTGAATTAGTAAGGGGCTACTATTTGATTAGGAATGTGTCTCGGACAACAGAAGTATGCTAGAAGGAGAGGCGTTAAGAGCATGGAATACGATTTAGGGTGCTTATTTAAGAGAAATTGGCATTGAATGTTTACGTTAAACATGTTAGTGGAATTAAAGTTGGTATTCGGGTTGGCTTGTTCAGTGGTTAGAGCATAAACCGAGTAATCTTGGTATTCAAACTCTCTGAACTTGTAAAACAAAAGCTGCAGTTTTTTTCAAAAACCAGTCTGCGACTAGATCTCTTGAGAGCAATATCCTGGAAATTTGGTTGTTGTAATATCTATTTCAGTCTCTACTATATTCTCCAGGAAGAACAAATGTATAATTTGTGATTTCCCGTTTCATGAGACTACAGATTTGGCAACAGGAGAATGGGAGATTTATGTTGCGTAGTCCAAGCTATAGCACTAGGGAACCTTACCTTATAGCAAAATATGGTGATTTTCTTTCTTTCCCACACGATATACTAGAATTCATCTGCAGATAAAAGTTTTAGTTGACATTATATTAGAGGTTTTCATGCAAAAAGCATTGGGCTATGCTGTTAGGTGTGCTTGGTGGCCTGCATGATGGCAGAATATGTGCTCTCTCAAGCTCAAATTTTTTGTTGAAGGAAAGACCAGTTCCTGTAGGGATTCAGTTTTCTAAAAAAGAGTTCACTTGGCCTTCCATTCCTTCAGGTATCCCGAAGACTCAACTATTTTTCCTCCTGTATCTCTCTCTCTCAGGGCTGCAACTTCTTTTCACAAATTGAGGGGTTTTTTATTTTTAGGATGGTCAGATCTCTTAATTTTAATATCTGCATTTTCTGGGTTACTTATTCTGTTTTCAGTCTCTGTAAATCTTTCTGTTAGTTGCTTGATATCATTAAACATCCCTTGGACTTCCAGTTGCATGAGGTTATCGCCTTAAATGCTTTTAACAAGCTTGTAGACATTAGAGAGTTTCTTGAGCATTCGTTCCGTGGTTCCATTGATGCCGGATTTGTTATTTTATTGGTGACCCAGGATTCGATTTGTCTGCTTTTGTGCATTTGGGGCTAGATATTTAGTATTTTTTAGACACCTTGATAGTTTCATAGGGTAGCTATAAAAGTCTGTCATGAAAATTCAGCATGTCAAATCTGCTGTGTAGATACAGATTGTATGTGTGTATATATATATGTACAAAAGGGGGTGGTGATGGACGGAGCATCTGAACCAATCAACCACTCACACCCAGTCAACAGCTCGGGGTTTAATCCATCACTGTTCTTTAGCCCACTCTGCCACCCCAGTTCAGACATGGCTATATGCAAATCAGTCTGACCCTGTGCCTCACATTACAGCCGTCTTCAGACAGGCTTGCTTGAATCCAGTGGCAAAGTGAGCCAGGGGCTCACGTCTGAGCATGGCGAACAAAGCGGTACAAAAGGGGCTGGTGATGGACTGAGCATCTGAACCAATCAAACACTCACACCCAGTCAACAGATCTGGGTTTAATCCAGCACCGTTCTTTAGCCCCCTCTACCAGCCCAGTTCAGACATGGCCATATGCAAATCAGTCTGTCCCTGTGCCTCATGGGAACAGTCCAGCCCAAACTGCCAAGCCATGCCTTCCCTGGACCGGAAGCAAGCTTCCTAGGACCAGTTATATTATAAAGAAACCCTGGAAGATAATCTGGTTCTGAACATTTCAGAGTGGCAATTTAATGAAATACAGATAAAAACCCTTCAGAAGGGAACATCGTATGTCCCTACAGCCCACACCAATACATTGGAGATGGACGTGAGCCTTTTTAAACTGACACGGAAACTAAGACTGAGGCATTTTTTCAACAATATCATCACAGAAACTCAAACGGAAGAAGAAGATCAATTAAAATGTCTAATATCTGCCAGCACATATTTGGCACCAATAAGTCATAAAACAATAGATTTGTTCGAACAATCATGCAGACAGGACATTGCCAAATTAAACACACAAAAGAAACGCAAACATCAGAACATGACAGCCAAAGAACATGGAGTACTAAGGTCCATAGCGCAGAACAGCCAAGTGATATGACAAAAAGCAGGCAAAGGGGGAGCCCTGGTGATATTAAATAAGGCATATTACGAAGCACAAGTTGAGTCATTTGGAGGATGTTAACATCTATATGCAATTGGATTTCAATCCCACCATGGAAATCAAAGAAACTTTGCAGCAAATATTGCAAATGGCAATAGACAAAGGAGTAATACAAGAGAAAGTAAGGAAATATCTGACGCAAGAAAATCCAGTAAGCCCAAGTTTTTATATGGTACCAAAGGTACATAAAGACCTATATAAACCTCCATGTCGACCCATAGTATCTATGAGAAGAAGTGTGCATGAACCTGTTGGGAAGTTCTTACACATGGTTGTAAATATTTGTCTAACCATCACCAAGTCATACATAAAAAACACCACAGATTTTCTCAACAAACTATCCACCATCAAAATTACAGAAAGCCAACAGATAATATTAGCAACTATTGATGTAAAGGCGCTTTACAGCTCAATCCCACACCGTAAAGGCATCGAAGCGGTGGAGAAAGCATTATTATCCAGCGATTACAAGGAAGACAGGAAAATATTTTTGATGGAGCTTCTTGAGTTTACTCTCATACACAGTTATTTCACATGGAACAACAAGTGGTACTTACAGAAAAACGGAACTTCGATGGGCAATTGTGCCGCCCCAACGTACGCGAACATTTTTATGAGTGTCTTCAAAGAAACTAACATCTTTGAGAAAAAAACATGGAATGATCACCTCTTAATGTACGTCCGCTTCATTGACGACATATTTATCATTTGGGAAGGCACGAAGGAAACATTACAGCATCAGATTGAAAAATTGAATACCGTAGATGAAAGAATCCAATTTACCTGGGAAAGCCAAGAAAACGCCATCCATTTTTTGGATGTGGAAATTTCTAAGAAACTCCTCGGGTTCACAACAAACCTATACCGAAAGTCCACAGACATGAATAATTTCTTACGATTCGAGAGTTATCATCCTCAGCAGTTGAAGCGACACTTACCTTACTCTCAATTATTAAGGGTGAAACGAGTAGTCTAGGAACCAGTTCAACAAATTTTAACAAACCAAATCAACGATATTTCGTTTCAAGCAAAGAGGATATCCAGAGGAGGTTTTACAGCAAGCAGTAACAGAAACTAACCAAAAGTCCAGAGAAGATCTCCTCAAATCCCGACCTAGCAAATCTGAGAATCGAATAACTTGTGTCAGCAAATACTCAAATATGAGTAACCAATACAAGAAGATCATAAGAAGACATTGGGCCCTTTTGAGAGCAGAACCAGATTTCAAGAGTACATTTGCACAAGAACCACTGTTTGTATATACTAGATCGAAAAACATTGGTGAAATATTGAAACAACCAATACAGAAAAAACAACAGGCAAACTACAAGGGCACACAACCAGGTTTAAATTGTAGTAACAGACATAACATTAAAGGCAACAATATCACTTATCCCATGAAAGGAAACAAAATACATCTGAGAGTGAATGAGACTTGCGACACCACGAACATCATTTATATGTTGAAGTGCCCATGTGGGAAAGCCTATGTGGGCCAAACAGAAAGAAAACTGAAAACCAGACTGAACGAACACAAAAGCAATATTAGAACTAAAATGATGAAATCAACCATAACAACACATTTCATAGAAGCACAACACCACATCAGCCAGCTCAGAGCTTGTGTATTAGAAATAGCCGCGAAGAGAGAAGGAACGGACAATAAGAAGAATTGTTAAAAAGAGAAAACCACTGGATTTATTTCCTTAAAACCTTGAAGCCAAATGGTCTTAATGAAAGAGTTGAATTTTTGTGTTACTTGTAAATATTTATAACCATCATGGTACCGTTTGGGGCTCACATAAAAATACATGTGATCATCTCTGTATATAGTACATTAGGTATACGTAAAAAAGCACCTCATCGCCAGCTTATACCATTCGTCATTAGTGATTCACGTTAAGCATCACATTTCCAACTCATACAAGTGCACCCACATAGATCAAAATACACATTGATACATCCCACGTTAGAGCCCGGATCACCACCAATAGTTCAGATTCAACTTCATCTTTATTCCATCACGAACAATCCGACATATATTCTTTTATTTAGTTCACGCTTTTGAACAGCAACTTTATTCAAAACTGAATGCTTTAACAACACTTAGTGACAACGCTATGAAGGTATGCGGTACCGCTTTAAATACACGTCATAGACTACACGTTAAGATGCGTAGGCCACCAGCGCAGCCGTTAATCCATAGAACACGCACACGGAGAAGAGATCAGAAGCACGCCGTATCGGTAAGCAATAACCATAGTGATTATAGCGTGAATACCTTGCTTGTCACGAGCAAAGCAGCAGCCGTACACGAGCACGGTTTTTAATAAAAGCACAGCGTAGTTTAATGCACGGCAACGCCAAACTATAGTAACTGCAACATTGGAGTCTGTATATAAAACTTTACCGAACTCGAGCAGATTAGTAAACTCCAGCGAGAATCACAGAGCACAGTTATATAACCCTCATGATGCACTGACAATCATTACTGTATGCCAATAGCGATTACTTGCAATTCACCCATAGTTCAATTAACAACATACACCCGGGTGGTGGTGGTGTATACGATGATTTTCAGATATTTGAACAAAGTATTATTTTTTCTATAGAAATGTCCCCTGAAGAAGGCATATCACGCTGAAATGCATTGGGATTAATAAAACCTGAAAACATGTTTTGTTAAAGAAGAAGAATGCATAATGGGTCATGAAGTTTTCTATTTGTTAAACAAGACGAAGATGACTGTTAGATGTGAATACAACATCTTGTATTAATAAAAAGATAAATACCACTCAAAAAACAAAGGAGTAAAGAAATTGTATTTAAGTTTGGCTGGAGATCCAGCAACTTTCCTGTGCCCAAGGAGACACACCAGGGACTCCTGGATCTGCTACCCACAGTGCATCCCCAATGTAGTCAGGGGATGACAAGAGAGAACCTCTGGGAAAACATACAGATTGAGGGAGGGAGAGTTCGAGCCTCACAGGGCAGTTACGGGTCCTCTCAAACTGTGGCCAGTCTAAGAGGAATCTGACACAGTCACAGTGGGTTTAGTTGCCCCCATTATCAAAAATAAACTACTTGTTCGCGTTGGCCCTAGAGCCTCTTGTAGCTTGGATCCATTGGGAGCCCTCAATGAGGGGTATTCAGTGGTCTCCGCAGTTCGAAGATCGCATCTCATTATATGCGGATGACATCTTGCTTTACTTGACTTCTCCCAGGAAATCTTTGATAGTACTATGTGATGTTTTGGCTTCCTACGGTAGAAACTCTGGCTTGGTTATCAACTGGGCGAAATCCTATCTTTATGTTCTTTGTGGTGATGCTCCGATCCTACCGCGTAACTGCCCCATCCAGATAGCGCAAGAGGGGTACAAATATCTCAGGATCTATGTTCTCGATGGACCCTGTGGTTCCATATGAAAAGAACCTTCTCCCTCCTTTGAGTCGGTTGAAGCGAGATGTTGCGGGCTGGCGGAAGCTCCCGCTGTCACTGCTCGGGCAAGCGGCTCTTTTCAAGATGTTGTCTCTCCCTCGTTTTCTATATGCCCTTCAGAACACACTTGATACTGTTCTAGCTAGTTACTTTTGTGTAGTTGAGGGTCTGCAAAGGAAATTGTTGTGGGATGGCAGACCTCGTATTGCACTGGCCAAGTTAACGCTTCCATGGTATGATGGGGGCATTGCTCTCCCCGACATTAAAAGATATTATTGGGCGTCGCAGTTAGGAGCCATCAACCACGGTACGTATGGCCCGGATTTAAACCCTGGTTTTGCCATGGATAGTTGGCTACTTCCCGGCAGCAATTATTAAAGAGAGTTATATTCTAAATCTGTGGTAAAGACTCTGACGTGGCCGACGAGAACGGCTGTACGGATCTGGCAAGATGCTACTAGTTCGTTAGGGTGGAAGGATCGTTTGACCTTGGCGACTCCGCTTTTCGGTTCGGATAGGTTTGGTAAATTGTGGAACACTAAGGGGTTCGATAAGTGGGATCTCGTTGGTATCTCCAAGGTGGGAGACCTCTGGGTTAAGGGACAAGTGAAATCGTTCGCGGCCTTGCAGACCGAGTTTGAACTGGGAGGGACGGAGTACTTCAGTTAAGCTCAGGTCCGACATGCACTAATGTCATTCTTCCCGGAAGGGGAGGAAATACCGGAATCTACCCCGTTGGAGGACCGTGTGTTGGATGGCCATATCCCAGATAGTACCATCTCCCTGGTGTATAAAAACTGATTAACCACAGGGCGGACCTTCTGTCGCAATTACGAGATCAGTGGACCCGTGACGGCCTTGAGCTTGATGATGAAGACTGGCAATCGGCGATCTCCTCACCGAAGGAGGTCGCGATTCCGGCACGACTCAGACTAGTTCAGCTCAAGATATTGCATAGGGTCTATGTCATGGGTCCCCGGCTGGTCCGGATGGGTTTTTCAGAGGAGGGTCTGTGTCAACGGGGTTGTGGACAGCTGGGGACGTTCCTCCACATCATCTGGGAGTGTCGGGAAGTCACTGACTATTGGAGTAGGATACACAAGGTGATGCAGGAGGTTACAGGTGTGGCTCTCTTGCCAGAGGCCAGGCGCTGCCTGTTGAATGTTTGGGAGCCCACGGATCATAATGTAGCACAGACCCATTGGGTGACTCTAGGGACCATGATTGCTAAACGGAACATTGCACAGTTGTGGGGGTCCTGGAGGCCTCCTACTCTTGAGGTGTGGATGGAAAACATGGATTGTTGCATGTTCAGGGAAAACACTGTATAAATGGCTCGGGGTCACCCCCGGAAATGGCATAAGGTTTGGGGTCCCTGGAATCGATATAGAGGGGACATATGTGTACCACCAGCGACTGCAGTCCTTGATGTCCCGCTTTCCCCCTGACCACTTATTGTTCTTTATTGCTTTCATGTTACTGTTGCACCCTCTTCTCCTCCCCCCTTGCCCCCATCAGATCATTGCTTATTGTAATGTCTACTGAAATGTCGCACTGCCCTCGTACAGTCTATGCACTTTTGTATTTTGTTGATGCCTTGCTTTGTTTGTTCTCTCTTCAATAAAGACTTCTAAAACAATTTTAAAAAACTACTTTTCAGGTTTATGTGTGACAAGCCCCACTGGTCTGTACAGCTTTGCTAGCATTGTGCAAGCTGATTTTGCGGTAAAGACTATGGTCTATATCTTGTAGACACACTCTGAGTAAAACTAGGAACAACTGATTTATTATGACGGTGAGTGACTCACGTGCACAGGGCAATTGGTAGCATACATTCGAGATACAGAAGAGCAAATCTCCCAGAATTCCATGAAAACATTTTATGCAGCTATTTTTGTAATCTGTGCATAAATGGGTACGACGACAAAGCCAACAAGGATGTCATTCTAGTCCTTCCTGGTTTAGAAGTGGAAGTGGTCCATGCTTTTTTGGTTCCAGCTAACTCTGTTGAAAGAAGCGAAGACACCAAGTAAAAGGTTTCAATTGATGAGCACAGGACACAGTGGGCTTCAATACAATATCAGCATTGGAAAGGGGAGCAATCTTTCTTTTTTTAAAGTTTAAAAAAAAAAATCTTTTTATTTAGAACATAGGCTCTCGTGACAGTGACCTATTACAATGCAATCCATGATGGATGGACACACATGACAAAAAGGTACATACAAATCAGTGCGAACATCATTAATCTGCATAATTAAACCACAGTCCGTACATAATTTTATGATTGCATAGAGACACTTTGCATGTCCCACACTTCCCTTCTATAACTCCACCAAGCCCCCCCATATCTTTTCCCATTTCCTAGGGCACCCCCTACTCTTCTAAATCACTCTTTCAGCCCGTTGGCACCAATCCAGATTGTGCTCCCACTCCTCCACAGTTGGTAGGATGTCACTGCCCCACAAATGAGCGATGTTTCGCTTGGCGACCATGCTCGCCAATGCCAGCCAGATCTTATCCCATTTGGGCCAAGTGGTGTCATTTGTTACTCCCAGGATATTCCATCTGGCCTCCAGCGGGACCTCTGCCCCAATCACCTTGGACATTATGGCAGCCAAATTAGACCAGTATGCCCGTATCCTGACACGGTCCCACAAAATATGAAAAAAAAGGAGCCTTCCTCCCCACATCCTCGCAGGCAGAACCTTGAGTCAGCGTACCCAATACGGTATTGTGTCGTGCGGGGAGTGTAGGAGCGGTGTAGGACGCGCAGCTGGACCAACCTAAACCGCGCACAGATTGCCACTTCCCTGGTGCTCTGCAGTGCCTCCCACCAATCATCCTCCTCTAACAGCCCGACATCAGACTCCCATTTTTAGGTCGAGCGTAGCGAAGAACCTCTTGAATACTTTAGTATACCTATTTGCTTACTGAATATGTGGACACGAGTCGGACGCGCGCATTTCCCGTCTCGGATTTGTCCGTGTGAGCGCGCTTTTGTATCTGGCTGCTGGCAGCTTGCTGGAGACAGCTTCAGTGGTTTCGGTTTCTAAGTACGTGTCTGCTGGCGTTCTGCTGTCGTGAGGCTGCTCGCTTCACAAGCTGGCTAACAGATCTCATATTGCGTTCGCTTCACAAGGTGGCTAACAGATTTTATGTTTTGATTTAGGTGGATCGCGTTACAAGCTGCGGGTGCTGTGGCCGGCGCTGGAGCTGCAATGTCAGCTTACGATTTGATGTGGATCGCGTTACAGGCTGTGGGGGTCGTGCTCGCCGCTGGCGCTGTAACAAGTGCATAAACTCCAGAGCGATCATCGGGTCACAGTGCGCAGGGGGCAGGCGATCTGCTGCCTCCTTTCCGGGCACAGTTTGTACCTGTTACCGACCCCTATTACGTGCACATCAAGCGACAGCGGCCATATATGACTGCTTTGTTGACTTCAGTGACTTGCCATCAACTTTTTCCTTGCTGCCGTCGACATCGGTCGTTGATGGTGGTCATGTATGGGAAATTTGTGACATCTGAAATCCGTCTCCTTGATGACATGGTCGTAGAACATAGGTAACTGTTGACAGACCGGGATTGTAACATTCATTATAATCACGAGATTGCGATTGCAACAGTGAAGTAAATAATTACACTAACCAATAAACAGCACTAAAATCACTGACTACATTTAAAACATTTTCCATGAACTCTAAATAACAGGCTGTAGCATAAATCCCGAATCGTCTGACTTCTTTACTGAGGCATTGTATTTCAATGTTTGCCTTATTATTAAAAAAGATGAGGAGGATTCTTTTATGCAATGCAGTTTGGCATATAACAGGCCAAGCGTTGCAGTCCATGGCCCCTTCAATTGCATCACGTATACTGGTGCTGCAATCTCAGCTTTTGATTTCATGTGGATCGCGTTACAGGTTGTGGGGGTCGCGCTGTAACAACACACTGCGCGGGGGATCTGCTGCCTCCTTTCCGGGTACAGTTCGTACCTGTTACCGACGCCGACTTACGTGCACATTTGCTGCACGTGCTAAACGTCTTATTAAAGAACTTTAGAGGCTGCCTTAAAACAGCATGTTCTTTTGCAAGCTGGTGCAACTGCAAACGTAGGCATGTGCTTTTACAAGTACATTTGTTCTGCATTACTTCATTTGCTACGTTATCTTACAAGCAGGATTGTAAATAGGTTGTACTATCAGGTGTGACATGTTAATTTGTTTCCTGTTTTATTATTCAACATCATGTTCACCTTCTTGACCTTTCTTACAGAGACTGGTGTTTACTTTACAAGTATGCCGTATTAAAGTAAAGTAACTAGGCTTTCGCAGTCTTTTTAACAGCTTCAGCTAAGTTTACTGCTTACGTCGATGCAAATAGCTACATTGCGTTATGTTATGTTTGCCTTGAAATACAGTCTCACAAAAAAGGTACTTCACGAAAAGGCTTCTGATGGTCTGGTATACATCGTCTTACATTTAACAAGTGTCTGATATAATCTGTTCAGCTACAAAAAAAAGCCATGTTTCATACAACTTTCTAAAAGCTGGTGGCAAGCTCGCTTTTATGTTAAATGCACCATTTTTGTATCAGCTGTTGTAAATATACAGCATGCTCGCAGAGGCGTCAATACTCATATCACGGCTCTGCTTTTAGGCAAGCGTAAACATCAAAAACTCTGTTATTAAAAAAAATAGAATTTAGCAATCAGGTGCTGGGTTTCTTGAGAGGCACCGAGTCTGTTTTGAAGTCTAGTGAGAATGCCTAGCTTTTTGTTTGCTTTGTAAAAGAGGAATTTGGTGTTTAAAAGCCTATAATCCTGAGAACTCTGAAAACAGGTTGACAAACCGCACTTTTCGTTTAGATGATAGTCGTACACCAGCCTCTCGTGTCTTAAGGGTTCCGGGTCATTTAAACTAGAAATAGGGAAGTTCACTAGGCTTTGACCATGTGCTGAAGCTGCCCAGGCTGGTTTTGTCGAAACGTAACCACAGAGGAGCTATATTATAGAATCACCTTACATTCCTCTCGTAAAGACGTCTTTTAAAATAAGCAACATATTTAGTGCCACCACATTTGTCAACAGAAAGCAGGGCCTGTGCAATTTTTCAGATTTATTCCAAAGCGCTGCGAGAGGGGCACTTGCGTTGTCAAGTGGCACGTCCATGACGTCAACTTTGCGTGGAATTTCTATCTTTGAATTTTTGCTAACAAACTTAAGTGTGTAAACCGCAAACTATTTTGTAAAACTATATATTGTATTATTTGTTTTAATTATTTTAATTTTAACCTTGATGCAGTTTCTGGTGCATCTGGATCAAATTAAAAAACAAATAAAGTGCACTCTATGTAAACCATTGTGGGTGATATAATAAAATGTGAACTATGTGTCTGAGCAAAGAGAGTCATGTGTTTGAAAGCACTGGAGGAAATAACGCTCACTTCCCGAGGCTGGTGACGATATGTCCGCGTGCCGCAACAGAAGAAAGATACCTTGATGCCATGTTGGTCTGCTGCATTTCCTGTGTCAGAAACTACGTTTTCTGCGTTGCTATCACGCAAATCTTTTAACACACATGAATATTGCTTTGAGAGTGCCAGCCGCTGTGCAAATCTTTTGCATTATCCCCTTTCTCAAAACATCTCTTGCGGTAGATGTAGATTTTTTTACTTCTTTTTTTTATTTATATCTAGAGAATGTTTCTCTTTATATCTGTGCCTCTGATTTTTTTCTGAACCTGCTTTCTGCCTCCTGCCCTATCCTGGATTCTGTCTCTGAGCAGGAGTCTGAGCTTTAACACCAAACTTCGCCCTCCGTACAATAATACAGTCCCTCCAGAGAGACTTACCTTGTAGTCACAATTACAATTACACCACCAGATCCACCACCACTACGTTCAACACCACTACGTCCACCACCACCATGTCCAGCACCACCACCACCACCGCGTCCACCATGAGGCCACTACCACGTCCACCACGAGGCCACTACCACCACCACTTCTACCTCCACCACCACCACGTCCACCACCAAGTCCACCACCACTACGTCCACCACCACCACCACGTCCACCACCACCATGTCCACCACCACCACATCCACCACCACCACATCCACCACCACCACATCCACCACCACCACGTCCACCACCACAACGTCCACCACCACAACGTCCACCACCACCACCACGTCCACCACCACCACCACGTCCACCACCACGTCCACCACCACCACCACGTCCACCACCACCACCACGTCCACCACCACCACCACGTCCACCACCACCACCACCACCACCACCACGTCCACCACTGCCACGTCAACCACCACCACATCCACCACCACCACGTCAACCACCACCACATCCACCACCACCACATCCACCACCACATCCAACACCACCACGTCCACTACCACCACGTCCACTACCACCACGTCCACTACCACCATGTCCACCACCACCACACCCACCACCACACCCACCACTACCTCACAACCACCACCACCACCACCTCCATCACCAACACCACATCCACCACCACGTCCACCACCACCACATCCACCACCACCACCACATCCACCACCACCACACCCACCACCACACCCACCACTACCTCACAACCACCACCACCACCACCTCCATCACCAACACCACATCCACCACCACGTCCACCACCACCACATCCACCACCACCACCACATCCACCACCACCACATCCACCACCACACCCATCTCCACCACCACCACGTCCACCACCACCACGTCCACCACCACCACGTTCACCACATCCACCACCTCACTCTATCTATCGCCCTCAATCTGTCGCCCTCTATCTATCTATCGCCCTCACTCTATGTATCGCCCTCACGCTATCTGTCTATCTACCGCCCTCACTCTATCTATATCTCTATCTATCGCCATCACTCTATTGATCACCCTCCCTCTATCTATCGCACTCACTCTATCTAACGCATCACCACAGCATCACTCAGCACCACCACAGCATCACTCGGGGGCACCACTACATCACTATGCGCTACCACAGCATCAATCTGTGCAACCATTCAACAACTGGTTCAAATAGGTTCTCTCAATATTTCAAGCTTTATTACAAATGTCACAAAAAGATGTTAATATTTTACTTCTGTTCTTGGATTTTTCATCACAAAATAAATACACCGAACATAATCGTAACAAAAGTTATTTACAAAAGTTTAAGCTATTGCCGTTATACATTACAATAGCTTTTATTTAAGTATTATTTAAAAAAATTAAAAGCCACTGTTATTTGTAATATCAATACATTTAAGACACGTAAATACAACACATATTGCATTACAAATGCTATTGGTGTCACATTTGCGAAAGTTCAAACTATTGGCATTGTAAATGACAAAGCTATTATTTTCGATATTTTCAAAACCAACACAAATAAATAATTTGTCATTTGCAAGACCAATAGCTCAAACTTTCCTAATGCGAGACCTATTGCATTGCAAATGCTTGTTCTTGGAGCGGCCCCAGGGGATCAGGGAGGTTATTGGCAAGCTTTTTGTACGTGAGGGAGATGGCCTTGTCAATCATTGGATCTAACAGCAGTCTATCTTCTAACTGAGCATAGTCCGGTAGTGGATCTCTCTTTTTTTTTAAGTTAAGCTAATATTTGTGTGTTTTAGGAAAGGCAAGCATTGGTGAGACAAGGTGAAAGATTTTTGATAAACCTTTGTGAGACTTTTGAAGAATTGCTTTCTGCCCTTTCTTGGGAGGGAAATGGGATACCCTTAGTTAAAATACATTTACAATCATCAGTACACTGAGGAAACAGAAATTTTATGTAGTCAGTGTGTCCCCTCACTCGCACCCTATCCACATACCTATGCCCCATGTTATCATGTAATTCCCTTCCCGTGCCCGTCATAATATTTCCCCTGTATTTCCGTCTACTGTTAGCATGTCAGTTATTAGGCCTTCCATGAATGAAACATTAATTCCGCACTGAGGCCTACGTTGCCAATGCATTTTCATGGTACACGTTTAAATATCGAGACGCTCACGTTTTTGTGGCCCAGCCAAGCCAGGCCCTGAATTCAGGCTCCGAGCCTCTTCTGTCTCTAAAAGCTGCAGTTTAGGTGTGCATCCCTGACCTCTACCTTACTCCCTGCCCAGCCGAGAGGTGCCCATCCTGGCCTGCCTGCCAAGACGGTATTTTGCCTACAGTTATCTGCTCAGCCTCCACAAAAACACATTCCAGTCTAGTGAAATAGGTAAACATCTTCCGCCTGCAGAGCATAGGGTCTAGCCTTCCTGTCTCCATATAAGTGATTTACTGAACCCGTTGCCATAGTAGGCCCATGGCCCCCGCGCAATGCACGAAGAAATATATGCACACACTAGCATTTAGTGATGAACGGCCTTTGCTCGAGAGACCTTTACTTCAGACAATACATCCTCCAAACACAAGATATCAGATATGCCAAAGGTGCAGGTCGTTCTGACATCCCAGACTCCAGACTCTTCTACTAGTGCTAAAGTCAGCCCCCAGCTCTCCTCAGTTGCACGTCAATTTCACGTCATGATCAGTTGCGCGCACATGTAGGGTAAAAGTTTCTGCTGACCCTGCAGACCCCCTCTATGCATCCACCCACCTATGACACTCCTATGACTCATCAAGTGAACTGCCACGTGTACGCCTCCTCACACACCTTCTTTTACGCCCATGTGTTCTTATCTCTCTCTTTTCACTTGCTCCGCCTGGAGTGTTCCGCCTACTGTATTCATTTCAATTATGTGGTTTTACTATATATAATGTGTGATGTTAATAAAACGTTAGATATCCCTTCCGGAACCTTAGTGGTGATGGAACCCGATTCTCATTGACTCGAGTCATTCTAATTAAAGCCCTTTTGACTCAGATACCACGGACTCTGCCTCTCATTTTATGAGCTATCCTTATTGTTGTTAATGTACAGAAAAATAGTCTGGGTAATTTATTTACCACAACACAGGATTAGAATATGGATGCAAGTTTGTTTAGCAGATGATAACTATTTATAACTAAATCCGAGCAAAAAAATCAACTAAATATTTCCTTATGTGGACAGGGACACTTATTATCCATATACATATCTAAGAAGGTAGAAAGTACAGAGATTGTTTGCTGTGAAGGTTTGTAATAGCCCTCTGAATATCTTTAGGTAAAATGTGCCCTTTGTCATTTTGTGGTGAGCTAACCGTAGGTGCAAGTGGTCATGTTTCTCATTCTCAGGGAGCAGACATTTTTATCTAAAACCGTAACAGAGAGGTTTTTTGGCAACTCCAATCAAAATCAAACCGTGACAATCTGCTCATCTTGTTCCATATCTCTCTCCTGACAGTAGCCTCCCTAAAACTCTTCCCTTTAATTGGCCATTTCAAGCCTCAGATTTAAAAATCTATGCTCATAAGTGGGTTTCTGGGAGAAGGCTACAACTGAGAGAGTCCTGCCACCATGCTTCGCCTTTTCACCTGGTATTCAACTCTGGGCACTATTCATCACCACTCTCCAAGACAATCACATTTTTCAAGATCTGGGCTTGTCTGTGTATCACACCATGCAGTACTCAAGTACCCCCCTTGCCGCAGTCAAGCAATTGCTTCCCCAATGTCAGTGCGATGGAAAAAGTGGCGAGAGAACGGACTGTGCACTGTTGCATTAAGCAGAAAGCTGTGAAAAGGATCCCAGTGACCAGAGGGACTACATCATTAATTAGTAAGAATGAACAATATTAATGTAAAATGGTCTGCACTTGTAGAAGCAGTTTTACTTATTGGAGGGGCACTGTGCCTTTGTGATCTTCCTCACGGTGTCTCCGCTATGCAGCTCTCCTCGATCTCATTTAGGCTATCCGCAAGGTATTGAAACCAAAAGTATCAGTTTTATTACAGGGGAGGACAGCCCTGAAGAGTCTCCGCATTCCGGCAGCCAAGGAGAATGCTTCCAAGTATGCCAGCTCCTTTTTGGACACAACATTTCTGGGTTCTGGCTTTCCACTTTTTTACTGCACTTTTTAGTTTAGACTAGCCAGGACTATTTTTCTATTCCTGAACTTGGCCAACAAGGCTTCACTCCTCAATGCCATCATTTTATTCTATGTGCTTGGGTTAATCTAAAGCCCACTGTGTGAGGCTGCTTGCCACACAGTTCAATAGACTTTAAAAGGTCCTAAATAATACTGTCTGACCTAGTTATAGGCTAATGAAAAATGCCCATAATTCCTTTCTTTCCTACACTTGTTTCTGGTGAAACAGTAAGGAGAGGTTATGACACTCTCTCTGGGCTACAGAGCTGTGTGGGATGAAGGGTAAAAGGATCTCAATTTTCTTTTTAAATAACATTCTATTAGACAACCCAGATCACTGGAAAAGGTGAGGAGTAGCCCACAAAGATTATGCAAAGTTTGCTCTGGGATGGACCTTGGCTTCTAACTGTGCTTTATTCTGGAATTCCTTACCTCTGGCTACCCAGAGAATTTGAGCACCACCCCGCTTTCATTAATGATTTAAAGACGATTTTAGAAGAGAATGTAGCTAGAAAATTGCATTGGGCAGCGTGTTGTCTCAGCTGTTCATCCTGGTTTAAGCGTCCATCCGGGTACAAACAACACGGAGCATACATTTCTCCTAAGAGTGTGCTTTTGCTGTATGCAGTGAGCATAGGATCTATGTGGAGAGGGCAGCTAGGCTTTCTGATAACAAGAAGTAATCCATGATTAATAGCTTACTTTGGACTGTTTGGAATCACAAAAACCTTTACCTCATTGATCATTTTTCCGGAACTTCAAAAGGCGCCATTTCGTGCCAAAGTCTCATGACTGGCTCAGGAAACACCAAAGCTGATGGGTGACATATGATAACTCTCTTTTGGCTATCATATCATTCAGCACTCTAAGTTCAGTAGAGCTTAACATGGAGCCCTGTTCCAAAACCCAGACCAGCAGGGTCAGACTCTTCCTCCGAATCCTGTAGATTATTCGAAACAGTGGGGTACCAAATTTAGAATCTCCTCCACCTTCATGGGCAGCTTCTCTCCCGGTACCTTAGGTGGGACTCCCAAGATTCTCTGCTGTGCTCCCATATTGAGTTCCCCAAGGTCTCGAGCTTTGCATTAATTCCCATAATGTTTTTCACAACGCACCAATTTGTTTAGCATCTTCCTCCAGGAACCTCAGATAATTACCAACACTATCTGCATCACTTCTTATACTCAGGGAGTAGAGGGAGCAGGGTCACCACCGATGGGGTCAGTAAGATATCAACAGCTACAGGATAGGTAGGAAGAGTGTCCTTATGTCTTCCCATGGCATGCTGCAAAACAAGCAGCTTCACCAGTGAATGGTGGAGTGTCACGCTCCTGAATTGCCCTAATGCCTTCCATCTACATGAGGTACTTACTATAGGGAACCAAAGCACTCTACAAAAACTTTTAAAAGTCCAGAAAGTATGGACTCTTATTCACTGGATATAGTTCATTTTAATTCTCAACATAATCATGGTGGTACAGTGATACAGTCCAAAACACAGTGGTAGTAATCCACAAATGAGGCTATGGTTCACAATCTCATTTCTTGTAGATTAATTCGGAGAGAACACAGCCAACACGTGTTTCATCAGCCTTTGACTTTTTCAAGGCTAAATAGGTGGTCCTTTATCTTTCAAACAACCCGTCGTAATAGTATAATCCAATAAAAAACGCCCCCCCCCCCCAAAGTTCCTAGGTTATCATGCTTCATAAACCCAGGGAACTTCACATGTTATAGGTAACAAGGATCCACATCCACAATACATAGTACACAAATGAAGTCCTAACAGCAGAAAACGAATCGAAAATCAGCGGTTCCAGCAAATTACTTCAAAACCTTGTAACCTGGACCGAATAGTCAGCCTAGTTGGGCGTGGCGAGTAGAGTCCATGATAAGCTCCGGCACGTGTCCAGGAACGCAGAAAATATGTGGCGAGTTAGTCCGGCTGGTATACTATTACGACGGATTGTTTGAAAGATAAAGGACTATACTGACTGCGCTACCACCTATTTAGCCTTGAAAAAGTCAAAGGCTGATGAAACACATGTTGGCTGTGTTCTTTCTGGATAAATCTACATGAAATGAGATTGTGACCCATATCTTCATTTGTGGATTACTACCATTGTGTTTTGGACTGTATCACTGTACCACCATGCTTATGTTGAGAATTAAAATTTAGTATATCCAGTAAATAGGAGTCCATACAGTCGTTGGGGGAATGGCCAACAGCCGAACGTGATGGCTGCTTCTTGAAAAAGCTCCTGCAACTCTCCACATAATCCCTCTGTAATATCCGTTCAAACAGCCGATCAAGCATGAACAACTTATTGATCGGCATGTAATAAGCGCCTGAGCTGCCTAAAGGAGAAATACGAGCCTTGCGGGGCGGGAGACGCGCCAAAAGGTAACAGCGGCAAGGTGGGGGTTGCATGCGTAAGCGGCTACCGGCATAGTGGCTGGTAGTAGCCGGGTGAAGCGTCCAAGAGCCGCAGCGGCCGTTCGGGACTACGACCTGGTGCCGGAGGAACAAGTGAGAGTATGGCGGCAGTTGCTCGTGCTTGGGAGCTGTAGATGAGTCTCGGATGAGGGGATGGCTACAAAGCGGCGATAGATGCAGAGGCGGGGAACCGGGGGCATCAAGCGGGACAAACTGCTGCACACCTGACGCAAGAGCGCCAAGGCGAACGAGGGGCCGTCGTAACGGAGGAGGCACGGTGGGCGTCTAAACGCGACTTGAAGGTGCCGGAGGCCCTAAACCAGAGGCAATTAGTGGTTCCATTCATTTTTTTTCATAAACCTTTTTATTGGATTTTCATCCATAGATGTCATACATTAGTCATGCCTTACTCGTCAGTTGCTGTATTACAATTGATATTAATGTTGTCATAACAAATAGCAGCGTGGTAACGTGTTGAGTAAGTTAGAAGGTAATCAATGGAGAGAACCTCCCTATCATATCAAATTGAGATGCCGGGAGACATCGAGGAAGCGGTCGTTGGTAGAGTTACCGCAATTAAGAGAGGGGTGGTATTACACTACTTGAAACGACAACTGCCAGACGTAATCCTTCTACAGGAGGCCCATTTGCAGGGGACATCATATGGGGCGCTGAACAGACGGGGATATAAAGTAGTCGCACACATGCGGCATATACTAGAGGGTCAAGAGGAGTGGGCATCCTCCTCAGAAATACATTCCCCTTTGCTGTTCAGCACATCATGCATGACCCACAGGGACGTTTCATGGCATCTATTTTACATCATCTCTCTTTACATCCCCCTCCCTAGACTCCATGCGGCAGCACTGGCAGATGTGTGTTCACTTATTGTTAAAGTGCCGCAGGGAGAACTAGTCATTGGAGGTGACTGCAATGCAACAGTCAATGGGGAGCGGGATAGATGGCCCGCACAGCGATGTGCCCCCCCCTCAGGGTAATGGTTAGACTTTTTTGCGTCAATTGGCCTTACAGATGTTTGGCGAATACACAACCCAAACATTAAATCAATTTACTTTCCACTCTGGGTCATACAGTAGGCTCTCGTGCATAGACAATATATTTGGACTGGCACAGTACTCTCAATCGTACAGTGGCGTGGGTCTCCTGCCCAGGGGTATCTCGAATCATTCCCCCCATTTGGCGTTGTCCAGCTGGATCCCTGGCTCCTGAAGATACCACACATTCAAACTGACTTACAAAAGACCACAGAGCGATACTTTCGGGAAAACGAGGGTACCATGGAGCGACCTGAATCCTCTGGGAGGCTTTTAAGGCGGTGCTACGAGGTCAGGACATTGCCTCAATTGCAGGTCACAAAAAAGGACAAGGTGGCACGGTTGGAGGAACTCCACCGCCTTGAATCTGACCTCATAGCCATAGATCCGCAGGCAGTTACAAATAAATTAAATTTCAAGTGGAAATAATACAGGGTAACTCTAGAGGATCAGTTAAATTCAACCCTGCATCGTCTATATGAAGTGGGAAATAAAGCAGGAAAGCTGCTAGCCTGGTTAGACAAGCGGGAAGCAGCATATAGGTGGATCCTAAAAATTACCACGAAAGAGGGAACTCCTATATGGAACAGACAGGGTATAGCAGACGCCTTAGCGCCGTACTATGCGGAATTATATACAGTCACCAAGCTTAATGGCAGACTCAGTTGTGAATTGTTGTCCACCCTCAATGTGTCAACTGTGACACCAGAAGACAGGGCCCTACTCGAATCGGACCTCACCAAGGACGAAGTGACGCAGGCCATCAGATGCTTGAACTCAGGTAAAGCAATGGGCCCCAATGGCCTTCCAATTGAATTATATAGATTAACAGCATCTGAGATCGCCCCTCATTTGGTTCAAATATTTAATGAAAGCCTAGAGGCGAGGATATTGCCAGATGATCAAAGATTAGCTAACATCGATGTGATCCACGAGGCGGGAAAAATGCTGGACTGCTGTACATCTTGCAGACCAATCACTCTGATAAAAGCACATGTAAAGCTATATTCCTGGCAAATAGATTAACCCTGGTTTTGAGCTTGTTTATACATCCTGATCAGTCGGGTTTCATGCCGGGTAGAAACACTGCATTAAATCTGAGATGTCTTCATGAACTACTGGGGAGGGCAGATACTATTCAGGAGAGCGCTCTGGTGGTATCACTAGATGCCAAGATGACGTTCGATATGCTGGAATGGCCCTTCTTAATTGCAGGCCTTAGAGAAACAAGGATTTAGCCAAAAATTCTTATCTTGGATTCGCCTCCTTTATACAAATCCTATGGCACAAGTGTTGGTAAATGGAGGTAGCTCAGCAGCATACAACTTACAAAGAGGAACGAGGCTGTGCTGCCTCCTTTCTAAGCTTATATTTGCCTTGACCTTGGCGTCCCTGGTGGTCTGGATCACGATTAGAGGGCTTAAATGGTCGGAAACCTGGGGGGATCGAATCTCCCTGTATGCAGACAATTTTTTTTTTTTTTTATATATGGCCAACCCCTACGCCTCGCTACAGAGTCCTCCATATTTTGGCCCTGTACCAAAAATACTGGAGCTATACCATTAACTGGGACAAATCAGTAATATTCGTCCTGAGTGGTGATACTCCATGGGTTCCAAGATCCTGCATAGCCAAAGTGGTGACAGAGGGATTCCAATACCTGGGCCTATATATTACCAAGGACCCGGCGATCTTTCACGGCAACAATTTAGAACCCCCCCTTGCGGTGGCTTCAAGATGATGTAAAACACTGGAGAACCCTGCCCCTCATGTTGTTGGGAAAGGCCGCTCTTTATAAAATTATGGCATTACCCAGATTCTAATATACACTGCAAAATACGCCACACTCAGTCCCCACAATATATTTTCAAGCTATAGAAACAGCTGTAAGAACACTGTTGTGGGGTGGAAAAGCTCCGAGTATAGCTCTACACTAACAAACAAAGAGCTGATATGATGGCAGAATTGCCCTTCTGGTCCTGCAATATTACAATTGGGCTGCACAACTAGCAGTAGTTAACCATTGGGTGCACTGGCCACAGGAGGACCCAGCCAACCGAATGGACAGATATAATATGTCAACAGGAGGGTATATAAGCGCAATATATGGGAGCAGACTCCGCATGCAAACACGCACCCCCACCTCCATGACAATTAAAATCTGTAATACGACATTGACTGTATTAGGATGGCGTGATGGAATAATAAGGGACTCAATACATCTAGCCCTACAGGCGATATGCAGAGTTTTTGATAAATGGGACCTCGTGTAAACAGTTGGGTCACAGTTATTAATTTGGTCCCTTATGAACAAGGAGGGTTTGGATAAATGCATTCTACGAGTAATCACTGCTTAACCTTTTGTGTGATTGCACAGAGGTCCATAAGAGGTAGCAGGATTGTTGAACTGTTGCTTCATGGTCCTTGATTCTGCGTTTGATTTGGCCGATCCTGTGTGGCTGAGGTCAAAGCTAACAAGTTGGACCCTCACTTTAGGGCTTCATGACATTTCCCAAAAATTGCATTCTGACAATTGGGCCAAGGGGAACGTGACAAAATGTGGAACTTGACAGCCTGAATACTGGTAGAGAATGGATTAAAACGGGTGTTTCCTGTCTCTTGCACCCTCTGGGATATCATTATCAGACCTTCTGACAATGTTGTCTACGAAGTTAGCTTTACGCCTAAAATAGGAATGTGGCACATAGCATACCTTTAATATTATGACAAATTAGAAATCATTGATTAGTGTCCGGTAGAGTTACAAAGGAAACTATTAGCATTAGACCAGTAACGCAACTAGAGCTCGGATCTTTGTGGACTGCTGAATTGTTAGCACTGGATGAGATTTTTTGGTGGATGAAATCTGGTGGCAGTGTTCTCATTAATTATGTAGGTCCCTTTACCCTGCTGGTAATTGAAAAGACGTATGATAAAGAAGCAGAAACAGTTGAACCGGTAAGTTTATTGTCGTTATAACAGTAATATTTTTTATTGTTTCCCCTCAACACGAGTTCCTATGCTGGCTATAACAGCAGGTCGCCATTCCGAGGTCTTATAAATATGCTGACTGTAACAGGTGTGGACTACACCTGTTATAGTCAGCATATAGTAGGCAAAGAGGTGACTCGGAGCTCTGCCCGGAAAGAAAACGTTACAGCAGTGAGCACACTGCACACAATTTCTTTGCACAGCAAATACACCTACGTTTCCTATATTCTATACTCTAATGTATACCCCATTCGCACACAGGTTTCTCACCAATCTCCCGCCTTCTTCGGCTTCGTTCTGGGCTCCCGTCCAGTATGTGAGTGAGGAGTTCGGGGTTGAAGGTGGCGGACGCACGCTCTCGCTGCAGGTCGGGGTGCGAGGTCATGGTCGGGGTATTAGGCGATCTTGGGTTGTGAGAGTTTGAAAAGGTGATAGGCGACGCGGTGGTGATCGGTACGGCGGTATCTTGTTTCGCAGCAGCTTCCTACTAACTGGCCACCAAAACAGCTGCCCTTCGCCCCACGGGAATAACCAGGAAGCACAGCACAAGCGACACCCACTGCCCCTTGGACCTGTCAAATAAGTGACGCCCACTGCCCCCAGGCAACCGTCATGCTTGCCTGACTATAAGATGGCGGCCCCTTTGCAGCATCTACGACATGGATACAGAAAAGCACAAGCATAGTACTACCCCCAAAGAAAACAACTAACAAATGATAATGTAGTCTTAATTGCCCGTCTTCATTTCAAAATTCAACGGACCGAAGTTTTTTTCGGATAGATATCTAAAAAAATTCACAAATTAAAAATATTTGTGTTTTATTTAATAATCAGGATATGTACAAACGTTCTATGTCTGTAACTCTATTAGTACATTTACATGTTCTAAATTAGTATGCAACGAAATAATTTTCTCCCGTTTGTCAGGGTTGCCTGCATTTGCTTGTAGTTCCAACATGGCCGCTGGGTTTCTTCCATGGTGACATACACCGTCACTCTTCTCTAAAACGTGATCTCACGTCCAGCCTGGACAGTTTGAGTTCTGCATAGCATTATATTATATTTGTAGTTATATAGCGCTTTCTATCTCTGCTGAGGCGTTGTAGCTCTCTATGACATGTAGCGTCAATCCTGGAGCCCAGGTTAGTCGTTAGTCGAATTTGTTATTGTTGGTTAGTGCTTTTAAAGAAACCATTTCGTGCATTTACTCCAGTCTCTTTGTGGTATGACTTATAGGTGGTGATTGGAAGGGTGAGTTAATGTAAACGAGTGATTGAATGAGTAGCTAGGAGATGATGGGGATGGGGGGGGGGGGGGGGGGGGGCTTAGACGAGGAAGATTTTGAGGGAAAAAGGGTTCATTTATTTCCCCACTGGTGGCACTCCACACACAGTATGAAGAGGTAGGAGGAGCATCCCACTTCGTCTCCACACTCAGAGAAGAGGGGTGAAAAGAGGTATGCCTCTAATTAGAAGAGGAGAGTAGACAAGACACACATGACCTCACCCACAAAAATGTGTGGCATGCTTCATCATAGGGCTGCTACAACACCTTTGCATAAGCCAACAACACCAGTGTCGTAGCAGCCCTATGATGAAGCATGCCACAAATGTTTGTGGGTGAGGGCAGTTTTATCAACATGTGTGTCTCGTCTAATCGCCTCTTCTAATTAGCGAAATACCTCTTATCGCCCCTCTTCTATGTGTGTGGAGAGTCTTGTTACAGGAGGTGGAAGTGGGGTGCTCCTCCTACCCCTTGTTACTGTGTGTGAAGTGACTAGCGTGGCCGCTGAGCCGCAGGGGTATTACGTTCAAATATTTTTAAACAGTTAGACCTCTGTGCACCTTAATTAAGCTGACATTCTTTGGACTAAGCAGTGCTTTATGATGTCAGAACAACAGGGTCTAGCTTATGGAGAGGATACAGTGGAACAGATCCTCGCAGGGCCATCATTGCTTGGTGAGACCACCATTAACCAAGTCCTGTCCCAGGGTGAAGGGTGGGACACACTGGTCGAATTAAAGCGGTCACACGTGAAGGCGATCCTACATGGGGCTATACTAACTGAATACCTCAATGCTGCCCCACGTGGCCTGATCGTTATCAACGTACCACTGATCTTGGAAGAAGTATCATTTAGAAAAGTTTGGGCTCTGATTTCTTGGAAATGTACGAGGGACTGGCTTATTCTAATTATAGCGGTACAAAAAGGGGTGGTGATGGACGGAGCATCTGAACCAATCAAACACTCACACCCAGTCAACAGATCTGGTTTTAATCCATCACCGTTCTTTAGCCCACTCTGCCACCCCAGCTCATATAGCCAGAAACCGGTCCTAGGATGCTTGATTCCGGTCCAGGAAAGACATGGCTTGGCAGTTCGGGCGGAGTGTTCCCATGAGGCACAGGGTCAAGGCTGATTTGCATATGGCCATGTCTTAACTGGGGTGGTGTGGTGAGCAAAAAAACGATAGATTTAGGCCCAGATCACTGTACTGGGGTGAATGTGTGAAATTGTTCGGCATTCTGTCCATCAACTGTTTTTGCATTTGTTACCCCGAGTGGGACGGGTATGCTCAGACGTGAGTCCTGTGCTCTCCACACCACTGGAGTCAAGCTATCCTGGCTGAAGAAGAGCTGATAGCCAGAAACTGGTCCTAGGATGCTTGATTCCGGTCCAGGAAACACATGTCTTGGCAGTTCGGGCTGGACTGTTCCCATGAGGCACAGGGTCAAGGCTGATTTGCATATGGCCATGTCTTAACTGGGGTGGTGTGGTGAGCAAAAAATCGATGGATTTAGGCCCAGATCACTGTATTGGGGTGAATGTATGACATTGTTCTGCATTCTGTCCATCAACTGTTGTTTTTGCATTTGTTACCCTGAGTGGGACGGGTATGCTCAGACGTGAGTCTCGTGCTCTTCACACCACTGGAGTCAAGCTATCCTGGCTGAAGACGGCTGATAGGCAGAAACCGGTCCTAGGATGCTTGATTCTGGTCCAGGAAAGACATGGCTTGGCAGTTCGGGCTGGAGTTTTCCCATGAGGCACAGGGTCAAGGCTGATTTGCATATGGCCATGTCTTAACTGGGGTGGTGTGGTGAGCCAAAAAACTATGGATTTAGGCCCAGATCACTGTACTGGAGTGAATGTATGACATTGTTTTGCATTCTGTCCATCAACTGTTGCTTTTGCATTTGTTACCCCGAGTGGGACGGGTATGCTCAGACGTGACTCCCGTGCTCTCCACACCACTGGAGTCAAGCTATCCTGGCTGGAGACGGCTGATAGCCAGAAACCGGTCCTAGGATGCTTGATTCCGGTCCAGGAAAGACATGGCTTGGCAGTTCGGGCTAGACTGTTCCCATAAGACACAGGGTCAAGGCTGATTTGCATATGGCCATGTCTTAACTGGGGTGGTGTGGTGAGCAAAAAAACGATGGATTTAGGCCCAGATCACTGTGCTGGGGTGAATGTATGACATTGTTCTGCATTCTGTCCATCAACTGTTGTTTTTGCATTTGTTACCCCAAGTGGGACGGGTATGCTCAGACGTGAGTCCCGTGCTCTGCACACCACTGGAGTCAAGCTATCCTGGCTGAAGACGGCTGATAGCCAGGAACCATCTGTTACGGCGGGACTAGGAATAGGCAATAGACGTGTTCTGGTAGTAGTGGATTTTATTTTATCAAATAGGTCATCGGTACAGGTTTTCCTTGCAGCTCCCTTTCTGGGTGAACGGCTCCTGTCGGGACGGGTTCTTCGTCGGACTCCCTCCTCCTTCCTCCTGACGGGGCTCCTCCTTCGACTGCTGGGCTCTGGAGGCTCCGTAATGCTCGCCCTCGCCGGCCGCCGAGAAGGGAAGAAAAGAGAGGACCAGTAAGTGCTTCGGCGCTACAAACACGGTAGTTGAGGAGGGGGGGGGGGGTGTGAGGGACGTGAGGGGAACACACAGTGCTTTACTGGCTATGCTAGTGTCGGTGCCAATCTCGTGTCAAAATCAAGTAGGGGAAACGGGTGGTCTTTTACAAGTTTATCTAAGTAGTACGGCGGCCTTTACGCCTCCACCACCCCAGGAATCTGTCCCGTACCTCTGCTAGCCGTACACCTCCTGGCGTACGGCTGGGCGGCTCGCGGTGGTGGCCTCCAGGCGTTGTAGATCCCGTCTCTGTTTTTCCGGCGCTCTCGGCTCCAACCTCCGCTCTTGAGAAATCTTGATCCGTCTCTTCCGCTGGCGTCGGCTTGCTCTCCGGGATCTCGGTTTCCCCAAGGCTCTCCTCGCTTAACCACCTCTCACTCCCGATCCGCTTCTCCTCCTCCCGTAGCCACCGCTCTTCTCCTCTCCAGTCCGACACGCTGCTTCCCGCCTCTCCGCTCTCCTGCACTCTGTCCGCTCCTCCGGTGAAAAAACACACCTGGGGATTATCGGAGCCTCCTTTTACCTGTTCTTTAGGCTCCTCCTCCATCAGAGCTTCGGTCCATTTAAAGGGACCCCAACCTTCCTCCTGCTCGTCGCAACTATATCTTTCGCTTGCAGACCAGCCAGGGTTGAGGGGAGGCTGCGGAGACAAGAGGGGGGGGTCAAACAATGTTAAAGGTGGTCCCTCCTCCTTACTAGACTCCGCTCCCCGGTTACACACCATCCCCCCTGAACACTTCCGATCGGGAAGTGGATTCCGTGATAAAAAGTCAGCCCCAGTATTGTCGACCCCTTTCTTGTGATGCACACTAAAGGCATAAGGCTGCAGGGCCAGAAACCACCTCATGACACGGGCATTGTTCGATTTGTTGCGGGCCATCCAGAGAAGGGGCGCATGGTCCGTGTAGAGGGAGAACTGACGCCCTTCCAGGTAGTACGCCAGCTTTTCCACGGCCCAACGAATGGCAAGACATTCTTTCTCGACCGTAGGATACTTTAGTTCCCTTGGGAACAGCTTTCGGCTGATGAACAGTATCGGATGGTCACCTCCGTCGTCCCCCAATTGAGATAGCACGGCCCCTATACCATAGTCTGACGCGTCTGTATGTAGGGAAAAAGGCCGTGTAAAATCCGGTGAAGCAAGGATTGGGGTGGAGGTGATGGTCCTCTTCAGGGAAGCGAAAGAGTCCAACATAGAGGAAGTTGGCGTCCGTAGAATCGACTGCTTGACCTTAGTCTGTAGGGCATCTGTTAGGGGGGCGGCCAATTGGGCAAAATCAGGAATAAACCGCCTGTAGTAGCCGATTAGGCCTAAAAACGCTCTGAGTTCTTTCTTTGTACTCGGGAAGGGAGTTTCCGCAATGGCCCTCACTTTCTCTACTTGCGGCTCAATCCTGCCATGTCCTAGTACATAACCCAAGTACTTTACTTTCTGGAAACCGATTCGTGATTTTTTTGCGTTGACTTTCAACCCGGCCTGGTTGAGTGTCTCGAACAACGTGTGCAGGTGTTTTAGATGTGAGTCCCAGTCAGGGCTAAAGACGACTATATCATCAAGGTAGGCAGAAGTAAAAGACGATATATCTTTTAGTACTCGGTTCATCAACCTTTGAAAGGTGGCAGGGGCTCCATGAAGGCCAAAGGGAAGAACGGTGAATTCGTACCTGCCTGAGTCAGTGGTGAACGCTGTTTTATGCCGGTCCTCCTCCTTTAGAGGGACCTGCCAGTAGCCCTTGGTAAGATCGATTGTACTTATGTATTTGGCCTCACCAAGCTTCTCTATGAGTTCGTCTATCCTGGGAATGGGGTAAGCATCAAAGGTGGAAATGTCGTTCAGCGCTCGGAAGTCCATGCAGAACCTTCTCGTCCCATCAGGTTTTGGTATCAGTACAATGGGGCTTGACCATTCGCTGTGGGAAGGCCTTATCACCCCGAGTCTGAGCATCTCCTCAACTTCTTGTTGTATCCCGGCCCTCCTGGACTCCGGGACTCGATAGGGTTTGATCTTTACGGTTTTACCCGGCAACGTATGGATATGATGTTCAGCCAGATTGGTTTTTCCGGGGATGTCTGAGAAGACCTGGGCATGTTGCTGTAGCGTTTTCTCCATCTGTCGTTTCTCTTGGGTTGTCAACTCTTCATTGACCACTAGACTGGAAAGGGTTGACTTGTGGTCGAGGGGGTTCGAGTCCGTGAGGTGAATCTCTGTTGGCGGTCGGCCGAGCCATTTTTTTAGGATGTTGATGTGATACACCTGTGTGCTCCGTGGACGTACTTTTAGTCTGTAGCTAGTGTTTCCAATGGTTTCTACGACTTCGTAGGGCCCACTCCATTCCGCTTTAAATTTCTGAGTCGACGAAGGCAACAGAACCAGAGCCCAATCACCTACGGAAAGTTTTCTCCATTTTTTTCCTTTGTCATATATCGTCTTTTGTCTTCTTTGGCTTTTCTCCAGGTTGGCAAAAGCGAGGTCTCGTAACTTTCCCAGTTTGGACCGCAGTTGTCTCGCATACTCCAGGGTTTTGGTTACCTCTTCGGGAGTTTCTCGCTCCCAGGCTTCCTTGGTCATGTCCAATAGGGACCGTGGCTGTCGTCCATATAGGAGTTCAAACGAGGAGAACCCTAGGCTGCTCTGTTTTTGACCCCGGATGACATATAGAGCCAGTGGGAGTATTTGATCCCACTCAGTGCCATTTACCTCTAACATTTTTCGGAGAGTGGTCTTCAAGGTCCGGTTGTACCGTTCCACTAGTCCATCCGTTTGGGGATGGTATACGGCTGTCCGGATTTGGTGGATGTGTAGGAGGGCACACACTTCTTTCATAAGGCGAGACACAAAAGGAGTACCTTGATCAGTTAGTATTTCTTTCGGAAAGCCAACTCGTGAAAACAATTCCAACATTTTGTCGGCTATGTTCTTTGTGGTGGTCGCTGTCAGGGGGAAGGCCTCTGGAAACCGGGTAGAATAGTCAACCATGACCAGTACATATTGGTGACCCTTCTTTGTTTTGGGGAGAGGCCCTATGAGGTCCATTCCAACTCTCTCGAACGGGACACCGATGATTGGGAGAGGTTGTAGGGGCACGGCAGGCGTCCGGGTCATATTCCGTTTCTGACACACGTCGCACTCCTGGCAATACACCATCGAGTCTTTGTATATACCGGGCCAGTAGAAGCATTTTAACAGATTTTGTGTTGTTTTTTCGGCTCCTGTATGGCCTGCCACTAAATGAGAGTGTGAGTAGAACAACACTTGTTCACGAAAGGATACTGGGACCAGAAGTTGTTCTGGGTCGGTTTCCTTTCCCTGTCTATACAGAAGGTCATTTTTAATGAAAAATCGGGGATACCGTATGGGGTTTTGGCTCTGATTTTGGTGGGCTACTTCCCAGGCATTAAACAAAGTAGCATCATTTGCTTGGGCAAATTGAAAACTTCTATCCAATATCCATGGTTCCGGGGAGGCTAAGGCTGGCACATACTTCTTGTTCCCTGGGGTGTCTCTTGATACTTTCACTGGGGCAAGGCTGGATTTGAACATGTCCAGAAACTCGGGGTTGTCAGTCCCAATAATTAGATCTTCTGGCAGAGATGCCAGCACCCCTACTTTGACTCTGGACGGCCTACCGGTTTGTGGAATCAGGGGTATTACCGCCACCGGGTACTGCTTCACATCCCCATGAACACACCTGATGTAAACATTCTCTCTGGGAAGGAGCTGTTGGGGTAGCACATGGTGGGCCTGGACCACGGACTGACGACATCCCGAGTCTAGCAGTGCTTTTACCGGGTTACCATTGATCACTATACTCACTCTATAGGCACGTCCCATCTCAGCGGAGTATAAGACGGTCCGGGGTAGATATCCGACCTCCATGGGCTCCTCCTCCTGTTTCCGTCGAGGACAATGACGGGCTATATGGCCCCAGGTCCCACAATCAAAACACTGTGGCCCACTATGGGGCACAGGCTCTGGCTTCCAGATACGTGGTTTAGGCGCTTCCGGCATACGTACAGGTTTCCTCTCCGGTTTGTAGGGATGCTTCTGCCTATCGGATTCCCCTACCATCGGGGGTTTTTGAGGAGCCCTGGAAAAGGTATTAGCCATTTCTACGGCCTGTATAGTGGTCAGGTTGTGATGTTGCTTTAACCACCTTTGTGTCGAGAAGGGGAGCGCCTCGAGGAACTGCTCGAGATATATGCGGTCCATGATCTCTTCTTTTGAGCTTTCGTTGGGCCTTAGCCATTTGTCCGCAGCCATTTTCAGGCGGACAAACAATGTTTTTGGCGTCTCCCCTGGTACACCCCTCTCCTTCCTGAACCGGATCCGGTATGCCTCTGTGTCAAGGCCTAGATGGTCCAAGATGACTTGTTTTATGTCCGCGTAGGACGTGTCTCCTCGGGGGTTTGCCACCTGGTAGGCGGCTTGGGCCTCCCCCACCAGTAACGGGGCCAGGAAGAAAGGCCATTTCACAACAGGCCATCCACAGGCCCTAGCAGCCCTTTCGAAATTAAGTAGAAATGCGTCCGGATCCTCCCCGGGCTGGTACTTTTGAAGGGACACTCCTCCTATTGTATGGGGTATTCCTCCCACTGCCACTGATCCTGTAGGTACGGGAGGGTCCAGGGTACGGGTTACCACGGCGGCTTTAATGACTTCTCTGTCTGCCTCAGCCGCTAGGAACTGCTGCTCTGCAATCTTCTCCAGGCGTTCCTGACCTTGCACCAGGGCTTTCACTAAATCTTCCATCTTTGGTTTACAGACGGATGGGCTGCCTGCATTCTCCACCACTGTTACGGCGGGACTAGGAATAGGCAATAGAGGTGTTCTGGTAGTAGTGAATTTTATTTTATCAAATAGGTCATCGGTACAGGTTTTCCTTGCAGCTCCCTTTCTGGGTGAACGGCTCCTGTCGGGACGGGTTCTTCGTCGGACTCCCTCCTCCTTCCTCCTGACGGGGCTCCTCCTTCGACTGCTGGGCTCTGGAGGCTCCGTAATGCTCGCCCTCGCCGGCCGCCGAGAAGGGAAGAAAAGAGAGGACCAGTAAGTGCTTCGGCGCTGCAAACACGGTAGTTGAGGGGGGGGGGTGTGAGGGACGTGAGGGGAACACACAGTGCTTTACTGGCTATGCTAGTGTCGGTGCCAATCTCGTGTCAAAATCAAGTAGGGGAAACGGGTGGTCTTTTACAAGTTTATCTAAGTAGTACGGCGGCCTTTACGCCTCCACCACCCCAGGAATCTGTCCCGTACCTCTGCTAGCCGTACACCTCCTGGCGTACGGCTGGGCGGCTCGCGGTGGTGGCCTCCAGGCGTTGTAGATCCCGTCTCTGTTTTTCCGGCGCTCTCGGCTCCAACCTCCGCTCTTGAGAAATCTTGATCCGTCTCTTCCGCTGGCGTCGGCTTGCTCTCCGGGATCTCGGTTTCCCCAAGGCTCTCCTCGCTTAACCACCTCTCACTCCCGATCCGCTTCTCCTCCTCCCGTAGCCACCGCTCTTCTCCTCTCCAGTCCGACACGCTGCTTCCCGCCTCTCCGCTCTCCTGCACTCTGTCCGCTCCTCCGGTGAAAAAACACACCTGGGGATTATCGGAGCCTCCTTTTACCTGTTCTTTAGGCTCCTCCTCCATCAGAGCTTCGGTCCATTTAAAGGGACCCCAACCTTCCTCCTGCTCGTCGCAACTATATCTTTCGCTTGCAGACCAGCCAGGGTTGAGGGGAGGCTGCGGAGACAAGAGGGGGGGGTCAAACAATGTTAAAGGTGGTCCCTCCTCCTTACTAGACCCCGCTCCCCGGTTACACAATCCCAGGATGCTTGATTCTTTTCCAGGAAAGACATGGCTTGGCAGTTCGGGCTTGACTGTTCCCATGAGGCACACGGTCAAGGCTGATTTGCATATGGCCATGTCTTAACTGGGGTGGTGTGGTGAGCAAGAAAACAATGGATTTAGGCCCAGATCACTGTATTGGGGTGAATGTATGACATTGTTCTGCATTCTGTCCATCAACTGTTGTTTTTGCATTTGTTACCCCGAGTGGGATGGGTATGCTCAGACGTGAGTCCCGTGGTCTCCACACCACTGGAGTCAAGCTATCCTGGCTGAAGACGGCTGATAGCCAGAAACCGGTCCTAGGATGCTTGATTCTGGTCCAGGAAAGACATGGCTTGGCAGTTCGGGCTGGACTGTTCCCATGAGGCACAGGGTCAAGGCTGATTTGCATATGGCCATGTCTTAACTGGGGTGGTGTGGTGAGCCAAAAAACTATGGATTTTGGCCCCGATCACTGTACTGGAGTGAATGTATGACATTGTTCTGCATTCTGTCCATCAACTGTTGCTTTTGCATTTGTTACCCCAAGTGGGACGGGTATGCTCAGACGTGAGTCCCGTGCTCTGCACACCACTGGAGTCAAGCTATCCTGGCTGAAGACGGCTGATAGCCAGGAACCATCCCAGGATGCTTGATTCTTTTCCAGGAAAGACATGGCTTGGCAGTTCGGGCTGGACTGTTCCCATAAGACACAGGGTCAAGGCTGATTTGCATATGGCCATGTCTTAACTGGGGTGGTGTGGTGAGCAAGAAAACCATGGATTTAGGCCCTGATCACTGTACTGGGGTGAATGTATGACATTGTTCTGCATTCTGTCCATCAACCGTTGTTTTTGCATTTGTTACCCCGAGTGGGACGGGTATTCTCAGACGTGAGTCCCGTGCTCTCCACACCACTGGAGTCAAGCTATCCTAGCTGAAGACGGCTGATAGCCAGGAACCGGTCCTAGGATGCTTGATTCTGGTCCAGGAAAGACATGGCTTGGCAGTTCGGGCTGGACTGTTCCCATGAGGCACAGGGTCAAGGCTGATTTGCATATGGCCATGTCTTAATTGGGGTGGTGTGGTGAGCAAAACAACGATGGATTTAGGCCCAGATCACTGTACCGGGGTGAATGTATGACATTGTTCTGCATTCTGTCCATCAACTGTTGTTTTTGCATTTATTCTAATTATAAACACAGCCAAAAGAATAGCAGACACCCTCTACCTACAAATCCAGAAAAGCAGACAAGGCTTAAAAACAAGCATTGTATTGGCCACTTGCAAAAGAAAGTTGGAGGAAACTAATAGCGAAATAGGGGAGTGCAAAGACTATCTCCTAAGATCTAAGGTGGACAAGTTACAAAAGGACCTGAATAAATTTTCAAGAGAAAAGGTGTATCCTTACTCAACAGAGAAATATATCCTAAAGAAAATGGAGGACATGAAAAAGGGCCCACAAAGCAACCGCAGGAACTCAGACACAATGAGTTCTAGCAGTGAGATAAGTGATTACGAGAGAAGACCCCATAGAAGAGGTAGAGGGAGGGGACATTTTGCAGGACCACACCCAGCATTCAATCCCAGGTACTCCAATTTTCAAGGGCAGAGTTTCGGTTGGCCGCCTATGTTTTCCAAATTCCCACAAATGCAGGGACCCTAAACCCCACAAGGCAGGGGCAAGCAGAAAGGGGCGCAAGGGATGCAATGGGAGGATCTGAATCAGAGGGTGATGAGCATGGCGAGGGACCCCTTCCCCGGGACGAGCATGGAGTGACACTGTTGATGAATCTTACAGACACCCCCTTACTGGTCCACAAGAATCACTTCTGAACAAGGGCTTGGGCTTTGTCCCAATAAACACTCTGAATGGTTTTAATATCCGCCAAGAACTTGCAGGTTTCTTTCAAAATATTAGACTTAAAGTCTACTTCCAAGGCAGACCAGAAGCAGGTTAGTGGGGTGGGGACACCAACATCCGCCCCAACCGCATTTTCACACCAGACCGCTGTTCTCCTCATTAAGGTTGCAACGTTTGTTCACGCGGTCATTCATGAGGTAGAAACTTTGGCAAGTAAAGAGTCCCTTCCTTTCAAGAACCTCACTAAATGTGAAAAGGAAGCTTTGGACCAACTGAGGAACAACCCTGACATTGTGATTAAACCAGCAGACAAAGGGAAGCCATAGTTATCCAGACAAAAACAACCTATGAAGTAGAGTGCTTGAGACTGCTCTCAGATGCAAGGAATTACAGAGTTCTCCCAAGAGACCAACCCCAGATCTTTAGAGGGAAATAGCCTCTGTGGTAGAGGAAGGAGTGAGCAACGATTGGATAACAAAGAAGGAAGGGAATTTACTATGCCAAGGAGACCCAATCACACCGTATTTTGATACCTTACCAAAGGTACACAAACCAACCAGACCACCTCCAGGCAGATCGATCGTGTCCAGGATAGGTTCGATCCTGGAACCTTTATCCCAGTTTTGCAACTTTTACTTAAGGACACAATGGATGTTCTTAATCTGCCAAGGACCTCACATTTGACCCAACAAAGGAGATTCTGGTGGGATTAGACATTGAGTCTCTGTACACCAACATACTCCAGAGGGAAACACTACGGGTGGTAGAAGAGGTTCTATTTGACCAAAAGTGGTCCTTCTGAGCACCTAGACCATTCATTCTGCAGCTCGCAGAAATTGCACTCACAAGGAACTTTTTTGAATTTCAAGGCACCCATTACCTTCAGACCCATGGGACTTCTATGGGGAGTACGTTTGCTCCAAGCCTAGCTGGACTCTACGTGGCGTCTTTTGGCAAACAGTTTATGCGGAATTGGAGGATCCTTAATTTCAATAGAGAAACCACTCTTCTCATTTAAAAGAAGTCAGAATATAAAAGACCTACTGGTACACACCAGACCGAGACCTAACCCACCGAGACGGTGAGAGAACCTGTGGGAACTTCCCCAGTGATCGGGCACACCAGGTGTGGATCGTGTGATGTGCGTCAGCTGACCGAAAACATAACAAGCATTGACAAGGGTCAATCAATCAATCAATATAAGCTTTATTTCGATACAAGAAATATCTTAAAAGCTATACATAATCGCAGGAAGTATTAGGAAATTCATGGATACATTTTGGGCCCAGAATGCAATAAAAACAATTGATTGAAGAAACATTTAAGAACATAAAAGGATTAAAAAGTTGCATAGGCATTATACTTAAAAGTGAGACAGATTGGAGAGGCACTGAATAACGCTACGGACAGGGAGCTGCACTATACTAAAGCGGTAGGAGTACTGCACTGGTTTCCACACACACCCAAGAATAAGATAACTAGTAAGTTTATAGACATGGGACTAATACTAGTCAAACGTGAAATTAGTAGAAACTGGAAATCTAGAAAGGGACCCACATACAAGCGGCGGTATAATGAATGTCTTAGATGGGCGACGAGCGAAAGCACACTGAGGTATCAACTAGCCCGACGCACTGCAGACGAAAGGGCGCTCGAAAGGGCGACAGCATGGGAGGCACTAGTGCAGGCGCTCCGAGATGGCACAGGGGAGGAGGAGGGGGGCACACTGACTCAGAAACAGAAGATCCCACTAGCACACCAGGTACACACTCTTAGCGAATAGTACATTCCTCCTAGCAATGACCAAAACATACGCTACTTGAGAATCCAGGCGCAGGCGCAGGCATTGGGAGAAGGGTGGAAGGGGGGGGGGGGGGGGGGGAGTTGAGGTACCGGGGCGGGTGGGAAGTTAGGGGGAGGGGTGAAAAATATAAAAGCAGACCACAGATATATTGGCATAAAGAATAAAAGAACTCGGGGGCTACTACGAAGAGTGTACAATGGACTGACGCCGCCCGACCTTCGGGTTGTGGGCTTATTGGCTGTGTAAACGATTTGCCCGAGCAAATTCTTAGTACTGTTGCTGCTATTGTGAAGTGCCCATAAATGTATGATATATGTAAGATTTGGTTCTGCAATAAAAACGATATTAAAAAAAAAAATACTTAAAAGTGAGAAAGTGCTTGTGCTAGAGGGCAAACACCACTTGAGCATTGTAATTATTTAGGAATTAATGCTCAAGTTTCTCGCTCTGATACTCCATGCCCATCTAAGAAATGTGGCTATTGCACAGGCCTAGAGGTCCCTTGGATCGGATCTTAAAATGCGTAATGCTGTTTGGTGGCTGCGAGTGCCTAACTCCCTGCAAAGTGGTTTCAGCCAGTGCCTCCTTGGAGCTTTGTAAGCTGGGCAAGTGAACAAAAAATGTGAAATTGACTCAGTGGCGGCATCGCAACTTGGACAGGAGGCAGAGGTTTGGTAAGGTGGCTTCCACTGGACAGTCAAATCGTGCAAAGGGAGTATGCCTACCCTAAACTTAAAATACAGTACTCTGTCATAAGGTTTTTGTATTAGGTCCAGGTAGGGTTCCAGGTGCATTGTATGCTTATGCTGCATAAATTCCTCTGTTCACCTTCCAAGTCTAGGATTAAGAAGGTTGCTCGTGGCAACCCACCGCCAGTATACCTTTTTAATTTCTGCCTTTGGTGGGGAGGTTCTATTAATCCAAGCCTCTTTGAGGTCGAGATCATATAGAAGCTTTTTCACACCTTTTAACCAGTTAATAATGTGCCACCCATCCATATCCATTACCTCTCTAAGCCCTGCTGCGTAGTTGGCTAGTTCAGGTGTCCGCCACAAGCGGACCCATAGCAAAAGAGGACAACATTTTGCTATGTGTCCTAGCGAGTGGCAGCCAAGATCATATAGGCGGGGCTTGGTAGGTGTCATCTGGGGGAGCATCATTAGATCCTTCAGGAATTTGTTTTCCGATCTGCAGATTTGGTCTGTTTTGGAAAGACCCCATAATTCGGCAATGTAGAGTGCCGAACTTACAGCTCTTGCCTTATAGATTGTTAGGGTAGGCTGCTCTGTAAATGTAACAGGAGAGACCGTATGTCCAGTCACTTAAAGGCACTTCACTGGCTAAGAATTGACAACAGGGTCAAGTTTAAGACTCTCAGCCTCATGCACAGGATAAAGTGGGGCAATGCTCCCAAATACCTTCTGACTCTTGTGCATACCTATATGCCTGCCCGAGACTTGAGATCCGCCTCCCAAGGTCTCTTCTGCGTCCCTAAAATACGTCGGGCCAGGATGGGAGGCAGGTCTTTCTCCTTCCTGGGCCCAAAGCTCTGGAATTCCCTTCCCCAACCACTTCGTCTTGAAAATAGGTACCCACACTTTCGCAAGGCCATCAAAACCTGGCTTTTTAATCAGTGAGCGTTTTTGGTTTCCCATTCTAACCCTTTCTGTCCCTCTAGTTCAAATTTCTGTTTAGCGCCGGGAAGCCCTTTTTGGGTATCTGTCGCGCTCTATAAACTAAATAAATAAATAGGGTAGGGACAATGGGTTTGCTTGTTGAGGAGTGATGCTCTTTCAAAATTGCCCCCACCACCCTTTTATGGCTCGAGAGCATTTTCTGCACATGCGACCTCCATAGCATGGGATCAGAAATACGAATTCCTAAATAATCAAATGCCGTAACCCTCTCCATAGGGACACTGTTAAGTGTGGGAGGGTTCCTAAATGATTTAGGTGGATTTAAGATTAGGAACTTTGTTTTTTGGGTATTGATGGACAGCCCTCTGTTGTTACAAAACTGGTCAAAGCTGTTTAAAAGAGTCTGCAGGCACTTTGGCGTTTTTGAGATGAGGAGGGTATCGTCTGCAAACAGGAGAGTGGGGATTTTTTCCCCCGCCAGGGCTGGGGCATCAGATGGTATTTGCTGTAGGTGCTCAACCACCCCATTAACATACAAAGAAAATAGGCTGGGAGCTAACACACAGCCCTGGCGGACTACCCTGTTCACTGGTATCCGTACAGTTGTTTGCCCTTGGGAACCCCATCTTACTTGGGCATAATTATCCTTGTGCAGACGGATTAGCATGTTAAGAATATACCTGGGAATCCCCTGCTCTGACAAAACTTGCCACAGGCGCTCGCGAGGGACCAGGTCAAAGGCAGTCTTTAAATCGATAAAAGCGAGATAAAGACTGCCTTTGCCCAGCTTAACCACCTTCCATTATAGGAGTAATAACCTGAACACCTGTTCAATGGTTCCCGTACCTGCCCTAAAGCCGGCTTGGTAGTCGGAAAGGATCCTATTTTCGTCAGCCCATGCAAGGATCCTCTCCAGCAATACCCGACCTAATACTTTCTGTGTTGAATCGATCAAGCTTATCGGGCGGTAATTGGTAGGGTCTTCCCTACACCCCTTTTTAAAGATGGGCACAACTTCTGCTCCCTTCCAAGAGGCTGGGATAGGACACCCCGCAATCAATAGCATTAATTAGAAGTGCAATAAATTTTGCCCATTTCACTGGATCTGCTCGGAAAAGGTCCCCTGGCAGGCCATCAGGTCCTGCTGCCTTAGCCGGGACTATTCGCTTGATAGCAGCCTCGACCTCCAGCTCAGTGAAAGGATCTAGGTTTAATTCCTGACCCGAGGCCCTTGGGTCAATATTTGGGCCATCCGAGATGGTTTCCTTCTCTGAAGCTAACCTGTTTAAATACTAGGTCCCTCCAGAAACACCATCTCAAGGTTTTTACCCTTCTTCAAGATGATGCCATTGACATCCTAACACTCACGGAGACTTGGCTGGGTGATAATTTTCTGCCAGATATCATAGCTGCCCTTCCTAGCAACTATGACGCAGTATGGCACAATCGCTCTGAAATTGCTCGAGGTGGGGGAGTAGCAATTTTGTTTAAGAAAAACTTAAAAGCTGTCAAAATAATTGCCGAAACTATAGAACTGGCCGAGATATTAGGAGTAAAGATTATGCTGAATAATGCATGTTTAGTGACTTTAACTGTGTATCGTCCCCCAAATTCCACGTCAGTCTTTAATGACTTGTTTGCCCCAATTATGTCTGATTTAGGCACTAGATATCAAAAAATGGTGGTGACAGGCGACTTTAACCTGCACTGGGATAAAGTTGAGAAAGATCTGCCATCCAGACATCTAGAAATCACCATGTCCTCTCTGGGGATTAGACAATTGGTGGACGCCCCTACTCACATCAAGGGGCACACCTTAGACCTCATTTGGACATCAGATCCAAAGGTGAACATCGTGGACATTACACCTTGTATCTGGTCAGACCACCATTTGGTGAACTGCGAGATTCCAATTGAAAGCTATATGTCCCAAAAATCTACCAAATTTAAAAAAGTCCGGCAGTGGACAAAAGTTGATTTACAAGCTTTAACTTGCTGTCTTCCAGATCGCACTCGTACACTAACTTCAAAGGGAGATCTGGACCAGGACTATAAAGATCTAATGCAGATTCTGACTCAAGCAATTGACCAGATAGCCCCGGAGAAATTACAAAAAGTAAAAGGATTAGAAAAAGGCGCCCCATGGTTCACCCCACTCTTGAGGGACCATAAAAAGAAACCCTGGTGCTTAGAAAGAACTTGGAGGAGAACTAAGGATGGGATAGATAAGGAACACTATAGAACTGCACTTAAGATATACAAGAAATTGATCATTGCAACAAAAGCAGATTTCTACGAAAGTCGTATAAGTCAAGCAGACAATGTTCAGAAGGAAACATTTAAAATCCTAACCGAATTAAGTAAAAAACCAGAAACATCGGAAACAACTATAACTGCCGACAGTTTTCAAAGTTTCTTTCTCGAGAAGGTGGATACCATCCTTTCTGAAATCAAGAGCAGTACTTTGAAGGACTCTTGCCCTCCACAGGAAGCTCAATCCTCCCCTGAAGTATATATCTCTGAGCTCCCTGCATTAGACCCGTTAAGTCTTGAACAAATTATGAAGAACATTAAATCAGGCTCTCCAGCAGATCCATGTCCTCCTAAGGTATTTTGTTTAGCACGACCTATTCTGGAAAATCAGATTATCTCAATCCTTAACAAATCAATGGAGACTGGCCAATTACCATCTACCCTAAAGGAGGCACGGGTGAGGCCTTTGTCAAAGAAACCTGGAGCCGATCCGGCCATCCTAAAGAACTATAGGCCGATCTCCCAGCTGCCCTTTCTGTCCAAAATTTTAGAGCAACATGTGCTTAAGTCCCTTTCCTCCTTCCTGGAGTCACAACACCTGCTCCAGGAGAGACAGGCGGGATTTCGGGCACATCACAGCACCGAGTTGGTGATGCTCTCTGTGCTGGATGAGCTGAGAGGAATGGCTGACAGGAAGAAACCGAGCGCCCTGATACTTTTAGATCTATCGGCGGCGTTCGATACTGTCAGCCATTCCCTGCTATTGGACAGACTGGATGCATTTGGGATAAGGGGTCAGGCCTATCAATGGCTCCAATCTTTTTTAACGGGTAGGACCCAGAGAATCCAACTGGGAGATGTCACCTCTAAAGTGGGCTTTCTGGAATGCGGAGTCCCGCAGGGCTCTGCATTATCCCCACTCCTTTTTAATTTGTACCTTCAGCCATTGATTGACTCACTAGTTAAAATGGGTTGTCGTGTATTTATTTATGCGGACGACACCCAGCTATTGCTGAGTATTGACAATACGATCTCGGCACAAACTAGTGCCTAGAATATACTCAGACATACGGTTGGCTGGATGACGGCCAATCTATTAAAAATAAACCCAGAAAAGACTGAGGTACTAGTGGTCTCTACCCAAGCCTCGCCGTGGAGTGACTGTTACTGGCCACAGGAATTAGGCCCCTCACCGATACCGAGTGATAATGTAAAAAGCCTCGGAATTAAGATCGATAACGAATTGTCCATGACCAGTCAGATTTCCTCAGTGGTAGGGACGTGTACTGGCTTGATCCGACAGCTACGGAAGCTGGCTCCTCTCCTTTCCTCTTCCGCACTCCGTATGGTAGTCTCGGCCACCATTGTGTCGAGACTGGACTACGGGAATGCCCTGTACCTTGGTTTACCCAAATTTCTGATTAACCGACTACAGGTAGTCTTGAATGATGCAGCCCGTCTAATCTTTAAGGTACCCAGAAGAACTCATGCCACCGACCTACTACTCAAGCTACATTGGCTTCCCGTTGAACAGAGAGCGGAGTTTAAGAGCATGTGTACTGCCCATAAAGCCATCTATGGGCAAGCTCCTGCGTACATCAAAGAACGTTTGGAGTTATACATCCCTAGGCGAGCTCTACGTTCCGCGGAAGCTCAGCTCTTGGTATGTCCCCGCTATAAGTTAAAAACTAAAGGCGGAAGATCTTTCTCGGTTCTGGTTCCACAGATTTGGAACAATTTGCCAGAGTCACTTCGGAAAGAAACAAATCTTCTGAGGTTCAGGAAGCAGTTAAAAACTTTGTTATTTAAGAAGGCATTTGATCTAGTTAAATAAATCCTATTATAATTTCCCCTGATCATCCTAGCCTCATGTATTGTTGCTGCTGTTTGTTTTAAGCGCCTAGAGACCTGGTGGTGAGTTGGCGCTATAAAAGACCAAGTTAACAATAACAATAACCGGAATATAAGTTGAGAAAATGGTCATACCATCTCTTGCTCGGGATGTTATTCGTTATTAATTCACTGTCGGGACGGGCCTTTTTCCTGACCAGATTCCAAAAGAGACTAGCATCCTTCCCCATGCTGGCTGCTTTTAATGCTTGCCAGTGCTGTTCCTCCCACTCACTCTTGGATTTGAGGATTGTCAACTTGTATTCCCTTCTGGCGGACTTAATCTTGTCAGGGGACTTGCCTTTAACAGCCATAATTAGTGTAGATTTTTTTCGTCTGCAGGTCCTCGTATACCCCGAGTTGGTAGTATCCCTGCTCAGGGTGCATCATTTGCTGTCAGAGGTAGCGCAAAATAAGGATCCCAGAGTGTTAACCAGCCCCTCATAAGTTGAAGATACTTTCTGAGTACCATCTGGATCAGAGTTCTTCAAACATTTTGATGCCGAGACCCCCTTGTAAAACCTTTTTGGGGGTAAGGACCCCCTTCCGACAAAAGTTTCTAGAAACTGGTACTCCTCATCATCATCTTTTGATAACCATAAATGCGCCTGTTAGACCTCATCAATTCCATCCATTATTCATCCACCCACACTTTCACACATCCATCCATCCTTTCATCCTTCCATCCATCCATCCATCCTTCATCCATCCACCCTTTCATCTTTCCATCCATACATCCATCCTTTACCCATCCACCCTTCCATTCATTCATCCATACATCCATCCACCCTTTCATCCTCCCATCCATACATCCATCCTTCATCCATCCACCCTTTCATCCATACATCCATCCACCCACCCTTTCATCCATCCATCCACCCTTCCATCCATCCATCCATCAGTCCACCCTTTCATCCTTCCATCCATCCACCCTTTCATCCATTCATCCACCCTTTCATCAATTCATCCACCCTTTCATCCATCCATTCATCCTTCATCCGTCCACCCTTTCATCCTTACATCCATACATCTATCCTTCATCCATCTATCCTTCACCAATCCAACCTTTCATCCTTCCATCCATACATCCATCCTTCATCCATCCACCCTTTCATCCATCCATTCACCCATCATTCATCCACCCATCTTTTCACACATCCATCCATCATTCATCCATGCAAACTTTTATCCATCCATACATCCTTCATCCATCTACCCTTTCATCCTTCCATCCATCCATCCATCCATCCTTCCATCCATCCATCCTTACATCCATCCACCCTTTCATCCATCCATCCACCCTTTCATCCATCCATTCATCATTCACCCACCCACCTTTTCACACATCCATCCATCCTTCATCCTTACATCCATCCATCCACCCATCATTCATCCACCCACCTTTTCTGTGCCTCTCTCATTGGGAGGGGGGGTTAGTATCTCTCTGTGTTTTCTTCCTTCTTTCCCGATCATGGGAGGGCATCTCTGTGCCTCCCTGCTGGGGGCGGGGGACGTGTCACGGGACCCACAGCTCCAGGCGCGCAATATCCATTGACCTCAAAGGGCTACACTACAGCCTGCTTCCCCCTCCGCCCCCGCCGCACTTCCCCTCCTCCCCCAGCTCGAAATGGCTTCAGGGACACACACACACACAGCCACACCGGAGTACTTAACATGTCTTTAAAAGACCTTTTATTTGTTAATGAGGCTTTGATGTTTTTCACACCTCGGTATGAATTAGGCCTCCACCGTGAGCACCCTCGATCAGCCCAAGCCAAGGACTCCACGACCCCCCTGGGGGTCGCGCCCCCCAGATTGAAGACCTCTGATCTAGACCAATATTAATCTCTTGAAAATCGCTTACGGCCTCTGCCAGGGTCTCCCTTATAGTGGACAGTTTCCCCTCATCCATTGCTACCTTGTGCCATTTAAGGCGTCTTCCGCAATTAGAGGGGGTTACTTCCCTTGTTGTCATATGGGCCTCTCTGCACGTGTTTTCTGGGTTAGGAGGCCATAGAGGTTTTAAGGACAAGGACAGCGAGTTATGGTCGTGATCAGTGGTTAATACAACCTCCATGTCTATTAAATGTCTCCAGAGATTTAGATTTAACAAGATGTAATCAATAGGTGAGGAGAAACCCACCCTATTATAGGTATGAGCCCCTGAAAAATCGGATGGGGATCTTCCATTAGTGGCCCAAAGATCGTATTCTTGTGATATGTAATTCAGCTGGATGGCTAGCTGGGTCCACCTTTTTATCAGCGGTAAACTCCGCAGCGGAACTCCCTGCTTTACATCATCCTCCTCCGAACCCAGTAGATCCTCGGTGGCGAGAGGTTCAAATGTACAGTTGAAGTCTCCAGCCACCAGGATGTTGGATTCGGAGGGGCAGCAGGAGAGCTCCGCTTCCAAGCAGCTGATTATTGGGGATTGAGCTCCACCCTTTGTGCCATGTACATAGATGTTAAACATGTCTAAAGTCCTCCCTCCTTTATTGTCCCTAAGGGTCAGTCTTAGAAGGTCTGGGCAGCTACACTCAATCATTTGTATCGTGCAATCTACTGTAATGCTAACCCTGATTCTGGTAGTACTACTGGGATGAAATAGGAAACAAAGCCAAATTTATGGTGGGAAATCATGCTCCAAGTCTCTTAGAAAATGCAAATAGTAAAGCTATCAATATATTTGTTCCAATCAGGCATGGCTAAGTTCTTAAATAGGCCAGCTATATTCCAAGAGAGGATTTTGAAATTGGAAGTGCTGTCTCTGAGGCTCAACAGTTCGCCAATACTTGTGTCTATATGCGGGAGATAATGGATAGTACTAGATATATGAGGTGATTCAATCGCAGATGTTAGAGCCTGGTTGGCTAAACTGGGTCGTGCAATGGGAACAATAGGTGGTTTGGCCGGAGTAGCACATTCTTGATTTATATTAAGCCCAATAGAGCTTTGTGCAACTGAAGGTAGTCAGTCATTTTCATCTAGTTGTAATTCCCTAGTTGGTTTATATTTGGGAGCTGTGGCTCTCATATTTGAGCTAGGAGAAAGTGGGGTGGGTCTAAATTGAATATTGGATCGTCTAGGTGCAGAGGTCCTGTATTCTAGGACTATTAGGTCCTCGGCCAGCTGGGGGGGAAGTCAGAAAAATCTCTATTGTATCAAGTCGGGGGTCATGTGAGGGGTGCCTTTTAACCTTAACAATGTCTTCTCGTATCAGTGACCGGCACCCTCTAACGTGGCGAATCCAATGGATGACCTTATTCATAAGAGAATCTTCGGGCTCACGGCCCAGATATTTTGGAACATTAATCATGAACACTGTCTGCCTCTCTCGTGTGGTAACAGGGCCGGGAAAATGCGGACCAGATGGAGTTGGGGTTGGCAATAAGGGTCTAGGTCTTGGAATTGCGTAGTTAGTGTCACTATGTTTTTGTGTAGAACTAGCTTGCCTTTTGGCTTCGGACTACAAAGACGCCACATTTGGCCCTACCGGTAAATGAGATGGAGGAATTGGTGTAAATCTGGTATGCATGGAGGCAGATTTGTCTGCGATACTGACATTATCATGCCTCGATGCTAATGGAGCAGGGGCATCTCGAGGTTTGTGTGTCATGTTTTGGATGGTTAATTTCCTAACAGTGGCTGTTAGGTCTAAGACTAAAGTTTTGAGGTCCCTCACCTGAGTTGTAAGGGAATTTATAATTGTTAACAGCGTCTGGCCAGAGCATTAGGATCTATTTCGCTGTCTAGTAAAGGGGAGGAAGATGCTTCTGTTGGTAAGACCTGGGTGGCCAGGTCATCAGTTTGAATTGTTACCTCAGCCAAGGCAGTGTAACGGTTAGTACAAACTATAACGGTAGGCTCTAGGTGGCTCGTTTCCGATTGAGCCAATGGGGAGAGAGGTACATGAGTGGGCAAGGTAGTGATCGACTCAGAACTAGATTGCCTTGGTATTGTATTGCTACTTCCAGTGACGGAATTAGCGATACAATTAGTGGAGGACGCTTTGCAGAAAATCTCAGGTATACGGACCGACAGTAGTTGTTTACTAACTTCTGTGGATTGGATGGAATCTGCCTCTAATATGCCCTCACACTCGTCAACTAGTGTTTCAATTCGACCCATAACATGATCATTAAGCATTCTCTTGCTTTTCTTAGCTTTTTTAGATTTTCTAGCCCCCTGAACAACACTTACAACATTCGACCCCCCCGCTCCCCCTGCTCCCTCCATAAGTTTACGTTTGCCCATAGTGAGGCCTCAAGAAGAGTGTTTGTGGGGCAGTATGAGCAATGCCTTTGAGGGCAGACAGGCAGGAACACAGTCAGTTGAGTCGATCAACAGAGGGATATATCAAAAACAACAAGGGCACCCAAACGAGTCAGCATAGGACCTCGGGGAACATATTTCTCAAGCAACAGTGGTCCCATGCATAACAGTGGTCCCATGCATAGATAGGTACAAGAAAAATAAATATAGACACAATGGAGCTATATTAAGTAAGGTGATTTGTCCAGCCGGATAGGGATCACAAATCTTTACTATAAAGAAAATTCAACAAGGTAATACCTTACATTCAAAAGAGTGAGACACAAGCCTGTGCCCTCACGCTTACAAATTGGCAAAGTGGTAGGATAGATCAACAGAGGGAGACAAACGTCAGAGGGGTGGCCCTGCCCTGGCTCTTAGCCCACGCACGGTCCCGCAAAGCAGGGGGCTCTGCTTGATTTTTATCGCCTCCGGGCGCAGGATGGACAATGGCAGCTTCCGCCCCGGGTGCTCCCGGGACCTGTAGTACCCCTCCTCACTGCGGCCACGCTGGTGACAGGGAGCTGCGGCGGTGGGAGGGAGACCGGAAACAGGAGACCGGCAGTGGAGTAAAGGCGTCTGGTGGCTCTGTGCAGGTACGATGCAAATGGCCCCTTGAGTGTCCGTGAAGGGCCAAATGTAGTTTGCTTAATATTTTGCTTAATTTCTTTGAATATAGCTCTAATATAGCTCTAGGTCTCAGGCCCAGCTCAGTCCTCCATTCCTCCTCACCTCCTTTGCCGACTCTGGGTCCTAAATCCAAGAGATCGGGGTCCTGTTTTTCCCCTCGCTGCAACGTGCTTCAATGTCGGATCTTTGCAGCTTTCTTTTTTTCAATATAGCAGGCGGCCACAGGGGGAGCCGCCAGGGAAGCCAGGCAGGGAAACAAACAGACCTCTCCCGGTCTGCAAAAAACGTGCCGCTCACACGCACTCCACCTGAGCGGCACAAGTGGGACTCCTGCAGCTGCTCCTCATCCCCCCGGACCCTCTCACCGCCTGGACCGGCACCAAACCGCCGGACCTTCAACGCCGCTAAAATGTTCACAATGCAGTCTCCGCCACGGGATCAAGAGCGATCACTCGGCAGCATATCCCTTATTTTGCAATCATATGGATCCTGCAACCATCAGCCGACAGCAGCTCACATCAGAGAAGGAACGCCGACCAGGTAGATGCCGCTGTAGACGACTGGTCATTTACAAATGATTGTGGGTTGGTCCTGACTTGATACGACATTGACATAGGCCTTACGTACCCCTGGGAACAACGTAGGCATACAAACTGTAACACCAGCAATGTAATTTACATGATTAGATGCCCTTGCGGCCTTATATACATTGGAATGACGACACACATTCAAAATAAGAATTATGGAACACAGATCCACAATTAGATGTCTAAGAATAACTACACGCCTAACAACACATTACAAAGAAGAAAAAAAACACTTGGTTAATGACTTGTTCTGAACGATACTGTACAAACCAGATTTCCCATCAACTGTCCATAATCCAGAAAATGCCCTGTTCGTAAGGGAACAGAAATGGATTTACAGAGTGCGCAGCCATATTACTGGCTTGAATGATGACATTCGTTGAAACGTCCTGAATAAACTGTGATATACTACATAACTGTTGACCTTATTTCACTCTAGGATAAGACACGGTCCCTTGGGATTTGACATCTTCCCATGGGTCCACATACACCGTGGGAAAACAGTAACTGCTCTCTGATTCTCATATCTCTGTGTTTTCAGAGCCCCCTGCCTAATAGCCATTGAATCAGGACACTACCGACCCTATCTTTATTCATGCGAGGGAAGTACAGTCTATAATAGCTGTAGCACGCAGTCTATCAACATGCATGTGATCCCCAGGAAGGAACCAGAAACATCACGAGAGGCATAACTAAGATGGTGACAAGGTGCTTACCATGCCATCAACAAGATCTTAAGATGACCTTTACCTTGACGACCACTTTCTATAAAGGTGGGGCCATATAGACCATATCCTAGAGAAAGGGTTCACCATGCCCTTAATAATGGAATCCAAAAGGTTTGATAGAATCTCTCTTTATTTCTTAAAAAAGAAATAAAAAACAACATTTCTAAAACAATCATTTAAACTGCTCATGCAAATCTACACGAGACACCAAACAGTGTGGCTAAACTGAAGCCCTCCGACCGCAGTACTCCAATATGGAAGCATCCAGTTGGTGGACTAGTCGATTCCGGCATCTCTGACACTCCGCATACACGCAGACCACATCCATGGCTGGACGCACAGCCTGTGATAAACCTGCTGCGAGAACATAAGGTCAGTGACAAGCTCACCTTTATGAAGTAAGTGGGGGATTGTGAGACCATACTGTGGTAAATTTAATTACCTTACTATTTTTCCGTATAATTAATAACAGGTAAAAGAATAGCTCAATCAAATGAGAGGCAGAGTCCGTGGTATCTGAGTCATACGGGCTTTAATTGAAAGGCTCGAGCCAATGGAGATCATGATCCATCACCACTAAGGTTCAGGATGGGATTCAAGTGACAGTTCATGATAGTCAACGTTACATTAACAGTACACAATATATATAGTAAAACTGTACAATGGTGATGGATACAGTAGGCGTGACAAGTGAAAAGAATAAGATAAGAACACATGTGCGTAACAAGAAGGCGTGCACAAGGGCGTACACAGAGGTGTGTGTTGGAAACGTCACAGAAAGTGTCATAGGTGGGTGGATGCATAGAGAAATTCTGCAGGGTCAGCAGAAACCTTTGACATAGGTGCGCGCGCAATTAGTATGACGTGTGATTGACGTTGAACTAGGGAGTGCTGGGAGCTTGACTTTCGCACTAGTAGAGGAGACAGAAGTCTGGCATGTCAGATCGACCTGTTCCTATAACATATCTGATATCTTGTGTTTGGAGGATATTTTATCTGTAGTAAAAGGTCTCTTGGGCAGAGGCTATTCTATACTGAATGCATAAGTGTCTAATTGTAATGCGCGGGGCCATGGGCCTACCATGGTAACGGGAGCAATGAATTACGTGAAGGGGACAGGAAGGCTTGGCCCTTTGCTCTGCAGCCGGGAATATATTTACCTATATCACTAGACTGGAATGTGTTTTCGAGGAGGCTGAACTGATAACTCGAAGCAAAATACCATCTTGGCAGGCAGGCCAGGCTGAGCCAGGCACCGCTCGCCTGAGCAGGGAGTAAGGTAAAGGTCAGGGAAACATTTCCATGCTGCAGCTTTCGGAGACAGAAGTGGTTCGAAGTCAGAAATCAGGGCCTAGCTCGGCAGAGCCAGGAAACGTACAAGTATACCATGTAAAGACGTTGGCATGGCATGTTTAAAGACTGAATTATCGATCCATTCAGGGTGGATCTGGTAGATGACATGTTAACGTTGGACGCAAATGTATATGCGTCTTCATATTCGGTCATGGAGGGAAATTACATGTACTTCAAGCACGTACATGGAAACGTTGGGGTACACGTTAGGGGACATACTTGACCATAAACATTTCAATTACCTCATTCCCTCCTTGTCCCCTACGTTCCCTTCAGGATATATCTATTTTCATGAGACCATCTATCTGTTCATATAACATCATCTGCTCATCTTTTCTCATACGAGAACCGGAACGTAAACTTGGACGTGGACGTATTTCATGAAGCCTAGTTATTGCTTTGTATACCGATGGTGCGTTATTAGGAATAAACACACAGCAACTAGATCCGATGACTCTACAAGCTCCGCCCCTATCGGCCAGGATGACGTCAAGGACAAGGCGGTTCTGAAGAACAACAAGTCTCATAGCAGACTGTTCCTCTGTTAAGTTACCTAAAGCAGAAGTAGTCTCATTCACTACTGCTTCGAGGGTTCTAGTTAACTTGCGTATTAGTTTACTATTTGAGACAGTACCTAAGAATGGAAAAAATCCTTTATTGAAATCTATATATTGTTCTAATGTAGTTTCAGTCTGATCGACAATTGGGATGCCTCTCTTTTATCTAACGTGAGTAAGATGGGAATTCCTATGATAATCAGATGGGGCTAGAAAAACAGGTGGCAGTAAGAATGCAATAAAATAAGTTCCATCCCAGTCTAGAGGTAAACGTATATAGGCTGTCTGACCACAAATGAAATAGGAATGGCGAGAAGCTTTGAAAGTAGACTTGCCTTTATCACTGAATTCGACCACAGTAGTACAGTCACTGTGTCCTAGATGTACTGAACCATTCTTTCTGACGCATAATTCACCTTTTACTGGTAAGACTGATATTGATGGCAAGTCTGGATTAGTCTCGGACTGAACATTCAGAATCATGAGGTTAAGTGTAAAATTACCTAACCCATACACTTCATTTTCTAGATCGGTCCCTGTCCTTTGTGGAAGACCTTCCTTGTCTGGGAAACATGCTTTATTCATAACTGTGTTCAGATTTCCCCATATCCAATTGCCCTGGGAAACTCTGGATTCAGTGTCTAAAGAGGATATTAAACTAAACCATGCACCGCAGGAACCATTATGTGTAAACGGATAAGGAAAGAGGGGCAGAGCTCCCTTGTAGTTCTGATAGGGAGGGAGTCGGCCACATATCCAACAATCAGTAGCATTGCTGGTCTGGTGAGAATGGTGTAACATACGGATGAATGTATTGTTGCGCAGCGCAAGTCGATAAGACAATTCGTGTGGGGGCAGATCACTAAACGTGTGCTCTGCAGTGTTATTAGAAAAAGAATGTGCAAGGGGAAAGTAAATATGTAACATCCAACTTATGCAGATTATCGTAAGACTCAGAAAAAACATAAAAAGTAACGCAATAATGCAATGACTCCGGAGATTTTTACAATATTTCTTTCTCTTGATCTCCTGTCTATCTCTCTCACTATTGGGGTCTATCTTATACATGTCAGGAACCTGTCTAACCGCTTCACTCAGGAGGGGACTTAAACAATTAAACTGTCTGACTTACTAGACCTCAACTTTGACTTATACTCCTGCTGCGGAGTTTTCTCTAACAGGGGGAGTTTAGTATCAGTGTCTGGAATGTGGCAGTCCTGAGAAACAGTTTGTGGCGGAAGTCCATAAAGTTTCTTCACATGGCTCGAGTGCAGCCACCCCTTCCTTCCCTCTATCTTCACAGCGGTCCTTGTGGTCATCAGAACGATTTTAGGCTCCTTCCAGCGGGGCTCCAGAGGGCTTGATCGGTCGAAATTTCGTACCACGACGATGTCACCGGGAACAAGTTCATGCGGTTTCACCTCGGTGCTGTCTGGGAAGGCTGCCGCGACCTGTGAACGACATGATAGTAGTGCAGACATCAAGGAAGCAAGGTAATCTGTCAGCATAGAACTGTCAACATCAGTAATCTTACGGGGCATAGGCGTCCCCCACATATTCGGAGGCCTACCGAAGACCACCTCATACGGGGATAGCCCTGTCCTAGAATGAGCTACCATTCGCATGTAAAAGAGGGCAACTGGCAAAGCTACCATCCAATCTACACCTTTTTCTGCACATACTTTAGCAAGACGGGTTTTCAGAGTCTGATTGTGTCTCTCCACGAGACCAGCTGCCTCGGGATGTCGAACACAGTGGAATTTCCATTGATAGCCTAACAAGAGTGAAACCTGTTTCATAAGCTCGGACGAGAATGGCTGACCATTATCTGAATATACGACACGGGGCAAACCGTACCGTGGGAAAAATTCACGAACCAACTGTTTGGCAGTGGTTATGGCAGTGTAATCTGGGACTGGATATGCTTCTGTCCATCTGGATAGGGCACATACGACTACGAGGACATACTTGAATCCTCGGCATCTGTCCATCTGGATATAATCCATCTGGAGGACTTCAAAAGGATGGTCAGGAGGATGAAATCAACCTTGTTCCACGGGAATACCTTTTCCTGGATTAAACTGACAACAGATCATGCAGGTACGCACTTTCTGTTTTGCTGCTGCTCGTAAATGCTTGTTGAACCAGAGGTTCTGTAAACTGTCTAACATGGCTTTCTCACCTAAATGTGCTGGACTATGTGCTGTATTAATGATAACTTGAACCATAGAGTCGGGGAGAAACCATGTGGCTTTCCCCTTCGTCATCCATCCTTGTTCTGTCTGGACCCCTCCTTGTTCAGTCCATTTCTTGATTTCGTCTGGAGTGGCATGTGTCTGTATATCGAGTACATCTTGTGTGGGATCCCTAACTGTCATGCAATGCGTCAGTGAAGTTACTTCAGTCTTTGTCATGTCAGTCGATATATCAGTTTGAGTCTGGGCTGTAAATTTCGCTGTACGATCTGCCAGGTCGTTACCCTGGGAAACAGTGTCCGTGACTTTAGTATGTGCTTTGCACTTCATGATGGCTATGGCTGTAGGCAAATGTATTGCTTCTAACAGAGCTTGAATGAGGGGACCATGCTGGATCTTGGCTCCGTGAGAGGTCAAGAAACCTCTCTCTTGCCAGAGAACACCGAAGTCGTGTACGACTCCAAATGCATAACGTGAATCTGTGTATATGTTTACTTTAAGGTTCTTGGCTCGTATACAGGCTTGGGTCAGAGCAATGAGCTCTGCTGCTTGAGCTGACAGGGTGTCAATGCGATGTGTTTCTATGACTTCAGTTTCAGTGGTCACTGCATATGCGGCCACTAACTCTCCTGTGCTTGTTCTCATACATGAACCATCTACGTAAAGTGTCAGGTCTGGATCGGGTAATGCAATATCTGTCAAGTCTTGGCTGGGTTTCGTGATTGTGTTAATGACTTCCACACAGTCATGTGGAGTAGGGTCTGTTGTGTTTGACGGTAAAAGTGTAGCAGGGTTTAGTGTATTGCAGCGTCTGATCTCTATGTGTGGTTGAAACAATGTCAATTCATAACCTGTCAATCGTGCTATGGTCAAGTGCTGAGTCTGTGTTCTGTTTAGGAGAACTTCCACGGAGTATGGAACCTGTACTGTCAGCTGATGTCCTAATACTATGGAATCACTTTGTCTTATTGCTAAAGCTGTTGCTGCAACTGATTTTAAGCACGCAGGCAGAGCCTGGGCTACTGGATCTAATGTACTCGAATAATAAGCACACGGTCTGTGTTTGTCTGCCTGAACCTGAGTGAGAACCGATAACGCTGTGCCATCGCGTTCCGTGACAAAAAGTGTAAAAGGTTTGCTGTAACATGGTGTCGCTAAAACGGGTGCTTGACATAAGGCTTTCTTTAATTCGTCAAAAGCTTGTGTATGTTCCAGAGTCCTAGGGAGGACAGTCGAAGTCGCTGCCTCCTGTGTTGTCAACTGTATGAGTGGCTCAGCTAGATATGCATATTGAGGAATCCATTGTCTACAGTAAGAAGTGAGTCCAATAAAGGCCCGCACTTCCTTCTGTGTCTTGGGTTGTGGAAGGTGTGCAATTAACTGGATACGATCAGGTGTTAGCTGCCTACCCCACTTGGACAGCAAGTGCCCAAGGTATACCACTTGCTGGGCACAGAATTGCAGCTTCGAAGGAGACACCTTGTGTCCCTTGTCTGCCAGAAAATATAAGACTGTCAGTGATGCACGTTCACACTCTCGTTCGGTCCGTGCTGTGATCAGTAGATCATCAACATATTGCAGTAGGGCAGTGTCAGTAGGCATGTGAATACTGTCAAGTTGTCGTTTCAGTGCTTGGCTATAAATGCTAGGGCTTTCTGTAAATCCTTGAGGAGCGCGTGCAAATTTAAAACTTCGGCCATTTAAACAGAATCCGAAAAGGTACTGGCTTTCCGGATGAATGGGGACACTAAAGAAAGCGTTCTTGAGATCGATTACAGTAAAGAACACTGCTTCTGAATCAATAGCTGTCAACAATGACGAAATGTCCGGAACCACTGGGTATTGTGGTATAATACACTTATTGAGCTCTCGAAGATCAATCACCAATCGATAGACTGGAGGTGCATTTGGATCAGTCCGTTTAAGAATCGGAATGATAGGGGAATTACATACATTGGAGTCAGTTTCTACGACCACTCCTTGGGTAATGAGTTCGTCAATAATTTTCAGTAAAGCCACTACAGCATCAGGTGGTAACTTGTATTGTCGGATTCGGGGCAGTACAACTCCTTGTTTGAGAGTAACACGGTATGGTGTAATGTGCATACAACCTACATCAGTTGGACCTCGTGCCCATAAATGCTCTGGTACATTCTGTAATCTGGGATCAAAATCTCTCAACACATAATGACCTTTAAAATCACGTAAGAATAACCTCACACCTTCCGGAGAACAACATATTACTGCTCCTAGAGCTTTCAACGTTTTAATTCCAAGCAAATTTTCAGGACATGACTTCGTAAGTAACAAGTCGGTAGTACGGGACAATGGACCAACTGCTAGGGGAACTGGTATTGACACTTCATTAATAATAGGTTTTCCTGAAAATCCAAGGGAAACATTCTGTGAGCCTGAGAGGGGTGCCCCTGGAACCTCGTCATGACTAATGGTAGTTCTGCTTGCCCCTGTGTCAATCAAAAACTTTCTGTCCTTACCTAATATCTGACTATGTACATAAGGACCCTCTTGATCTACAGGAACCTCGATAAGAGGCAAGCCAACCTCCCTCTCTAGGCTGTTTCATGAATACTGTTGGTACTCTGGGTAATCTGACTGAGCATACTGGTACATTTGTTGCGTGACGTGTTGTGTTGCAGCAATGGGTTGGGGTTGCGTTACCGCTACGATCTGTTGTGGAATCTGCGTAGGCTGCACATTCTGCGGAATATTTTGCTGGACCTGATCCTGTCTAGGTGGACGCGGTCTTTCTTTCGTTTTTCCAGTAACTATATTGTGTTTCAGAACGGTACATTCATTTATATAGTGACCTGGCTGTTTACAATAGTTGCAGGTCCCTTTAACAGGAGCTGTCGGATTATTGGACTGTGTCGTACCCCTTCTCTGACCATCAGCTGGAACTGACTGAGCCACTAAAACTTTCATTTTCGTGTCTTTTATACGTCTTTGTTCATGCTCTTCTCTAATTCGATTCTGGTGGTACTGTAACATTTGTAACATTTGGGAAGGTGTATTAGCTTGCCAGGTACTCTCGACTTTTGGTACTCTATTCTTAACTTGTGGTAAGGAATTCTCTACTAACTTGGTCACAAAAAGATGTGGATAGGATTCACTACTTGTTTTCAGGCCGCTATTAATAATAAAACATTTTTCGAATCTGGAATAAAAATCACTAGTGTCTTCATCATGTTTCTGTTTACAGGCTGAGATTGCGTCCCAATCTTCCTTTTTAGTTGTCAATAACCTGGGCAGGACCTGTACTAATAATCCTGGCAATGCTTTAGCTTTTTCCCCGAGATCTGTACCTGGAACTCTTGTATTTTCTTCGTTTTCTAATGCTGCCCAATCTATTTTCTTTTCTCCCACCTCCCATTCTTTTTCTTTAAGTTTTTCGTAAATACCTGCTGGTAACAGAACCTTTAACATTTTAATGATATCGGGATAAGTATACTCTCCCATGTTAAGCATGTCTTTTAATTCACGGTGAAACCCTGTTGGATCTTTGTCATGACAAGGTATTAACTTTTTCATTTCCAATAATTCCATCTTTGTTAGGGGTGTGTATACGAATACTCGTTCCAGTGTATCATCTGGCTTCCGGATTGGATGTACTTCTCGTAAGGGGTTTTGTCTGTCTAGATGATATGGCTGTCTTACTGGGGGTGGAACAGAAACAAAATGTGGAGTCAGGAAAGTTCTGTATTTGTGACGCTGTTCTAGAATGGTATTAATTAAATTGGTACCTAGGCCTCTCCATCTTCTCAAGAGTAAATCTTGCAATATATTATACAATGGACCTGGATCGGATTGCTGATTTTCATACAGTGTAATGAGATGTTGGATCATATATATACCAGCTAGTCGCTGTTCGTCTGGAGTAACGCTCAAAAACGTTTGCGCTACTGAATCATCTTTATATATACTGTCATTTCCAGCCCATTGAACTGCTGACCGGGCTAGTTCCTGATCGCGCATGGTGTTAAGTTCATGATAACCTATTCTTTCTTTCAGTATTTTATCAGTATCTTGAAATTCATTTTCAAGAGAACATTGCTCTGGTATGGGGGAAAGGAAGCGTTTCTTGTTTTCTAGACGAATGGGTCTGTCAAAAGGATGCTGTTTAGGGAGCTTCACTCTTCCTACGTACGCCATTGTACCTTGATTTTCTACTGGATTCTCTATTTCTTCCTCCTCTGAGGATTCATTCTTGTCCGACTCGGCTTCCCTATCAGCCTTCTGTCTGTTATGTATTGCTACTATTTCTTTACGGATCTTTCTGGACATGGCATCTATACAATTCTGTTTATCATGTTTACAATCTGCAATATTCTGACCCCATTTTATCAGTACCTCCATCTCTTCTTTGACAACACCTGGCCGGTCTTGTTCCCTTATCAAACAATTAATTAAGAATCGTAATATTAACTCTTGTGTCTCAGCTTTCTGATATGCCATGGCCTCACGAATACATTCTGGTCTCTCCCCCGTTCGAATAAAATGATATATTTTGTCTAGATGGTTTGGCATTTCTGGTAACAGCATCAAATAATCTGTAACACGTCGTAGACGTAACGAGGCTAACATCATGTCTCCTTCCTTACCAGGCACTGGATCACATCTACAATCTGTAATATACTGTCTACGTTTTTCATATGTGATTGCTTTCGGTGTACGTTGCATTGCTAATTCTCTGATTGTCGTTCGTTTTACTTGTGGCGGGGTGCGGAGGTGGCCTCCTGTGGCACATCCTGAGGAATGGCCTGAGGTCATGGCGGGTAGAAGAGGTATATGTAATGGGGGTGGACTCTGGGTTACAGCTGTCGCAAAAGGATTGAGAGGACCAATAGTAGGGGGAACAGTAATAGGGTGGCCAGTAGCAGTAGCGACAGCAGTAGGGGAAGTGACAACAGGCGCGGGAAGCGAGTCTTGGAGACGTGGAGGGGTCGTGGCTTGAACAGACGGAGCAGGCTGTTGTACATTATTAACGGGTGGTACGGATACATTGGTATAGGCTTTAGCTACGTCATCTAAATAGGAAGAAAGGAAAATGTCTGCTGCGGTCTTGTTATGACGTACTTTAGTCGGAACCAATGGTGGTGGCAAGTTACGGGGTACTTCCGGAGTGGCCTTAGGCAGGCCCTCGGCAAGAAGAGGATACATGCCATTCATAAGGGCATTTCGTTGTCGATCTATTTGTTCTGCTCTAACTCGTTCACCTTCTTCTATTAGTTCCTTTTCTCGGTCTTTTTCTGAATCTTCCCTATGTTTTTCTGCTTTTCTAAATTCTTTCTCTGTTCTTCTATGCGATTCTTTACGCCATAATTCTATGGCATTTTTCTGAGATTGTCTAGATTTCTTCTTCCACAGTGCTTCTTCTACTCTCATGATGCACTCAGCATCCCATGTCCCTGTAACAGGCCATCTATATTTCTCTTCCAGGTCTTTAGTGTAGTCCACCCATAACTCTAGGTACAGCACGGCATCTAAGCCATGCTTGTGGTACATAAAATGTCCTGGAGTGTCCCTAGGCGGGACGGGAACTGCTTCTTCGAGTATCCCTTTCCTAGTTCCTATCTGACGTAATTTCGAGAACAGAGGCATGATAACCTTTACTGAAACGCAAACACAATAAACACAGTAATGAAATGCAAACAATCATTCATACCACGACATTAAACACATTAAAACATTTCGAACAGATACTGTCTAGTACATAGTAAAACACGATACTGGAAATCTCGAGAGATAATGCTAGAAGACTAGAATACTGAATCACTGAATTACTAGATGCACTGCTAAACAGTACAGATGCACTGCTAAAACAGTACAGACCGGATCTGTGTACCCAGACCCATCTTGACCGGACACAAATTAATGCACCCGTCTAGATGCGTCCCCAGCAACGGTACTCACCGGGAAGCAAGAACGGAAGGCCTCGGAAACTCGACACTGGACTGGACTGGACTGGACTGCTACGACGTCAGGTTACTGTTACGCACTACGCATGCGCCTCGATGCTTCGGAAACGGGTGGGCCTCTGGACACCTCGGACCTTGCTCTCTCGGCTGGGCTCTGGTCGGGATCCTCCGCACACCTCACCGCCTCGTCTGGATGCTGAACCGCAGTCTCCGTCTGCTCCGTGGGCCTGAGGGAGATACAGGAAAACCTGCAGATGCGCATAGGAGTCCGTCACGGCTGTAGAAGGGGTCAAGGCCTGCGACGCATCGCCGGCGCGTGGGGTGGGGGAGGGTCCCTGTTCGGGCACCAAATTATGTGGTAAATTTAATTACCTTACTATTTTTCCGTATAATTAATAACAGGTAAAAAAATTGCTCAATCAAATGAGAGGCAGAGTCCGTGGTATCTGAGTCATACGGGCTTTAATTGAAAGGCTCGAGCCAATGGAGATCATGATCCATCACCACTAAGGTTCAGGATGGGATTCAAGTGACAGTTCATGATAGTCAACGTTACATTAACAGTACACAATATATATAGTAAAACTGTACAATGGTGATGGATACAGTAGGCGTGACAAGTGAAAAGAATAAGATAAGAACACATGTGCGTAACAAGAAGGCGTGCACAAGGGCGTACACAGAGGTGTGTGTTGGAAACGTCACAGAAAGTGTCATAGGTGGGTGGATGCATAGAGAAATTCTGCAGGGTCAGCAGAAACCTTTGACATAGGTGCGCGCGCAATTAGTATGACGTGTGATTGACGTTAAACTAGGGAGTGCTGGGAGCTTGACTTTAGCACTAGTAGAGGAGACAGAAGTCTGGCATGTCAGATCGACCTGTTCCTATAACATATCTGATATCTTGTGTTTGGAGGATATTTTATCTGTAGTAAAAGGTCTCTCGGGCAGAGGCTATTCTATACTGAATGCATAAGTTTCTAAGTGTAATGCGCGGGGCCATGGGCCTACCATGATAACGGGAGCAATGAATTACGTGAAGGGGACAGGAAGGCTTGGCCCTTTGCTCTGCAGCCGGGAATATATTTACCTATATCACTAGACTGGAATGTGTTTTCGAGGAGGCTGAACTGATAACTCGAAGCAAAATACCATCTTGGCAGGCAGGCCAGGCTGAGCCAGGCACCGCTCGCCTGAGCAGGGAGTAAGGTAAAGGTCAGGGAAACATTTCCATGCTGCAGCTTTCGGAGACAGAAGTGGTTCGAAGTCAGAAATCAGGGCCTAGCTCGGCAGAGCCAGGAAACGTACAAGTATACCATGTAAAGACGTTGGCATGGCATGTTTAAAGACTGAATTATCGATCCATTCAGGGTGGATCTGGTAGATGACATGTTAACGTTGGACGCAAATGTATATGCGTCTTCATATTCGGTCATGGAGGGAAATTACATGTACTTCAAGCACGTACATGGAAACGTTGGGGTACACGTTAGGGGACATACTTGACCATAAAAATTTCAATTACCTCAATACAACGAGAACCAAGTGAATAGATCAGTTGCCTGATTCAACCCCAGACACATATGTTGGCCACCCTAACCGCAATAACCACCAGGGTATGATGCTAATCAGTGACACATGTGAGTTTACTATGTTGGAGTTGGTCACGGAGTATAGTGAGATTGCGGATACTTCGACCGGACCACATTTCGACTACCATTTACATAATCATTATTTTTCATCTTTACTGATGCAGTGTGTGACTACAGGGAGCCGTCCTCACTCCCCCGCCAATTGGAACACGAGTACAAAGTAAACTCGGTAAAGTGCACAGAGTGCACGCTATTTATGGATTACTTTGTAATGATAACCCAAGTTCGTTTTACCTTAAGAGCGATGTCCCCACGCTCAAAGACGACGATTTGTCCTACTCACCTGTGGCTTTTAGATTGAAATTAGCATCAGCCGGGTCACATGTAAATAATTAAGAGGGAGAAGACCACTTTTTTACTTCATTAATGTTTTTTAACCATGCACCACGAATGACTGAGTATGTTATGTGTTTATTTCTCAATTTTACTATTGGTTACAGGATATTTTCATTGAGTTACGGTACCTTCACGACCTGAGCATTTACACAAGCTGTGACAACCTTCTACTCCTCAAGGTAGGAGATAGGGAGAGTTTCTGAGGGATATAGTTTTAAGTCCTTCTGAAAGCCAGGGAAGATGCAGTATCCGGCAGAAACATGTTGACATTTTGCAGAGTGGAGGGGTTGTGGGCTCATTATAGACCAGTATACCCCATCCACAGGGTGATTAAAACCTTTTTAACCTAACTAGGGAGTCGACCAATTAAAGGAAGTTAGGAGATCCCTGTATTACTTTTAACATTATTTCCGCACCTTTTCTTTGATCCCGCATTTTTAGGTCGAGCTGGAGAAAGCAATGCGAAGCATTGCATCCAGCTCAACAACTAATGTTGCCCGTCTCCTGGGAATCTGAGACAGGGGTCGGGCACGCGCATCGATTGGTGTCTGTGGACGCACACGTTCAGGCCGGCACCGTGCACATCCCCTGCCTCAGATTCCCTGAAGTGCGCAAACACACACATACACACATGCACACGCAGGCAGGCACGCACACATACGCAGGCAGGCACACACACACGCACCCCCCCCCCCCCCACGGGCTCACGCACACACAGCCACGCACACCCCCCCACAGACCCACATATACACACGCACAGCTAAAAGACACACAGTCACACATATACATACATACACACACACAGCTACACCCATAAACGCGCACACACACCCCCAGCCGCCACCCCCACTACAACTAAGCCCCACTTACCACATCGGCGCAACTCCGGACTTCAGCCGCCACCTCGGGGCTCTCCCTCGGACATGGTAGCCCCGCGTCACCACTGCTACTCTCCTAGCCAGCCCCTCTGTGGACGCGAGCTTCCAGCAGGAAACGGAAGTCCCGCCCCACTGCAGTTTTCGTCACGCGCACGTCTTGAACAGTTAATTAAAATGTGTCATTGAGAGACTGGCAAATTCAAAGAGTCGGAAGTCGAGTTTTTGTCTGCCGAGTGTCGAGACTTTCTGTGCACAGCGAAGCATTTCAGCCGAGCTCAGGTCAGGTAAACAATGTCGGTGTCCTTATTCAGGGACATGCGCAGGTTTGCCGACATTCGTTATTTTATTTTTATATAGGCTCCTCTGATGCTGCGAATGAACTGACAGGTGAGGCTGTAATGTGGGGAGCTCCGTTCAGTCACACACCATTCTCCCAAGAGTGTCGCTGCAGTCCAGCCACTGCTTTTAAGCAAGGAAGTTACAGCAGGTCTGCTGCTTGGGAATCTCTCGCTATGCAGCTTTACAAAGGGTAAGAATTCTGCCATTGCAGAAGAAATGCAATGGTATGTATTCGTGTATTTAAGCCCAACTGGTTTCTCCTAGTTAGATGAAACATTTCTTGCTGTCTCACAGAAGAAACATCTCAGAGATTCAATAAAAAAGAAAAATTTTCCGGAATCCAGTGAACCACCCACAAACTTCAGCAATCTTAACCAATCCAAAAAGATGGTCTGAGAAAGTAAATAAATAAATATACATATTCGCTTCAGGTGAGGGGAAGTCGTGGTTCAAACTAATAGATGGATGCCACTAAAAATGCCCAACTATGATTAGCGATGCAGGGTTAACTTGCTTTGAGATGCACTGTTCATGACCTAACAGACGGCACTAGTTACATCATCCATAATATTACTGCTGCCATCACATTTGATCTCCCCATATACTTCTTTATGGATACACAATTGTTTGTATATGTGCCCTTATTTACTAATTTTGCGTTGCTATATGCTATTATTGTTATCGCATATCACCTATACACAGGTGTGGACAAAACCCCTCTTCAGGGGTTTATCACAGACCCTGCTCAATGACCTGATCCTGCAACTTCCTCCCTAAACCCTGTTGATAAAATGCACATCACACCGCTATCAAATGTACAGAGTGAGGGGTTAGCACAGGTCCTTGCCTTTCACCAGGTCATGTGCTGTAACCTGTGAGCTGGTGTGATTCTTACATTTTTTAAACAATTTTGTACTTTGACCATGTATATTTACAGTTACTGATTCACAAGGCTCTTAACTATTTGGTATGGGGTACTTGATAGCCTTGTTATGAACTGCATGAGCCAACCTCGGTGAAATACTACATATGGTGTTTATGCTTTGACAGCACAGTTTGTCCTCTCAATACCAGGAAGCCGAGTTTGAATATAAAGGAGCTATTGAATGAGTTTACTAAGAATGGTCCAACTCTGCCAGGCACACATTTACCTTTTTTGCCTGCCATGCTCAGTGTGTTTTCGGTCACTACTGTGTGGGATGGAAATTGGGCAGGACGTTGAGGCTGCCATGATTGAATCAGCGTAAGCTATAATTCAATGAATAGTATGTTGTAGAATTTATATACAGATCTTTATAAGTCTATTTGGGGCACAAAAGCCCACATTCTGACAGGTAGCTCGCAGCACGGGGCATGGCTGACAGTGTTGTAATTGTTGTGATCCTATGTGAGAAGTGTTTAGGTGTCATTTGTGTGAGTGACCTGAGAGGTGGGCTTGTCTTAGAATGCAATGCCAAGCAGAATGATGGAGAAAGAGATGTGCCAGATAGGTGCTCAGAGTATAGTTAGGACTATAGCATATAGACAAATACACAGCACTATTCGAGGCAATTGGGTACTATGTGTGTGTACACTAAAAAAAAAGCATTTGCACTGAAATAGGTCTCGCTTTTGTGAGAGTTTGAGCTACTGGCATTGTAAATGACAATGCCTTTTTAAATTAGGTGTTTTAAAAAACCTGCAAGTCCGGCGTAAATACCCACTTAGTACTTTTAGTTCTTGCTTAGAAGAAGCAAGGCTTGCAGCAAAAGAGGCATAGTTACTGCCAGCCTTGTTCTCGTAAGCAAGGACTATAACTACACAGTGGGTGTTTATGTACCGCTTGTAGGTTTTCAAAACATAAATAAAAGGCTTTGTGATTTACAATGCCAATAGCTCAAACTCTCGGAAATGCGAGTAAGGCCGAGGAAGGCTGAGGGGTTTGAAAGTTGTTATTCGCACGCTCTTGGTGCATGTCAGGTTTTCGTTGCTTTGAATAAATGAGTTCCTGACAGCTTTCATGCTCCTCGTGCAGCAGGGTTCTGTTGTGAGCAGGTAATTGATTTGTTTCCGGTGACAGCTTCAAATCATCATGGCTGGTGTTCCCGATAACTGAAAATCAGTGGTAATAATGAACCATGTGGTGTTGATATAGCGCTGCCTGCTGTAGGCGCTAGGTTTCTTAGCCTAATTGATCCCAAGTGTTTTTATTAGTACAAAGCTGGCGCCACTCGTTTTACCCACCTCAGAAGAATGAAATGCAGTGTCGTCCCTGCAAGTATCTTGAACCTGAGACCTGCACCATACACACATGTCTCCGCACCCTGTGCTGATCCCAGCGAGGTACACATCAGGCCTGATTTTCACACGTTCTTCTTAGTACTGGTTAAAAATATGTAGTTTTTTCTTAGTACTGGTTAAAAATAGAAGTTTGTGACGTGTTTAATTAACTTAGCTTTGTATTTGAAATTCACTAACGCACTTTGTGAAACTAATTAAATTATATAGACGTTTCCAGTTGCCACATAGGCAGGTATCTGCTTTGAACAAAAACATGTTTAGTATCTGAGTATAAAGAAACTGCAGTAAAACAAGGAATGCTGTTCTCACCCTGACTTAAATTGTGCCCCTTCCTGCCACCAACAATAAAAAGACAAGTAGAAAACCTGCCCTATGTACCCTAGCCTTGACTGGCATCGTATATACGTGACTCATGCACTTCCAAGCAAGTGAAGCTGTACACAATCCTGCATGCTGTTGTGTGCTTCAGTGAATCTGGCGCCCTCACACTACTTTAGGTCACGCACACTGCGCCCTCACACTACTTTAGGCCACACACACTGCGACCTCACACTACTTTAGGCCACACACACTGCGCCCTCACACTACTTTAGGCCACACACACTGCACCCTCACACTACTTTAGGCCACACACACTGCACCCTCACACTACTTTAGGCTACAAACACTGCACCCTCACACTACTTGAGGACACATACACTGTGCCATCACACTCTGCACCCTCACACACTCTGCACCCTCACACACTCTGCACCCTCACACACACTGCACCCTCACACACACTGCACCCTTACACTACTTTAGGCCACACACACTGCGCCCTCACACTGCTTTAGGCCACACACACTGCACCCTCACACTACTTTAGGCCACGCACACTATGCCCTGACACTACTTTAGGCCACACATACTGCGCCCTGACACTACTTTAGGTCACGCTCACTGCGCCCTTACACTACTTTAGGCCACGCGCATTGCGCCCTCACACTACTTTAGGCCACACACACTGCGCCCTCATACACTGCACCCTCACACATTGCACCCTCACACTCTGCACCCTCACACTCTGCACCCTCACACATTCTGTACCCTCACACACACTGCACCCTCAATGCAACAAGCACTCCAAACACCACTCTGTGCCACATAATTACACACCACATAATTACACTCTACTGAATGCAACACACACTCCACACAATACCACTCAGTGCCACATAATTATATGCTACATAATTACAATGCAACATACACTCCAAACAATACCACTCAGTACCACATAATTACACGTCACACAATGACACTACTGAATACAACATACACTCCTCATAATACCCCTCAGTGCCACATATTTATATGCTACATAATTACACTGCGCTCAACGCAACATACACTCCAAATACCACTCAGTGCCACATAATTACATGCCTCATAATTACGCTGCGCTCAATGCAATATACACTCCAAATAACACTCAGTGCCACATAATTACACGCCGCATAATTCCTCTATCTGTCTATCTGTCTATCTATCTGTCTATCTGTCTATCTATCTATCTACCTATCTATCTATCTATCTATCTATCGCCCTCACTCTATCTATCTATCGCCCTCACTCTTATCTATCTATTGCCCTCACTCTATCGCCCTCACTCTATCTATCGCCCTCACTCTATCTATACCCTCGCTCTATCAATCAATCTATCTATCTATCTATCTATCTATCTATCTATCTATCTATCTATCTATCTATCCCCCTCACTCTATCTATATATCGCCCTCACTCTATCTAGTGCCCTCACTCTATCACCCTCTCTCTATCTAACAACCTCTATCTATCTATCGCCCTCACTCTATCTATCTATCTATCTATCTATCTATCTATCTATCTATCTATCTATCTATCTATCTATCTATCTATCTGTCCATCTATCTATCCCCCTCACTCTGTCTATCGCCCTCACTCTATCTATCTGTCTATCGCCATCTCTCTGTCTATCTATCGCACTCACTCTATCGCCATCTATCTATCTATCTATCTATCTATCTATCTATCTATCTATCTATCTATCTATCTATCTATCTATCTATCGATCACCCTCCCTCTATCTATCGCCCACCCTCTATCTATCTACCACCCTCACTCTATCTATCTATTGCACTCACTCTATCTATCTATTGCATCACCACAGCATCACTCAGCACCACCACAGCATCACTCAGGGGCACCACAACATCACTATGCGCTACCACAGCATCACAGAACGCCACAGCATCACTTGTCGCCACCACAACATCACTCAGCGCCACCACAGCATCAATCTGTGCAACCATTCAACAACAACTGGTTCAAATATGTTCTATTAAAGTTTCAAGCTTTATTACAAATGTCACAAAAAGCTGTTAATATTTCACTTCTGTTCTTGGATTTTCGTCACAATAAAATACACTGAACATAATCTTCACAAAAGTTATTTGCAAAAGTTTAAGCTAATGCCATTATTAATACAATAACTTATTTAAGTATTAATTATTTAAAAAAATTAAAAGCCATTGTTATTTGTAATATCAATACATCTGCGTCACATAAATACAACACATTTTGAATTACAAATGCTATAGGTGTCACATTTGGGAAAGGTATAACTATTTGCATTGTAAATGACAAAGCTATTAATTTCGCTATTTTCAAAACCAACACATAAATAAAAAATGTGTCATTTACAATACCAATAGCTCAAACTTTCCTAATGCGAGACCTATTGCATTGCAAATGCTTGTTTTAACAACTAGTGGGGCTGCACCTGCAGACTGTGCTGCAGTTTTTTGAGGCTGGGTACATCCCAGCAGTGTTGTGAGCACTCCACCTACATAAGAAAGAAAAGAGGGGATGAAAGGTCATTATGTTTTAAGGTCTCGCACCTGGGACGCAGCGCGAAGCGCTGTCACAATGCGAGACCTATAGTCGTCGACTATGCTTTCAAGGGCTCTCAAGGGAGACAGGAGATGGGCACGCGCAGATCATGTCGGTGAATGCGAGCGTTCATCACGTACACTCACGCGCTGTGCCCATCTCCTGTCTACCTTGCAAGCCTCGTGGAGTAACTTTCAATTTTTTTTCCCCTTTTGCCGTGCCCCCCCCCCCAAAAAGGCCCTCCTCCGATTATTTTTCCCAAAATCTTCCACGTGTAAGCTCTTACATGTTAGCATGTAGTCCTTGCCGAGGAGCAGAAGCGCCTACAATTCCGAGCGACTCACCCCCTAGGCGCCTCAATGAAGATCTCTAACTGGCAGTATGAGATGAAGCTCACACAGTATGTGATGACCTCCATCGAGCTTTGAAACGAGTTCCCACCCAACCGTAACTGCAAGTATACCTCCCTCTTGAACTACTACCGCAGTACTTATGCCGGGATTTATATAACTTGAGGTTATCCTCGTCACTCACCTTGCTCCAAATCGACTGACCCTTTAAGAGGGAGCACGGTTCCTATCTCCCCCTGCAGCATAGTTCACTCAAGACGTTTCTGTTTCACCAACCCCGTGCAGAACTACAACAACAACAAAAATAATACTATCACGCTTTACAAGTTATCGTCTTTAACTAAACCAATCACCGCACCAGAATAATCCGGCAGCTCTGTATCGTCCAGTAAACGCTAAGCACACAAATCGGAACACGAAAGGCTGACTAATTAGATATGAGAGCGCTGCTCATAATCGCGCTGCTGTTTTTCCTGCCTAATTACCAGGCGCTTGTCACTGCAGCTACTAGGGGCATTTGTAGGCTTACCTGCACAATAATTGTGTCCTCACTCGCATTTTGCGGGATCTAGGTAGTAGGATCGTGGTGCTCCGTCCGCCATCTTGGGTGAGTGTGGAAGCTTGGGCCACTCTTAGGCGCCATATTGGTCAGGTGTAGAGGCTCTAGCAGCCGGAAGCCCGCGCATTGGAGAGCTTATTTGAGCTGCTCTCCTAACTCGATCCACAGACCTCATTTTACTGTGCGCATTGCTGGACAGCTTTTAATCCTTGCTTATACATTCCTGGGCATTTATATTTTTAATCGCGCTGCTCATAATCGCGCTGCTGTTTTTCCTGCCTAATTACCAGGCGCTTGTCACTGCAGCTACTAGGGGCATTTGTAGGCTTACCTGCACATTAATTGTGTCCTCACTCGCATTTTGCGGGATCTAGGTAGTAGGATCGTGGTGCTCCGTCCGCCATCTTGGGTGAGTGTGGAAGCTTGGGCCACTCTTAGGCGCCATATTGGTCGGGTGTAGAGGCTCTAGCAGCCGGAAGCCCGCGCATTGGAGAGCTTATTTAAGCTGCTCTCTTAACTCGATCCACAGACCTCATCTTACCGCGCGCATTGCTGGCCAGCTTTTAATCCTTGCTTATACATTCCTGGGCATTTATATTTTTAATCGCGCTGCTCATAATCGCGCTGCTGTTTTTCCTGCCTAATTACCAGGCGCTTGTCACTGCAGCTACTAGGGGCATTTGTAGGCTTACCTGCACAATAATTGTGTCCTCACTCGCATTTTGCGGGATGTAGGTAGTAGGATCGTGGTGCTCCGTCCGCCATCTTGGGTGAGTGTGGAAGCTTGGGCCACTCTTAGGCGCCATATTGGTCGGGTGTAGAGGCTCTAGCAGCCGGAAGCCCGCGCGGCATCATACTATAAATAGCTATGGAGGAACAGGCGCGCAGCGGACGTGCCGTAGACGCGCCGGAGGTGCGCCAGAGGTAAGCCCGTTTGCGCCCGTTCGCGTCCCGGGTGCTCCCGGCGTGCTGGCCACCTCCTGCTTGGCAGATCCTTGTGAAGACTCTTATGAGCTTTCGCTCCCTGCTGCGGATGGTATGCAATGTTTATCTATCCCTCCTCCCTATGGGAAACTTTCCTGTGGCCTGTTGAACGTTCGCTCACTCGTCAAGCATTATGCCGAGATTGCTCTCTTAATTGAATCCTCACAACTGGATATACTATTCATAACAGAAACCTGGACTTCGGCGGACTGTGGGATGGAACTCGGTTGGGCCTGCCCACCAGGCTACCTCATAAGACACACTCCCCGATCTTCTGGTAGGGGGGGGAGGAGTGGGCTACATCTATAGAGATTCAATCTCCCTTTCAGTATTGGTTGTAAAAGAGGTGTTAGGATTTGAGCTCATGGGTTTTTCCATTATGGCCCAGGGCGGCACCTTGATAGCAGGCCTCTTATGCTATAGACCTCCCTCGTCGACCACGTCAGCCCTTCAGTCACTGATCGATCTAATCTATGACCTTTCAAACTCCCATGCCAAGTTTTTAGTTCTGGGTGATTTCAATCTTTGGCCCTCCGGCCCTCATGATCTGGCCTATAGGGAACTTTGCCAAGCTTGCTGCAACATACAACTTGTACAGCTGGTTTCATCATCTACCCATGACAAGGGGCATACTTTAGACTTGGTATTTGCCGATAAGGAATTGGTTGTGGTGAATGAGGTCGTGGCTCAGTGCTGGACTGATCATTCACTGATCAATATGCCCATTCCGTCAAAATCAAGTACTTCGAATGGCACTAAGTTTAATCGACAATGGTCCCGTCTTCTGAGGGAGTCGATTCGACCAACTCTACTACCTATGACCTTTTGGGTGGAGGATAGTGTGGATAAGAGTTATGATGCTCTCTGCCAGCAAATCCTGACCTCCTTAGATGAACTGACCCCTATGCGAAAGGTAAAGGACAGACCAAGAGGAGCTAATGCTTGGTTCACTGCTGATCTTGGACAGCATAAGCTCTGCTGTAAACAGGCGGAGCGTATTTGGAGGAGAGGGTACAAGGAGCTGGACAGGGCAGCATATAAAACGGCCCTGCAGGTATATAAGACCCAGCTAAGAAGCGCAAAAGCTAAATTTTTAGAAGATACCTTGGCGAAGGCCGCTAATAAATCGCAGACTCTATTTAAGCTAGTTAATAATTTATCAAATCCACCCTGCACAGTGTCAGCCATTCCGGCCTCCCAGGAACTCTGTGATTCCTTGGCCCTCGCGTTTGAGGAAAAAATTAGGACCATCCTGAATGGACTTTCAGTGCCCGGACAGTCTGCGCCGTCTCCATCCCCCCCCTGGAATCCTCCTGTCATTCGGTACCCGTATGGGATAAAAACAAGGCTGGCCCCTCTCGGTTGTCCTGTTTTCCTATTCCCTCGTTAGAGGAATTCTGCGTCCTGGCCAATGGCGTATCTTCAGGTTCACCACTTGATCCAATGCCTCATAAGATCTGGAAGGCTTTTCAAGCTGAGTTGTTTCCTCCACTCCATTCCATCTGCTGCCAGTCACTGACTACAGCGTTAGTTCCAGACAGTTGGAAGCTGGCAATAGTGACTCCATTGCTAAAGAAGGCTTCTCTTGACCCACTCTGCCCGACCAACTACAGGCCTATATCGCTTTTACCATTTGCGATAAAAATTCTTGAGAAATGGGTGACGAGAGCCTTGTCCAACTTTCTGGATACAAACTTCTGTCTGGATGCAGCCCAATTTGGCTTCAGACCGGCCCATGGCACCGAGACCGCATTGGTTACCGTGTTGGACGATCTGCGAACGCGTGTCGACAGGGGCAAGTCAGCATTCTTAGTGCTGCTTGACATGTCGGCCGCGTTCGACACGGTGAGCCATGAGGTCCATTTGGCGCGTCTTCAAAACGTGGGAATAAACGGTCTGGCGCTAAGCTGGATAACATCTTACCTTAGCAACAGACAGCAAGCTGTGGCGTTACCACCATTTCGATCAGCCACACGTCAGGTGAATCAAGGTTTCCCCCAAGGGTCGGCGATTAGCCCGATTCTTTTTAACCCATATCTCCGACCCCTGGTAGACCTAATCAAGTCATTCGGCATATCAGTCATCAATTATGCCGATGACACTCAATTGATTTTCTCACTTGAGGGCACCGAGACAGTTTTGAGGGACACCTTTCACCGCTGCATGTCGGCGACAGCAGATTGGTTACGAGCTAACTCACTCCAATTTAATGGATCAAAAACGGAAGTACTCCACTGTTCCCTAGACCGTCTCCCCCGCGGGTTACCGGACAACTTCTGGCCTACTTCCATCCCGGGCTCGGTGGAAGCTGCAGAATCTGCTCGTAATTTAGGAGTTCTGTTTGAACCCAATTTACAGCTCGACGCCTCTGTAAATAGGACTGCAGCGACTTGCATGGGCCTGCTGCGTGCCCTACGCAAGATCTTACCAATACTTCCCCGGGCTGCCAGAGCAGAGGTAGTGCGGAGTTCTATCCTCAGTAGGTTAGACTACTGCAATGCACTACTTCTGGGAGCCCCTAAGATCCTGATCCTAAAGTTGCAGAGGATCCAAAATATGGCTGCTAAACTGGCTTTATCTTTGCCACGTTCGGCCTCATCGTCTGCAGCACTAGCTGATCTGCATTGGCTGCCGGTCCAGCAGAGGATTGCCTTCAAGGATTTATGCCTTGTATTCAGGGCCCTGCATGGACTAGGACCAATACCAATTCAAAATCTCTTCTCATGGTACCAAGCTGCCAGACCCTTGAGATCCTCCTCGGCGTTCCTGGTGAGAAACCCCAGGATCAATAGAGTGAGGATGGGCGGCCGTGCCTTTAGTTTCACGGCCGCCACACTATGGAATACCTTACCTCTGGCATTGAGGAGTAGCCAAGATCTGCCCTCTTTTAAAAGCTACCTTAAGACCTACCTGTTCTCTAAAGCAATGCAAAATACACCTCGCCTGATGGTTAGATACGGTCTCAGCGCCAGGATACCCTTTCGGGTTACAGCTGCGCTTAACAAGCATTAAATACATATTATTATTATTATTATTATTATTGCATTTATTGAGTGCACAGCTACCCGGAGGTTTCCCGGCGCTTGCCTTGGGAACCCGTCCTGGCTTTTTCCCCTGTGAGATAGCCCCTACAGGGCATCCCCAAGGTGAAAGCCAGGCATCCCGCCGCAGGGGGGCCGTTGTGGAGATTAAGCAAGCTTAATGCCCAGAGTTGCAGAGTGAGAACCCATGATTAGAGCAGGCACCGAAGCGAGAATTATCGAGTCCGTGGACATTTGAGCTCAAGACCCTGCCGCGTCGGGAATTGAACCCTCAGCTTCCGGATCTGCCTGCTCTACACCGTGAGCCACACTTCTCCACAACATACATACATACATAAAGTTGTACGAATGAACTGTAGTGCCATATAACAACATTAGAAAGTGACTTCGCTGGCGCCATGCTGCTAGGATAAAAGTATTGGTTGTTGCTGCATTTATTTGTCTGAGGCTGCATGAAATAAAGCAAAGAATGGATTTTGAGTGCTATATTCGTGGATATTCGAAACAATGCTTGTTTTATTATTATTGTGGGGAGGGTAGGTGGGCTCCGATGTCACTACTTGACTGCCTTTCAGACGCAGTCGTGCCCCGATGACTCATCTCTTTGAAGGCTGGGAGGAGGTCAGTCACCTCACGACCTCTGCCCACGGACTATCCCTTCCGTCAGAAAGTGCTGAGACCCCCTCCATGTCTCACGTTCCCAGGCGTCCTGATTTCCACAGCCCCGTATGTGCCTCCGCCTGCCCCCGGCCAATGCTCACACTGAAGCTTAACACCCTCCCTCGTGATGTGATCAACACACACTGCATACGCGTACGGCTGGTACACGCCAACGACAAAGGGGGTGTGTAGTAACTGCAGTACACAGGAGTAGTTGAATATAGGTTTATTCAAGAAAAAGTAGTAGCAGGAAATAAAGGTGCTGCCAGCTTGAAGAGGAACTCTGGACTGGCAAACACTCTAAGCATAACACTACATGACATGCATACATTCCAATGTGACATGCAAACATTCTAACATATTCCAATACAGATCTAATGCAGCCCAATCTAGAACAATATATAAACAAGCATCACTACACATCCCCCTCCTTAAATATAATTTAAAAAAACAATAACACAACAAAAGAGAATTATTTACAAACATAATCATTTAAAAATTTAGGAGTCACAACATTCCTCCCACTTCTAGTGGAGAGTTGAGATTGCAACTCCTTATCAATAGAAGAATCAGCATTACTGGAAATCTGAGGAAAATCAGTACCAAGATTAGAAGAAATGGGTGGAAAGGAAGATTGAGGAGAAGAAGTCAAAGACTCAGAAGAATCAACAAGAACCTCAGAATCAACCAAAGGAGCCTAGGGTTGAATAACCATACCGTCCTGGGAAAGATCCTTGTTAGGAGAACCCACACTAGAGTCTGAGACGACCACTGGAGACAACCACCAAAATTCACCAACATCGCCCACATCCCGCTTCTTAATTTTAAAAGGATCGGGTCCCCTTGCAAAAGCAATCTTACTCATATGATGAATGGATCCATCATCTAACATAACGGTGTTACGCATAACTCTAGTGATGGTTCTGGGATCTGAAAAACGAGGCTGCAATTTACCCGTTTTCTTAGATAACTTGACTCTAACTAATTGACCCACACCAACATGAGTATCCCTAGTCCCATGTTTCCTATCATAATACAGTTTACTCTTGTCTTGAGATTTGCAAATGTTATCAATTACCTTCTCAGCATTCCACACATATTTCTTGCTTCTGCCCATCCACACTGGGTTCAACTTGGAGTAAGGAAATCTGCCTCTCATCAAACCAAAAGGGCTTTCACCACAAGTCTCATGAACTGTGATTCTATATGACCACAACATTTTATCAAGTTCAATGTACCAATCCTTCCTATTCTTGTTGGCAAGTTGTAATGTTCCTTTAATGACTCTGTTAACCCTCTCGACAACAGAATTACCCTGCGGATGATAAACAGCAGAAAATCTTTGCTTAATGCCTGTAGACTCCATAAAGACTTTCATGGCATCAGACTTGAACTGAACACCGTTGTCAGTCAAAATAGAGGAAGGTAAACCTTCCCTGATAAAACACACATCCAAAAATGCTATGACGGTGTCAGTGTTTACTTTACCAACATCCTTCAATTCAATCCACCTCGAGAATAAGTCAACTAAAACCAGAACATATTTGACAGAATCATCTTGCCACATGATTGGCCCCATAATATCTAAAGCTAAATCCTCCCATGGTAATTTGGGACAACCAAGAGATGGATTGGGGGATTAAGAGTCTTCTGACTCTTGTCAGAACATTCACATTGAACACAATCCCGGACTGACCTTTCAATCTCCATATCAATCCCGGGCCACCAGTATAAGGCTTTTACATTCTTCTTAGTTCTGGATATACCAGGATATCCTTCGTGCCCTATGGATATAATCTTTTGACGTACACCTAAAGGTGGCACAAGTTTATCACCACGACATATGAAATTACCATCAACACTAAGTTCATCTTTAACTTCCCAGAACGGCTTAAACTGGACATCAGCTTTAGATTGGACAAACCAACCTTGGTTGATTTTGGTCTTGACTGCTTCCAGTGAAACATCTTTGATAGATTCAGACTCCCATTCGTCTTTTGATAACTAGAAAAAACACCAGCAACACAACAATCATTCCATGAGTTAAGATCAATTTCTTTCATGGGTAAAGGTAACCTACTTAAAAAATCAGCCACCACATTCTTTGCCCCGGGTACATATTGTATGGTATACATATAATCCTGAAGCCGCATTGACAACCTAGCAATCCTGGCTGACGCCCTGCACAAACCCTCCGTAGTAAGAAGCTTAGTCAAAGGTTTGTGGTCAGAGCGTAAGATTAATTGTTTACCCCAAATAAATTTGCGAAAATGTTCCATTGACCATACCACAGCCAGGGTTTCACGTTCGATCACAGAGTATTTTTCTTCACAAGGCGATAAAGAACGAGAAGTGAAAGCTATGACAACTTCACCGCCTTGCTCAGAAACCTGTGAAAGAACACAGCCCAAACCATCCCCGCTGGCGTCAGTGGTCAAATACGTCTTTGCAAAAGGATCAAAACCTTGCAGCATAGGTGCATTGATTATTGCATACTTAATTTCTTTAAACGCAGATCTACATTTTTCATCCCAAACAAAAGGTGATTTGTTCTTTATAAGAGTACGCATGTGAAAGGTTTTCTGTGAAAACTGGTTAACAAACTTTGAGTAAAACTCAGCTAAACCTAAGAATGATCTAAGCTCATCTTTGGACTTAGGTTCAGGTGAGTTTACAATGGCTTCCACTAACTTTGCTATTGGTTTTATACCTCCATCACAAATTTCATGTCCGAGGTACGTAACCGACCTCTCGGAAAATTTACATTTGCTGAGTTCCCCAACCAAACCATTATCAGCTAGAATTTTTAAAACTTTTCTTAGGAGGTTGTCATGGTGATTCTTATCCTTCCCCATGATCAAAATATCATCCTGGAAGAAGATCACACCTTTGATGTGTCCAAATAGATTAGCCATTAACCTTTGAAATACTGCCGCGGCAGAGGCTAAGCCAAAAGGCATTCTTTTAAACCTAAAGCAACCAAAAAGAGTGGCAAAAGGTGTTAGATGTCTACTCTCAGGATCAAGGACTACCTGATGATAGGCTGCAGATAGGTCTAAGGTGGAAAATACCTTAGCATCTTTGGTGAGGGACAACATCTCGTCAATACGTGGGAGTGGATATTGATTGACCAAAATTTGGCTGTTCAAATATCTCAAATCCACACACAAACGGGCCTTTCCATTGGCCTTGCGTGCGACGACTAATGGAGAAATCCATTCAGCCGCTTCAACTGTTTCAACAATTTATCTAATTCAGATTTAACCTCATCTTTAATGATGACAGGAATATTCCTAGCTTTATGGATTTTTGGAACTGCATTGTCCTTTAATCTGATTTGGTGTGTAAAACCCTTCAGTTTACCAATAGTACCAGTAAACACAGACGGATATTCATCAATAACCCATTTTTTAGTGTCTTCGCTTGTACAAGAAACCAAAACCTGTTCTTTACTGTTAGGATCTAAAATTATATGTAAACTTCTCTGATCCCTCCAACCCAGAACAGAAGGGCCATCCTTAGAGACATACAGTTTACAGGTAGCATGCCTCCCTTTAAATCTAAAAATTAATACCCTGAAACCTAAAATCTCAATAGTGTTGTCCGTGTAGCTAACAGGTGAAATATCAGAAGGTTCCAACCAATTTCCAATCTGGTTCACAAATTTCTGTTCCCAAACGTGCTTATTAACAATAGTATAGGGCGATCCTGAATCTGCAGCAAGCTGTGTAAGGATTCCACCTAACGAAACTTGGCAGAAAGGTTTACTAGAATCAACATCAGAAATATTCAAAACAACTTTTTTTTAAACTATATTCTGTACTTGTAACACTTCCTCATCAGAGGATGAAGTAACCTCCTGTTCAGTTTCTTGAATACAAGCAATTTTGCCTTTGAAATTCTTATACATTTTCTTTTTACAAACTTTGGCAAAATGTCCCATGACCCCACAAATTAAGCATTTAGTGTTTTTAGCTGGACATTTAGGGTAATGAGCAAGGTGAGAGTGACTACCACATCTCTAACAAACAGGATCAGAACCCTTCCTTGAATCAAAAGTTTCCTTCTTTGAATTACCAGACCTGAAATCTTTGTTACTCTTAACAAAAGTTTTCCCTTCAGAAATTTTGTTAACAACTTCAGATTCTTTTTTGTCATTAGAAAGAGAAGCTTTAGCACAACATTCAGAAAGCTCTGCCTTTTTAACCATAGCGATGATTTCCTTCAAAGTTCCATCACCTTCAACCCATAACTTATTTTGTATGATTTTAGTTTTAGTGTACATGACAATTTGATCACGAATGAGATCATCATGAAGCTGAGCGAATTTGCATTTAACAGCTAATTTCCTTAGTGCGGAAACGTAATCCTCTACTGATTCAGTTTTCTCTTGCTTGCGTTGGAGGAAGGAATGTCTGGTGACAGCAATGCAGACACAAGGAGAAAAATAATCATCCATATCTAAGAGTGCTGAATTGAAAACATCAACATCACCGGAAGATCTGTCAGTTTTATCCAATTGCTTGTAAATCCTTAATCCTTCAGGACCAAGACCCAATAATAAGATTCTTTTCTTCCTTTCTGGAGTGAAAGAGCCACTAACATCTTCAAGATTGGCTACATAATTTAAGAAATATTCTTTTCAGTCCAACCAAGCAACAGGAGGATCACCAAGAACAACTAAAAATTCTCTGGGTGCATTTAAGTTCAAACCATGAACAGGTTTTTCACCACTTGTTGTGCTACTGTTAGTATCAGGCATAATGATATACACTGAATTATGTAATGAAGTAAAAATAAACTGCTACAGTGTATATAAGTTCTTGTATTCGAAAAATAAATAAATTGCAGGCAGCACCTTTAGTTGTATAGAAATTCAGTGTACTTAAAGAAATAAATACAGTAAATAATAAAGCTGGTAAATACCATGAAAAACGAATGTTCAGGATCTTCCACTCGATGAACGATGTAATTGCGGTGAAATCGCGGTGAAATCTGACGGAAACCAATCTAAAATGGCCGCCGACATGACCTTGCGTGAGGTCGTACCCACAATGCACTACGCGATTAGCGTGACGTGAGCCAGCAGTGCAGAGAGATCACAGTGACGGAGGCTAACAAAGAAAGGTTCCGAAGGAGATGCCGCGTCTTTTGAATCGCAGGAGCTGTAGCGAGGATGCCGAACCAGTTGACAAACAGCAGGATTCAAAGGACGCTGGTAGGCATATTATAGCAAATGATTAAAAAATAAGTTTCTCACCGCAATTGTTCCAGCAGCAGATCAGATGAAAACAAGTAGCACAACTCATGTAGAGCAAAAGGTGAAATTTCCATTAACAAATTTTGTCAGATCGAGAAATAAAAATAAAAAATAAAAGATTGAGTCCAAATAAGCAGAGTTTCCCAAAAGAGAAGAAAGGTTTCCCTCGTCGCCAAATCTGTAGTAACTCCAGTACACAGGAGTAGTTGAATATAGGTTTATTCAAGAAAAAGTAGTAGCAGGAAATAAAGGTGCTGCCAGCTTGAAGAGGAACTCTGGACTGGCAAACACTCTAAGCATAACACTACATGACATGCATACATTCCAATGTGACATGCAAACATTCTAACATATTCCAATACAGATCTAATGCAGCCCAATCTAGAACAATATATAAATAAGCATCACTACAGGGTGCCAGGCAAAGCTTGTGAATTCTGCACAACCAATGCTACGGCTCGACAGTAGAAATGATCCTACCTGGAAACTCGCTTGAAGTACGGAAATATGTAATTAAGACCGTCCCAAATTCCTTTCTTGCTCTGATCGGAAAGTTTTCTCAACAGTCACGCCCGTCAGCCTTGTTTCCCCCTTTATTGTTTATTAGACAATTATCTCAATCCAGATTTCAAGTGTCTCTAAGTGCATCGTGACTTTGCTTTATAATTACTTTGTCAAATATTTCTGCTCTCAGTTGTGTGTCACTGTTTTGTTACTGCTTTTTATTGTGTTCATGTAGCCCCCCTGTCACTTAATGGCTACTGCACAGCTCTTTCAGAAGTAAGGTTGCACGTGATGAAAGACAGCAGGGCAGAATGTGGCTGCATTGTTGAGGAAACTTGTCGTTCTGAGTTTATAGCTATAAGCAGGGCCGCTGAAATTATAAGATTGTGACATTTTTCCCAAAAATACGGATCTTGCGCATTTTCCACTTAATTCAAAAATTTTATGCATGCTAGAAAACTTAACAAAATAGTGTTTCTCGCATAAACAGATCAAATGTATCTAGCTGGCAGCCAAATGAATGGTACGCAGTTCATAATAATATGCAAAAGTGAACCAGTGAAGAGCCTTTATGTATTTGCGGTTAGCAGTGCCTTCAGACCCCACCCGCCTTCCACCACAGCATGCCGAAGCGCCTTTATGTGTCGCATTACTGTAATTTTGGCTATTGGCGTTGCATTACCATTAGCAACGCCAATAGCTCAAACTTTCAGTAATGCGAGACCTATTGCATTGCAAATGCTTGTATTTTTTCCTATATCTGTAGCCATCTAACTTGCTGATGCTGACATTTTTCTGATAGTTCCTTTTAGCAAGCAGGTAGTCCCAGGAGCGTTAATGTTATCCTGTTAACAGGAGATTCTGCCATCTGCATCTGAAAGTTTATCTTTGCCATACCACCCACCCAGCTATTTAATCAGGACTGTCTACAAGAACAAAAGATCGAAAACCAGGAACTAAATTTTAATTAGCATTACACAACTTTGGCTCTACAACATAGGTTACTGTTGGGAAAAAATCCTTTAAGCAGTGAAAATCCTTTAATCACCACATCTTCAACAGAGGGAGAACAAACAGGTTTATTGCATATGCTCAAACGTATCACAACCAATGATGAGATAGTACTTTTCATGTGACAACCCACATGTCTTGGTGCGTTATTTTGTATATAAACACATTCTTTAGCGTTAATGCTTCCCACTACCAGGCCACGGAGATACTCTGAGTCACTGCGCATGCACGGCGTGCAGCGCACGACGCGAACAACTAGGGAATTGCCCCACAGACTGGGACCGTGATTTATCAACCCGTTCACCATCAGTCAGAACGGCTCATGATTGAAACATCGCTACTTCTTCTCCCACAGGTATGAGCAGCAGCAGGGGGGCACCGATTGCACAGATAATAATAACTGTGTACACCTGTTTAGGGAAGGCCAGTTACAACTGCATTTCCCATTATCTCTCGTCCAGTACGGGACATCGACCCTCTCACTACCTCTACTGGGATAGCGGCAGGTCCATAGTTATGTGAATATACCTCCTAGAGAGGTAAGTTTGTAACATCTGAGTCAGGACTTTTTCTCGACACATCTGACTATAGGCATAATGCTTGGCTGTCTATGCATGCGTGCCTTCAGCAATAACTAGTTTTAGATTATTCCCTTTAGAGTGGACCATCTTTAATCATTTTCATTAGAGGAGCGCATGCATACATCATATTTGTAGATCAGCCCATTGAATTTATCCCTCTTGCCTCCTAACCCCCACATCGTCTTTTTTACCAAAAAAAGTTTGGCACATAGTTCCTAATAATAAATCCATCATGCTAGTTTTTTATGCAAGGTGCGTTGAACACTTCAGCACCCTATTTACCATCCATCAACTCTGAAGGTCAGATGAACCCTTACATTTGACGAAGGTAAACTTCCATACAAATCAAACAGCATGTACATTTGGTTCTTAGTAATACTAATTGCAACATTTCAGCCATGACCAACATGAATGTTATTCAATATTAAAACCATGTTAAAATATTTGAACTGTATTTACTCTATTGTCTAGTCCATGTTGTGTTTTTATCCACATATATATTGTGTATAATATCTCAACAGAATATCTATGTAGAAATAGGTAATGTATGAGTGTGAAAGTATGCCTGCATGCCTACAATAGGGACCATGGACAAACAATGTGTTGATTACTAAATATCTATATTGTACACATTGTGCAATTATTTCTTATGATATATATCTCTCTATTCTTGAACCTAAAGATAAAATAATATAAAAGAAAGGGAAAAAAATTATATTGGTATAAATAAACATTTATTTTTTATACTTTACTACATCTGGTTGTTCACATATTGTTTCTGTAAATTTGAAGGTCCACTTTTTTATTGAATTTCCTAATACGTTCTCACACTTATATGCTCAAACTAATACAACTGGGAGAGAAACCATACTGTGAGAGAAGTAAAAGTCAGTCTCAAATTACACACGCTGTCAGTCTAGTCATATAATACAAGTTTTTGCAAACGTCCATAACTCCAATGCAATAATAATAATAAAAAAAGCTTCTTGCTTTTGCGGGATGTTCTACCCAAATTGCACACATTGCCTTAAAGCGCAGCTTTTTCCTGTGTCCGTGACTACTAGAAGTCACGCTAAAATTACAGACTACAGTTGGAATATTCTCTGCTTCTCCGAATTTCCTGTTACATATTCAAGTCGGGTAGTTTCCCAGCAAACATACAATGGGAAGAAAAAACACTTAAGTCAGACCGAATTAAGACCTATTTTTGAAAGCAGGCTGTAGGTTATTACCGGATAAAAAGTGAAACTTAAACATGCTCTTTTAACCACACATTTAAACCGCATTATACTGTTTTTCTTTCTTTACATGATAATATTTCACAGTTTGTGGGCAAGTGACAGGTTAAACTGAATAATGACCAGAATAATTTGGGTCTAAATCTAAATTAGGGTTTGGATTCCTTTCATTCCCCTCTCTAGTCGATTCTTCGACTACTTCTTCACTACCCCTGTACATTTCTTCCAATTCTGTATGTTGCATTCCTTTATTTCTTATTATAGGAAACATGCCTCCCACTTTAGCTGTAACCCTCTTGCAATATGCTAAGATAACCTGAAATACTAGGCACATCCATAGCAACAGAACTATTATAGGTAACAAGCCCTTAGACAATCTAGACATCGAGGACGGCACCCAGTCGAACCAGCCAGTGAATCACCCATCCGGAGCACCACCCTCTTCCTTCGTCTGTGTATGCAAATTATGCAAGTCAATATAGCCTGGGTTAGATTTCCTACATCTTCATCATTTGCTAGTATGAAAGATCAGCATACGGAATTCATCTTTCTACATAACTCTCCTTCGATTGCTGTCATCAAGTCCAAAACATATCTGTTTTCCTTCACCATAAGTCTGATTGAACGCAGCTCTTCTTTAATTGCATTAAAGCCATCTTCAGTAGCATTTATTGCTTTCATCAATTCCCAGCGGGTGATTTGAACCCAGCGAGCAGTTGCTTTTGCTTGAAACATAAGTAACAGACTCCCCCAAAATGTTTGAGCATCATTGAACAACCTATACTCTTTGGGCACATCCTGCCGCACTGAAGTTCCAAAGAACTCGGCCATCCTTTTTCTTCTGTGATGATGCAGCAAAGTTGATGCTTTACTCATGGAATGCTTTTACTGGTGTTACCATAGATGTGGTGTGCAAAGTCGCCAGAGAGCAGATTCCGCTCCAGTCGAGAGGGGTTGGGGTAGTTGAATGTATGTGCGAGTGCCACAATGCCAGAAAAGATCCATAAGGCTGGAGGTACCGTCCTGCATATCTGCATTGTAAATAGTTAAGCTGCAATTGAGATTGTGTCCCACTTTAACAATCCCATTTCCCTGAAAGCAAAAAAAAATCTCATTAGTTTCACAGCCAGCTTACAAATGATGTTTATTTCCAGTCTAGGTTTATTTCTTTATGTTTTCATCCCATACTTGCTGACATGATGCTTTAATATCATCAATTCTCAAATTACTTTTTATTTCTGTGCCATTCCAAAAAGATATGGCCCTACATGAAAACCGAGATCCAGTAAACCATTTATTATTGGCATATACTGATGCCTCACATTTTCTTTTTGTTTAAATTTGTATTATTATTATTTTGTAGAATTTTAAAACCTAACAAGGTAAGACAACCCTTATTTGCAATGTGGATCACTAATCACATGCGATCATTACATATTGCAACATTAGTTTATGACAGTGCATAATGACATGATTATCGTTTGGTTGTATATTCAATAACGGATAAGGCATGGTCTGTCCTAGAGAAGCTATAAACAAAATATCCAAAAGTGTGTGGGGGGGGGGGTGATAAAGGAGAAGGCAGAAATAAATTCTCAATCGGTATACATGCACTTACTAATGTGTGGAGTAACAATGCTCTCTATTTGTCCTACTCACACATGCTAGACATATGGCTTCAGGCAGCCGTAAGAACTGCCAGCCCAGTGACAGGTGATAGTGCAGTTATAAACACCCATGTCTGTGGATCTGCTGTGTAAAGTCGAGCGTCAGAGATTATCAGCAGCCAGGTGCACTGTGCCCACGTCTTATTGAGCCTAAGTAGATGCTACTTGTGGTGCAATGCACCCTTCATCACGCCCTGCCGCATTGGGTACCTCATCCGGATCTTGACCTGACACACGGAAATCTGACAATATTGTGTCCCATGCTGGCGCTAGGGGCTGCCTGCGTAGTCCAACAGTGTCCTCACGGCGGAGAACAATGCTCTCTGCCTGTGCCCGTTATGTGGGTACGTGAGGAGCACTCCGTTCAACTTATTTATCAATTTTAGTGGTGGTACTGCGTCTAATAAGGGTAGTCAATCCTTGTGTTAAATGTGAATTATGGCGGGTTTGTGAACCCCCCTATGCGCGCACTATACACTTGGTGTGTCTACACCTTCACCAATTTCAAAGGAAAATTTCAGTAATATTAAACCAAAAACTCATTTGTCTTTTTATATTGCATGTAATTCATTCGTTCAGGGTTCAATTCCCGACGCGGCAGGGTCTTGAGCTCAAATGTCCACGGACTCGTAAATTCTCGCTTCGGTGCCTGACCTAATCATGGGTTCACACTCTGCAACTCTGGGCATTAAGCTTGCTTAATCTCCACAACGGCCCCCCGCGGCGGGATGCCTGGCTTTCACCTTGGGGATGCCCTGTAGGGGCTATCTCACAGGGAAAAGCCAGGACGGGTTCCCAAGGCAAGCGCTTAGAGACCCCTGGGTTATAAGCGCTATATATATCCAACATACAATACAATACAATACAATTCGTTATACATACTTTTCACAAAGCTGGTTATTTCCTCATAACTACATGTACAATGCAAATTGAATGCACTTTGAATCAAACATATACATATACATGATTTGCAATCCTTCATTCTTTTAAACTTTACAATTTGCTTATTCTGCCCTATGCATTTCGGTACTCTAGGTATCTTCATCAGGGGCCAGTCTGTAAAGAAATCAAAAATAGGGAAATGTAAGAGTTTCAATTTACTAAAACGCCCATGGGTGAGATCTATTGAAAATGTCAATGCCTACCTCTGTAAGAAGATTGACGTGCTTGCGAACTAGAATCAATAGGAAACGGATAAAAATTCTTGTTAGCTCAAAGAGTCTGCCTACTGCCTTATTGTAATTACTCACTGTCTCCTAGAGAAAGTGAGGGAAGGAGTCTTACCGTGTTTATGAACCTGATGTGTTTCAGATGAGCTGAAAAAGTGGAATAATAATAGTGATATACTCTATGTTGACTCCACATGATACATCATGTACTGCTTTTAATAAAATGTACTTTAAGACTGTATATACGATAAACTGAACATACCTGGAGCGTGTTCAATTCGATAATGGTCTTGTGAAAATATGAGGCTGATGTTAAAATAACTCGCAATTGAGTTAGTATGATATTGTATGTGGCATATAAACCATCTGCACATACCTCAGTATATTAAAAGATACTCTGAAAAATAAACGGAGAAATCGAAAAACGCATGGTTAATTTTTGCCTCTGGTTTCAAATAGAAACTCTTGGTTTTGCTAATTATATCCTTCAAGTGCGGTTATTACCTGAATATGTTTCTCTTCCCATCCTCAAATATCCGAAATGTGCAGAATCGCGTTCTATGTCGCCGCTATACCCAACCCGGTAAAAATAAAAGGCTCCCGACGCTACTCCGCTATAAACATAGAGTGCGGACTAACAAATCTGCTCGGCCTGATCTAATGGTTACAATGGGTGCCATGCTAAAATGGAGAATGATATCACTGTGAACACAGTAAAAGCTAATGTATGTTCTATGATCCGACTGTGATTAAAGAATACCAAAAAGGGAATTGAGAATAAGAATTCCCGAGATTTATGACCGTTTTACGATGACTAAAGAGACGAACTAGATATTACGCGTCAATGTATCAATCTTCTTATGAAGATGTTACGATGTTACCAGTTGTATATACAATTACTATAACATGCTTGAGTTTGATATTCGTCTACTATAACGATCGTTTCCCCCGTGGGGGACTCTTCTTGTCCATGATTGATACTAATTAGAATGTATGTGCCATATACATACTATCGGACCTCGCTATATGTATAATCTAGACCATTTTAAGTATGGTCAAATACCATTGATTATCATGTTCAACTGTTCTGCGGCCAGACTTTAACGAGTGTTCTGTGGGGTGTTATTAAAAATGAAGCTGTTCCTAATGAGTGCAAAAGCAGATTTCATGGTGGGTTTGAATGCTTATCCACATATAACAATTATCGTCTTGATGTTTGGTACATTTTACAACATATACAATACAGTTCTATACCCTGTTTAATGAACATTTCACATTCTATAGTCTTTCTATGTCATATGAACATGCTTATCAACCAAATTTTCAGTTGTTTCAAATTAAATTTAAGATGCATAGTCATATCATGTGTGGTTAAACATCAGATTACCTTAGGTATCATATGCACACCACATAGAGTATCATGTGTTGTTAGATGTTAAAGGTGTTTGTTGCGTCTTGTACTTTATCACTATTAATCCCCTCTGAATGGTTTAAATGAAAAGCTCCTAATAACTCTAATGTGATGTCACACTGAAATTACAGGTAACACGATAGGTCATACCTGTCATTTAGACCAATTGGGATCATGGTATTAAGTTGTTTGATCCAAAACAGTTCTCGTTGTAGCAATCTTTGTTCATTGTCTATGTCAGGTCGGATATCAACCTTTTCAATGATAAGGAACCTGATTTGTGAGATGGTGTGTTTCGCATCTCTCCAATGCGTGACTAGTGGAGAGGACAGATTTAGGTTACGAATTCTGCTCTTGTGTTCTGTGAGTCTGATTTTTAATTTGCGTTTAGTTTTACCGACGTACATCTTTCTGCACGGGCATTTAATTGCATAGACCACGTTGAACGTGTTACAATCACTTGAGTGTTTGAGTTTGATCTGTGCTCCTGTTGTAGGGTGTGTAAATGCATTGCCTGTTATCACGTTATTACAGTGCGTGCAGTTCTGGCAACGTACTGTGCCTTTATACGTTGGTGTCTGTTGGGTTGTGTGTTTCCGTTGTTTATTCAATATTTGCCTTAAGTTTTGTCCTCTTGTGTATGCATGCATTGGTCGGTCTCTGAATATGTCATTAAACTCAGTTTCTGAAGACAGTAATTCCCATCTCTGGTTGATTATATTTCTGATCGCCTTGGACTGTGTTGTGTATTTAGTGACAAAAACCATTCTGTCACTAGCTGTTTTAGTTGTGGGTGTTAATAGTGCTTGTCTGTCCATCTTCATAACTTTGTCCATATGTATTTGTAGTTCTTCTTTTGGATAGCCTCTGTCTACATATTTTTGCGCTTGTTCTTGTAGCATTGTTAGACATGTCTTTGGATTTGTGCAAATCCTCTTAATCCTGATAAACTGAGAAAGTGGAAGGTTCTTTACCAAGCTTCTAGGATGGAAACTTGTGTACATTAGTGCATTGTTTCGATCTGTGGGCTTAGAATACAATTCAGTCTCAAATCCTGTTGTTGTCTTGTTTATTCTGACGTCCAAAAAATCCATCACTTAATGTCAATTTTGTATGTAAATTGTATTCTCGGATTCACCTGATTGAGTCTCAAGATCAATTCTTTCAATGCGTCTGTTGTGTCATTCCATATTAAAAAGATGTCATCAATGAACCGACAGTACATTTTGATGTTGCTCCAAGCTCCAAGCTGCAGTATTCATCAGATTATCTGCCTCAAATTGAGCCATGAAGATATTGGCGTAAGCAGGAGCCCCTGCAAAGCCCATAGAAGTACCAGATAATTGTGCGAAGTATCTGTCTTGCTACTGAAAATAACTGTTGTTTAGACTGAACTGAAGAAGTTGCAATAAAAATACTTTGTCTGTAGGTAAATCATCCATCTTAAGTAGTGCCCATTCAATGGATTCTAAACCTAATAAGTGTGGAATCGAAGTATAAAGTGCTACAACATCAATTGTGCACAAAATCCAGTGTTCCTGAAAATCCTGTTGCCTTGTGAATAATTTATTCAAAAAATCTGTTGTGTCCCTAATATAGGAGCCCCATCCCTGAACAAATTTTTGTAAGAAATAATCCAGATAAAGTCCGAGGGGGTCGAAAATCCACCCGCACCCCAAGACAATTGGTCTGAATGGAGGGTTAGTCAAGTGTTTATGAACCTTTGGGATCATGTATAGTTTAGGGCATCTCGGATGTGAGGTCGTCAAAAAAGCTTGTGTGTTGGTGTCAATCCAACCTTGGTCAATAGCATTTTGTAGTAGGTCCTTAAACATTTGTTGAAGTTTTACTGTAGGGTCACTATCCAGTTACAAATAGGTGTTTGTATCTGTTACATGTTCGTTGACTTTCCTCTCATAAAATTGAGTGTCCATATTTACCATAGCACCTCCCTTGTCCGCGGGCTGAATTGTAAGATCTTGATTATTTGCTATATTCTGGATGATGTTCAATTCAGCCTTATTGAGATTATGTTGTTTTTGTTTTTCAAAATCCAATGTTTGTATATCTTTTTGAACCATAATTTCAAAAGTGTCCAACATCTTATGAGATACTGGTGGTATATATGTGCTCTTTGGTTTGAAACGTTGTGCATGATCTTCTCTTGTCTGTTCTGAAGGTTCAACCACATTTGTAAAGAAATGCCGCAATCTGAGATTTCTCATGAACCAGTAAATAGCTCCTTCTGTTTCCATTATACTTGCTTTTGTTGCAGGTACAAATGAAAGCCCTTTATTTAACACTGCAATCTGCCGTTGTGATAATGTTACAGAAGAGATATTGATGATCAGACCACTGTCCTGCCTCTCCGTAGTGATTTTCCTGCCACTTCCTCTCCTGGTTTTGCGCCACCTGTTGTTGTTTCCGACTAGTGCGATGGTGGTTGACCTTGGTTCTGTTCCTGGGACAAAAAAGCTACATTGCCACTTGTAGTTGCTACTTGCGAAACAATGTTGGTAGCTGTTGTTGTATGTACTGGTCCTCTGCTTATAGATGTTTCTTTGTCCGTTACAAGAATTTCTTCGGATGAGTGAGTTGTTGCTGTGGTTTTTTTATGGTGAAATTGTCGGCTGGCATAAATATCCGCCCACGTATAAACTTCGTTCAGTTTATAGTCGATTGTATCGCGCTTAAATTTAAATTTGCGCAATTTCCCCTCTTGTAACTCTTTGCTATATCTGTCAAGCTTTTGATTAATGCCTTCCACGTATCCACTTCCATCCTATTTTCCAATTCTGTTTTGAGGTTAAAAATGTCTTCCTCTAATTCTCGAATTGTCTTGGATAGTTGTTCAACTATTAACAGAATTAAATCTAGCGAACACTTATTTAAAATGCTGTACCACTTCTCCATGAATTTAGCATTTAGGTTGAATCGAAACAGCATTGGCTTGATGGATAATCTTAATCCTCTCGGTATGCGCTTCGTTTTGTGATATTGCACTAAAGTTGATGCGTGCATTCGATGGTTAAGTTGACGTCGTGTTAAGTATTACAATTGCTTCAGTTGTTGGCTGATTGAGCCCCCATGGGCGTCCATGGATCTCACCTCTTGAATTAACGAGTACATTTCATCAGCTTGTTCAGTGGTATAAGCCAGAGTGTTGGCTCTATTGTCTGTAATCCCTGATATTGTATCAAACTGCATTGTTTCGGATTGTTTGGGTGCCTCCCCACTGTTGGACTTGGAAAAAATTGTAAAGTTTAAAAGAATGAAGGATTGCAAATCATGTATATGTATATGTTTGATTCAAAGTGCATTCAATTTGCATTGTACATGTAGTTATGAGGAAATAACCAGCATTGTGAAAAGTATGTTTAACGAATGAATTACATGCAATGTAAAAAGACAAATGAGGTTTTGGTTTAATATTACCGAAATTTTCCTTCCAAGTTGGTGAAGGTGTAGACACACCAAGTGTATAGTGCGCGCCTAGGGGGGTTCACAAACCCGCCATAATTCACTCTGCCTGTGCCCAGCACAGGAGGGAGTGGTGCCAAGCCTTGGCCTCCGGGGTTTTCCATGGACGCGTAAGCAGTCGCTTAGCCACTATAAGTCCTAGGTCAATGTATCTGGATGTCACCTTCTTGTTCTTAGATCTATGGTAAAGTCCTAGGATGCAGGCCTCTCATGTCCAATCCAAAGTTCGCTCTGGGCATAGCGTCAGTCTCCTAGTAACTTCAGCCCAGTATGGCTGTATGGCAACACAGGACCACAACATATGGAGAAGGTCCGCCCCTGGTTCACTACATCTGGCGCATTTGGCGTCTGTGCGATTAAAAAAATGTGTTTATCTTTGCCGGCGTGAGGTAAGCTCTGCGCAGAATGTAATACTGAATGATCCTAAATCGCGTGTTGCAGGGGATTCATGTGGGACTCTCGAGAATGCAGGCCCATTCACGATCTATGACGGGCCTTTGGAGGTCCATATCCCAGTGGGCACGCAGAGCAGCGGCAGCTCTGTGTGAGCTCTGAGTGATTCCACAAACGATTTGGTAAAATGGCAACCAGTCCCCAGCTCGTGCAAGTATTGTATGGTTAGATGTGTGGCAGGTTTCTGCGTTGTATTTCCCGACTGTGCGCTCAGCACAGGAGTCACTGCAACATGGAGGAGGAACTGACCATGTGGCAGGCCAGAACCCTCCATCAACTCGTCAAAGCGGACAAGCTGCCCATCAGTGTATACGTCCCCTACTATAAGTATGCCCGCCTCCTCCCATTGCGCGAGTTCCGTGCCGGATATCGCATGATGTCTTCTGGGGGTGCCTAGTATCGGTGGAGATAGTGCATATGGTACAACCTGTATACTGATGCCTCAATACTTAATACTGGCCTGGCTGCACAAGCCTTGGACAGTGGTTTGGCAGTATAATTATTACAGGTGGATGGTGGATTAGATATCCCTAGAAGACCTTGTTCCATTACTGCTTCCTCCCAATTTACATAACTATATTTCCGCCCTGCTCCCTTCATTCTGGATATCTCTTTCATTATCTCTGTTTTATCTGTCAGAATTTGCAAAATTTCAGGGGTTGTATCAAATCTAATTGTATTAAATCGGGCTGTCATAGGACTAACATGAGTTGGCTGTAACAGTTGGCTGTAACTGTGCTTTTATCCTACACAAGAAAAGGTGCTATAAATATTTGTTATATTAACAGGCACTTCTTTAGGATACACAAAAGTTTTTTTTATGGCAAGGGGAATAAGAGAACATACATAACAACTATCATATTGTGTATTGGTACCTATATCATGCATGCTTTTGTACCACAATTATCAAGTAAAGAATCATGCAAGGGATGTATATCTGTTTAATTGAAAACAGCTCTACGAAAGCGTAATACTTCTTCCCTTTGGGTGGGTTATTTTGCACCTACATAACACATAAAACAATAACAAATTATCAGGGTAATAACCATATCCACTGATCTCATTATTATACTATGAAATATATCATTTAACTGTCTCTTCATAGTGTCAATTATTCATGGACCATTGCCTTCTCCCCTCTTTGCGGGAGTGAGGCCAAAAATGTAATAAGGTCTGTTACGTGCACCCAGTTCCGCATCCCCTCCACTTTACTGCTGTGGGCGTGCTCTGTGTTACTTGGTAGGGGCCTAGAGACTTGGGGTCTTTCCACGTTCTGACAAAGTTACGCACGAAGACCCAGATCCGATGCTGATGGCTGTAGACAAGTGCAGGGGTGGTTCAGTATTGTTGGCCTGTTGCAGCTGAACCTGTTTAGAATAAACCTGTACAGCTTTTGTTAAGGCAGACATGTATGCATTTATTTCTTGCCAAACATGATGCAGACTTAGTAGAAGAACAAATCATTTAATTTTGTTTAATGGAAAAATTAGAATGCCTACCTGTTACGACTTGGTGAGGGGTCATATGATGATCCTTTGGAGGGGCATTTCTCAACGCAAACAGAGCAAAGGGAAGGCAGTGATGCCAATTATTTTTCAGTGTCTCTCAAATTTTTGACACTTTGCTTTTCAATAAGCCGTTCATCCTCTCAAGTATTCCATTACTCTCTGGGTAGTAAACTGGTGTTCCACTCCTAATAGTTTAGTAATTTGCTGAAATACCGTGTTAGCAAAATGTTTGCATTATCACTATGTATTGCAGCTGGAACCCCCCACATCGGTATGACCTCTCTTACCAGGAATTAGGCTGCCTGGTCAGCATCACACCTGGAGCAGGGTCCCGCGTCAGTCCATCTTGAAAATGGACACACCACTACTAACAAGTACCCAGATCCATTACATTTTCGTATCATATCTACAAAGTCTATGTGTAACTTTATGAAAGGACCTATTGGTCTTGGAACGGAGGATGAAGGCATTTTTGGTGACCTCTTATTAGAGTACTGTTTACACACAGGACATGAAGCTAGTAATACATCAACTAATGGTCTTAGACTAGGGATAAACCAGCGTTATAAGTAGTGACTGAGGCATTATAACTTTACCTGAAGTTGCTGATCTATAAAGGTGATCTGAAAATCCAGTCACTCTCCCCCTTGATTTCCAGAGATCTTTCTCATGTTGTGGTGCTGCATTTTGAATGTCTTATAATGCCTCTGTAGAAATATTCTCATACTGGTTTATCTCAACTTCATCATCTGTATCTAAAGTGTGGATACTATACATTTTCATTGCATATAAAGTAGCTTCCTTTGCAGCTGTATCAGCAGCTTCATTTCCCGTATACAGCCAATCTGCTCCTTTTGTATGTGCCTGGTACTTAATCACTGCTACTTGACATGGTATTTGTAATGCAGCAACAAGGTCGGCTTAAAGATGTTGTTGTGCTACTGGTGTTCCATCAGATTTAATAAATCCTCACCCTTTACATCTCTTCAGCCCTGAGTGGACTGTGGAAACTACATATGCTGAATCAGTGTATATCGTTACTGGCTGACCCTGACAAGCCTGCAGGGCCGTTATCAATGCTTTTTAGTCTTGGGATGGCAAGGGTAAGAGGTGCTATGTGTGTAAGGTATAATCAGTAGGTGTACCATTAGCCTCAACAACAGCTGCACATGTATGTCTTTTGCCTGTCTCCTGGTCTATCCATGAGGAATCGTCAATCAACAATTGCCGGCCATCAGGCAAGGGGTCCTCATGTGCCAGGTGATCGTCCTCCTCCAATGTTACACTACAGTCATGATCAGTGTGCTCTAAAAAAAAGTTGCAGGATAGACTGAATGTACTCGCTCAATGCAAATAGAAGGGTTTGACAGTATTACTTCATAACCTGTCGCTCTTTGAGTGGTCAGTGTACTTTTATTTTTCTGCAGCACAGCAAATGGAGAGTGCTCCAGGGCATCTTGCTGTAATAGTACTACTATTTTCTATTGCAAAAGCTTCTGCTGCAAGCGCTCGCTCACAAGGAAAGTGACCTTTTATTTCTGGATCTAATAGTCCACTAACATAGGCAGCTGGTTTGGACCCATCTGGTATTTTTGAGTTAGGTCTGATATCATGAGATGCTCTGTGGCAGCACAAAACAGAAAAAATCTCTTTGTATAGGCTGGATTTGCTAGCACTGGAGCTTAAGCAATTGCTTCTTTCAATGTCTGAAATGCACTTACACTGTTATCACTTCACTGTATGGTAGTGTTGTCAGTTTTAGCTTTCTTCATTGCATAGAATAGTGGTTGTATGATCGTAGCATATTCAAACACCCACTGACGTACAAAATTACAAAGGCCTAGATATTTCTGCATGTCATTTACTGTCTTGGGCTGAGGCTGATCATGTATAGTTTGTATTCTAGAACCTGCTATCTTTTTGCCTTCTGCAGACAATACTTGACCCAAAAACAGCACTTCTTTTTGCCCAAACTGAAATTTTTTCCTGTGCACTTTGTATCCCTTAGTAGCAAGTAGCGTTAACCCCTCGCTGCTGGCGTCGGCTAACGCGTGTACTACCTTCGTAGTGCTGCGCATACCCGTTGGCCAACACAGCCCGTCCACTGCGCTAAACCGCCGCCGCACAGATTGACAGTGTCCAAAACATATTTAGGTTCTGTTTTTCTACATATTAGGAAATCACTGCATATTGAAAGACTGTACTGTCTGACTGGAAGTTTAACACATCATCTCTCAATACTCTATTAAACACAGATGGAGACTCACAATAGCCTTGTGGGAATCTAGAGTACAGGATTTATTCGCCATCAAAACTGAAGGCTCTCAAATCATGACTGCCTGGATGTAAAGGTATGCTAAATAAAAGCATTCCTTAAATTCACTACAGAAAACCATGTGCTGTCATTTGGTATATTAGTCAATATCAGACATGGGTCAGGCACTATGGGGTACTCTGCTAATACTATGGCATTAAGGGGGCGAAAATCCCGAACCATCTTCCAAGTATTATCTGTAGATTTTTTTACAAGATAAATTGTGGTGTTACAAGGTGATGGACAGGAATATAGGACTCCCTGATCCTTTAGTCTTTGTATTGTCCCTTTAATACCTTATTTTGCTTCTTTGGACAGTGGATACTGTTTTACACATGGTAATTAGGCACCTGGCTTCAACTTTATCTTCCACAGATAGTACAGATAGTATCAGTCCTACCTCATCTGGCGCTGATGTCCAGCGACAAGTCTGGACCGCTGAAAGTGCTTCAATATCATGGGAGGGGGATGGCACAACTGGTAATGTGGTTGGTGCACTGTAAACACGCACCAACAAGTGTGCAGTGTGTGTATAAACTATCTCAGTCCTGGTTGGATCGTCTAAAGAGTTCTGAGTCAGAAACAGAAATGTCCCGTGGTCTCAGACCAGGCATATGAAAAATCAGGACCTTCCCAATTCCTCCATCATTATCTGATGCCACCAGAGCGCCCCACCTACTGGATATTTCCATCCACTCAAGGTAAAGAGTATTCACCTGTCCCAGTTCATCACCACCAACTTGCATCCAGAAAATTAGTCTAGGTGTCAATTCCATCAATCCTCCTAAAAGTATTTTGTCTGTCTTCAGAACTGTAAGTACAGCATCGGCTAGCAATTTATAATGCACTGGCCCTGCCCTTCCAAACACATTTTCCTCTGGTATTCTCAGCAGATGTATCCCACATTTCACTTGCCCAGGTTTTTCACATGTCTTGGACCCATCAGAGGAAAACCTTATTGTCATGTTAAATTTAGACATGATATCCCTTCCTAATAAGTTTGCTGGTGAATTTGAAGAATAAAGGAGACACTCCTGCGTTCGCACTCCTGCCACCTCTACGGGGACGTATTGTGTATGGAATGTACTTCACCAGAGAAGACCTGCGTAACCATGGTGGCTGAGGACAATGGAACATTTCCTTCTAAAAGGCAAGATTGTGTTTCCCCGGTATCAACCAAGCAAGGATATCTCCTTCCCATTATAATAATTTCTACCATTAGTTCTTTCTCTGGGTCTACAGTCCTAGCTACAACAGAACAATTGGAATTACCTAGTGCGTCCCATCAAGCTGTATGATAAAAGTGGTTTACACCTTGAACAATCACTCCCCCATGTCCTTGAATCTCTGTGCTCATCACTGCAGTAGCCTGCACCTGAAACTGGCCTGCTGTATGTACAACAGGTGCTGGTGCCACTTGAACAGGTACATTTGCAAATTGCCGTTGTGGCATATTAACCTGTGGTAGTGGAGTAATTTGTTGTTGAGGATAGGGGACATACTGATAAGGACCATATTGAGGCGCTGGCCCTAACGTGGTCACATTTTGTCTTCCCCTTCCTCTCCATAGTCCTATCACTCCGTGTGCTTCATCGCTCTTCTTAGTGGCATTCAGCAATAAAATATCCAATGTTACCGCAGTAATGGCATTTCAAATCTCTTCTCCCTTACATCTGCCTTCTAATTCTTTGACCCCTTCCTTGCTCCCTGTTTGCAACAGGAACCTACACAGTCATTTATTTTCCTGTATTTTCCTTATAATTTTTCTGTATATGTTGTGTCACTAGTTTGGCTAGGGCTCTATCACGTTGGTCTTTATGTTTCCTCTCCTTTTCTTCCTTTTTTCTACAAAAATGTATAATATGTGCTTGTATTTCTGCCCAGGGTTTTACATCTAAGGCCACAACTTGATCTAAATGGTCTAGTATGTCTCCTGGTAGCCCCTGTTTTAAAACATTGTAGAATAATGGGGTGTTGCTGAGGTGTTGCACTGCTCCTTGGATCGTATTCCACGGCCTCTGCCAGCGGATTTTTGGCCTACTGCTTTCCAGGGCACAGTTGCGGCAGCAGACTCCGCCCGTAACCTGGGTGTTACGTTTGGACCTGATCTGCAACTGAATGCTTTTGTAAATAAAACTGTTGCCAGTTGCATGGGGCTGCTCCGCAGTTTGCGCAAAATTCTCTCTATGCTTCCGGCTCAAGCCAGACCAGAGGTAGTGCGTAGTATCATCATCAGTAGGCTTGACTACTGTAACGCACTACTTCTGGGTGCCCCTGGCACTCTGGTCAGAAAACTGCAGCGGATCCAGAATTTGGACTCTAAACTGGCCCTCTCTCAACCACGTTCGGCCTCTTCATCCCAGGCGCTTAAGGACCTACATTGGTTACCGGTCCATCAGCGCATCTGTTTTAAAGCGTTATGCATAGTGTTTAGGGCGCTACATGATCAGGGTCCTGTCCCGCTACAAGAGCTTTTCTCCTGGTACTTTACCTCCAGAACCTTGCGCTCCTCATCCGCACATTTGGTTACAATCCCTAAGATTCAGAGGATACGGATGGGAGTCCGCTCCTTTGGATATACTGCGGCCAAACTCTGGAACTCTCTGCCAATGACCCTAAGGAGCACGGGGGAATTCTCTTCATTTAAAAAAGGGCTGAAGTCCCACCTATTCCCCAGGGCAGTGTAGTCATGTGTTCTGTGTTGGTCTATATAAATCAAAGCGCCAGGATACCCTTTGGGTGACAGTCTGCGCGATACAAGTACGCAATGCATACATACAATAATCTACAGCTACCTCCCATGTCTACAGGTCCCACATCTGCTGCCCCCTTTCCCTTCATCATTGTTATGTAGTAAGCACAGGACTGTCCTGGAGAAATAGTTTGTGTCATCAATTCCCCAATGTCTGGTCGGTCTGGGTACCTATTCCTTAATTCAGTCCACACCCTAGAGCGCACTACTCCAAAAGCAGACCCATCATGTTTTCCATTAGTAATAGTTACACCTTGTACCCCTGCACTTCTCTTTATACTGTCTAACTCACCTCATCCCCCTACTATGGAGCTCAACGGGCTCTTTACATCCCCAAGAGCTAAAGGTATCCCAGCTGTTGCATTTTAAAATGCTTTTATCTATTTCCCTGCTCTTTCGTGTAATGGAGGCAGGCATTTTCTTTTAGAATTTCTTTATCCATGTGTTGCCATGGAACACAGACAGGCTGTGCTCCCTGTGTCTTATACACCAGTGGCATCTGCATTACAGTAGTATTCCCCCCACCATGTCCTTCATAAGGTGTCTCAGACCTTAAAGCATATTTCTTCCACACACACAGACTTTGTTGCATGCAATACAAAACCCACTCTGGGTACCCATAACCTTGAAAAATACACAAATCAGCCATATGTATCAATTCAGGGTCAAAGGATCCTGCACTTTCATCTGTGGCACCATACCTTCTATCTTCCCTGCAAAGTTATTAGTAAATGGGACAACATTATACACACAGTTTTTTCACTTCACTACTATTTCATTGGGTGTCAGGTCACTGTTTCCTTTCCTTTCTTTTCTCTGTGTAAACTTGTCATTCCCTGCATATTTGAGGAACTTTGTCCTAACTCATCTTATCCTCTGCTCGATATGGACGCCCAGACCTTGTTATACTACTGGAAACCACCTGCTCCCCTCTTTTTTGATCTCTAAAGGCTCTTTGTTCCTCTAATCTTCTATTTATTTCAGAATTTTTGTTCTCAGCCTCTTACCACAATTCCATGCGTTCACGGTCAAGAACCCTTCTAATTTCACTCCCCACTGAATGTATTTCTTCCTCATGTATCTCATCCTTTCCTGTCACATTCTTGATTTCTATATCATATCCTATATCCCTTACAATTGGCTTTTCATCTGGTTTAAATAATATAGATTTACATCTATTTGAACAGTCATCAGCAATAAAGCTTAATCTCTCAATTGTATTCTGTAGTCCCTTTAAACTGGTGGTCATGTCACGATAACCCTTATCCTCTTCCTGATGTATTTGTGATCATGCCTCCCTGGGCAAAATTTCTTAAAGAAAGGCATGACCTCACAATTTTTCTTTTAATCTACCAGAAACATTTACTATTCTTGTTCGTGGGGAAAAAACTTGTGGACTATAACACAGACTACTCCCTTTTGTTTAGCCTCGTCTTCGGTTATCCCTAAATAAGCAAGTTGTGGGCTACTTACAAGAGTTGCACATGACACATCTACACTCAAATCAGATGGATCTATTTTCCACAGAATAAATCTACCTGATATCCTAGTAGACCCAACTTTTACTATTCTTAAAGGCTCCTGTTCTAATAGAGTTACCACAAAAAAACAGTTGGTACCCCTGATAATGCAAGAGAACTCATGATCTATTACGCATGCTATAATAATCACAAATCTACATTATATATATATATATATATATATATATATATATATATATATATATATATATATATATATATATATATATATATATATATATATATATATATAATCAAACATCAAACAAGAATTGACTGTTTTAACAACTGCAGTTAACAAGGACTATATCGACAAATATATGCAGGAGATGACAGGGCGCATTAAGAAACAAGAGGAAACCATTAAAGCCAGAAAAGCTTACAAGTTTGCCCAAGACAAGGGTGATTATGAGCATGGCCAGGTGTTCACGTTTTCACGCAAATATGACCTCATTAAGAAACAAGGCGGAAAAAACACACAAAACAAATTCACAAAGGGTCAAACACCTCATTCCAACACAATGGCTGCCTCATTGTCGGATACCAGTACAGTCCTCACAATTACTGACAACGAAGACAGCGGCTCAGAAGCAAGCAGCACTGCCATCTCAGAGCCACTATTATTTACAACAAGGAGTGGTGATGGACAGAGTCTCTGAATTAAGCAGAGTACTCTCACCCAGTCAAGAGATCAGGGCTAGATCCAACACCGTTTTTTAGCTCATTGCACCATCCCAGTTTCAGAACCTGGCTGTATGCAAATTAGTCTGTCTCTGGCCCAGTGCATCATGGGAACAGGGCAGACCAGACTACAACAGCCAATTCTTACACTGGGAAGGAAACAAGCTTCCGGGGACCGGTTTCTGGCATTACAGCCGTCTTCGGCCCGGCTTGCTTGAATCCTGATGGTGCAATGAGCAAGGGACTCACATCTGAGTATACCCTTCCACGCTTAGGGTGGACAAAATTATTTACTTCGGCCCGGCTTGCTTGAATCTCAGAGCCACTAACATATGCTGAGGAAATGGATTATATAAGGCAACAGAGAAAATCGACCCTGAGATCACGGAATACCAACCCTCAAGCTGCAAACGTAGGAACCACGCAAGGAGGGAGAGGCGGAAATGTGCAAAGCGCAAGAGGTCGAGGTCAATCCTACAAAAAGAAAACGTGGAAGAAACAAATGTAAGCACCGAAAATACCATCATTAACCTTACCAACATTGAACTTAATGACAGTGAACTGAAACTACTAAGTCTGGGGTTAAGTTACTGCCCGGAGAGCAATTTTAATTTCGTGGATGCGAGAATAGACGTGTACAAATTCACACGTAAACTTAAACTGGCCAAATACTTCAAAATCAAGAACAAAAACAAACCCAGGGCCAAGCCACCCGAACAAAATGCTCCAACCGGCCTCACAGCTAAACAAATTCCATTGTTGAAAATTTTGTTCACACTGGGCCGAGACATTTCTGACAACAGCCAACAAGTGGCAAACACACAGCAGATTGCAGATGCAGAATGGGTTGCGATTTCAGCAGCAGGAAAGAGCCCTTTCAGGGCACCTTCAACTTTCGTGCCAGTGATGCCGCGCGACGCTCTGGATATTTTCCACGACCGCGTAACGGAAGAATTGAAAAAACTGCATACAAAAACGCTCAGAGATGAACAACAATCTAGATCCAACAAGTCCAAACAATATTTTCAACTCATGGAGAAATTGAAAAACAACATCTCGCTTGTCATAAAGAACTCAGACAAGGGGGGCAATTTGGTACTCTGGAATAAAGCTGCTTACAAGACAGAGGCGTATCGACACTTGGATGATGCAGAATGTTATGAACATTCCAATGGGATGGCGGTGAATAAGGTAAATAAAGACTAAAAGATTCAACTAATGGCATGGAAAAGAGAAGGGTTGATCACTAAAGACGACGAATTTTGTTTTTTACATAAGGAATATCCAACTTTGCCTACCTTCTACTTAATTCCCAAAGTCCATAAGCTTATCACCCCAGTACCGGGACGCCCAATCATTTCTGCTAGAGACAGTGTATTCGAAAACACCTCTAAGTATGTGGATCACTACTTACAAGAACATGTGACTGCTTTACCCACCTACTTAAGAGATACCAAAGACTTTCTCTGTAAATTAGACTCTATAACATGGGCAGATGATTATCTCCTAATGACTCTGGATATTTGTTCCCTGTATACAAGTATAAGACACCAAGATGGATTATCAGCAACTGAACATTTTTTACATAAGAGGGATATCTCTTTGTATACTCACATCAAAATCTTACTTTCCATGATCGTTGGTGTCTATATAACAATCTTTTCTTGTTTGATGGGAAGGTATTCAGGCAGAGGCAAGGAGTCGCCATGGGTGCATGCTTCTCCCCCAGCTACGCGTGTTTACACGTGGGCTGGTGGGAGGAGCATGTACTCAGGGGACAATATAGAGACCTGGCAGAAAAACACCTGATACATATGTGGAGATATATCGATGATATATTTATTGTTTGGAAAGGGAACAGCATAGAGGCGCAGACGTTCATTAATACCATCAATAACAACAACCTTAACCTACAGTTCACTGCCCATATTGATGGTAGTCAGGCAAATTTCCTTGACATCACTGTAAGAGTAGAGCATAACAAACTCACTACCCAGTTGTATCGAAAACCTACCGCAGGTAACTCCCTGTTACATGCGACGAGCTCCCACCCACAGCACATTATCACCAGCTTTCCCTATGGGGAGTTTCTTAGAATAAGGAGAGCCTGTAGCTCATTGCCAACTATGGAATCTGCCCAAAAAGCCGCAAGAGACAGACTTCTAGAACGCGGCTACGATGCTAAGTTGTTAGATTCTGCATTAGCGAAAGCCAATGCCAGAGACAGGAAAGAACTTTTAAAAACAACTCTGGCCATTGAAGACACTGAACCATTACTCCCTCTCAGGAACGTGCATGACCCAGAGGATAGTGTCAGAGACAAATTACCTTGTCGATTTATAACCACTTATAATCGACAGGCCAAAGCCATTAAGGGCATTATCAATGCCCAATGCCCAATGGCCTATTGTGCTCCCGGATAGCGTACTATCGCAGACACTTCCCATTTGACCCAATTATGCCTATAGGAAGGCCAGCTCCATGAGATGTGATCTTGTAAAAACCTGTCCAGAACTAGACATCAAGAAGGATTGGCTCACGGCCAGTGCAGGATTCCATAAATGCAGCACTTATCGTGCATGCAAATTTGGAATCAACACCAAAACTTATACTACAGGCTTTTCTGAAATCCCTATCAAGCTGAAAGGACACTATACTTGCTGCACAGAATATGCGGTTTACGTGCTACAATGCGGTTGCGGCCTACGTTATGTAGGCCGCACCAAGCTGCCGGTCCACCAACGAATTTTACAGCACTTGCGTGCTACTGTAAATTCAGACGGCACATACCCGGTGGCTTGACACATCAACGAAGAGCATGCGAGCAATCTAGACATGCTAAAATATTTCGTTATAGACAGTGTACCATCGAGTAAGCAGGGAGGAGACCGTGAAAGGAGGCTAAGACAACTGGAAACTAAATATATACTTAAACTCGACACTAAGACCCCAAGGGGATTGAATATTTTGGAGGATATACATCATTTCCTCTAAGGGCTACTAAAGAAAACAATCAATGTATGCATAATTTATCCAGTCCCTCTTGACAGTTTTGTCTTCTACATGTTTGGTAATTGATGTTATGAACCGGTTGCAAATGATAATATTTCTGTATTTATACCTATGTGCCATCATCGTACTGCATGCCGAATAAGTTGAGCACTTATAAGTATATTCTCCCTAGAACTAGGGCTTTAACCTTTAGACAGAAGGGACGCCTAGGAATTCTTGGTACATGTGATTCGATACTTGAGAATATAGTGCACAACAGGCCTGATACTAGCTTTTTTTCGAATAATTTGCTTAATGTGGAATGACCCATTGGGTTTTTTAACTACACTAGGGAATTTAACCACTTGCACTTTATCACACATATTTTCTGTTTACTGCGTTGTTGACTGCCCATAAATCTTTCAACCTAGATAAAATTAGAAACCTGCATAACCTTTGGAAGTAGAAAGGGGAGGTGAGAGCCAAACAAAATATATTCAAAAGAAATTTATGGCAGTATTACCGAGTCCATTAGAAGCGATTCGACTTAGAAAAACATCATGTATTTGTGCAACCAAATAAAACAATATGTTCAACCAATATAGAAGTACAAATAGATAGTAGAACCTACACCACCATGGGGGAGGGTATTTGTACAATCACAGACCGTCTACTATTAACTCTATTTACAGCGCGGGGACACACTTGCTAGTGTAACCAGGCGCTTTACAAAATACTAAATAAATAAATAAATAAATGCTCAATTTATCCCCAAGTATGTATTCATACATTTATTTATTGTTTCCAAAGGGTGCAGTAATCGAATACTACACATAAAAGTATACCGAGGTATTTGTACATAAAATCAAACTGACATTTTAAATATCTTATATATTTGCGTATTGACATTATGTGCAATATGTATTCATTTTCTATAAAAGATGCAGTAATTTTATATCAAGCTCGAAAACTACACCAAGTATTTGTACATGAATGATTTAACTATATATGAATGCTATCTTATTATTGGGACAAAAATAGTTTGAATTTACTAGCCCAGTATTATGTTGGTTTTGTAGATTTCATGCACGCAGTATGTTTTCACTTTTCATTATTTGTGTAGTTCTGTTATCACATGGCTGTAAGCACCAATGTATTTAAATGCACTCGTTTGAGCAGCTCAGGTATGTGAACAAGGCTACTTGTTAGCCGAAACGCGTCATCCTGACTGAAAATATTTCGCACCTAGCAGAATAAAAAGTCACTGTAGCCAGCAGTGATTAAAGAGATTTTCGTGTTCGTGTTTTTCTCCTTTGGGTGGTACTAGCACCGGAGTGGTAATTGGATATATATATTTTTTTGTAACCATGATCAAGATCGAAAGATTGAAACGCGTTGGTTAGAGATAGCATGTTGTGTTGACATGCTGTTGAAATAAACCTGCTAGAAACATAATCCTGGTGGAGTGCGAGTTTACTTGCGTTGGTGATCGTTTGTTTACAGGGAAAGCCCGTCCCTGCAACTCGCACCGGCTGTGAAAAGCTGTGCCTTCTGTAACTGGATCAAATTGGTGGAGAATATATATATATATATATATATATATATATATATATATATATATATATATATATATATATATATATATATATATATATATATATACACACACACACACACACACACACACCCTGGCTTTAAGGTTTCAAGAAGAATAGGCACCGACTCCGTGGATGTAATCAAAGGTTTCTTTATTCACCAATACAAGCGATCAGACGCGTTTCGGCGGATGGAACCGCCTTGCTCACTACATCTGTTTTACACCTTGCAAGTGAACTGTATTTATAGTGGTGCAAATTGATTAATTGGAAAAACCATGTGACAATAATGACATGTGATCGTGAACATAGAAGAGTTGGAAGCGCTTTCAAATATTTTGCAAGTCATTGTAACAAAACATAACAAACAGGCATAAAAATAAATTCTTGTAAATGTTTGTAAAAGCGTTTTTACATTTGGTGACTGCAATGCATGTGTGCTAGTTGAAAGAAAATTACAACAAAGCTTTTAGCGGTGTCAAAATAAACACACAACCGAAGAAAGAATGACCTGTTTTCTCTTACGTTTTGGCAGAGAAATGAAAGAGTTTCTTAAACGTCATGTTTAAGAAGAGTCTGCATGCTGTCACTCTGTAACCTCGTGTGTCTGCGCTCCACAGTATGTTTATTGGATGTGTCTCCGAGTGGGCCTGTTTATCGGTAAGATTGAAATGTTTGAGCTTAACTGTGCGAATATTATACTATCACTTTGGCTCCTCGTGGTTATGACCAGGTTGCAGGGGCAAGGGATTGTGAGAACAGTCTTGCGCACGGAGTTGCCGTGAAAAGAAATGTTTACGTTTTTCTAATTTAAGAATCCCCAAACAGTGATTTAGTGGAGTCGGAAAAGTCCTGATTCCACGGCTGTACGTGTGCCATTACAGGTAATGCTCACAAGTGCAAAAACCTTAAAAAGCGAGTGGTTGGTTGTGTTTTTTTTTTTAAATAAGAATGTTCGGGGTGAGAAAGCCTGACGGAGTCCTGCCCAAGTGGGCTTTTCTGACTCATATGCGAGGTCTTCTCGAAATATCCATTCTAAAAAGCCCTGCGTTTATTTGTTTGGGCGCAGATTAGGAGGGGGGACAGAGTGAATGCTATGTTCCAAGTTGATACGGAACTCAAAAGCTTAAAAATTAAGGCTAAAGAAAAAAGGCGCTTGATTTATCCAACTAAACTCATAAATCATATGGAGATGATTAAATTAATTCATTTAATCGATTAAAAAGTGCACTATGTGGTGGTTTAAAAAGGATCCATTCCTAGATGGTGAAACTAGATGTTTATCTGCAGGAATGGGAATCTAAATTAAACGGTGAAGAGAGAATTACATTATTTAATGAGGTTCCTAGTTAAAGATGTACACTGAGTGCTTCATCAGCGTTAAGGCCAAAGGGGATCTTGCTGTTGAGCTCGATAATGTATTTAGATTCGAGCCGTCGCAATTTATGCTGTCTGTTCCCACCCCTGGGATTTGGTGCTACACTGTATAGTACAAAGTACGTTAAGTTTTCTGTCTTGCCACTGTGGTGGGCATTGATATGGCGGGCCACAGGGTACGCAGGATCATCGTTGGTTATAGCTCTGAGGTGTTGCAGGATCCTCACGTGAGCTTGATGAATGGTACTCCCGACGTATGTCAAACCGCAGGAACACTTAAGGACGTACACAGCAAAATCAGTTTTGCATGTGTAGTGCTGTCTGATTTTAAAGGGGGACTTTCTAAAGGGGAACTTGACTACTTTAGTATTAACCCCATGTTGGCATGCTTTGCACTTGGTACATTTTTAGAAACCCGGCTGGGAATGCAACCAGATTTTTTTAGTCGGAGCCGATGGTGCATAGTTGGCTAATTCCTGAATCATTGAGGTTGCTCTTCTGAATGTGAGTTGGGGAAGTGTAGCACAGTTTTGTCCTATGAGAGTGTCATTTTTAATCAAATGCCAGTGCCTATACAGGATTTTCCTGATGTTTTTGTGATGTATGTTGAACCCTGTAATAAGTCTAGGCGTGGCATTAGGGGTTGTTAGTTTCTTATTGTTTGTTGTTTCTGACTTTCTTTGGAGCAAGACCGACCTATCCAGGCGTTCACTTTTTAATCTTGCTTTGTTGAGGGTGGTGGAGCTATAGCCCCTTTCCTTAAGTCTGGTGCAGAGATTGTCTGTGCTTTTTTGGAGGTCTGCAGCTAGACTGCAATTTCGTTTCATTCTTATGCATTCAGCATAGGGTATGCTTTCCTTTAAACTTAGAAGATGGGAGCTTTTTGAGTGCAAAATGGTGTTCCCTGCCGTTTCTTTTCTGTGTGTGCGGGTGTGTATTCTGCCTCCCTCTTGGAAAACCTCTAAGTCTAGAAAGGTGATGCTGTTTCTACGGGCTGTACATGTGAATTTCAGATTTAAATTGTTTGAGTTGATGTCTCTGGAGAATTGCAGTGCGCTATCTTCTGAGCCTCGCCATAGGATGAATATGTCCTCTATGTAGCGTCTGTACAAGACAGCATTGTTGGTGATGGTATCAAAGTGTTGGGTCATGAGCAGTGTTCCCTGTAACGTGCGCGCGCGCGCACCTTGCTGACCCCGAGCGCGCAGAGTCCTGAGGAAAGCGCGCACACATCCTGTGAGTGCTTTCGCGCCGCCGCGTTTAAAAGCACGTTACGTGCTTTTGGACTTGCTAAATGTCTTCTCTTAAGGGAGCGCGGTTGGGGGTTGATTGTGAGCCATTGTGAAAATGTTTGTTAATTGCAGCGCATGACGGCGCTGCAATTAACAAATGTTTTCACAAAGGGCCACAAACAGCCCGCAGCCACAGCCCATTATAAAACAAATTCAGCAAAAGAAAAGACGGGATTAGGCGGTGTCTCCCGCCTCTATTTTGCCGCCATTGTCAATCATGTCACCAGCCCCTCCTCGCTGGTGGTACAGGTCTCTGTTGTGGCTGGCTCGGGCAGATGCATGTGCGCTCTGCTCAGCTGACAGTTCGGGCGGGACAGAGGCCATAGCTGCCAAGGTTTAAGATTGCTATGGGGGACATTTTTATAATTTCTATGTAATCTTGAGTGATATTTCAACAAATGAGTGACACCTTCAAGCAAAATCAAGCAATGAAGATGACGGAAACATAAAGATGAGACATTACACCCCTCAGATAGCTGTAATTTCTTTTATTTATAGGTCACTCATAATTACACTGTAATTATGAAAATGTCACACACAAGCAATCTGAAACCTTGGCAGCTATGTGTAAAGCACACATTGTGCTTTTGGGCTTGCTGCAGCCAAGCCTCCTAAAAGTTATACACAGCAGTAGTTGGTTGCCAGATTGTGAGCTGTGCATGGAGATGGACAAAGGCCGCTGCGAGGCTTTGCTGCATGTAGCTGACTATACATATAATGAGGGTGTTGTCCTCGTGTGAAGAGTTGGATGCCGTGCATGTTCCTGGCCTCCAGCTATTTTCAGGCATCAATTAAAATGTCTAGATAACTCTGGTGATTATTAGTCTTGCTGAAAAGAGATAGAGGTTTGTCTAGTGGAAGTTTTGACACATCCAAAGGTCGCACAGTGGGTTAAAATGTCTCCTGCTAAGAATATGTGCCATGCAGAAAACAAAGTGAATAAATGTAAATAGGTCGGTGGGTTACTACTTCTGTAAGAGAGCTCATTTTGTTACTTGTGGTTTGGACAACTAGATTATTTGGAAAATTCCACCCCCCTGATTAACTGTCATCAAACAGCTGCGTGTTAACTGCAAGTATTATGTTAGAGCAGAGGTCTTCAATCTGTGGGGCGCGACCCCCAGGGGGGTCGTGGAGTCCTTGGAAGGGGGTCGCAGATTCTGTCAGGGGCATGCAATTCCTGGCGTTGGCCTGATCGAGGGTGCTCATGGTGGAGGCCTAATTCACACCGAGGTGTGAAAAACATCAAAGGCTCATTAACAAGTAGAAGGTCTTTTAAAGACCTGTCAAGTACTCGGGTGTGGCTGTGTGTGGGTCCCTGAAACGGTTTCAGCCGGGCTCATGTACACGAGCTGGGGGAGGGGGGAAAGTGGGTGGGGGGTGGGGTATGGGGGAGCAGGCTGTAGTGTAGCCCTTTGAGTATAATGGATGTTGTGCGCCTGGAGCTGTGGGTCCCGTGACACGTCCCCCCCTCCCGCCCCCAGCAGGGAGGCACAGAGATGCCTTCCCATGAGCGGGAAAGAAGGAAGAAGACACAGAGATACTGCCCCTCCCCCTACATCCCATGAGAGAGTCACAGAAAAGGTGGGTGGATGAATGATGGGTGGATGGATGGATGTAAGGATGAAGGATGGATGAATGTGTGAAAAGGTGGGTGGATGAATGATGAGTGGATGGATAAAAGGATGGATGGATGAAAGGGTGGATGGATGGAAGGATGAAAGGGTGGATGGATGGAAGGATGAAAGGGTGGGTGGATGGATGAAAGGGTGGATGGATGGAAGGGTAGATGGATGAAGGATGTATGGATGGATAAAAGGTTGCATGGATGAATGATGGATGGATGAATGTGTAAAAAGATGGGTGGATGAATGATGGGTGAATGGATGGATGAAAGGGTGGATGGATGGATGGATGGATGGAAGGATGAAAGGGTGGACGGATGAAGGATGGATGGATGGATGAAAGGGTGGATGAATGGATGGAAGGATGAAAAGGTGGACGGATGGAAGGATGAAAAGGTTGACGGATGAAGGATGGATGGATGGAAGAAAGGGTGGATGGATGTATGGATGGATAAAAGGTTGCATGGATGAATGATGCATGGATGGATGTGTGAAAAGGTGGGGGGGTGAATGATGGGTGGATGGATGGAGGAAAGAGTGGGTGGGTGGATGGATGTATGGATGAAAGTGTGATGGAGGAAGGATGGATGTATGGATGGGAGGATAAAAGGGTGGATGGATGTATGGATGGATAAAAGGTTGCATGGATGAATGATGGATGGATGTGTGAAAAGGTGGGTGGATGAATGATGGGTGGATGGATGGAAGGGTGGATGGGTAAAGGATAGATGTATGGATGGATGAAAGGGTGGATGGATGAAGGAAGGATGGATGTATGGATGGAAGGATGAAAGGGTGGATGAATGAAGGATAGATGTATGATTTAAGGATGAAAGGGTGGATGAATGGATAAAAGGGTGGATGGATGGAAGGATGAAAGGGTGGACGTATGAAGGATGGATGGATGGATGGATGAAAGGGTGGATGGATGGATAAAAGGTTGCATGGATGAATGATGGATGGATGTGTGGAAAGGTGGGTGGATGAATGTTGGGTGGATGGATGGAAAGGTGGATGGGTAAGGGATGGATGGAAGGATAAAAGGGTGGATGGTTGAAGGATGGATGTATGGATGTAAGTATGGGTGGAAGGATGAAAGGATGGATGGATGTGTGAAAGTGTGGGTGGATGAATGATGGATGGATGTGATGAGGTCTAACAGGTGCATTTATGGTTATCAAAAGTTGATGATGAGGAGTACCAGTTTCTAGAAACTTTTGTCGAAGGGGGTCCTTACGCCTAAAAAGGTTTTACAAGGGGGTCTCGGCATAAAAAAGTTTGAAGACCTCTGTGTTAGAGCATTATGTTTTATTGCCCAGTCTTTTATTATCCTAATCTTTCCAAAAGGGTTTATTTGGGTAAAAAAACAATTCTTGCTTTTAAGGGAACCTCTAACATGTTCATGGGGGCACATTTTGAATTCTGAATTCGTACTTTTCCAGAATAAGCATTGTTAAACTATATTGCCTACTAGTATCGATGACTCCTACACTGCACCTTGTAGTCTTGTCTGATGTAACACTTCCAATACACTGATTTACACACCTATGATTGTGTCTGTGCAATGTGTGTATTATGTAAATTAATCAGAGAGACAGTGGTTCTGGAGACTTGAGGGCCGCTATTAAAGGGTGCTAGTGAGGGAATCCATGGTAGAGGTGGCCATTGGGGGGGCGCCAACAAACATTGTCACACAGGGCTCCACCAGTGTTAAAGACGGCCTGCCTTGTGCCTAGTTGAAGTTGGCTGACCAAAGTCCAATTGAACAACATGTAAAGCACACGTCGTTCTTTTGGACTTGCTACATTTCTTTTAGATATCACGCAAGATAGAAATCTCTCTGCTTAGCCTAGTGTGCCACCTGGCTGGTATTTTGTTGCTTCTTTCCGTCTGTGCATCCAGATATACAATACAACAAGTAACATTACATCTACAGCAGTAAAATCTTATAATGGTACTATCATTGGAGCCTTGTGCTTTTCTAAACCCGAAGTGTACTTGCCTGTATAACCAATTCATGTAATTGTGTGTGTCTAAATTGCAAACCTGCCATAAGACACTTAACGTGCCGATTTATGTGTGAAAATGCAGTCTTTGCACTTGTTTAAGCATGAGTTTGGAGTGATATTTGGTGCCGCACCCACACGCACGGTCTGGTTCCTGGCGCACATAACCATGGCTGCAGCGCACAGAGACCCCACACTGCCGCACACAGAGGAAAACAATTAGAGGGAACATTGGTCATGAGTACTTGCTCCTCCCACCAGCCCATATGCAAATTAGCATAGCTGGGGGCGAAGCAAGTACCCATGGCAGTCCCCTGTATTTGCTTGTACAGTAACTTATTGTAAATGAAGGTGTTATTCTCCAGGCACCACTCTGCCATGTGTACCAGCATTAAGGTGTGTTGGAAAAGACTGATGTCCCTGTTGCCAAGGAAATGTTTCATTGCTTTTAAACCATCCCTGTGTCTAATGCTTGTATACAAGCTCTGGACATCTAAAGTGACAAAGCAGAAGTCTTGATCCCAGGTATAGTCATGCATACAATTTAGAAAATCCCCAGTGTCTTGAAGATAGGCTGGTAAAGATCTGACTATGGGTTGAAGAAAAAAGTCAATGTATTTGCTCATATTTTCAAAGAGACTTCCTATAGCAGAAATTATAGGTCTCCCTGGTGGGCAGCTGGGATTCTTGTGGACTTTGGGGAGCAAATAAAGTTGTGGTGTAACTGGATACTCGTTTTTGAGGAAATCCAGCTCTTGTTTAGAGATGAGTCCTTTCCCTCTCCAGTTGTAAAGGCATGAGTGATATCTTTCCTTGATATTGTAGATGTTGGTGCTATTAGTTCTAATATAGCAGTCTTTGTCTTGTAGTTGTCGGAGAGCCTCTTTTTCATACATCTCAAAGGGCCAAAGTACAATGTTTCCTCCTTTGTCCGCGTTGCGGACTACAATGTCGGGCCTTTGTCTCAGCTTTTCCATCAGTGTGTCATATTTTTTCCTCTGGTTATCGAAGTTATTGTTAAAATGGTTACTGCTGAAGATGGCCAATTCCTTAAGGTCATTTACAACTTTGTCCGCAAACATGTCTATATTGTCTCTGGGCATTGGGGGATAGAACGTTGATTTAGGTCTGAATGGACTTTTTTTCGGTGGCGTGGATTTGGATATTAGATAGTTGCCCTGTTTGTGTATTAGTTAGACTGCCATCTTCCAAGTTCAATTCCAGTTTGGTAATGTCTTTCAATGCCTCAAAGTCTGCCACTGTCATCGGGTGTGGGTTTGCTATTTGGTCCGTTGCACACCCGATTTCTTGAGTTTTATCTTTTTGTGATGAAAAATGTTTTTGCAGTTTCAGTTTGCGTGTGAATTGATAAAGGTCAATCCTTGTTTCCGCATAGTTAAAATTGGTTTCTTTACAAAAAGAATATATATATATACATATATTTATTGTTTAAAAAAAACAACTCACTTAACATATTTATACAAAATGTCAACTTTTTCTCTCTTTCTCTGATGTTTTCAAACTGTCAGAATGCACTTCTTATATAATTCCTATTTCTCTAATACTTCCACAAGGGAAAGAAAAACAGTCTTTCAAGTTTAACTTAATACACATCTATTTCTCTGACGATTCCTAAACAAAGGTCTGCCAGGATCAACAAAACACATTTACTTCTCTTTCTCCCTCTCTGATGATGCCTAAACAAAGGTCTGCCAGGATTAACTAAATACACATCTCCGTTTGTAACAGTTACGGATTAATACACAAGGATTTGATGATAGCCCTCTTTTCCTACCTTATCTGGCTGCTGCAGACATCTCCCCTGGTACCTCTGTCGTCCAAAGAACATATCTTTCATCTCAACTGGCGTCTGTCATCCTCCTCAAATTGTGCACTACTAAATTAGTTGTCCAAAGGGGAACCTCCCCAGCGGCCGGCCTGAGCAAAGGGGATCTCCTGGCTGGCTCGACACGATGTCAGGAAAAAATCCTTTAATCAGTGAAAATCATTTAATCGCCACATCTGCAACAGAGGGAGTATAAACCGGTTTATTGCATATGCTCAAACTAATGCAGTTGGGAGAGTAACTGTATCATGAGAGATGTAAAATTCAGTCTCAAATAACACACGCTGCGAGTCTAGTCTTATAATACTAATCTTGCCAAACATCCATAACTTCAATACAAAGTTAACAATAGAAAAAGCTTCCTGCTTTTCCGTTACGTCCCACCCAAATTGCACACATTTCCTTAAAGCGCAGCTTTTTCCTGTGTTCGTGACTTCTAGAAGTCACGCTGCACTTACAGACTACAATTGGAACATTATCTGCTGCTCTGTATTTCCTGTTACAATATTCAAGTCAATAACATTCCCAGCGAACATACAATGGTACATATACATAGGTACCTGTTCAGAAGGGGAGTACAGATCGTACTCCTTCAGGAGACACACCTTACCAGTGGGGAGGGGGAGAAGCTGCACAGACGCTGGAGAGGGCAAGTATTTACAACCTCTTTTTTTGCATATGTGAGAGGTGCAATAATGAGGGTCTGGGCCGGTGTACCATTCGAAGCCTGGCAGGTACTCATAGATAGAGAGGGTAAATATGTACTTCTCAAGAGTAGAATTTCTGGACAGGATCTTATGCTGGGAAGTATATATGCCCTAACCAAGCTCAAGAACTGTTCCTCCAGAGGCTTTCGGGTTCCCTGCCCCCAGTGCTAACCCCATGCTTATTACTAGTGAGGGGGACTTTAACTGTGTTGCTGATATGGTTCTTGACCAATCCCACTCCCCATTGCCGAGTACCCAAATACATAAAACTGCAGCGGGGTTCCAAGACTAGAAAGGACATTGGGGAATATAGGACATTTAGAGGGCACAACATGGCAGAGATTGGGATTACTCTTATTATTCGCCCCTACACAACTTACACACCAGGTTGGACCTATTCCAGGGTTGCGTAGCTGCACACACAGAATACTTGGGGCGTACTCTCTCTGACCACAGCCCTCTCTTGCTGTGTCTCTATTCAGAGAGTCACCATCCACCGATACCAATGTGGTGGTTAAATACTCTGGCCCTTTCAGATACCAGTTTCAGAGAGCTCATAGACATAGCCATAGACTCCTACTTTGACACCAACGCACAGACGGCCTCCAATGCCTTGATAGAGTGGGTAGCATTCAAGGTAGCTCTGAGGGGAAAATGTCTGGGGGAAACACTGGAAGCCCAGAGGGAACTCTACAGAGAACTGAAAACCCTAGAAGGCGACCTACATAGATTAGATAACAAACAGGGAACCGGGCCAGACGCAGCAGACGCCCTCACCAAACACGCACGTCATACTACCAAACTCTCGACCGACTGCGGGCAATGACTTTAAGAGCTATCTCACTAAAGTGCAGGAGGAAGAAGGGAAACTGGGCCGGCTGTTGGTGTGGCTAATTAAGCCGGAGACGCGGGGATCCCCAATATCGTAAATTACACCTGCTGAGGGTGACCCGATGTATAGCCCTGAGGCCATTAATGCCTTATTTTGTGACTACTACTCGTCATTATATAAGACCCCTCCCCTGATATCCAAAGGAAATTCCTGAAGGTGTTACACTCCCTAATCCTGGATGAACAAATAATTGACATGCTAGGAGTGCCTGTGACAGTCCCCGAAATCCGGGCTGCGATTAAAAGCATGCCAACAGGGAAGACCCCAGGACCTGATGGTCTGCCCGCTGAATTCTATTTAACTTATTTTACAAAGCTCCTGCCGCACCTGGAGAAGCTCTACACAGAATCTCTGAAACTTGGATGCTTACCTGAGACCACAAGAGATGCACTGGTCATCCCCCTCCCCAAGAAGCCAACGCAGGAGGCGAAGGTTACAGACTTTTGTTCTTTCTCCATGTTAAACATGGCAGCTTTATTCCGACCGGGTGGTGAGGGACTGGGTATCACATTAGGGGTGAACACTCATATCATCTCCCTATACACTGATGATCTATTGATCTACCTCAATGACGCAACAGTGGGCACCAGGAATGCCCTGCTACTGATGGCACAGTTTGAATTGATATCTGTCTCAAAGTCAATCGCAGTAAAACTTACCTCTTTCTGGTCTCGGCCAATGAGACCCTGCCGCTATATTCTCAAATGTCTCCTTCTGGTGCACGCTACTGCTACCGATCATGGCCAGGGTTTCCCTTGCTAAAACAGTCTTGCTGCCACGCCTGCTGTATTTCTTTTACTAATCGCCCCATAATTGCCCCGCCTCCTGGTTTCGACAACTAGATGTTCTGCTGCGAGACTGGATATGGGAAAAGGGGAGGCGGAGAGTAGCTGTCGGTCCTACAGCGTCCTTCTGTGGAGGGAGGACTCGGAGTGCCTGACTTTGGGCTCTACTACTTAGCCTGTTAGCTGCAATGGTTGGCAGATACAGGCCCAGTGGGTACTGACCTAACTGATCAAGAGGTTCATACAGACCAGCTACTAGCAAACATGTTACACGTGGACATTGTTGTCCCTCGTCCTATCATTGCTACAGACCACAGCCCCATGCTTTTGGAAACAGAGCGTTAGATGGGGGTATGCCTTCTGGGGCTCTTCCATCGCTCACCTAAGAGGAAAGCAGGAAATAGTGTAGTGTAGTTCCTATATCCCTGATAGGCTCTGCGCATTGGAATAATATACACTATAGTTTTGACATAGGACTTGTGTGTGCCAGCTAACTCAGAGGTCACTAGAAACTTCTCGAATAAACAAGAAGGGATTAGTTTCTGACAACCGCATAAACATGACAACTTTATTTCCCTCAGAATGGGAACAATAGATAATAGTTTCACTCAGTCAATCGTGCATGCTTTGTTTCTACAGAGTTACACAGAAATAGATAGACAGGCATTTCAATAAAAAGGGTTTATTGAACAGTCTTATTTCTTGTGCAAGAGATATACACTGCTACAATTGTAAGACAGAATGCAAAGTATAATACGTACAGCGTTAGCAGTAAGGTAAAATAATACTTCAATAGTATGGTTTGTAGCTATGACATATATTCATAAAAAATACATACATAAATAACACAGGATAAAATGTGAATACTCATCTGATGCCTCTAGATAGTTCTACACAGTGTACCTAACCTAAGTGTAGTACGAGGTAAGAAGTAGGTGCTGTTTGTCTACAGTCTAGTTAGGCTATAGTTTAGATTGGTGTTGCCAAGATTTGCCAAAAGTCCCTCTATGTTCTAGTTCGCTCCATACCTTAGAATGAGTGAGGTTGTAATCTCTTTCCAAGTCACGATCTCTAACACCCCGCAAGGGGAGTCAGAAACACTGGAGCTGGATTCTCTGCGAGGAGGATGACCGCATCTGGTCAGTGCGTCGGGGGGGGGGGGGACTTGACTTCCTTCCGAACTTGCAGTGGCAACCCGCGTCGTGCAAGTAGACAGCCGAACCGTGGTTTGCCATGGTAAGTGAAGGTATATTTATACCTTGAAGGTGTTTAGGAATGCCAGAATTGATGTAAAAGTCGGGCAGAAGAACGTCATGAATGAACCCCTAAGAATAGATGTTCATGCATAATAAATGAGTTCTTGGAGAAATCAATATCCAAGCAAGGGGAAGTCCTAAAGGCTTAAAAGTCTGTTTTTTCAAGAACTCATTGTGACGTAGATGAACAGATGTATGTGGACATGCCTGAATTTGGTTAGCATGGATAATGCCTAAATAAGGGTAGGAATTCTATGCCTAAATATGGGCAATGCGAATTGGGCCATATATAAGGTCATAAATTAGGGAAACCTATATACAGTATCTAAATCGACACACAACAATAGATTCCTGGATTTGGCTCAAGCCAGAAGAAGAATAGCACTGGCCTGGAAGTCTACCTCAGAACCAGCAGTAGAAATGTGGAAGCGAGATGTCACTTACTGGGCCGGGCAGAAAGAGGGGCCCTAATAAGGGAGGAGGCATGAGGACTGAGGAAACGCCCTATTGCTGACCTCTGGAAAGAAATACTGTAGGTATGGGAAAACCCAGACAGAGACGGGAGCGGTGGAGGGTGGAGCGAGGACAGGACTCAGACGAGCGTCGAAGATGACCAAAGGGGAAATGTTTGAATACCAACAGTGAGTTGACCTGCGCATACTTGCTACTGCAAACGCACATTGACACACTGCCCGTCTCTAGCTAATTAAGGAGATTGCATACTTAGCCAGGCTTTCATATATTAACTGGGGACACTGCACACCCACGGATCGGCGGGCAGAGGACGGCTTCCTGCCGGTGTGTCGTGTGATGCCCTCACCCCCCTCCTACCAAACACGTGACCCAGACACAGATTTTATTGAGTTTTTTAGTTTGGTTGAGGTTCACAGTACATTCCATTATGTACGTATGTGGCAATCCGTGACATACAGATCCGGTGGTTACAGATTTACATGACAACAATAACGTTTACAAGTGTAACATCTTTGAGGGTATCCATTGGTACATATCAATCACATACATGAATATAGCTAGAAAAAACAAAAAACGTTATATGTCATACATAGTGGAATTGTATGATGCCTGCTATCATAAATGTGTCATCTACCAACGTGCAACGATATGGAGTTTAGAAACAGTGGTAATTTGCACATCTCTAAATTTGTGGGTACCCATACTAGGATTTTAATGAGAGGGCAATTTTCCAAAATGACTTCATTTTTACACACTGTCTTAAATGTGGAAGGCACAAATGCAGAGAAAGACAATAAGACATTGGTAATAACACTTACTCTACTTTTCTTTGTTCCACTAAGTCTCCTGCTAAAAATAGTACCTCTCTTGTGTAGGTAGGCCTAGTGCCCGTGACAGAAAACGTCCCAAAAGGCAACATGGACACATTACATTTTTTCCACTGTAAATTTACACTTTTTTTGCAATGTGCATAGCTGTGAATTTTGGGCCCTAGCTCAGCCAGCATCTAGGGAAACATAGCAAACCTGTACATTATTGAAAACTAGACACCTAGGGGAATCCAGGATGGGCGGACATGCATGGCGCACTCTCCATGTTTTCTTTTTACCCAGAATCTCTTGCGAACCTCAACATTTGTTGAAAAAAATCAAATTTTCCTCAAATATTTGTGTCTTGGAAAGTTCTGGAATCTGCAGGGAACCAAAAACCTCCTTCCACGCAGCATTCCCCAAGTCTCCCGATAAAAATGGTACCTCACTTGTGTGGGTAAGCTTAGTGCTCAGGATTGGAAACGGCCCAAAAAGCAACGTGGGCACATCACATTGAAACTGACCCTTTTTTTGCAAGGTGCCTAGCTGTGGATTTTGGGAGCTAGTTCAGCCGGCATATAGGCAAACCTGTACATTTTTGAAAACTAGACACCCAGGGAAATCCAGGATGTGGCGATTCGTCTAGCACTCACCAGGTTCTGTTCCCTAGAATCCCTTGCATACCTCAAAATGTGTCCAAAAAGCACATTTTCCTCACATTTCTGTGACGGAAAGTACTGGAATCGGCAGGGAGCCACAAGCTTCCTTTCCCCCCAGCATTTCCCCATGTTTCCCAATAAAAATGTAACCATACTCGTGTGGTTAGGCCTAGTACCAGGAAACGTTCCAAAACCCAACCTGGACACCACATTTTTCCACTGAAAATTGACCCTTTTATGTGGAATGTGCCTAGTTGTGGATTTTGGGCCCTAGCTCCGCCAGCATCTAGGGAAACCTGTCAAACCAGTAAATTTTTTAAAACTAGACACCTGGGCGAATCTATAATGGGTTGATTTGCGTGGCTCTCACCGCGTTTTTATACCCAGAATCCATCGCAAAACTCATTTGTCTAAAAAACACATTTTCCTCACATGTCTTGATGGAAAGTTCTGGAATATAAGAGGAGCCACAAACTTCATTGCAACCAGCATTCCCCCAGGTCTCCCGATAAAAATGAAACCTCACTTGTGTGTGTGTCCAAAGCAGAGCCAGCCCAAAAATTTATTATAAAACCCTGCCCTCTTGGACCCGCTTTTGGTTGCCCCCTTGATCTCTACACACAGGCCCCTGGCCCACCCATAGAAGTGAGATATAATTTTATTCTGGAGAAAGAGGGGAATGCTGGGTGGTAGGAAATGTATGCTGGTCCGGTGATCCCAAACAGAAATGTGACGAAAATGTAATTTGTTTAATAGCTAAATTTGAGGTTTGCAGGGAATTCTGGGCAAGAAAAGGTTGGGGGGTCCACACAAGCCACACCTCCCTGGACTCCCCCTGGGGGTCTAGTTTTCAGAAATGTCTGTGTTTGGCAGATTTCCCTCGATGGCCACTGAGCCTGGTGTAATAAAGTAACTGGAACCGGTTCAGGTTGAAGTTAGAGATATTTATTAGACAACCTCATCCAACACATCGCACTCCTCTAACTGACACCCTGGAACCCCACACTGACCTGGTTCTATACTAGAATATGGAACATAGAACCAGATCAGATCATCACACTTCTTCCTCTTTTACAATCAAATAAAATATTAAAACAAATGAGATAAGAACAATAACAAAAGGAAAACATAGGTTAACAATTGAAAAGTTCTGACATCATAGCCACCCCTTATCTCACATAATCATTTAAATAATTAGGAATTTTGGCAATTCTTATACTCTTTCAATTTGAACTCAAATTTGAACAAAGACCAGAAGAATTTCTACTTGAAATCACAGGAACATGACCAAACGTAGTTTTCCTTTAAACATGTACAACACGACTATTGTTCCAAATACCACCATCATCTGTCTTTACAGCATTCTTGAAAAGTTTAATAATAGTTTTACAAGAAGTAAATTTTGACCATTTCTGGCACCCCACAGGAGTTTTATTCCTTACTTTATCACCCACCTTGAAATGGGTAACCTTACTTGACCTGCGAGTATCAACATATGATTTCCTTTTCCTCTGAAGAGATAATTCCTTCTCTCTCCAATCCCCAATATCATTGTTTTTCAGCCCTTTATCCAAAATCATCCACCCTGGACACAAACTAGCATTAGCAGATCTTCCTTTGAATAGTTCAAAAGGAGTTTTTCCCGTTGAGGAATGAGGAGTGAATCTGTAAGCAGGTATGCGATTTTGTAACTCTTTCTTCCAGTCCAGATTGTTAACTTTTGCCAGTGGAATGCTATCCTTCAATGTTCTATTGAATCTCTCCAGAGCACCATTTGCCTCTATATGATACAAATAAATATTTTTATCTTGAATACCACACTTGAGTAAATATTCTTCCATCACCACAGAACAGAAATGAGGAAGATTGTCCGAAAGTATAGAATTAGGGGTAGCTCTCACGGTTAAAAATTGAATCCAAAAATGTAATAACTGATTGAGTTGTAATCTCTCTCACAGAACTGACTTCCACCAAACGAGAATATAAATCTAATAAAACAATTAGATATGGAGTTTGGTGTTCCCCATGCAAAGGACCTACTATGTCGATAGCTATTTCATCCCATGGGGACTTTGGCAACCTCCTACAAATCATTGGAGAATGTCTGGGCTTGAGAACCTTATCACTGAACTGACAAGAGACACACTCACAAACCATTCTTTCAACCATCAAATCTAAGCCTGGCCACCAGATGTCTTGTCTGATTCGCTCTTTTGGTTTTGAAATACCCATATGACCTTCATGTGCCATATTAATAATAATATTTCTTAAATTAGATGGTGGAATCATTCTGGTACCTCTAGTTAGAACTCCATCAGCAATTGCCAACTCATGAGATATCAAAGACCACGGCTCGCTAAGACTTTTCATCTTATTCTGTTATTAAACTCATAACGGTCTGTAACTCTTCGTCTTGTTCAATTCTTCTTTCCACTCATCCTCTTTTATTGCCCCTAAAGTTATTTCACACACTTTAAGCTCAAATTCATCATTAAACTGAACATCCTCCTCACCGCTGTCTTTTGACTCAACCAAATCTACTAAACGTGACAGACTATCAGCAGACACGTTTGTCTTACCAGGAATGTATTCAAACTTGAAATTGTACTCCTGTAACGAAATAACCCATCGTCTAATTCTGGAAGAGATTGAATTCAGACCTTTCTTCTCGAATATCTCCTTAAGTGGTTTATGATCAGAGTTGACCATAAAAGAAGAACCCCATACAAATTTCTTAAATTTATTTACTGCCCAGTAAATAGCTAGAGCCTCCTTCTCAATTACTGAGTAATTGATTTCTGCACCCTTCAAACACCTAGAAGCACAAGCAATCAACTCTTCATTACCATTATGTACCTGAAAAAGCAAAGCCCCAAGACCTTTATTGCTTGCATCCGTCACAGTAAAAGTAAAGTCACCCGGTTTAAATGCTTGTAAATTTGGTGCATTTTTAGGTCTTTCTTTATTTGTTTGAACTCCACACTACATTCATCAGTCCACACAAACTCCTTATTTTTACACATTAAACCCCTCAGATGAATAGTTTTATCAGCAAAATTCTTTACAAACTTGTTATAAAATTCAGCCACGCCCAAAAAAGCTAATACTTCTTCTGTAGAACATGGTTCTTTTAACATCTCAATGGTATTAACCAGCTCCTTCTTAGGTCTAACACCCTCTCTTGAGATGTGATGGCCCAGATAATCAAGTTCGGTAACTCTAAACTTGCACTTATCACGTCGTAAAGATAAACCTGTATTCAACATCTTCCTGAGAAATTGTGATACTTTTTCATCATGTTCTTTCACCTTCTTTCCACAGATTAAAACATCATCCTGATAACATCTCACACCTGGTATACCCTTAAAGAGATCATTCATAATTCTCTGAAATACGGATGCCGCAGAGACTAATCGAAAGGCATCCTCAGAAATTTAAATGCACCCATAGGTGTTACAAAGGCTGTCAACTCTTTCGAATCTTCGCTAAGAGGCACTTGATGGTAAGCTGAGGCCATGTCCAAAGTGGTAAAATAAGACTCACCATCCAACGTTGACACAAGTTCCTCAATGTATGGAAGAGGGAATTTGTCAACAACCACCTCTTTGTTTAGTGCCCGAAGGTCCACACACAAACAAATCTTGTTATTGGGTTTGTGCGCCACTACAATTGGGGCCAAACATTCAGTTACTTCAACGGGCTGGATGACCCCAGTAGATAACAATTTATCAATATCTTTTTGAACTGCCTCCTGAACACAGATGGGAATTCGTCTCACTTTAGCAGCAACAGGCTTCACACCAAGCTTCAATTTGATGTGATGTTTATAACCCTTTAAAGACCCTAAGGTTTTACTAAACAATCCCTCAAAATCTTTCACAAAATCGTTCTTCACACCTTCCACAGATTGAACTTGTACGGATGGTTCTGCATTTGGGTTAAGAATGATACCTAAATGAGCTTGATGAGTCCAGCTCAACAAATTGTCACCTTTTTCTGCCACCTAAATTTTAGCATCTGTAAACCTTCCATTAAATTCTATACACTAAACAAAATAGCCCAACATCTTGATTGGCAAACCTCCATAACCTGTGGGCCTTACAACAGCTTTCAACAACTTTGTTTTGTTTGAAAATTCTTTTTTAAAAATGTCTTTGGAAATGAAAGTGATATGTGAACATGAGTCAAATTTCATCTTAATTTTAACATCACCCACCATGACCCATTCTGAAGGGTGTTCCACCCCACATTCATTTATTTGAAAATAAACTTCTTTTATCTCATTTCTAGAGTCTCTTCTGTTTCGTAACTTGCAATTCTTCCCATAATGACCTTTTTTCCCACAAACACTACAATTGATTTTGAGAGCAGGACACTCCTTTGCATTTGCCATGTGCCCAAACCTGCCGCATCTATAACAATTGCCTTGAAAAGAAAACATACCCTTCTTTCCTTCATATGAATTATCAGCCTTAACCTCACCTTCTATGTTCTTACTCTGAACATTCTTATCACTCTTCTTCTTGCTGTCAACTTTTTGTACAACATGACACTCTACTTCTTCAACTTTCTCAATAAGAGCATTTTGTTTACTCACTTTGCTTAATTTACCAACACACTTAAGCATGTGTTCTACCTGTTTAGAGATGGACATCACCTCATCCAAAGGTGGCTCATCTTTCAGCCACAGTTTCTCTCTAATTTTGTCACTAGAACATTTCAAAACAAACTGGTCCCTTATCCTCTCTTCTAATAATTCTCCAAACTTACAACTAGATGCTAACTTACGTAAAGAGATAATAAACTCCTCCACACTTTCATCTTTTCCTTGTTCTCTCAAACCAAAGTAATACCTCTCCATGATGGTACTAACCTTTGGGAGATAGTGCAAATCCAATTGTTTTATACAAACCTCATATTCGTTCAAGCCTCTCTGGACTGCTTGGCTAAGCTGAGGTGAATTTTCTAATACTTCCTGGCCTTCTCCCCCAATACAGTGTAATAAAAGTGCTTGTTTTCTTTCCGCACTCAAATTTTTCCACACTCTTTCATTTTTTCCTTCTGATAGGTGGTTCACCTGGATCAGACAGAAAAAATGGTGGAGAAGTCACATTTTGCATTTTACCTCTTTACTGTTGTCAACAATATTAATACAACATAAAACTGCACTGTTTTTTTTTTAAATAATAACAAATAATTAGCAAGTGAATTGAAATGTCTAAATAATCACCAAATTGTTTTTAAAATAAAAGGTCTATCAGTCACAAATCCACATATAGGTGTGCCTATGACCGTGTGATGAGAGGTGTGCTAATCACCGTGTAAGAAAGCACAAAAAAAATAACAGTTGTTTTCCTCCAAGCTCCCTTTCATTTCAAAATGTTTTCCGCAGAAGATAGCAGGTGTGATTGTTACCACATCAATAAGCTTATTCACCTTGCAACGATCTCCACAGAGGTTTATGGGTGTGCTTGTCACCGAATAAACAGCTTTATTCCTGTTTCTCTATGTAAATAAACCTCATATCAAACGCGATGATCAACTGACAAAAAATCGTGTTAAACTGACAGTGCAGGAATATCAGGAACCGACTTCATTCAAACGCTAGATGGCCGCCGTCTAACATCACCAACACTCAGTTCCTTTTCTAAGAAAGATAGAGATTATTTTCCTACTATTCGGATGATTTCTAGAGGAAGCTGAGCTTGTTTTCTGCTCACTCGACCTAACAACCCTTTGCATTGTCTTTTTTTTTTAGAGGAGAGTTGCGCACAGTATTTCTTCCAACACAATGGAAAACAGACCGGGTTTTGTGCGTCACTGAGACCGGGCCGGTGCGTGTATAAGATGGGCCAGAGCGTTTCACTAACTGTCTTTCGACCACGGACAACTCGCCTGAAACACGCTCCAGTGACTCATCCAGTTTTCCCTCTTTCTCGCTTTTGAAGATTTTTCATCCATGCTGCTCACCCTTCGCTCTCGCAATCTCTACAGCTGCAGTCCAGGTGATTTTTAAATCTTCTCCTTTCTCTCCTTTATCTTACTGTTGTTGAGGTTGTCTTTTACACCTTTCTGCTACTTCCTCATCGATCATCGCCAGTGTAATAAAGTAACTGGAACCAGTTCAGGTTGAAGTTAGAGATATTTATTAGACAACTTCATCCAACACATCGCAGTCCTCTAACTGAGACCCTGGAACCCCACACTGACCTGGTTCTATACTAGAATGTGGAACATAGAACCAGATCAGATCATCACACCCGGGACCAAAAACTCAGGTGACTCCCTAGCAAAACCAGCTTGTTTTGTGATAAAATATCATGATGCCTCCACAATATGTTTTGGGGCCTTCCCTGTCGTGGACTTTTGGCCACCCACACAAGTGAGGTAGCATTTTTTTCAGGAGACCTGGTGGAACGCTGGGTGTTGAGGAATTTGTGCCAGCCCAGTGATCCCACAACTTTTCCACACAAAAATGTGAGGAAAACCTGATTTGTTTTATCTAAATCTGAGGTTTGCAGGGGATTCGGGGAAAGAAAACCTTGGGTGATCCACACCAGCCACACCTACTGTCTGGTTTTCAGAAATTCCTGGGTTTGGTAGGTTTCCTTAGATAGCTGCTGAGCCTGGAACAAAAAAACATAGGTGACCCCCTTGCAAAACCGGGTTGTTTTGTGATCGATAATTTGGATGCCTCCATAAAACGTTTTCCCTGTTGTGGTCACTTGACCCACCCACACAAGTGCGGTAGCATTTTTATCAAGAGTCCTGGGAGAATGCCAGGTGGTAGGAAATTTGTGCTGGCCTAGTTGTCCCACAACTCTCCGACACAGAAATGTGAGGAGAATGTTTTTTTTAGCTACATTCGAGATTTGCAGATGATTCTGGGTAAGAAAACTTTGGAGGATCCACGCAAGACACACCTCCCTGGAGTCTCCCAGGTGTCACGTTTCCAGAAATGTCTGGGCTTGTTATGTTTCCCTAAATGGCCGCTTAGCTCAGGACCAAAAAAACAGGTGACCCTCTGCAAAACCAGGTTGTTTTGTGATCGATAATTTTGATGTTTCCACAATATGTTTTGGGTCCTTTCCTCTTGCGGGCACTTGGCCTACCCACACAATTGAGGAAGCATTTTTATCAGGAGACCTGGGGAATTCTGATAGGAAATGTGTGCCTGCCTGGTGATCCCATAACTTCCCACACAGAAATGTGGGGAAAATGTGATTTTTTTTCTTTTAGCTAAATTGGAGGTTTACAAGGGATTCTGGGTAAGAAAACATTGGGGGACCCACACAAGCCACACCTCCTTAGACTCCACTGGGTGTCTAGTTTTCTTAAATGTCTGGTTTTGGTAGCTTTCCCTCGATGACCATGGAGCCCAGGAACAAAAACACAAGTATCCCCCAAGAAACACCAGGTTGTTTTGTGATACATAATTTTGATCCCTCCACAATGGGTCCTTCCGTGTTCAAAGACCCACACAAGTGAGCTAACATTTTTATTGGGAGATCTTGAGGAACATTGGGTGGTAAGAAATTTGTGCAGGCCCGATGATCCCACAACTTTCCCACACAGAAATGTGACAAAACAGTATATTTTTTGTCATTGAATCAAATTTACAAGGGCTTCTGGGTAAGTAAACCTTGTGGGATTCACACAAAACTTACACATATTGTTCCCTTGGTGACCAATTTCCAAAAAGAAGTGAAGGTAGATGTTGTTCACTACAGAGAAAGTATGCACTGATGGTAAAAAGCAAAAGAAAAACACCACCCCCCCTACTGCACACCCATCCACTAGTCCAGTGGTTCCCAAACTTTTGACTCCTGAGGACCCCCATTGAGTCACCACTGGAAGCCGGGGACCCCCAAGCAATTTGTATGAGTTAAATTTCAAACATTAAAACAGTAATTCGAAAAAAATACACACGTGTGCACACAAAACAAATACTCAAAGTACAAAGGATTTTGGGGCCAGATGTGCGACCATTTCATTTAGCGCCTCGCAATTGGTGACACATGGCGAGTGGCAAATTGCGAGTCGCTAAAAGAAATGTACAACAGTGTGTTTAACACTGTTTAGGATTCCCAATGGGATCGCAAATTGCGAGGTTCATTAATATTAATGAGCCTCCTGCAATTTGCGAGCCCATTGGGAAAGCCAGCCCTCCCAGCGATGGTGGCCTGCTGGGCTCTGCAGGCCACCATGTCTCGGACTGCTTTTAAATAAAGCAGTTTTTTTGAAAAAAAATGCAGCCTGTTTACCATGCATTTAAAAAAAAAAAAGAAAATGAATCGTTTTCGTTTCATTTTCTAAGGGCAGGCAGAGGTCCCTGGGACCACTGCCTGCCCTTAAAAAATAATTTTGCATGCATTTGCAAAGGGGAAGGGGTCCTTCCCATTTGCGAATGCATTTGAATTGCACTGCGAATCGCACTTTCCAAATTATGTCAGCATCTGCTTGTTCGAAAAGCTTTATTTCACCACATGGAGTAGCCCAGGGCCCTATTCTTAGCCTCCTGCTTTTTAACTTATATGTTAAACCTTTAGCAGATATAGCCGACAAAGTAGGTCTTACCCTCATGACCTATGAAGATGATTCTCCAGTCATCTTCTCCCTTTCTGAATCCAGTTCATTTGCTCCCTCCAACCTTAAACTGGGTCTTACGGATATTTTTGACTGGATGACTGCAAACCAGTTAAAACTTAACGGAGACAAGACGGAGGTTCTTGTCTAAGAACAACATAAAGATCTTTGGAACTCCACCCATTGGCCTACTGTCAGTCAGTCAGTCAATCACTTTTATTCGATTTTTGAAAATCATAAAAAGACACAGGATACAATTCATGGATTACACACAAAATATATTAAAAAAAAAAGAATAATAACAGAGAATTGGCCTACTGAAATGGGAAATCTCCCAATTCCGACCAGTCATGTTCGTAAACTTGGGGTGATTGTGGACAGTACTTTATCTATGAACCAAGAAACTGGCAAAGTAGCAGCCCTATGTTTCACCATTTTGAAATGGCTGAAGAAAATTCTGTGGATGCTACCTGTTTCTACCCAAAAGACCGTAGTTAATGCGCTTATAACATCACGACTTGACTACGGTAACATCCTCTACCTTGGGTCAAACAAGGCAGTGGTACGTAGATTGCAGTTGATACAAAACTCTGCGGCCAGGCTGCTCTGCAAGGTTTCTAAAACATCTAGCATTTCTGGCCATCTACGTGACCTACACTGGCTCAGGGTGGAGAATCGAATTAAATTTAAAGCCCTGAGCTATATGCTCAAGATAAAAGCTGGTACCGCTCCCAAATCCCTCCAAGCACTAATGCACCATATGTACACATGTACTCACACGTCATCTACGATCTCAAACTGCGGCTAATTTCTGTGTGCCGAGGTTTAAACTTTCTGGAGTGGGTGGGAGATCCTTCTCCTATTTAGGTCCATCTTTCTGGAATACACTTCCCACCTTCATATGGAAAGAAACCAACTATGCGCTTCCGAAAAAAATGTCAAGACATGGCTATTTGACCAGTAACATCTATGTTAGGTTCTGTTCTGCTGTTTTGCTCCGTCTTGGCGCCGGGAAACCCTTTTTGGGTAGCTGCGCGCCTTTATAAACTTAACAAATAAATAAATAAATTACCATCTACTTGAAGTAGGTGGTAATTGTGACTGTTTTGCGACCACAAAACATTTGTACATGGTTTTGAGACTCGCTATTTGGAAGGGAATGCCCCTTCCAAATAGCAAGTTGCAAAACCTATTTAGAGAGTCGCAAACAAATTGCGACTCGCGAAATAGACTATGTACATGGCCCAAAAACAGATCGTACATCTGGCCCTTAGTATTTTATATTGAAGTAATAGCCCCTCTGTCACATGTATTTCATTTGTTTTATAGCATCTCTCATACCATTGTAGGATGTCAGAGCACTTTACATCACACACATATAGAGACATTAAATCATACATGTAAATCAGTGTGTATATAAAATGTTTAAAGAGTGCTTGGTCTGGAAAAGCACAAACTCAGGATTCAGAACATAACACAGTGGCTAGCATTGATTTTAACATTAAAAATGGATTTCCACCCAAATATATCTTTTTAGCAGCATCAGGATAATGAATAACTGGGACAAAATATAAGTTACTAACTGGTACCATGCAGTTTGCAAGTAGCTCTTTGATGACCGTTTATAAGTCCCTCTGCTATGTTGCGGTTGTCACTTATGAAGTGCACAGTAACAAAAGAATCTCCGTTACAAAAGCAGTAACCACAAACATAGGCACATACAATACTGCTTTTTAAGATGCATGTTCTTTGCAGTAAGCACATTAACCCTCTGTGCTACATTAGTTAAATCAAAGCTGCCACTGAACAAAACTCTCCTTGCTCTCCAGCAGGTACATTAATCACTGGCATTCTCTTGACACTTTTATTGTTGCTGGAAAGCTGTTAATTACACAAGAAACGTTTCTGTGCTTTTAAAACTGTTGCCTACGGACCCCCTGGGAATGTGTCACGGACCCCTGGGGGTCAGCGGACCACAGTTTGGGAAACATTGCACTAGTCAATCAAAGTTATTTTGGTTGGATTTGGCATTTGGGTAAGGAACTGGTGCATAAAAAAATGGGTTATATGTCGTTACCACGAATTCCGTTGCAACGCATGCCTTTTCCACGCATGCGTTACCACGGAATTCGTTTTCCCCTCATCATCTTTTCCACGTCGTTGTTACGTTCTAAAGAGGAAGCGGAAGTTTATTCCGCTTCCTCTCTTTCGACGCTGATTTCTATGGCACGGCGGGATCGTTTTTTTATGGGGGGGGAGACCCCCCCCAACCCCCCTTTTTAATCCTACGTTTTTTTTTTTCGTGGTTAAGACTATCGTTGTAGGCATACGCGTTGAAAAGACGTTTACGTGGTAAGTGCCTCGTTGTAAACGTTACGCGTGGTAATGCCTTCGTTGTTAATGATGTTTCCCAAAAAAATGTAAGCACAAGCGACTTTACGAAATACAACCACAAAAGTCATTGTTAGTAATTTCAACATTACATCAAAGAACCACTGACCGCTGTAAAGCCACGGCAAGGTACCAACCATTCACACGTCTTTCATGCGTCAGACACAGATTACCATTCACACTGCCAGCTGCAGGCCAAACAAAATACAACACTTATATATACAAACAGCGTCATACAAAGGCCCATCACTCTTCTACGCCTACAGGACTAATATACCAAGCATTCAAACATCAGGCAACTGACAAACACACCTCAATACACATACGAGCTACCAGCCACCACCACACCACCAGTCCACACATATCGCCAGTCTACATACACTGCCCTCCAAGCAAGCGCCAGCCTACACACACTGCCAGCCAAGCGCCGGTCTACAAACACCGCATGTTTATGTGACGTTAGGTTAGGGCAATATTTTATGGCATGGAAGAGATATCTTGGATGATTGGTGGCTTCTTTGATCTCTTTTTTACTGTACTTTGCATTTGTGGATAATACTACGGTTTTATATCATTTATGTCATTCTTATAGGTTATGTAGTTACCAGTCTTTTTTCCAGTCACCTGGTAGGACGTTTGCTTCTGTTTAGTTTTCTAGTGTACAAGAGGATATATGGTGAGTCTCTTTTAGGAAGGGCACATTTATTTGTGATGTCATGGGTGTTGATATAAAGTGTGACTGATGGCTCTGATTTTCTCTGACAGTTGCTGTAATGGAATGTTTTGATATACATATTCCAGGTTAAACCCACAAAAATCTGACCTGTTTCTGCCAATTGACTTGGGATGTATTAAAGCATACCAGTACAAGATCCGTCCAAATGATCTAAGTATATTTTGTATGTAATCGCGTTGCAAGTGTCGATTTAAAGCTCAGGATATTATTGTGTAAGATCGCAGCAAGAACATATTTCTTCCAATTTTTAAGTGCCTGGGTTTTTCCAGTATGTTCGGGGGGATATTGAAATCCATGAAAAATATGTTACTGGAGTATTACTTTTTCTCCAGTATGACCAGTTCACCAAAGGTTTTGGTGAAGAAGGGGTTGCATCTAACAGGATCGGTAGATTGGGGTGGTTGAGACAGAAAGTTGTTATAATAGGGGAATATGAATGAGAGGTATGGCGCAATTCCAGCAGGTTTTGTGCTTGTTTGTGATACTGCCACCATTATATTGTCTGTCTTTGTAAAGGATTTTGAACCAGTCTGTCATAAGAATGCCAAATGAAAGTGAAAAAGTTGGCATGAACCAGGTTTTCATTATGAAGAGCATGTCTAGACTAAGTGATGGAGGCGTGAGCTTACACTGATTTTACATTGATGAGCATACATTTTAGGGCATGTACGGCATTGGGTGTTGTATTGTGAGCTCTAATGGTGTTCATTTAAAGTTTCCAGGACGTACTCCCTGTCCTGGATTGTTTTGAGGTTGTTTTTGTTTTAAGGATTAGTTTAGGGTGGGTATGTTTGTCGCAAGAATTTTAGAAAGGCTTAATCAAATAGTGTTGGTGGTGGTGGGCCGTGGTAGGTTTAAGTTTGAAGAGTGGGGAGACTAGTAGCCTGGGCGAGTCGCCGTTTTTAAATTAAGAAAGACGAAGAGTTGATACTTCCAAAGATTTTGGTCACATGACTATGCCCAGATGGAATTGGCATGTTTTTCCCACAATATTGCCAAAATATTACACTATGTTTTATCTATTCAAATGTTACCCTGTAGAAACCCATTGAATGGGGTCTTTCAGTGCTCATTCTAAAGTAGAATTAGGAGTTGCTGATTAAATGCACTTAGTATAACCCATTTCAGTGGCCCAAAATAGTTTTGGTGCCTGAATAATTTATTACTTATGTAAATGTATCTGCACAGGAGCTAATTATGTTGTACATCTCAGTATCTTGTATAAAAAGATGATTCAGAACAAATACACACAATATCGTGTAAATATTGCTAATATTGCTGTTTCAAGAGTTCCTCCAATTTTAAAAGGTGCTTCGACATGGTTATGAAATGCTATATGTATACCTAACTACAATACAATATAATAGTCATAGCAAGCTTTATTCTGTTCATAAACCATACAAGCATAAAAGCAAAGCCATATAACATACTTGAAATTACCACAGTAAATATACAAAAAAATGAAATGTTATCACGTTTCCCTGATCATCAATCCACGTCCCCCACACACTAATAACAAAGGAATATGATATGCAGTTACTTCCCCGTCATTTTTTTCAGTCTAACAGCCGCAAAAATGAATTTATACACAATCAAACAGGTGTATTGAGATAATAGCAGCTTTAGTTGGTGCAAAGCGGACCACCATTACCTAAACTTTTGGACTCTAAAGAATGGGAGCAAAACCCTTTCCCTTTAAATAACATATACCTTGTAAAAGAAAAAGACATTAAATGTTTTCTGGGCAGAACTTGAATCACAGGGACATGGCATGAGATCAGCTTCATGAAAAGCTTTGTTAGGATATCAGACCAGGAAGTGCACCATAATTAATTTTCCCTGTATCAAATAAAATCTGAGTGATAGAAAGGAAAATATAGATAAGGTTCCATCCAGTCTGTAGTCACTAGTGGGATATAGGCGGGCAGTCTGCGCTTCCCCAACAGGCCTTCCTTGCCAACAAAAGGCCAGGAAATCAAGATATAATAGCTTGTGGACTATCAAAAAGGTCAGATCTCCCTAGCAAGAGAAATTGGTCTTTCACATATCTTAACCTGGATATATATACAGTGGGCATTATTTAAACTTAGATAGTCTTTCATAATGTTTCATCGTTTGCCCACACCTGAGCTTAAGTAGTGTGGTGCCAGCTTAATTCAATCTTCTATGTTTAACTGGCCTAGTTTCATGTGACAAAGAAATGAGGGCAGGGATTTAGGTACAGACAAAAGCATTTTAATAAAAATGTTTTCATTCTCCTGAAGGGGGCAGTGTCACAATAACCCCACACCCCAGCACCATAGACCAAAGTAGAGCAACGCCGAGCAATTTAAATTTTTGTTATGGCATCCATCGGCTTGCACACGAGTTTCCCAGCAAACTGGAATAGGCTTCTTTTGAATGTTTTACCTGGGCATGCCTGGCTTTAATTAAGTGAGACCAGGGGCTTTTATGATCAAAAGGGATGCCCAGATAATTGAAAGTTGTGACACAGGCACGCTTTTCTTTATTAATATGGAAAGCTCTGGTTTTCGAGACATCCAGTACCAAAAATCAGGCCCTAAACTCAAGGTGTCAAATTTAGCAATAATTGTGTGGAGGCCCAGTTTGCTCATGTAGGGGACAAATCTATTTAACAGTTTAATAATATAAATATCACATTGTGAATAATAAGCTATCGTATTAATGTGGTGTGAATGGGTTGTATACTTTTTGTGAAGAACTGCAAACCTTGTATAATTAGAAACTAACCTTATCGCTAAATGTGAAACTATCCAATTGAGAAATCAGCTTTATGTTATGTGTGCTTTTTCTTGCCTTTTAGCATACCTATATCGTCCCCTCCAGTCTTTACAGCACAAGGCCCAAGCCTAGTTCTGGCCAGATGCTACCAGCTGCCAGTGCACACACGTTCTTGTGGGAGATCAGCTTGAGACTTGTCCCCAATGGAGCCACAGTCAGGACATTTGGCAGGTGAGAGCTTCTTGGGAACTTTTTACATGAAACGCAGTGAACATTTGATCAACTATTTCCCCTACATCATCTAGGATAAGCACATTTTCTGCAGCTAGCTCCTATGAACAGCATGTTACGTTGTGTGACACATGTGTAGTTTACATCTAACCACTAGTGTGGCATTGAGGCACTCAAATAGTATGGGGCGATTACAGTTGCACCTACATGTTTGGTTGCAGATATGAGTGTTTGTAGTATGACCTTTGTGGGAAGATTTGGGTGAAGTGTGTGAGGTCCTGACACATGACTTTATAGCCTTTCAGAAAGCTTCATGATTTTCTAGATTGCTCATTTGGATCAGGACAGAGTTCCACAGCTTGCTGTCTTGGACTGAGACAGAAGCTGCCTTAGTAAGGCTTTGATGAAGTGTGACACTCTAACTCTAGCTGTGTGCTGTATTGGAGGCTTCCTCTAGGGCTGTGGGCATTGAATATTTGCCAAACAATGCTGGTCCTGTTCATAAATTGCCTAATGTGTTAAGCAAAGTGTTTTGAATAGTATTTGGCAAGGTACTTATAGCCAGTACACAGCCACAAGAGCAGGTGTTGTGTAATACTAGGATTTGAAGCATAGGGATATACTGGCCACAGAGTTTTGCACATATTTTTTTGGGTTCATGGATGTCATCTGTTTGAATAAGGCAGGTGAGATTATGTGGTGGAAGCCAAAGTCGGGGGAAATCTGTTTTAAGATTCTTAGTATATTTGTTGAGGATTTCATTACAGCATTTATTTACTGTCCTACAGCTATAATTAATCCAAGACTCTGTGTTGGGCTTGGCATCATGGATGCCTTTGCTATGTCAGTGGGCGAAGCAGGGATTTCTTGTGCTCCTGGCCAGTTTCCACATCTAAGAATCTCAGTTTTGTCCAGGTTGAGATTAAGGTGGTTGGCAGTTATCCATCCTCTCACCATGATCTGGCCTTGTTCCACTCTGGATGTCATGGCATCATAGAGAATCTTGAATTTGAGAATGGACTGTGTGTTCCTTGACCTTACTTGTAATTAGAAAGACTGAAGGACTGAATCAGCACAAGCTGTGATAGACATTAATAAGGAGGGTAGAGGTGGTTGAGGCCTGAAGAATGCTTGTTTCCAGGTGGGAGGGTTTGGAGTAAAATACTAGAAGTGAGATGGAGTGGCTTGAGTTTAATAGGAGTGAGGCAATTGATTTTAAGGTGTTTCCTTGACTGCTGCGTTTTCCAGTCTAGTCAGAGTGTTACAGTGCTGATGGAAAATGTAGAAAGTGGTGAAAGAGTCTAGTACAGGGTTTCCAAACTGTGGTTCTGGAACCGCTGGTGGGTCAAGGGCAGATATTTGGTGGGTTGTGAAACTCCTGGTCTCTATGAAAGTAATATTTAAAATGCTTAACCCTGTTTGTGCACCAGTGCAAAGGTGTTGAACATCCCTAAGACCAGTTTTAAAGCAAACCCTTGCAAGTATTCTCAAGCAACACTCCAGGTGAACTTTGTAGTGTTTGTTTCTGTTTTTTTTTATTACTTCACAAATCTATTTTTTTAAAAAAAAAAACTTTATTTTTGTCGCGGACAATGATAGCATATAACAGTTGCGCCGACAGCATCAATACAGTGACGACTTTACGTCAAATAACATACTTCTGTGCACACGGCCCATCAGCCCACAACCCGAAGGCCGGGCGGCGGTAGGTGGTAGCATGTAAACCAGGCCATGAACCTAGCAATGTAACTGCGCGGCAGGAGATTCTGATCCGCTTTTATTTTTCTTTTATACAGGTTACCCCCCAACTCCCCAATGGAACCCCCCCCCCAAAACTTCAGCATTAATGACTAAGACATGTGTATACAGTTTGTTCACCTCATTATGGCACTCCTAGCGGCAGAGAAGACAGCAATCGTTACTTAGATTAGGAATGAAACCTTCAGATACCAAAAACATAATTCCTCCCAATTGGATCCTACACGTGCGTGTACGGTCAGGCACTCCCCCAACTCACTGCCCTCCCTCTCCCTCCCCTCCACCCTCATCCTCAGACCCTGTATCCCCAGGGGTGAACAACTCCGCACTCGTGCCATCCGAATCCTCGGCTGCTTCTCCCACCACTCGCATCATTCTCCACGCAAGCAGGTCGTCTTGTAGCTTTACATCCCTACGCACGGTTTGCATGAAGGTTTCCTCCGCCAGGGACCATTCCCCCACATCCCTAAGCCACTGCGACATCTCTGGGGCCCTCTGTCCCATCCATGTGATTGCTACCCTCCTCCTTGCCAGTACTAAAAGTAGTTGTAACATTTTGTAGGACAAATTACACTTCCTGGGCCTGGGGACCAAAGCTAATAAACAATGAAGGGGGGTCAGCTCCATCCGGAGTTCAGTAACCGTGCGAATGTGCGCCACCACCGACTGCCAGAAGGCGTTAACTAATGGGCACTCCCATGCCAGATGAAGGAAGGAGGCACCCGGCGCGCCACATCTAGGGCAGTCATCGCGCTTGTCCGGTGCGATACGTCTCAAGGCCACCGGAGTCACATATGTTCGGTGTAGAAAGTTAAAGTGTATCAGTTTGAACCGTGCATTGCACGACACCTTTCGGGTGAGGGTACCTATGCGTTTGCGCTGTGTCGGGTCCAAAACAATCCCCAGGTCAGCCTCCCAGGCCGCCCACGCCGGTGGGACCGGCGGGGTGGAGTCCTGCCGCATGGCTGAGTATAATAGGGTTATCAGCCTCTTGCCCCTACCACAAGAAAGGATAATATTAAGGGTATGGGACACAGGGGGCGCGTCAGGAAATTGCGGCCAAGTATCCCGCGCCATTGCAAGGAGGCCCCTGTAGTGTAGGAACTGTCCCTCGCCGAGCCCGAACGTCTCCGTCGCCCGTTCGATAGATAGAAACGTGTCATCCGGGTAGAGATCCGCTAATAACTCGCACCCACCTGCTCTGCAGTCATGGAATGGCATGTGTACCTCCATGTCCACCACCGGGGCCATGATCCATATCGGCAGCTCTCTGTAAAAGGGGGCCCTCCGTAGGACTTTTTCCACAACACGCTGCCAAATGGCTGCGGTGTGGCGCACTATGTACGGCAGAGCCGCATTTGCACCCCTGCCGCGCATCAGGGCCATCTGTACCGTTCTCTCATCTGCACTCCCCGCCAGGAGCTGTAGTTCCCAGGTGTCCGCGTCTGCGAACCACCTGGCAGCAGGCAACAGCTGAGCTGCATAGTAGTAAAGGTCAAACCTCGGCGCCTCCAACCCCCCTTCCTCCCAGCTCCGGACAATCGTGTGCAAGGCAACTCTACTACGCCTGCCCGCCCAGAGTAAGGACGTAAGAAGTGTATTAAGAGTGCGGAATATCCACGGGGGAAGTGGGCACAGTGAATTCTGCAACACATATAGCACTCTCGGCAGCATCACCATTCACAAATCTATTTTAACAGAGAATGCGCTCATTATACTTGATCAAACACCAACATACCTCTTGCTTTTAATTTTCACACACAAATTGAGAAAAGTAGATGTTGCCTAATGGCCAAAGCTACTGACTTTGTACTTTGTAAACAAGGTTCGAGTTGCGGTGTTGATTAAACAACCTTTGATTCAGGGCAAATCACTTAATAACCTATGGTTATAATAAAATTAATCCGACTTTGTGTATTGTAATCTGGTGTTCATGTAAAGTGCTCCAATACCCTTGGACTGTTTTTGCACTAAATACAACTGATAATAAATATATATTTATTCCAAAATGCACCACAGAACTTCATTTGAACACAAAAATTGAAAAATGGATATGAGGCTGAACCCCTACTCTCTTGCAGAAGATGCTTTTCAAATTTGCTAAAATCACTAGTATCAACCACAAGAATCTTCAGAAGTTTTGTAATTTTAGTGAACGATGCCATAGGTGAGTACCCCACTCTGAAAAGTCGTCCAGCTCCAGGCTACAATGCAGTTCACCATCTGCCCTTTTATGGGCAGATCAATATCTTGGCCACAATCTCTTTGGACACTTAGGCATATAATTATGAACAATACTTACTAAGAGACGTCGTTCGTCCCCCTCAATCTCTGAAAAGACAAGAAAGACAATATTATTATAATGAATAATAGTTGTGATATATCTTAGATGAACACTCAAACTACATTCGCAAATGTGTGGTAAAAATACATGTTTTTGGAAATCTGTGCATGTATATTTCTTAGAGTTCATCTTAGGAAAAGAGAATCGTTGCAAAGGTACATTATCCATCAGAACTCTCAAAAGGCCTGGTATGTAGCTTGATTTATAAGTGTAATGATCTTCTGATTATTGGCAAATATATTACCAATGAGTATTACCAATGAGTATTTAATTGTTTAAAGACAGTACAGAAATTGAACGTTAAGTAAATCAAGGGAGAGCGTGCATCAAAGGAGGGAAAGTGGGAACAACCAGATACTGATATATGAATTTAAAGACCCACATACATTTGAAACCCCAATGTATGACTAGGAAGGGGTGGAGGCATGATATGATATCTAAAATCCTTGTTTATATTACAGAAAGACTGCAGACCACTCGTCCAAAGCAGTAGTGAAACATGCGGAGGGATGGATAGCTGTTAGTTTGTCAATCTTTTAGTCTCTCTCTCTCTCTCTCTCTCTCTCTCTCAGCCATTCCCCTTTCCTATCTGATACCTCACCCCTTTCTGTGTATCAGTCACAAAGAAGTTGTTGTCCAGGGGTGGAGTTTGGGATACATCACCTCAACATTCCGCTTCATTCCTTCAGGATTATACTTCTGAGTGCCTAACACCGGACTGCTGCTTTTTTGGCATCTGCCTATGTTCTTAGTTTGGACTATGACATATGCTGTCCCTCTGGGATGACATTAGCTGTCCTGTGCATTGAAGGGTGTTTTTTCAATGAATTTCTGCAGTTGTATGTAGGCTACTTTACTTTGAGTGGCTTGTAGGTTGCAGATTAAAGGTTATCCATACCTGGTTTCTTCAGGAGTGTTTTATGATCAGGCTTTGATGATGGATTAACATTTGACTTCCTTTAGCATGCTAACCACATTAAGTGGCAATTGATCATCATTTGTACAGCTTTTGAGGTAGGTTTTGAGGTGCCGGGTTTTTAGAGACCCGGTGGTGCCAGGGGACCACACCCGAAGACCTCTGAGTTCTCCATGTTCTGGACTTACAGAAACACAGAGTCTTCTAGTTGAAGTCAGAGATCGAGTTTTATTGGCTGCAACCAAGTAACATGCGTCCTAGAAGTACGACAACACAGGCCGTAAGTTCTCAGGAGACTGTTCGTTTTTACAGAACCAACCTTCTCCTTATATACATAAGGCAAGAATTCTTGAGTTTATGATATGGCTATACACATATTTCTACAATAACACAAAGAGCGAAGTCATGCTGGTCAGCACATATTTTAGATGTCCAGTTTGTGATGGATTACCCCGCCAGATCCAGAATTCCCATCAGATATCGATGAGACACCAATAAGGTCGGGTACCCTCCTATCATAAAACGGGTCATAAACAAGAATCATGGACAGGTGTATGTGTATGGAAAACAGGGTCTGCATGTAGTGAATGTTTATGACATGTTGTGCCTTGATGATATCTTGCTCGGCCACTGGGCGAGGAGCTGCCCAAACAGGCTTGCAGGCTTGGCTGGAGGCAGTGGAGTCAGCTTCGGCCAGGTCATGGGGAAGTCAGCTACGGCTGACGTGTCCTTTTAGATCAAACTCGGTCTTAATCAATTGACTATATGAGGGCAAGTCATAAGATGGATGCCGTTTACAAAATGGAGTCTGAGGGTTCGGGACGGAAACTACGATTTAAGGGTGTTAGCATCACTCGATCCTGACGCAAATGCATAGGGATAATGTCCTAATCATTACCGGTCCGTAGACACCAAATTCGTCATGGTACGACGATATTTTGTGACACGAGTGTTGGTCCTCGATATCTTTGAAACAGCAGGGTCCGGATTTGCAGTACCACAGTCCCTCCTTTTGCCCTCATATTAGGCAATAACTCACGCTAATCTGAGTCCAAATCTGTATTGATGAATTCACGGAGATGCTGCTGTAGCATCATTCTGTTGCTCAATTCGTCCCTTGACACAGGCTTCCATACACATGAAGTGGCGCAGAGGCCACATATTGCAGGAGCGCACTGCACAAACAGGCAGAACATAAACAGAACGGCTAAGATCATCCCGATGAAGATCAGAGTTTTCCATCCCCAGGCAGAGATCAGTTCCCAGAACCACCCTAGCAGAGACCAGTCTCCTTTCTCCATGTGAAGGGAGTCAGAGATTTTGTGTAATTTGGAGATGGCCTGGTACACCATCGGAGCATTATCGGGGATGAAAATGCAGCAACTAGACTGGATCACTCTACATACACCACCACGGTCTGCAAGTATGACATCTAGGGCAACCCTGTTCTGAAGGGTCATAAGTCGATCCGACTGAAGCTCAGCTGTCAAGTTGCTAAGGGCACCGGCCGTTTCAGTCAAGGCGGATTCAACTATTCTCGTCAATTGTCGAATGTTCCTGCTGTTCACCATGGGCCCCCAAAATGGCAGAAAACCCTTTGCGAAGTCTCCAAACTCCTGACCCGCAGTGTCGTCTTGACTCACGACACCCCTAACTGTCCTTGTCCAATGGTAATCTGCCCCGGCCGTGTAGGTGGGTGGCAGCAGAAACAAGATAAAACATGTGCCCGAGAAGTCAGGGGGCAACCATGTGTAGGCTTTGTCATGGCAGACGAAATAGGTGCCTTTAGCCGCCAAGAATGGAGGGGAAGTTCGGGAGGCAAACACATATGTTTCCGTGCATGTGCTCTTCCCCAACTGCGCTTTGGGATCCCTGCCAATACCTTGCAGACATAAGTGACCTCGGTGGGGCACTATCCAGACTGGGGAGGATTTCTTTGTTTTCGGGCCTTTATTCAAAGAGATCCCAATTTTAGTCACATTCCAACGGCTGTAGGGAGTGAGTTCATCTTTAGGAATCGTTTGATACGTGTCAACATCCCTACTCATATTTCGTATTCCTACCACTAGTGCCTTGTTGCTGGAATCGCTCTCCGGGGAACGGGGCGGGTATGGTTCTAGGGCGAACAGGAACATGGTCTGGAAAGCCCACAGAGAACCGTAATAGCTGAATGGTAGGATGAAGTAAGGGATGCCCTTATCTGTAGTGTGTGGCATGAGTCCGCATATCCAACAATTCGATGTGTTCATTATAGACTGGTGCTGGTGTAGGAGCTGGATAAAGGAGTTATTTACGAACTCTAGTCTTCTGGCAGACTGGTGTTCAGGAAGAGGATGAAAGGAGTGTAAAGAAGCAGTCGGAGAAGGTGTGGGCTGAGTGTTGTTTACAAGGGTGATTTGAAACGTGGATAAGGTGTAACCAATCAAGAACATCATTATGCTACATATCATCAAAATACATATTATCAGGAATTTCTTCCTGGCCATCACAGTGCATATTTTCGTTTTAAAGTTCATGTGTCTAGCAGGTCTCTCTACCCTCGGAAACTCCATCCTCTGGTTGCTGCCCGCGGTGGGAGGTTGCTTCTGCCAAGATGTGCGCTCTGTCCAGTCCGGGGTAATTCCCTCAGACTGACCAGAACTGTTGACCTAGGCGTCCCCGGCTGCACTCCTCAGACTTCAACCGCGGCCCTAGCAGCAGAACCGGATGGCGGTTCGAAAATCAAAAATGAGCTAGTTCCCTGGGCGAGAGAGCTGTGAAATCAAAAATAGTTCATGGGAAAAAGGGGGAAATCGCACAAATTCGATTATGTCAGTTCCTTGGTCTTGACCTCAGATTATATCGTTCCTTTCCAGGCACGGTGTGATCTTCAAACAGTGTTTCAGGTTCTGTAGTGTCCAACTGCATCGACGGAGGTACAGATCCTTGCAAAATACAATCGCTCTCTTTGTCGGTACCAGTTCCTTTTAATCGTGCATCGCTGAAGGGGACAAAACGAGGTGCAAACTCAGTTTCGGAGTCAGTGACTCCTTGCCGGACCCATCGGTCATATGGAAGGGGGAGCGGGACCCTTTTGCAATGGGCGCCGTGCACCCAGTGTTTCTTCCCAAGGACACGTACTGCAGAGCGGGTGGACAGCAAAACCTGGAAAGGTCCGGTCCAGCGAGGCTCCTCGTTCTTGGTTCGTCTGAAATTCCGAATCAGGATCCAGGAGCCGGGTTCGATGGCGTGGCCTGGATCGTCAGACGCTGGTGGAGAGGAGCTGTGGACCTGTTGATGTAAAGCATGTCGTTTAGTTGTCAGTTCGTGCAAATAGTCAAACAGTGCAGGGTACTCTATTTCACTGAGCCTCTTGGGCCTCGGTACTCCCCATATATTGGCTGGGCGCCCGAACACGATCTCGTGTGGGCTAAGTCCTAATCTGGAATGGACAATCATCCTGGTAGACAGGAGTGCTAAAGGCAGGGCGTCTGGCCACTTGAGACCTGTGCTGGCTTGGATCTTGGCCAGTTTCAATTTTAACGTGCCATTATAGCACTCTACCAATCCTGCCGATTGGGGATGATTTGCGGCATGGAACTTCTGGTGGATGCCTAGACACTCACACGCTCTCTTCATCACTCGTCCCACGAATTCACTTCTATTATCACTCCAGACAATTCTAGGCATGCCAAATCTAGGGAAGAATTCCTTGACAAGGGCTTTGGCAGTTGACAATGCAGTGTTGTTCTTAAGGGGGTACGCTTCTACCCACCTGGAGAAGGCGCAAACGACAACAAGGACATATTTCAGGTTATTGCACCTCTCCATGTGAATGAAATCGAGTTGCAAGACCTCGAACGGATACGTTGGAGGTGCGAAATGACCAGCTGGGGTTGAGGTTCCCCTACCGGGATTGTGCTTCAAACACACCATACAATTTCTGACCAGATTCTCTGCACATTTTGGGATACCACTATTCTGCCATACTGGGGCCAACAGCTTACATATTCCTTTCACACTGATTCCATGGGCCATCGTTACCACTGCGAGCACATAGGCGTTAGGTAACAACCATCGCTGATGTTCTGACAGTTCGACCCAACAACCATTCGCGTCTAATCTACCCTTGCTTTCTCTCCATTCATTCACCTCTTTCTCGGTAGCATCAGCTTGTATAGACTTCACGCTTTCGATGGTGTCCTCACACATACCCACATCAGGGGTCCATCTAGCAGGACCTACAACATACATCCGACTCATTGTGTTCCTTGCAGTCTTTCGCGACCTCATCGGCAAATGCATTCCCTCGGCCAACATCATCTCGGATTTTCCTATGCGCGCTGCACTTCACAATCGCAACCTGTAGGGGCAAGGTCAGTGACTCGAGAAGGTCGTGTACTAGCTGGCCGTGTTGTATTCTCGCACCATGTGACGTCAGGAACCCACGTTCACGCCACAATCTTCCAAAACTGTGGGCTACGCCAAAGGCGTACTGGCTATCAGTGTACACATTCACTCGCTTTCCTTTCGCCAACACACATGCTCTTGTGAGTGCGACTAACTCTGCTGCTTGTGCAGAATTCTGGGGGATGCGAGCTGTCTCTACAATCGTGTGTAATGTTGTCACGGCATATGCTGCAGTCGTATCACCATTTGGCAACTTGAAACATGAACCATCAACCCATAAATTATCATTACATTCAGGGAAGGGAGTGTCCTGCAAGTCTACTCTCCCTTTTGTCTCTTCCTCCATCCTAAAGCAGCAATCATGTTTGTCGACCTCTTCTGTCTCTGCTGGTGGAATGGGTAGTAACGTAGCAGGGTTGAGTGTATCACACCTTTTTATGTGAATGTGACTTGCTAACAGGGTCAATTCATAGCTGGATAGTCGAGCACTAGTTAGATGTTGCGTTTTTGTCCTGTTTAGTAGGATATCTACTGCATGTGGGACCATAACGGTCAGAGTATTATTCATGACTAACCCAGCCGACTGTCGAATACAGACAGCCGCTGCGGCAGTGGCCCTCAAGCAACTTGGTAATGCCTTAGCTACAGGATCTAGAGTCGCGGAGAAATATGCACATGGGCGTTGTTTGTCCCCAAAGTGCTGCGTCAAGACTGATAATGCGCAACCTTCCTTCTCATGGACGTATAATGTAAAAGGCTTGCTGTAGTCGGGGTTGCCCAACACAGGAGCCGAACATAATGCCTCACGCAACTCATGGAAACTCGCCTGACAATCTTCAGACCAGGGCAAAGGATTGGGTGTGTCTTTACGCATTAATGCCAGCAACGGTTTGGCCAACAGTGAGAAATTCGGTATCCATTGTCTACAGTATGATGTAATGCCCAAGAAGGCACGCACTTCTCTTTGCGTCCTTGGGACACTCAATTCTGCAATTGCCTGTATTCTTTCTGGGGTCAGTCTCCTTCCCTCCTTCGATAAGATGTGACCTAAGTAGGTTACTTCTTGTCGGCAAAATTGTAATTTGGAAAGCGAGACCTTGTGTTTCATGTCACATAAATGACGCAACAAGGACAACGTAGCTCGCTTGCAAATCTCTTCAGTATCTGCAGCGATCAGTAAATCGTCTACATACTGAATCAGAGTCGCGCCACTAGGTAGAACAATCGTATCTAGTTGTGTTTTCAGAGCCTGACTGAATATAGATGGACTCTCACAGTAGCCCTGAGGAGCGCGTCTAAAGCGGAAACTTCGTCCTCCTAAATTGAAGCCAAAGATATCTCTGCTCTCTTCGGCAATCGGGATGCTGAAGAAAGCGTTCTTCAGGTCAATCACTGAAAACCAATTGGCTGAGGCTGGAACCATTGTCAATAAAGCAGTAATGTCGGGGACGACTGGAAACTGCGGTACAACGATCTTATTTACTTCCCTTAGGTCGATCACAAGTCGGTACACAGGGGGCTGTGAAGGATCGGTACGCTTTAAAACAGGCAAAACAGGACTGTTACAAATGTTGCCTGTAGTCTCTTCTATAACTTCTTTCGCAATCAGATCGTAGACTATCTCTAACAAAGCCTTTTCACATTCTTTTGATATCCTATATTGGGGAATACGTGGCAACCTAACATTAGCTTTCAATGTTATGACATACGGTGCTAGCTCCAAACGACCTACATCATTAGAACCATTCGCCCAAAGTACATCTGGAAGAGATGACAACTCAGTCGGAATTCTTTTCTTTGACAAATACATCGGGGAAATCACTTTCTTACCAAGGGTAAGTTGTACTCCAGAAGGAGAACAGTACAAAGTCGCATATAATCTCTTCAACAAATCCAAACCTAACAAATTTTCGCCACAACCTGTTGTAAGAATGAGGGGTGCTTCTAATTCGCATGGGCCAACAGAAAGGGGCATGGGACTGGAGATCGGGTTTCTAACAGGGGCGCCAGAAAAACCTACTGAAACATTCATTTCGCCGGACAAAGGTGCGCCAGGAAGTTTTGAGTGCATAATAGAACTTTTTGTAGCACCAGTATCCAGCAGAAATGGTTCCGACACTCCGGATGTAATCACCTTGACATAAGGTCCATTCTGATCTACTGGAACTGAAACAACTCCCTCTCTTTGTCCATGGCTGTCCTAGCAATTATTACCCTCATTCTCGTTTTCTGCGTAATAGTCATCTGCATAGTACTGAGCTGACCTGGAAGACGCATTATTCTGTTGGTCAAAGCTATTCATAGAATTCTGAGGCGGAAAAGGAATGGTATTCTGGGAGAAATTTCCACGGCCCCTACCTCTAGGAGCCTGTTGAACACCTCTACCTCTTGCACCGGAAACACCGTTTAAACGTCGTGCAAGCGCTTGGCAATTACTTTTGAAATTACCCTCTTCTTTGCAATATGCACATTGATTCGGGCCATACGGAGAACGCTGGTGGGAAAACTCGTTTCCTTGCGCGTTTCTCGAATACTGCCGTGGTTGCTGATAATTGGGCTGACTAGGAGTGCGAGGCGGATAGGCTTGCTGGAGAAGAACTTTAGTTTTTAGTTCTTTAGTCTTCTTGTCTGACTTATCTAACTCGTCTTTGCGTCTATTTTCATAGTACTGGGCTGTGGCTAAAATCTGCGCTGACGTAGAAACAGCCCAAGCACTCTCTGAATCTTTCAATTTATTGCACAGTTCAGGAAGCAGATTATGTACAAATTTGTTTACAAACAATCTTTGGCCACCCTCTGTAGCCATGTCCTGACCACTATGATCAGTGAAAGTCTCCTCAAATCTCGTGAAAAAGTCAGACACATTCTCATCTTTCTTCTGCTTGCACGCAGATAGCTTGTCCCAATTTACACGTAATTCAGGCATTAACGTTTTCATGTACGCGATAATCCTACCGGGAAGATCTGCTATTAAAGGCTCGGGTTTAGAACCACCAACTTGTCTAGCGTCTGTAGCAGTAATATTAGCCCATGAGTCACCTAGTTCTTGATCATGATCTGCATGACGGATTTTACTCCATAAAGGATGCGGAACAACATTCCCAAACAACATGTCTATATCTGCTAAATTCATTATACATGAGCTGGCAGTCTGTGATAATTCCTTGTAATATCCTGCTGGGTTTTTACGGGGATCAGGTAGTGTCTGTTTGAGTGCTAAAACTTCGGATCTTTTCCAGGGGACATGTACCCATACACGCTGGAAATGCGGTGGTACAGGTGGTTGTGCATTCGCGTCACCTTCCCTCCATACCGGAGGAACCTCTCTCATGGGGTACTGTCGCGCCTTTTTCCTACCCGACATATCATCCTCATTAAACGATCTAGAGCTGTTTCCCTTACTCCTATAAGATAACAACAGATCCATTGCTTTTTCAACATCTGCACCTATAATCATGCCTTCGTAAAATTTGAATCGCATGCGGGCTAGTTCCTGCATTCTGCGTTTTGGGTCATTGTCTCGTAAATCTTCCCAGAGGTACACACACACATTTCTTCGAATACGTATCTTTGAGTGGATGAATCCCACTGACGGAAGACTTCCATAACAGACTGGACATCATATCTTACGGTATCAGTAACCCATTTGCGCGCTAACTCATTCAGCACTTCTCTTTCCTCGTAGTCGGGTAGTTGACTACGCAACTGTCTACGTTCTGTTTTAGGGGTCGTTTTAGGCGACCCAAAGAAGGGCGAGAATAGACCAGTGACCGTTCTTGCCACTCTCTGTCTGACAGAAGGAGAAGCTTGCGGCGAGGCAGATGCGCCAGAAAAGACGGGCTGATGTAAAGAGGAAGTCGAAGCAACAGCAGAGGAAGTCGAGGCAGTAGCAGACGTAGTATCATAGTGAATAGTTGGAGCAGTAGGCAAAGTTGTAGGAGTAGATGGAGTATGTAGCAAAGGCGGCGGCCCTTGAGAAGGCTGCGCCGGAGAAGTAGGAACCAGCTGAAGAGGAGCTGGTGCTTGTGCAAGAGCTGCTTTTCGTGCGCCAGGGCGCGGTATAATAATACGCCTCGGGGGTCCAACAATACTCGATGTATATGGGGGTGGTGAGTTCAATAAATGGGACATTAATGGATCTTTCTCGGATGTTCCCTTTGAGTCTTGTCCCCCATGTGGCAACATCGGGTAGCATTTATCTATTGCTAGTTTCTTGCTTCTGAGCATTTGTTCACTTTCCTGCTCTTCCTCATTATCCCTGTATGCGATGGCAGCTTGTACCATCGACATGCCTTTTTTAGTTTTCTTTGCTAACTTTCTTTCTTTCTGTTTGGCTTCTTTGCGCCATAAGCGAAAAGAGTCAAACATCGCCGGCCGGGCTTTCTTCTTGAACAATTTGACCTCGAGGTTGTCTAATATTTCTGAGTCAAAACTACCATATTGGGGCCATTTTAAAACACCATCCTTGCAGGTGTATTTTATCCATACCTCATTATATGTGATAGGACCTACTCCGTGCTTTATATATAACTCATATGTTGGAGTTCCAATCGGAGGAACGGGACACGAATCCTCTAATCGGGAGTCCTTACTACAACCAAGACAAAACAAGTTTCCAAGTCTGCTGAGACCAGGCATCTTCGCTCACTAGTCTAGCTTCAAACTTCAAGAATTATCTAATTATGATATTGTCGTGAATACACGAATCCCTCGGTTTTGGTGCTTGCAAGAACCAATACAAACCGTATCTCTGGGATACCAAAACTAAGAACCAAACTAAGAACTGGGAGACGCTCCACTTATACTTAACTGAATATTGAAGATCAGTGACTTCACTAGAAGACTCTTCTATCGTTTCGCTCTACCAAGGATCACTGGGTCCAAAACAGGGCGATAGTCAGGGCAGCAGTCCTTCGTAGCCGTCGGGACGCGGGGAACCGCGCAGCAAAGACCTTCGGAACCACGTCGACATGCAGGGGTCGCTGAAGTGGCTGGCCGTCCTCCGGAATTTTCACACGAAGCTCCTCACGAACATCTGGCTTGGACCATCACCGCTTGATATCGCCTCGAGTTGGGCGCCAATTGAGGTGCCGGGTTTTTAGAGACCCGGTGGTGCCAGGGGACCACACCCGAAGACCTCTGAGTTCTCCCTGTTCTGGACTTACAGAAACACAGAGTCTTCTAGTTGAAGTCAGAGATCGAGTTTTATTGGCTGCAACCAAGTAACATGCGTCCTAGAAGTACGACAACACGGGCCGTAAGTTCTCAGGAGACTGTTCGTTTTTACAGAACCAGCCTTCTCCTTATATACATAAATAACAGCTGCAGGCAAGAATTCTTGAGTTTATGATATGGCTATACACATATTTCTACAATAACACAAAGAGCGAAGTCATGCTGGTCAGCACATATTTTAGATGTCCAGTTTGTGATGGATTACCCCGCCAGATCCAGAATTCCCATCAGATATCGATGAGACACCAATAAGGTCGGGTACCCTCCCATCATAAAACGGGTCATAAACAAGAATCATGGACAGGTGTATGTGTATGGAAAACAGGGTCTGCATGTAGTGAATGGTTTATGACATGTTGTGCCTTGATGATATCTTGCTCGGCCACTGGGCGAGGAGCTGCCCAAACAGGCTTGGCTGGAGGCAGTGGAGTCAGCTTCGGCCAGGTCATGGGGAAGTCAGCTACGGCGGACGTGTCCTTTTAGATCAAACTCGGTCTTAATCAATTGACTATATGAGGGCAATTCATAAGATGGATGCCGTTTACAATATGGAGTCTGAGGGTTCGGGACGGAAACTACGATTTAAGGGTGTTAGCATCACTCGATCGTGACGCAAATGCATAGGGATAATGTCCTAATCATTACCGGTCCGTAGACACCAAATTCGTCATGGTACGACGATATTTTATGACACAAGTGTTGGTCCTCGATATCTGTGAAACAGCAGGGTCCGGATTTGAAGTACCACAGTTTGATGGTAGGGTTTCCTTGAAGACAGTCTTGGGTGCATGTGTCAGCTAGTGGTGGATAGTGATTTTTAGGTCTGGCTTGACAGCAAAGTTGTCGTCAACCAATATGTGATCAACAAAAAAAGAACTATCTGAAGTACTGCTGAGGGAGGGGCTTAAGCTCAGCTCACTTGGTTTTCTTGAATATAGCATTTGATTGGGCATGAGTTGTGTGCTTCCATTGAAAAAGAGTGCTTGTAGTACACTTTATGTCCTGTGGTAAAACGTATGCTCACTACAGCTGGGCCATGTTGGTTATGGGGGAAAGCCTATGTTCAAAGATATAGGCCTAATATATTTAGCATGGAAAGTTACAATGAAGGCAGTAGGCTTGGTGTATCTATTGTGAAAAGCATATGATAAATAGGTCTTTATGGACAGATTATTATTTTACTCTATATTAAAGTGTGCAGAGAGGTATTTTGTAACACAAAATCTTCCTAATAGGCAAGGGTTTTGGTGTTGATTATCCCCTGTGACAAACCATGAGGGTAGAAGATTGGCACTGTGATCCTTGTTAGGTCCTCTTAGGAGAGATATTATTTTGTTTTACCAAAAGTAATTTTGTATAGATTTGGATTTATTCTGTCTGTATGCCTAATGGTTTCCACATAGGAACATTTAATGTTCAGTACTGTAGACCTGAGTTAGTTATAGGCCTCATTGGTTTCTATGAAAAAGTTATATTCAAAATCATAGGTCTGATCTGTTTATTGTATAAAGTTATGACAAAGAAAGTAGGTCTGGCCTATTTATTGTGAAAAGCAATTGTTAAAGTCGGTAGTCTTTTAACAGTGGATTGTTGTCGCACGGCGGTACATGCTATAGACCGGTATTTTGTTACATGAAATTTTGGAGATTTCCATCGTAAGCAAGAGTCTTTGTATTTGCTTGCACCCAACAAACCCTGCAGGAAGAAGATCATCCTTGTTAGACTTTTTTGAGAGAGATTGTATAATGTTTTGCCAGATGTAATTTACACTTATTTGTAAATTATAACTATATGGATGATGATTGCCATGTTATGCACACTTCAGTAGGCTTGTGTTAGTCATGGTGTCAAGCCAATGGTAAAGGCTGAAGGCATTGTTGGTTTATTGGGAAAAATTATATCACATTCCGTAGGTTTGATCTGTTTATTATGAAAAGTTATGACAAAGCCAGTAGCCTAAATTTCTTATTGTGAAAAGCATATTTTGAAGCCAGTAGGCTTTTAAGGGTGGATTGTCATTAAATTCAGCTTACATGTATATTCTTACATGAACCTTACAGATTGCTGTAGCATACTAGGGTTTGGGTGTTGATGATGCTGTCAGACAGACCAAGGGGATAGAAGATTTGCACTTGGATAATTTGTATTAGGTCCTCCTAAGAGAGAGTGAGTACTGCTTCGTCAATTGCAATTTTGTACATATTTTTACTTTATTACGGTATTCCTGATGGTTACCCTGAGAGATATCCTATGATTGGTGCTGTAGGTGTGAGTTGCTCGTGGTGACAAGGCAATGATAAAAGTTCTATGCTCGACAGGATCATTGCAAAAAGTTATTTCAGATACCTTCGGTTTGATCTATATATTGGAAAATGTTACAGTAGAGCTGTAGGCTGATTTATTTATTATGTAATGCGCATGTTAGAGTCAATAGACCTTTGAGGGTTGATTGTTACTGCATGGGGTTAAAGCCTGCATACTTTTACTTTGTTACATGAGATCTCACAGATTACCTTTCTAAGCAATGGTTTTAGTGTTGATTACACCCTTTGACAAACTGGGCTGGTAATTTTGCACTGTAATAATTCTTAAGAGGAGGCCTGAAAGGCTTGTCTGTCTACACAAGGATATTGTAATTAAAACATTAATCATATATATGTGTTTGTGTGTGTGTGTATGTGTGTGTGTATATATAAATATATATATATATTCACTTAAAATCTATAGGTTTCAGGCACGTTATACTTAGAAATTAGCATTTAAAAAAAACTTAGAATTTCACTGAAAAAACCATAAGTTTTATCGAAAGTTATAGTTAGTTGGACATTTCACTTGTACAAAACCAAAGAAATTCCCCCATTATAGTTAGTTCAGCTAACTATAACTACCGCACCCGCAGTGCACTGCTGATGACGTCACATATTACATCACTCATGACATGGTCAGTGACATCACTGATTACATCTCAAATGACATCACTGATGACATCACTGATGACATCATCCAGTGACTATGTGTTTCTGTAAAATGTAATATGTTTAATATATATAGGAAAAGGCGTATTGAAGAATGAGTGGGTGTATAAGTGTCTGAATGGATGATTTAGTAGGTGTGTGACTGACTCTATAAGTGAGTGATTAAACTTATCTTATTGAATGCATAGGTTAGTGACTAAACGTGTGAATGTCTGTATCCATCTGTCTGTTGGTGTGTAAGCGGCTGCATGGGTTTGTGAATAGCTATATGAGTGTCTATATGGGTTATTGATTGGTTGTCTGAGTATCTGTATGGGTGCATGAGTGTTTGTGTGGGTGGGGTGTGTGTGACTGTTCATAGATGTGTGAGTGGGTGATTCACTGGGTGCATGGTTTCAAGAGTGCATCTGTGATGGGCTGTATGGGTGGGTGAGTTTGTGTATGGGTGTGTTAGTGAGGGAATGTATATCTCAGTGGTAGATGTGTTAGTAACTACTTATGTGAAAGGCAGTATATATGTGTGTTGGAGTATATAAATGGCTATAAGTGAGAGTGGCTGTATGGATGAGTGTGTGCTTGTATCAGTGATTGTATAAGAGCGTGATAATGTGCTAGTATTTGTATGAGTAATTGAACTGGTATGTGCATAAATGTATAGGTGAGTAAATGGCAGTGTGATTAATTATTTGCATGACCGACTAGGTGTGTGAGTACCTCTATGGATGAGCGGCGATGTGTGAGTGTATATATTGCTGTAGGAGTGCATATGGTAGTCCTGTACTGAGTGACCATAAGTATGAGTGATGGTACAGATGAGTGAATAGATGTGTGTGTGTAAACCTAAGAATCAGTGAGTGGGTATGTAGTTATTGGTGTTGGAGTGTCTATGGTTTTGAGAATGGCAGCCTGTAATTTAATGATCATGCAATGGAGCTGAAACCGGCATCCAGAGCGGCGTTTCGCCGTGCCTTAACTCACGTCAATTTGATCAATTCTTCAATCGGAGCTCTGGCGGATCATTCTGAATGCAAAACCGCCTCTCTGCGATCCTGCCTTGCACAGATATGAACCGCGACATCCCCGCCTGGAAATAACCCAAGATGGTGCCTGGGGAATTATGTTGAAAATACCCGGAGGTCGAGAGAATCAAACTGTGATGCCGCCGCTTTTAACATCCGATAGCGGCCTACCCCCCTGCCCACTGCTTGTAGCAGGGTCCCGGCAGTGGACTCCCCTGGGGGAGAGAACTCCTTGGCGGTAAACCCGCCTGTCTGCTAAACCAGCGAGGTACGAATGTGGTCTGGTTATATGCCTGTCCATAAGGTTTTTCCCACTCACCTAATCACGGCCCGAGGCATTGGAGAGCATTTCTAGACGGCGTCTCAGACACCAGAAGGATCAGCGAGTTGATTAGCACTGTATCTCACCTGTGTAGGCATCTCTAGCCAAAAAATAACATTTGTAACGGCTGCAAGCTGCGACTGAAGCCGCCATTTGGATTCGTGCGAAGAACCCCCAGAATGGAGGAAGAGCCGAGTCGGCGAAGAACAGGTCCCCACAAACAAAGTGGAGGGAACGCTTCTGGCCTGCTGGGCGCCTTGCTGATGGACATTATGGGGTACCTCTCTCTCTCTAGCAGTGATCGCCCGAAGAGTGACACACGGCAATAAGATGGCGGCCACCCGACGCTGCTGCCTGAGCGTCGGATCTTTTGCGGCTTCATGCAGGCCCTCCAGGTGAGAATTGACAGCCGGGGCAGAGTACTGGATTAGCCTGTGTGAGTGTCTCTGACCGGGGTATTCTAACGCTGTGAGAGGAAGAGAGTGCCTGGGCGCAGAGCCAACAAGAGGCGTGAGGTATGTTTGCTACCCGAGTGGACACTGCAGGAATCAGCTGTGAGGAAGGTGGCAGTGCGGTGATCGCTTGAGTATCCTAGAGCTCTGGGGATTGCTACGACCCGACTGGAGGCTCTAGACAATGGAGCCTTTGGAAATAGCTGAGGCCTGAAGGACCGGTCCTGTGTCTGTGGAGCTTATGAAAACGGCCCTAAGGAGTAAGGGGAACTTTGTTCCCTACAGCAGACTTTTATTCCCTACAGTGGACTTCGCCCCATCGCAGTTTATAGGAGGGCATAGAGTAGTCAGTGCTGATGACCTAACGAGGTGATTGAATTTTGGACTTGGTGACCATGTGACACCATCTGAGTTATGGGCCCGCCTACTCTTCCCTCTTGGGCCCCCATATGGTACTTTTCTCCCACTGCCGGTCTGCCAGAACTGATCTGTTTCCCACTCCTCTCCCCCATTCCCTCTATTCCTCTTTTGGGGACTTGTTCTTCTGTGTTTGACTATGCAACTATAACTATTGTAACCATGAAAAAGAGGCAACTACAAACCCTAAAATATCGATAGAACAACTGACACGAGGACTCTGCAAAAGATTCAATTAAACATCGTTCTATCATCAGAGTGTTTTCACCACAAGTAGCTATTTCTTTGTTACCTTCTTCCAATAGCCCAGTCCCTCCTAAGCCTCTCCCCAGAGAGCGCACAAATAACAAGCAGCTCGCACCTTCGTGGAGGGTCACCAGCATCAGCAGGCAGGGCCCCAGCAGCGCATCTATGGCCACAGTGTCCCGGGGTCTCTGGTGCTCTCTCCGCGGCTCACGCTCTCTCTACTCTGAAAGATGCCACAAGCAAGAATACGGCTAAACTGCGCTCTACTACGGCTCCGCTCAGTGGTGTGTGTACACAACAGAGGAGACCCGCCCACACGCTGCCATCGCGGGACTCGTGGAGGGAGGAAGGCTCGGGCTCCTCCCAGGGAAGGCTGCGCCGCATGCCGGAGAGGCTTCAGCTCGGGACACCTCCGGTCCGAGAACGGTCTGCTCCGTCCACCAAAAGATAACCCAACGCCGGGCAGATGCACGGTTGTTAGCGCCTTGCTCAAACTTGTGACTGTACCAGGAGCCTCAAGAACGTTGATTATGACAGGCAGTTGTATAACTCTGATTTCCAGGCGACTTAAAAAACACATGTTCACATTGTCCTACACGTTTTAAAATGTGATAACACAGAAACGCGAAGCTGAATTTTCACGTCACTGGGAATCAATCGTCCGACATGTACCTGTCGAAGCCATAATCAAATATTCCTATCTTTGTGGCAGTTCTTGTAATGGTTCTATATCGAACTAAGCCCGTCCTTTTCAGATTGGGGGGCGTGTTTTTTTGTTGAGTGACTGAAGACATCACAGAGAGAAAGAACATTAAAAAACACGCCCCTCAATCCGAAACGGACGGGGCTTAAAGTGACAGACAAAGCTCTTCTCCAATAACTGGGCAGCATTTAGGAGGCCAGCCAATGGAGAAGAGGGGCGGGTTCAAGCCCCACTACTGGAAAACATAAAATCTCGCCAGCGAGAGTGTGCAAGCGCAGCCTTCGCTAGCCGAGACCTAAAAAGACAGCCCTTCTCACCTGTTTGCTTGCTGCCTAAAAGAAATGTATGTGTGTGCAATTAATCAGCAAATGTAAAGGCTGCTAATGAGCTTGTAGAGGTCTAATTGATCGAGTCACTTTAGCTTCATGATCACAAAGATTTATTCCTTTTTAGAAGTAATGCAAGTGTACTAGCAGCAGAATTCCAGGGTGTACCCTTTTAATGGGCACTCATAAAAATGTTTGCACTAGGTAGGGGTGCTAGAGGGCGCACTGCGGATGGCTGCCTGAAGTGACAGTTCCGACAGGCAGACCTCGGCCCTGCGTGATTTTGACCTACAGGCAGACGTTAAAGCGATGTGAAGCTACAGCAAAACTCAGCGGACAGTGCCCTGCGGTGGCGGAGAAGGTGTGGTGAGCGTTGGAGCCCGGGTAACAGATATTCAGCCCAAGCCCTGATTCGGCGCGCGACGTGAGCTGATCCACGAAATGGCGCCCGTGAGAGCCTGGCAGCGCTGAGCAGATACCGGACTGCTATGAACCGAGACCGCCGCAACGGAGAAGTACCGGAAAGGCGGCGAACAGGATCGCGCACATCGGATACCACAGAGGCAGGTCGCGGACTGCTGCTGAGCCGGAGGATTGCTCGTACAGTCTAGACAGCAGTGCTGAAACTGACTGTTCGAGACATGTGGGCTGCTGAATTCATATCTGTGCATAGGTCGCCGCCTAGTGTTGGGTCCGGATGATTGCACCTTGTTGTCCTGGAAGAGTCTTCGAAGTATCACGAGATAGGTGGCTCCTTCTCTGGACTACAGTGCGCATGGGCATCCTCTCCATCTTCAGATTGTTTTTTTCCACCATTGGGTTCGGATGTTTTTCCTACACTCCAAGTTCGGAATCGAAACAAAACTTTTTTAAAGGCCAAAAGGCCTTCGGCCTCGACGGTATTGTTTTCACTCAGTGCCTATTGGCTCGATTAAACTTCCTATTTCTTTCCGGCCGTCGACGCGGTCCGTTGGGCCTTTCGACGCCACGTGGGCCTATTGTCGATGGAACAAAGTCCATTTAAAATCTGCCCACAATGCCATTCCAAGTAACCGCATACTGACAGACATCCAGTATGCAACAAGTGCTTGTCACCGGACCATAGAGAAGAAGATTGCCTAGCCTGTGCCCAATTCCGTTCCAAAAAGACGATCCGGAATCGACGGGCCACTAGGCAAGAGATGCAGAGACCAGAACCAGAACGGGAAAACATTTTCGATGGCGACCAAGACCTCGTCCACGTAGAAGACTCGGATCTAGAGATCGTGGACGTCGAGGACGATTCGGGAGACAAACAGATGCCGCAGGGGCGAACTGTGAGTACACTTCCCCTGAAGCCCACTCTACCGAGAACAAAGGCTCCAGTCGAGGCCTCGCCAACAGGCCTTAGCCAAGATCAAGACACTGATTCGATAGCCCTGCATTCAAGCTCGGCTATGAATACCAAGAAAAAGCCTTCTGACACACCAGGCCCAAATCACGTTCTCAAAAAACCAAAGGTTGTCGATTCAAAGGCTGTCGGACCAAAGGTCATCATACCGAAAGTCGCAGACCCAAAAGCCGCCGAGCCGAAGCTCGACGTACCACGTAAGCCTATACATCCAAAGACCGTCGACCCGAAAAGGGGTGTGGACTCGACCGTCGCACCGAAAAAAGGGGTCGAACCGAAACCAAAAGTCGACGAACCGAAAGCAGTCCAACCGAAGAAGGTTGCACCAAAGTAATCGACCCGAGCACAACTGCTCCGAAAAACCCAGTCGAACCAAAGAAACCAATCGATTTGACAAAGGACAAACAACCAAAAAAGGTCGAACCTCCGAAAAAACCGTTTCCGACCAAAAAGTCAGGTCGATCTGAAAACAAACCTCGACCCGAATAAGGCTGAAAAGATACCTAAGCCTATCAAACCGACAAAAACTGTCGATCCAAAAACAGAAGTCGATCCAAAAAAGACAAAACCCAAGGATTCGACCCCAAAACCAAGGGCAGTGGAATAAGAACTCTTTCAACCTGATCCTATCGGAGAGGAACAAACCAAACTATACATAGACCCTGAGACTGACAAAGTAACAGTTTACTGCAAAAAGAAGAGACCAATGGACACTGAACCTTCTTCACCAATTCCTCTAAAGAAAAAGAGAGACTCTGCCACTTCTCCACTTAGACCTTTCGAACCTGTCTATCCTACTATGCCTACCACGCCTTTGGCCCCTTACTCTCCTACACACTCTGAGTATAATGTAGATTATGCAGAAGATGATCCTGAACAGGATTATAACTATCCACAGGACCCAGACACACAAGATAATACATGGGACAACCAACTAGACCCATATGATACACATCCCATCCCTTACACCACCTACCCAGTTAAACCATCACCCACAGATGATACAGTGGCACTTAACCTACTAGTGGATAGGGCCGCTCTATACCACAATGTTGATATGCATAGTGACCCAATAGAGGAGGATTTTCTATTTGATACATTTGCCTCTTCGGATAGAACAGTTAGAACACTCCCTATGTTAAAGGGTGTACTAAAACACAGCACTGATATATTTAAGGATACGGTTAGAGCACGTGTTATCAACCCTAGGGTTGAGAAGAAATATAGGCCTGACCCTACATACATTAGAGGTCAACTACCACTTGATTCACTAGTTGTAGCTAATGCACGAAAGAGGGCTAACTGTCAAACAACTGGAGAAGCACCACCTCCCGATAAAGAATCCAAAATTCTTGAAGCCTCAGGAAAAAGAGTAGCTGCACAGGCAGCCAATTCATGGCGAATAGCGGACACACAGGCTCTACTAGCACGCTATGATAGGGCACACTACGACAGACTAGAGAGCATACTACAGCATTTACCTGACCCATTCAAAGAACAAGCTGATGCTCTTATTCAGGATGGGAAGCTCATTACAAATGATTCCATTAAATGTGCATTAGACGCAGCAGATACCGCAGCAAAATCCATTAATACTAGTGTCTTGCTAATACGGCACGCATGGCTACGCATCTCAGGCTTTAAAAGCGAGGTGCAATCTACTATTCTTAATCAGCTGGTCAATCCAGACTTCCTCTTTGGCCCAGCAGTAGATAATATTCTTGATAAAATGAAAAACTGCAAAATCAATGGGTGCACTGCAGTTCCAACAGCATAAAAGTTCCTTTCAGCGCTCATCATACAGAGGAGCTGCACGAGGCAACACGTCACAAGGTACCTCAACATATAAAGCCAATACCCAGTCCACCTTCAATAAAGGTTCCAATCGAGGTGGCTACAGAGGAAATAGCAATAAGGGTAGAGGACGTGGAGGCAATAACAACAGAGCCTCCACTTCCACAAAACAGTGACTTCAATACACTACCTCCAGACCACATAACACCGGTTGGAGGAAGAATACAACAGTTCCTACCAGTCTGGAACAACATTACCACAGACAGGTGGAGAAGTGTGGCTCAATGGTTAGAGCGGCAGACCCTGATGCAGAGGTCTAGCCCGGGACCAGGGTTCAATTCCCCGCCTCGGCGGGTCTTGGGCTCAAAAATTCCAAGGACCTGATAATTCTCGCCTTGGTGCCTCTTCCAATCATGGAGTCCCACTCTGCAACTCTGGGCAATAGCTTGCTTAATCTCCACAACGGCCCCCACGACGCTTAGGATGCCTGGCCCCCACCTTGGGGGTGCCCAGGAGTGGACGCCTCACAGGGAAAGCCAGGATGGGTTCCACAGCGGTATTCGTACAAGCGCCTTGAGACCCTTGTGGGTGAGTAGTGCGCTATACAAGTATCAATTTACATTTACATTTACAGGTGGGTAAGACAAATTATCCAGTATGGCTACTGTCTGGAACTGATTTCTACTCCACCCAACATACCACCCAGACACTGTCCAATGTCCACAGAACACATCTCCCTGTTACGAAAAGAGGTGAAAAGCATGCTGGAAAAGGGGGCCATAGAGCCAGTCCCTTTCCAGCACCAAGGAGGACGGGTCCCTCAGACCAATACTGGACCTCAGACCCCTAAACCAGTATATACTTTTGGAGCACTTCCACATGATCACTCTACAGCAAGTCCTCCCGTTGCTAAAGCAAGGAGACTTCCTAGCGACCTTAGACCTCAAGGATGCATACTTCCACATACCTATACATCCTTCTCACAGAAAGTATCTCAGGTTCACAATGCAAAACCAGCACTATCAATTCAAAGTTCTCCCCTTTGGGGTGACCACAGCTCCGAGAGTGTTCACAAAATGTCTAGCGACGGTAGCTGCACATCTAAGGAGACAACACATTCACGTGTATCCATACCTGGACGATTGGCTGATACAAGCAAAATCGTACGAACAGTGCAGAAGCCATATGTCTCAAACACTTCAGCTACTACACAGCTTAGGCTTTTCAATAAACTACCCAAAATCCCACCTACAGCCATCCCACATACAGCAATATCTGGGAGCTACCATAAATACCTCGGTGGCAAAGGCATATCCAAACGCAGCAAGGATAGCCAGTATGCAAATGCTCATTCGCAAATTCCAACGACAACACTCCCTGTCAGCTCGGGTGTTCATGCAGCTCATAGGCATGATGGCCTCCTACATTTTCATTGTCCTTCATGCCCGACTTCAAATGCGTCCACTGCAGGAATGCCTTGCAAAAGTGGAACCAAGCTCAGGGACTTTTGAAGGACCTAGTGTTGGTAAACAGTCGTGCATACAACTCTCTGCAGTGGTGGAACCCACAAAACCTTTCCAAGGGACGACTGTTCCAAGAGCAGGTTCCACAAATAGTGATAACAGCGGACGCATCACTGTTAGGTTGGGGAGCCCACGTACTCCAATACACAGTGCAAGGACTATTGACAACCCTACAGAAAAAATTGCATATCAACCATTTAGAGTTGCTAGCAATATTTCTAGCTCTAAAGGCATTCCAGAAACACCTGTACAACAAGACTGTGTTGATCCGGAAGGACAACATGACAGCCATGTACTACATACAGAAACCGGGAGGAACGCACTCTCTACAACTGTCTCACTTAGCGCAAAGCATATGGAAGTGGGCAATTCCAAAAAATATCTTTCTCCTGGCAGAACACCTCCCACGGATCTGCTCAGCAGACACAGCCAGCAGGTACACGAATGGGAGATTCACCCTCAAGTCCTCTAACCATTCTTTTAAAAATGGGGGCACCCAGAAATAGACCTGTTTGCCACAAAAGAAAACTCAAAATGCCAGTACTTTGCCGCCAGGTTCCCACATCCATTGTCACAGGGCAATGCGATATAGATGATCTGGTCAGGCAGATTTGCGTAAGCTTTTCCCCCAGCTCCACTGATTCCACTAGTGGCGTGCAAACTACGGCAACAGTCAGTCACAATGATCCTAGTTGCTCCCACACCCAGTCTTCTGACTCAGAGCCATGGAGAAATCAAACACCCAGATCCCAATCAATTGAACCTTAGCGATCTGGCTCCTGAGGTCTTAAAGTTCTGATACCTTAACTTACCTCCAGACTGCATGAACATTAAGGAGGCAAGAAGGTCAACTACTAGGGCATGTTATGCAGCTAAATGGAAGAGATTTGTTATTTACTGTAACAATAACCAAATCAATCCATTAGATGCTTCTATACAAAACATCATATGCTACCTATTGCACCTTCAAAGGTGCAACCTAGCTTATTCTTCTATAAGACTACACTTAGCTGCTATAGCAGCATACCTCCAAAACAGACAACACCTTTCACTGTTTAGAGTACCAGCAAAAAAAGCGTTCACGGAGGGCCTTAAAAGGGTAATTCCTCCAAAAAACCCACCTTCACCAGTCTGGAATCTAAACGTTGTACTCACCAGACTTATGGGGCCTCCTTTTGAACCCCTACATTCATGTAAACTACAATTTCTCACATGGAAGGTGGCTTTCCTTAATGCTATTACCTCACTTCGAAGAGTTAGCGAGCTACAAGCACTAACTATCCAAGAACCCTTTATGCAAGTACACGCAAACAGGGTAGTACTTAGAACAAACCCTAGGTTTATGCCAAAAGTCATATCCAATTTCCATATCAACCAATCTATAGAACTGCCAGTGTTCTTCCAAAATCCACAATCAGTAGCTGAATGAGCCCTGCACACCCTAGATGTGAAAAGAGCTCTGCTATATTATGTTGACAGGATAAAGACGTTCAGAAAAACAAAACAGTTGTTTGTTGCTTTCGCACCACAACATAAAGGAAATCCCATATCAAAGTCAGGAATAGCCAGATGGATAGTGATATACATTCAAATATGTTATCAAAAAGCTAAACACACTTTAACAGTCCCCCCAAGAGCACATTCCACGCGCAAAATGGGGGCATCCATGGCTTTCCTAGGGAATATTCCTCTTGAAGATATCTGTAGAGCAGCCACATGGTCTACCATGCACACTTTCACAAAACGTTAATGTGTAGACGTACATTCCAAACTGCAAGCTGCTGTATGACAGGCTGTTCTTAAAACTCTTTTTTAACCTGCTGCAGCTGGCACAGGTGACCACCGCTAGAGGAGATACTGCTATACAGTCTATGCACAGATAGGAATTCAGCAGCCCACATGCCTCGAACGGAATATGCTACTTACCAGTATGCATCTGTTTTTGGCATGTAGGGCTGCTGACATTCATATCGCCCACCCTCCTCGCCGGTGCCTGTTACAGCTGTAGCATTCTCTTTTTGCATGGACATTTCTTACTGTACTATACTACATCTCTGCCACAATGGCGAAAAACAATCTGAATATGGAGAGGATGCCCATGCGCACTGTAGTCCAGAGGAGGAGCCACCTATCTCGTGATACTTCGAAGACTCTTCCAGGACAACAAGGTGCAATCATCCGGACCCAACACTAGGCGGCGATCTATGCACAGATATGAATGTCAGCAGCCCTACATGCCAAGAACAGATGCATACTGGTAAGTAGCATATTCCTAACATGGCGGCGCAGGTAGGAATTGACTGAGCGGGGTGCCGGGTCGGGTACGGGCGCCCTGTCACACTCGCCGGACATTAAAGGTGGGCTACGCGACAACGCCGGCAATCGGCAGCCCAGGCGCTAGGCATTCCGGGACACAGTGAATGTTTTATTATACGCCACAAGCTTTTATGTGGGCTATCCTTATGTTGGCATGCTGGGACCTCTGCAAGATGGACTCCGAGGATCCCTGCTGTTAAATTCAGACAGGCAGGGGCTGCGCATGGATGGCAGGTGTGAGCAGGCGAAGGCTAATGGATACATTGCAATGTAAGCTGCGTTGATGGTCAATTATCGTATTGCATATTGTCCGCGCTGTGTGGCCGCCTGAGGTGCAGATTGGACTGTGAGCTTGGTGTCTAAGGGCTGGAAAGTTCGAGAGAGCGGCCATTTTGGTGCTGGCACAGCTGGATACGGGGACAAGCATTACTCCTGACAAGTGCTGCTGCACCGGAAGGTACACTGGGAAGAGTGCAAGTTGTAATGCTGACAGTGGATTTTACAAATCCAACCGCTCTGGCATGGTGCACTCTTGATGCGGTGTACTTAACCACCATTATCAGCCGGTGGAGGTGCTGTCCTAGTGTTGACTATTTCTTACACTGATATACGCTGCTGGTGCCTGTCTTGCCCTGTGCCCTCCCATTGCGCCTATCCCCGAGTGTGGCATCTGGTACAAAACTAGTGACTTGCCCTACAGGACGGCTGCGCTGCATCAGCGTTTTGTCCTTCTGAAGTTGGCTGAAAGGTGCTCCTCGCTGCTTTGTGGTGTCTACAGATCGCTGCTTGGGCTATCTCCTTTTAAGCGCAGAGATGGGGAAACCGGATAGACAGCAACCAAAACTCTCCTTTGAGTCGCGACGGATGCCGGGTGGGCCCACTACAAACTCTGACACGGAAACAGATGCGGACAATGTCACAGAGAGCAATATGGAAACCATCTTGAAGGCGATACAGTCAAATTTACAGGAAATCAACGAAAAACTCGACCATCTCACCTGCCGCGTCGACACCATTGCGGAAATTAGATAAACAAGGAGAACGTTTGGATGCGGCGGAAACGCGCATATCCGCAGTGGAGGATGTGGCGCACACTACAGCTGCCAAATGTGATGGAAAGGAAAAGGTACTGGAAGTGATCAAAGCCAAGGCAGAAGACTTGGAGCAGAGGCACATGATTGCAGCGGCTCTCACAGCTTGATCCCAGATTAGGCTGAAGTGGGCAGGGGGAGACGTGCCTTTCCTGGAATCCTGCTCTACTTCAGTATTTTGCAACTTGTCTCACTGAATTAGAAGCAGCCTTCACTGGGAATTACGTAATCCACTTACGATCCAAGGATCAACCAGCGTTGTGCGGGCCTCCCACTTAAATAGGCTGTGGAGTAGTGACTTTTACTAAAAGGTTTACATTTCTGAACAAAAAAGGTCCACATAGTAAAATAATCAGTTCTAGAACAATATATTAGCATATGTGCTTCGTCCAACGGCTTGCTGTGGTCCAAAACACTGAAAAAAGAGCAGCACAACAGACTAGGGTAAACTGACAAAGCGAAAAGTTATGCATAGGAATTCAAACTGCCTGTAAGGTACCGCTAAAGTAAAATCACTACTTTTAAATGAAACATTCCTGCAAGTAGCTAAGACCACCCTAATTCAGGCAATCAAATGCAAGAATATACTAGAAATAAGGGAGAGAAGGCATAATTATAATAGAACGCTTGTAGAAACAAAAACAGCTTGGGATGATTATATTTGGACTGACTTAATTATTGCAGCAAAGTCCAAAGACCAGGCCGCCTTCTGGAGTCTAATAGCGAGGGGAAATAAGACAGGAAGGACTGTTAACCCCTTCGCTGCGGGCGTTATTTTCCCGCTATGCTGGGGGGACGCACACGGCGCCCGCATGCTCATGACGAGCTCAGCTCGTCATGAGGCACGGCGCCCGCATGCTCATGACGAGCTCAGCTCGTCATGACCACACCCGGTCCCGTGGAACGCTCAGCACAGCAGGGGAATTATCCCCGCATGCGAGGGTTCCACGGCTCATGACGAGCTGAGCTAGTTATGAGCGCCGGAGCGCCGTGGCTCATGACGAGCTCAGCTCGTCATGAGCATGGAAGGAGTTAAAGACCTTTTTCTAGATGAAAATACTTGGGTGGAACACTTTTCTCGTCTGTATTCTGATAACATTGGGGAATCTCCTGCAACAGAAAAAGAATTGGAAATTGCTGCAAAGGCCGTTGACATGCACTTTAGCTTAGAAGAGACTATAAAAGCAAAACAGGCCATTAAATCAGGGAAAGCTACTGGGCCTGATAAAATTCCAGGTGATCTATTGAAGCATGACATGGAATTCTGGGGTCCGTATGTACATTTTTTTATGTAATTCAATAGTTGCAGGTACGCCAATTCCTGATACATAGAAAGGGGCAGAGATTGTGACAATTTTTAAAAAGGGTAATCGTTATGATCCAGCAAATTATCGCCCAATTAGTTTAATTAATATACAGCAGGTTTTCGCTAGGCACATTTTAAATAGACTATTAGAATGGATGGATGAGGCAGATATATTATCAAAGTATCAAGCTGGGTTTAGAATCAAAACAAGTACCATTGACCAAGTGTTCAGATACACAAGTATTTGTTGGAAATATATAATTTTAAGGAAGGGCAGTTTATATATTGCCTTTGTAGATTTAAGGGTAGCCTTCGATCTGGTTCCCCGGGTCCTATTGTGGGACTCGTTAAAATGTATTGGGGCCACAGAAGAACTACTCGTGCAATTGAATAGGCTCCATGTAGGAAACTACGCAAAAGTAAGATGTGGGCCGAGGGGGGAATTATCTAAGGCAATACCAGTGAGAAGGGGTGTAAGACGGGTGCGTGTTGGCACCCACACTCTTCTCACTATATGTAAATGATATCCCCAAATACCTAGAAAGTTGCAAACATGATTCTCCACAACTTGGGGGCGGAATTATTCTAGCATTATTATTTGCTGATGATACAATTTTAATTTCGTAAACTCCCAAGGGATTGCAATGCCTAGTGGACTCTTTTAATACTTATTGCACTACGAAGGGCCTTGAAATGAATTTGTGTAAAACCAAATAAATGTCAATAAACCCACACAAATCATTCAAGAAGAATTTAGTTTTAAACTACCAAAAATTGGAATATGTGGAAAGTTTTAACTATTTAGGAATTTCCCTAGATAGCAAACTGTCTTGGAAGAGGCAATTGGAAAAGAACAGGATAATGTTGCTCCAAAATTCACTGCCAATATTGAAAAAACCCTGGGGCCAGTTTTTCTAAGGCTGTTTCTCCTGCTTTGGAAGTTTTTAAGTTTAAATCTCAATCAGCCACGCTCTACGGGGCAGAGATTTGGGGGCAATACTGTAAAAAGAATTTTGAACGGGAAGAAAATAATTTCTTCCGGAAATTACTAAAGCTCCCAACCAGAACGCCCTTAATCCCAGTTCTGATGGACCTTAATATTAAACGTACTGATCATTATGCTGTGCTAAGACCATTACTATTTTGGATCAGGATCTGGTCGACTCCTGAGCTGTCTCACTACAGAGAAGGCCTGGAGGAGATCTTAAAGATAGGTCGAAGTAAGGACATTCCCTGGCGAAACATGTTATATCATGGACAAAGAAGCTAGGTCTAACTCATTATTGGGAGGATCATCACAATTGACGACATCTTGTAAGCAACTTTTAAAGACTATTTTTTCGACCTACATGAATAACAACATGTTACATAGTTCATCTGCTGGGTCCTTAACTCTGAAATTTATAGCTTTTAAAGATGTTGCTCAATTCGAACCTTTTTTGGACGAGGTAGGTCCCCCGCTAACAAAATCCCTATTTCTGCAGTTCAGATATGGGGTTTTACAAATAAATGCAAATACATCTAGATGGGGCAGAATCAAGGCGGACAGCAGACATGATTTGTGTTCATTATGTACAAAAGAGGCTAAAGAAAATGATGCGCATATACTCTTTTTCTGTCCTGCATATAAATTAGCCAGGGAACAATGGATTAGGTCTCTTTGTAGGAACTTGGGTGTTAGAAGTTGTAATGAGGCCGAACGCATATTGAAGACTGATACTTCACAACTAGTCGTCTTCTGTGTAAGTAGGTTTCTTTTTAATGTATACCTGAAAAGGAAGAAAGTTGGTCTAAAGCTCTAGAGTTAAAAGTTCAGATTCTGATATCAAATGTTAAGTAGACAAGTTATTGCACTTGCACTTTCCGAATTGGTTAAGTTTATTACGAATTATGTCTCATCTCCTTCTGAGATTATTTTTAAATTTTTGTTTACACAAATCTTATATGATTTAGAATGCCTAGTTTCTAAACGTTTTTTAAAATGTATTTATGATAATAGATAGGTTTTATGGCGTATTTTGGAACAGATCATATAAATTGTATATCAATTGTTGCCCTTTTTCCTTCTGTACCCCAGCTTTTGGATTAATTGGTATTGCGAAATTGTTTTTAAAGTATCTTTTATGGTTATAATTGACCGAAATAAAGATTAATGAATGAATGACACAGAATGTGAAGTGGACAATATGAGCTTTAAATTGCCTTCATTTGTAATTGTATGGTAGTGCAAACCAAGCAGTATTGAATGGAAAAGTAAATACATAGATTTTATTAAGAAAATTGTAAAAGGTACTTATTGCATTTGATTACTGCAGATGGAGGAAGAGGCTTCTAATAAAACAGAGTCCGAGTTATGTGCTGTAAGCATTAATCTTCCTGCAGAGCTTAAGTGTGAGACCAGGAAGCAGTAGGACCTTCCGAGTGGGGGGAGGAGGCGGAAGAGCCTCTGAGGGCTGATGCTGCAAAAAGCATGGACATGGGGTGGAAGAATAGTCATGGAAGTTTGGCTGTTGCTGCTTTAGGGACTGGGACAGAAGCCAGGGAATCTGTGTCTCAAAGCGCTGGTGTGCAGAGCAAAGAAAAAAAGTAGACTGTAGGTTTGTGAAAAGCGCAGCACTGTTAAAGAAATAACTTATGCAGAAGTAAACAAAAGCGGGAGGTGAGATTTTGGCTCAGTAAAACAATACAAACCACACCTGCACGCCTGAATGTCTAGAAAGTCTGCTTGGCAACAAATTGCTGATAGCACTGGGGCACTAGGAAAGGGATTTTGGGGGGGGTCTGTCTTGCAATGGCATCCTTGAATTTTAAACATGCCATTGGGATGCAGCATTCACAATGTCCACTTAGTTTGACCAGCGCTAGGACTAAACGCTTGTAAAATACAAAGTGTCAAAGTGAATACTTACAGGGAGCAAAAGCAGGCAACGCCGTAAACTGGTCATTTTAAGTAGGAGTTATACAATTTGAAGGAAGAACATGAGTTGTCATGCATGCATTGCATCAGGAGATTCTGAACTGGTCTATGAATACTTTTGTTTTCAGTTTCTCACAGCCGGTTTGGACTGTTCCCTACTTTGAAAGTCCCTAAATCTGAGGACTGGCTAGATTCGAAGTAAAGACCAAAAGCACAGCCGCGAAGGATGTCAGGAATGCAGCTGGCATCCGGCCTCGCTGCTGCTCCCTCCTGAGCTCCCTAGGCCAGGGGAGAGAGAAGGCGGGACATGCACCTGCTTTTGGCAATTCCATGCTGTTTTTCTTAGAAAGACGCATGCAAAGGCCAATAGCGTGTGTCCAAAAAAAAAGCCCACCTAGTTCAAAGTCCTTACTTGAAGCATCGCAGAGAAGCACATGCGCGCTGGCTCAGGCGACACCTAAAAAGGGGTGCCTTATCTAAAAATGCAGAAAACACTGGTGCCTTTCTTGTGAGCTGTAGCTTGGAAGCAAAGGATGCTGGTCAGGGATGGTGTGTGTTTTATAGTTTGATTTTCAGGCATGTCCACTTGCCAAAGCACATCAGTTGTGGTTTTTTTGGGCGCTTTTCGCTATGGTCAACCACTGATGGGTAACTGCTGTTTGTTGACCACCTCTGGGAGACTGCAGGTATGACTGTATAGTCTTAATACACTCTGTGGGTGGACTGCGGCTCTTGCTCCATCTGTGGACACACTGTCAGGAGTATAGACTGCCGTGGTCCCGTCGGGTACACCACTGCGGCCGCGAGCTGCATTTCAGATAGCACAACTCGTAATAAGTCAGGAGGTAGATCATTAGTGCAGACTATACACAGCACAGAAACAGTTCTCGGGCTGTTAGATCACCAAACTCATAATCAGCCTCTTATTCTTTGAATCTTAAATTATTTTGACAAATGTCACTAATTTAACATGCTTGCAAATGCACCCAGACTACTGTCACTGCAGAGATCACCAGGACTTATGTAGTTACACCTATACTACATCTCTTCTGTGTGATGGAAGTTTTCACTGTTGTCTGTGACTGAGCAGTTGTGATTGTAGGGGAAGCTTGCATTTCAGCTTTTTTTGTATAGATGCGTGAGAGGGAAGCTTTCACTGTTGCCATCTTTGATGAGCTCTCAGTGCCTCTGCGTATGTTTTCTGTGTGATGTTTCTCGTGCCCAAACTACATCTTTTCTCACTGTAGTTTCCTCTCTTTTCCTTACTGTGTATGCAAAGTAAGCTTGTGCTGCTGTTGTAGGACATGGTTTAGAAACCGGAGAGCAGAGCTACGTGTCCTGCTTCTTTGGAAACCCTCTCTGCTCTCCGGTTTCAGGCAGATGTATGCAGTCCTGATTGAGAAAATAACCAGCTCAGCGCTTCCCTTGAAATAACAGGACATGCAGCTCTTCGCATTCAGGCCCATTAATTAAGCCCTGAACAAGCAAATACCGGCTATGTAGGTTCAGCAATGACCAGTTGCTACATGCGGTACAAAAGGGGAGTGTTGATGGACGGAGCATCTGAACCAATCAAACACTCACACCCAGTCAACAGATCTGGGTTTAATCCATCACCGTTCTTTAGCCCACTCTGCCACCCCAGTTCAGACATGGCCATATGCAAATCAGTCTGACCCTGTGCCTCATGGGTACAGTCCAGCCGGAACTCCCAAGCCATGCCTTCCCTGGACCGGATTCAAGCTTCCTAGGACCGGTTTCTGGCATTACAGCCGTCTTCAGCCAGGTTTGCTTGAATCCAGTGGCAAAGGGAGCAAGGGACTCACGCCTGAGCATACCCTGCCAACTTATGGCGAACAAAGCGGTACAAAGGGGGGGGGGGTGATGGACGGAGCATCTGAACCAAGCAAACACTCACACCCAGTCAACAGATCTGGGTTAAATCCATCACCTTTCTTTATCCCACTCTGTCACCCCAGTTCAGACATGGCCATATGCAAATCAGTCTGACCCTGTGCCTCATGGGAACAGTCCAGCCCGAGCTGCCAAGCCATGCCTTCCCTGGACCGGATTCAAGTTTCCAAGGACCGGTTTCTGGCATTACAGCCGTCTTCAGCCAGGCTTGCTTGAATCCAGTGGCAAAGTGAGCAAGGGACTCAAGTCTGAGCATACCCTGCCAACTTATGGCGAACAAAGCGGTACAAAAGGGGGTGGTGATGGACGGAGCATCTGAACCAATCAAACACTCACACCCAATCAACAGATCTGGGTTTAATCCATCACCGTTCTTTAGCCCACTCTGCCACCCCAGTTCAGACATGTCCATATGCAAATCAGTCTGACCCTGTGCCTCATGGGAACAGTCCAGCCCGAACTGCCAAGCCATGCCTTCCCTGGACCGGATTCAAGCTTCCTAGGACCGGTTTCTGGCTATATGCAGCAGTCGGAATTTGCCAGACTATGGCCCCAGCTTGCACATTCAAAGTGGCACCTACATATGGTTTCTTTCAAGGCGGGCGACTAAATTGGACACAGCCCCTCTCACCTCTAATTCTTCATGTCCACTGTAACTGATTTACTGCATTCTTGTGACTTTACCAGGCTCTATCCGGCTCTAAATTCAGCTTGCTCACTATTGTCCTGAAGATGATCTCGAATAACTGAGATCGAAAAGTCATCGACCACCCACAACAAGAACTCCTTACACTCTGTATAAGATACTTGAGGAGTTATCCTATATGTTGTCAATGGGATGTTTATGTTTTAAAGTCACCCTCACTTTTTCAGGTCATGCTTATTTTCACTTACCTATGTGAGCACCTGATTTTTGAAAATTCTTCTAAATATAAATAACATACGTTATTTTGACTTATATGTCCATGTGCATATTTCTTATCGCTCCCTGAGATATTAATTATCAATTACGATTTTGATACCTTGTCCCCTTAGCGGAGACCACCCACCTTGGACTTTTTTTTGTTGCCATTTTCAAACCACTGTTTTCAAAAACAATAATCCACCCCAAGTTCACATATCGGGGTCCCATTGTTCCTCTGCTGCTGTAGGAAAGGCTTGCTTTGCACTACTGTTTGTGCTCTACCTGTTATGTGGGTCCTGAATAGGTATGCACTGCTGCTGCCTGTACTGCACCTGTTTTGTATGCGAGTGAAGCATTTTTTGGAGCTGCTGCCTGTACCCTACCTGTTTTGTAAGCGAGTGAAGTTTGTTTGTAGCTGCCGCCTGTGCTGTACTCTGTGTCCATAAAGAAAGCCTTCACTTCCCATGCTTTACTTGTTCCTTTTTAAGAACCCAACCCCTCATTTTATATATTTAAAACTTACATTCCCAGTAAAAGAACTTGGATTTTCTTCACCATCACTTTGACAGAGATGCTCATGCTGAGTCTTGTGTGTTGCAGGTTGAACTCATACAATCTTGCAGAATCTCGAGCCACCCTGACTGCCCAGCACAACTCAACTCAGCAGCAGATCTCCGTGGGCACTAATCTGGTTGAGCCGTGGTGTGCCCAGGTGGGATCAGTGTACATGGCACTGGGTGAAGTTGATCTTGCTGAAGGTACCTCACAGTTTGCCCATCTCTGAGAATAACTTGCCCGGGAGTCACACCCCTGGATTTTTTAAACATGTATATGAACTTGTTGGGAGTGGCCAACCTGCATCCTGGAACAGCTGTTCTCAATTATTCAAATTGACCTTGGCACATAGCAGTGCTACTGTTTTGGGTTGGGGAAGGCTGCAGGTCTAGGCAATAACTGTAACTATTTGGTTCAGTACCTTTGACTTCACCATCATAGTACAACTTCATAAGTACCAGAGTTCTGTGCCAGGTTATAATGCACGGGGGAAAGTGTATAAGATACATAGGATACCCTAAAATTCTCTTGTTGGCATAATTAAAAACTGAGGCAGATTTTGGTCAGACGATTTCCACAGCGATAGACACACACCAGCAGAAACGAAACTCAGAAGGCCTCACTGGCTCCAGGGAGGGTCTCCAGCTTGACTTGAGATACAATGATGGATCAGTGGCACGACAGTAGTCATTTGTCTCCGCCGGATCTTCTTTACTAGTCAGATGCTTACTTGTGATCAGAGGTGGGGTATATATCTTTGGGCAGACAGCATCTGTGGTGCATTAGTCTTAGAGATCTCCACCACTAAATCTGTGACCTCAACCTCTTCAACACCCTCCAGTAGCCAGCAGCATCAAACCAACTAAATATGGCGGGGCAGGTTAAACTATCAAAAAATGATTTTAAAAAACTATAAAGCATTCTGTTGCCCTAATACTCTAAAACTGCTGTAAAAGACCTAATTTCCTAGCAGGGCAGAGAAGAGTGAATAGATGACTATACTTCTATAGCATTCTATACCAAAGAAAGCTCTCTGCGCAGTCATGAGATTTCACTGCTGTGTAAGTTGAAAATGAGACAGGGTAATGGTCTGGATAGACAAAGGTAGGATAGTCCATGCTTTTGCATCGTGTGATGAATAGTCGGTCTCCTTCACTGTTCAGGCTGACAGACAGTAACTCGTGTGAGCATGATCTATGACCCTCTAAGTCCAAGCACAAAAGGTGGAAACCAATTTTACTGACCACCAGAAGCCAATGAAGAGCATCTCTAGAGGCTAACGTAGATTTTTATTTGCAGTCCACACTTATTCAGGCAGCTGTATTTCATGGCCTTTAAAGTCCATTACAGAGTGAAGAGCCTAGACCAGAGTGTATACCATGTAATTGATCCAAGTGAAGTTAACTGGTATTTCACCATAGTCCTGTGTGCTTTGGGTTAGAAGATTAAACAGGATCTTGATTTGTTAGCATCTCAAAGACAGGTGCTGAGTGCAGCACTAATCTAGGGTGTCAGGGTTGTCTGGACACCCATTACTAAAACCTAGGTGTTTCACTGTTTTTGAAAGAGGAAGATTTGGCTGTATTACAGAGCTGGGTGGATGTTTCAGAAAGAACAGGGTCTTATTTGTGGAGCTCTTGATAACCAGCTACTGTCTCTGTGTTTTCCCTGGTTGTGTCAGCACCAGTGAAGAGAACACCTTCACTTTTTTCCACTGACTATAGCTTGAAAGAAAATTAGTATTTATGTAACTAGATCAGAACTCTTCTGGAAACATGAAAAGGTAGAAATGGAAATAAGACTGAATGTTGGCACAAAACAACAGCAGCAAATAGAATCTCTCAAAACTTACTCCTACCTTTAATTCCTCTTCCATCCCATTCAAACCATACTACCATAATGTTTAACCATGACAAAGGTAAGACTAACCAAGGAAAACTTCATAAACTCAGGATTGAAAGCATTAGAAATAGGCAACCGAGGATTGGTGTGAATCGAGGTTTGGAGGGAATTTGTGACGTTGGCCGTCAAACCAGGATCTGAAACAAACACAGTCTAGGGTTTACCGAAAGATGGGAAAATTACATGTAAACTAATTTGTGACAAAGAACTAGGGGCCTGTAGGGAATAATCTGGGAATGCTTTTTGGTGCGGTGGAAGGAACGCAATGCAACTCTTTAGGAGTTGCTTGAAGAAGTTGTCAAACTTTATTTTACCCAAATGTGGTATACATATTCCCTCTACCCTCTCCTCCCAGTCAGGGTCCTTCCCCACCACATTCTGGACTTTACCAAGTTTCAGCTCCCTGTTGCAGGGAATTTGGGGATACCCTAGCCAAGGAGGCAGCACTAGCCAGAGTAAAGTGGAGTAACTAGGAAGGTGGTTTGCAAAAGAAATCCTCAGACTCTAGTTTTACATTCCTACACCATATTTTCGCCAACCTACCCCATCATTTAGCATTCAACCAGTATGTGTTGCTGAGCTTCTTCTAACCATGAAGCCACTGGCCTCTACTCAGGAGTGTCGGCCTGGCTTTACTCCAGAATTATCCTTTTCGGCGGGGTGTGCTGACCTTCGATACTAAGTATGCTGCTCTCAAATTCTGTATAGCTATATATATATATATATATATATATATATATATATATATATCTCCATATTGTGAAGTGCTGTATTGCCGTGTTGCTAAGTCCATACTTTATAAATAATGTTAATAAATAAACAACATTCTATGAGATATATGCTGAGAATACAGCTTTGTTCAGTTCCAGATCCGCACCACATGTATCGGGTGAAAATCCCCTCAAAGATTGAAGAAGCGTAGGCGGAGGTCAGGTGAAGCCTGCTCTGACCATGATGAGCTCATCTGTGATTATCAATTACATAAAACCACATATGATCTTTCTCGGGTCTTTACAGTGCTATGTAAGGTTTGTCAAAGCTTACGCAGCTGTGGCAACCTTCAGTCACACTTTAAAGAAGATGCCAAAACCCGTAAACTAAGCCTGGGTTAAACTTTCGTGGATTTCGCAAAACACAAAATTTGGGAAATTTCTTGGAGTTTTGCATTATGCTATTTTTGTGTAATTTTTTTTAACTAAGAGCACATAAAAAATGTCTTATGAGATACCAGTGGGAAACAGGTTTGCACAGAAAATGTTCAACCTGTATCTTGCACGCTCATTTATAAAGTCGACATACTGAAAAAACAAATGTTTCTCTGAGCAATCATCCGCGTTTTATAGAAGTTGAAATCATACATTTCTGTCACTCCCTTCACCAGCTAAAAACATCAAAATCTCCTGACTTGATTAATTAGGTTGAAAGGAGGAAATGCAACTTTACTCAGTTGGTCCCTCTCATTGCAAGTGCAGGTTTGGCATTGTGTTTTTTTATGTATGATCTGAGCAGATGTATCTTCCTTGAGTTTAGGAATGATTCCAAAACGAGGGGTAGAGAAGGTTCCGTATGCACATTTTGTCACATATGAGGGGCATGAGGAATTAGTGTGGTATAGCCCAGGAATGTGTAAACACGTTACATCTGATTGTTATTCAGAAAATGCTAATATTTAGTCAATAGAATTGTGTTTAAGGGCCTGCTTTAGATCTTCGTGGATGGGTTACTCCATCACAATGATGATGGATGTCACGTCTGCCAAAATATAAATCCTGTAGGACATAATGGGATTCATATTTCGGCGGATGGAATATCCGTCACCGTTTTGACTGAGTAATCCGTCCACCGAGATGTAAATTAGGCCCTAAGTTTGTTCTTTGAATATGTTTTTTGCTTTGTTGTGGGAAATAGGTTTGCTAATTTGTTTATGTTTGTGATTATCTGTAAGACAATGTGCACCAGTCAGAAGACTGACATACATTAATTTCACATTTTTATTCAGTGTATCTCATTATGAACATAAATATCCTTAGTCTGTCTGGGGCAGCATATGTGGAAGAGCTGTTCCAAGAGATGGAACTTTTTTAATCCACTTGCAGTTTTTTAATCTATTCCTTTGAAAAGCCGTACGTCAATGCATATGACGAGTTCGAGGCAAGAAGCCATTAGACCTATCGTTGACAGATTTGTAATTTATGAGGTTTTACTGTTTGGAAGTGCAGGGGACGCTAAATAGATTACCTTCCTCCTGATACATTGGTGGTTAGCAAGAAGCATTTTCAGAAAGGTGGGGTCTAGATTATGCCAACAGCCTGTATGCCGGTGCCCCCCTCTACCTCACTGATAGGCTGCAAATTGTTCAGAATGCGGCGGCTAGACTCATTGGAAATATCCCTGCCCGTAACTCGGTCTCAGCCTACCGGAATGAACTCCACTGGCTCCCCATCTCCCGTCGCATTCAATTCAAAATTCTGATTCTTGCCTTTCGTGCTATTCACGGAACTGGCCCGGCTTACCTGAGTAAAAGACTCAAATTATCTACCTCCGTCAGATCCTGGAGATCTAACAGCCTTCGTCTTTTGGTGGTACCCAGATTTCGTCACGCCAGGAGTGGTGGCAGAACGTTCGGAGTGGCCGCGGCCAAGTATTGGAACAGTCTCCCTCTGGACCTCAGGTTTATAGAGTCAGAGCAAGTTTTCGGTCGTAAACTCAAGACCTGGCTGTTCTCCAATCTCTGATCATTTATCCTTTGAGGTCCCCTGTAGTTCCAGATTGGATGGACTTGCACCTGGTACTTCCTCCTCGTGAATAACATGTATTTACAGCGCCGGGACACCCCCTTTGGGGGTAGCTGCGCGCTTTATAAGCTTCTTAAATAAATAAAGTTGTCTATAAATTCTTTGACAGCTTGATGGTCTGTTTGTGATGTACTATAGTATCTGAGGGCACCCGTCTCTCCTTGTCTCCTGTTTGCCAGGGTGCAATGCTGAAGCTGCAGTCCCGTTGCTAACCAACTCTCTTTCTTGTCTTGGACAGGGATAGGGGTGCCAATACAGCAGCACGCCTAGAGTGTTGATCACTTTTTTGGTGTGCTGCCGCAATATTAAAAAGGCACTTATTACATTTCCCTGCACTACGTGGCAGGCACCTTGCGGTGCCTGCCTCATTGTGCAGGGGAATTTAGGGGGGCACCTGTGCTCAGTTTTCCAGCTAGCTATGCTTTGACATGCTGGTACCTGCAATGAGCATTTATTCAACAATATAAACTGCATATTAAGTGTAGGGAAGATAACAATTTAACTTTGTACGTGCATAGCTTCAAGTAAAAAGAAATGCGCTGTGACGCGGTTTTGCTTTTTTTTCCTTAAACCATTGTAGCACAGCGGCTCGCACCGCTGTGCAACATTTAAAAAAACTTGACAAACCAATAGATCTTGAATAGGCTAAACCTGTTGGCTTCGCCAATGCTTGTTTTAATCTTGTTTGCAGTGGGGTGCTTGTGTAGCAAGCCACAGTTTTGAACAATTCTTTTGTTTTCTGTTTATAGGGGGGCTGCCTGTGCTGCAAGCCCGGGTGCTTACATGTGTGGATGGTATTGACCTGCCCCTACTGGAGCGTGCAGTTCTGGAGCAGCGGAAATATCTGGACATCAGAGGAGGACATGGGAAGAGCAAAGAAAACCCATAACCCTGACCTGACAAGGAAAGTCAAAGCGCTGTTGATCTCCATGATATTGTTTGATTTTTGACTTTTTCGTTCAGTGCAGATTTGAGTCTGCACTTTGGCTTCACTGACTTTCAAGTGTAGACATTGAACGGCTCCAACCAGCAGTGCGTGGTTTGTGGGCAGCTGGTCACCTGTGCATTCTGACTGTGTTATTAGTTTGAGCAAATGGTCATTTCTGCTCAATGAGCCAAAAGAATTCCAATGCGATCTAGTGAAAGTGTAATAGACCTTTAGTTGTGCACTGGAGGAAGTGATTAAATTACATTGAGGGGAGGTTAATAATGTAAAGGTCGAAGACAATTACACTGGCCTCAAAGGAAGCAAGAGTGCTCTTGAAGAAAGGCAGTTGGACAGCCCACTATGTTTTCTAGAGAAGGAGATGGACTGGCGTACTAAACTCCATAGGGTGGAAGACGACTTCCCCACAAAGCAATGGATGTTGAAATGGGTCCTTACCCGGGGAGAATGGCAATATATATTGCAATATATACTTAAATAAACAATGAATATTGGTGAATGAGCTAAGCGACTAAGGTTGCAACAAACTATTTTGCTAAACAATGGCCAACCGAATGGACTACCATAGTGAGAAGTGAAGGAAGGCTGAACTACTGCACAACGGGTGGGAGGTGTGATGCATTTCTCACAAGTTTTAAGGGATGTATGGACTGCCTGTCTTACTGAGCAAGGGGAGGCGTACATGTCACAAAATACTGAAGGGGCATGGAGGTGTAGCTCTGAGAAATTAACAATATGCCTTAATACCCGAGAGGTCAATGGACCAACTTGTGGAGCATCCGTTTGGTTGACCATCACACTGTACTCTGAAGATGAGAGCATTACAAATCTATGGAATCTAGGAAAGGAGCAATGCCGGCAGCGAACACACGACTCTTCTATTTTAATATGCCAGCTGAACAGTTATTCGTATTCCAAAGAGATACATGACATGTGTAAGTTACTTCTATTCTTTTTAGAAGGATGGAGGAGGGAAGCCCTGAATCCTTCTCCCATGATAAATGTTTTGGCATTCGCTGCAGTTTTATCTGCATGTAGTAAATTGTGAATACATGCAGAGTGCTGATATTTACACAACCAATAGGTTTTTAGATTTATTTCATATCAGTCATGAATGGCAAATTGCATTTCCAGTCAAGTCAAAAATAACTTTATTTCGGCTCAAAGAACCATAAAAATATTTACAGGTTAAAAAGTTAAAATACAATGCATACAAAATTCTGAATTAAATATTAAACTATCACAGAATGACAATTAAGATAACTGACTGTGACCCTAGTAGTCTCTATACATATTATGATTATAGTGCTTTCTGATCTCAAAGTAACCGCCTATATAATTAGCTACTGCAATACAGATTTCAGCCATAGCCAGTGATAGTAAAATGTTAAAACCATCAATATATGAACAAGGGTGAATATTCCTAAGAAATGGGAGTAGAAATCTTGTTCTTTGCGATTTATACAATGTGCAAAATAATACAAAGTGCATAGTGCTTTGAACGGAGGTATCGTCACATAGGCAAGGCATCAGCTTGTTTGACAACCCTCCTAGGCGAGTAAATGCCTGCAAAAAGTGCACGGTGCAAGTCAAATAACTTTATTTCGATTCCATGACTTGAAAAAAAAAAGTGCACGGTGCATAACCAAAACCTGTTAAGATAAAATCGGAAATGGGACTTAATAGAGTAAGATAGATAATATTATGCAGGGGCCGGAAGCAAACGGGGGTCTCCCATATCATCATGTTGGTGACTGTTAGAAATGGGATTTCTGGTTGGCTAAGGCTTGCGCCAAAGCCATGCAGAAACCACCACTCTAGTCAGGGCAAGGTAGATACACGCTGAAGATAACCCTTGCTCACCCCCTTGGTAGCTTGGCACGAGCAGTCAGGCTTATCCCAGAGGCAATGTGTAAAGCGTTTACGCAACACAAACACAGCAGCAACACACTATACACACCACAAAAGAAACTTCACACAAGGTCATATATAAAAATAGCCTTTGTATTATCCAAAACACATTAGAATAGTAATCACGCAATATACTGTGCTAACTGGCACTAGAAAGTATTTACAGGAGGTTATATACACATGACAGGGCTAATTGGGCCACTGTCAGAACCATCACAAAGCACACATAGTAAATGTAGAACACAACCTGTAATTACAGGCAAAATACTGTACTCAGCATTGTATCCTGCAACATATATCACTCTATGCAATAAGCGTCACATTAGGCGTAAAACACATTATGCGCCAACCTCATAAGCATAAACACATTATACAATCCGCATCACCAGCATAAACACAGTATACCTTAATCTCATTAGCATAGACACATTACGCATTAGGCCTCACCAGCATGAACACATTATGCAATAACCTCATAAGCATAAACATCAGAGGAATAAATCATGGTGCATAAATCACACTTGTCAGAGGCACCACATAAATCACATTAGGGCCTGGCGCCCTACTAACCTTCCACTGACCCCTTTGCCAACTGGCCTTCTCTCTGGGGCTCAAATGCCCTGTGTCCAAAATGTCAGGGCTTGGCTGCCAATGCAGCAACATCAAAGGCCGCGCAATGCGCTGGGGCAGGTCAGGAGTGTACCCCACTCCTTTCTCATCGAAGGAACCAAAAGGCCCCCAAAGAAATGATAGTGCTGCCACTACTGTGCCTCCTGGGTCTCCACTGGGACTCTTCAACAAATGTGCCCCACGTTGCAGCTGCCCGCGCTGGTGCGGTGCAGCTGGAGAATATAAACCAGCCCTCGCACCAAAGCTGTCATGAATTTGTAAATAGTTTAGTCACGAGTCACATAAGTTGGGGTATTTAGAGGGGGTAAAACGGAATAGTAAGAGTAATAGTCTTGTTCAGGTTCCTTAGGTATATGCCCACTTGGGCTGGATACGGCAATACAATGTAGATGAATATAGGTAATGCCCAGCATTTAGTAATTTAAACATCGAGCCAATTCTCTGTGCACAACAACAATCAGAGGTTGGGTACAATGTAGGAGCAATATGAGATATGGTTACTGCCCACTGGAGCTGTATTTTAACTAATGCACGAGTATATATAATTGTGTGTATATATAATTGTGTATATGATTGTATATGTTATGTACATATCTTTTATACAGGAATGGAGCTCGATAAAAAGCCTTGTATAATGGCGCTGTCAATCGGCACAGTAATACTCAAGGCTTTGTTTCAATCAGACGTGCAGTAAAATGCATGCAAAGAGTGCAGATTGGCAAAATTACTTAGCAAAATTAACCCAATCTATTTTCGTAATGTATATAAAAAACCATTAATTATGAATTGTGGAATAATGTTAGATAAATTACTATATCCGTTTTAAAATGTAAAAATGTAAGATGGTCTTTTTTCACTATCTACACGGGGCTGCGACCACGTGACAGGGAACTGGTATGTTTTTCAATGGCGTTCTGTGTGAAGCGCACTTGCCGGTGAGCAAGGAGTCAAGAGCTCCGAAACGCGTCTGACAGAAGCCTGATTAAAAGATTTTAATTGCACCCCACATGTTGTCGTCCTTCCCGGCTGGGAAACTGTGGATTTGATTGTACGGACCTGCTCCTTGAGGGTCTGATTAACGACAACGCTCACACATGAGGCGCCGAATACTTTTTTGTCAGGGAGACAAAAATATTTATATTGAGAAAGCGTGCTGTGACAGGCGAAACGCGTCTCTCTGTGCTGGGTTGGAGGAGGCTTTATTCAACTTGTGGGACACCCCCGCGCCGCACGGCCACCAGCTGCTGCGTGTGCCCCCAGTGCCTGCCTCTGCCTCAGCGCCGGCCTCGCTGCCGCCTTGAGCGATCCCCGTTGGTTTTGACCCGTTTTTGCCCAACATTTGTGCTTGTTTCTTTGTGTGCCGTCAGATCGTCAGCTCATCTGTTTTCCCCCGTTTTGACCTGAATTTTGCCCGACATTTGTGCTTGTTTCTTTGTGTATCGTCAGCTTAACTGTTTTCCCCCGTTTTTGACCTGTATTTTTGCCTGTATTTTCTGTGCCGTTTCCTCTTAGTGTGCTGACCCCCATTGTGCATTGTGCCTGTCTCCTTCCTGTTTGCCCGCCTACCTCGCCGCCCTCCGCTCTCCCTCCCCGCTCCCGCTTCCCGCCACCGCCATTAGCCCCGCCCCTTTCTCTTCTGTTCCCTCCCCGCTCCCGCCTCCCAGCTGCTCCGCCCACCCGCGCACTTCGCCTTAAATGGCGACCGTGCGAACGCGCAGCGGTCACGCGCAGCGGGCGCGCCGATTGTGCGCCGAAGGCGCGCCAAAGGTAAGCCCGTCTACGCCCGTCCGCGCCTGGCCCGCGCCCAGTGCCAGGACCCCTGGCCCCCGAAGAGCCCGACCAACCCGCCTGACGTACTCCGCCGCCACCCTCACCGCACTCAACACCGGCCGACTCCCTGAATGCCACCAAGCCACACCACGACGCACCCACGGACCTTTCAGCTGCCACGCCTGCAAATTCTCCTGCATCCGGACCAGACTCGCACCAGCACCCGCCAAGTTGAACACCAGCAGCACCCACCTCAAGTGCATCCTGCTCAACACCCGCTCCGTCCACAGACACGCCATAGAACTCTGGAACCTTCTAGACGCCACAGCCCCTGACGTTGCCTTCCTCACGGAGACCTGGATGAACGCCTCTTCAGCTCCCGACATCGCCATCGCTATCCCAGAGGGCTACAAGATCGTCCGGAGGGACCGAAACGCCAACCAGATGGGAGGAGGCATCGCCATCATCCACAGGAACACCATCCGTCTCACGACCAGCACCGACAACACCCTGACCAGCGCCGAACACCTGCATTTCCAGATCCACACCAACCCGAACACCACCCTCAGAGGCACCCTGATCTACCGACCCCCCGGACCACGCACACAATTCAGCGAGGACATCGCCGACTTCGTCAGCCCGCATGCCCTCCCCTCCGCCGACTACATCCTCCTGGGAGACCTCAACTTCCATCTGGAGAACAACAACGACCACAACACCAGCACCCTGCTCGACAACCTCGCCAACCTGGGACTGAAGCAACTGGTGTCCACCCCCACCCACCTCGCCGGACACACACTCGACGCAGTCTTCTCCTCCAGCACAGACATCGACTTCAGCCACGCCACAGAGCTTCAATGGACGGACCACAGCTGCGTCCACTTCACCTTCAAGAGAACGACGACCCACCACCACCAACAACAGGCCGCCCGCAGAAGCTGGAACAAGATCACAGCAGACCAGCTCGCCACCTCCCTGAGCCAGCACCCTCCTGCCAGCTCAGCGGACCCCAGCCAGGCCGCCGACAACCTCACAAAGTGGATCAGCAACTGCGCGGACGTACTCGCCCCTCTGAGGACCCCGCCTAGCAGACCCGGCAGCAAGAAGGCTCCATGGTTCACCGACGAACTCAAGAGCTCCAAGAAGAACTGCCGAGCCCTCGAGAAAGTCTGGAGAAGGGAACCGACACCGGACAACAGGACCTCCTTCAAGCTGGCCACCCGGAAACACCACCAGCTGATCCGCGCCGCCAAGAAAACAGCATTCAAGGACAGGTTGGACAACAACGCACACAACTGCAAGGAACTCTTCAACATCGTGAAAGAGCTTTCCAACCCCAGCGCAGGAAACAACGACATCACCCCTTCGCAAGACCTCTGCAACTCCCTGGCTTCATACTTTCACAACAAGATCGCGGACATACATAACAGCTTCAACAACCAACCAACGCACACCATGACCGAACAACCTCCCCCCACCACCACCCTCCACGCCTGGACCCCGATCAGCACCGAAGACACCATCCGCACGATGAACTCCATCCACTCCGGATCACCGACCGACCCCTGCCCTCACCACGTCTTCAACAAGGCCGACGCTGTCATCGCACCCCACCTGCGAGACATCATCAACACATCCTTCGACACCACCATCTTCCCTGAGAGCTGGAAACACGCCGAACTCAGCGCTCTACTCAAGAAACCAACAGCGGACCCCACCGACCTCAAGAACTACCGCCCCATCTCACTCCTCCCGTTTCCAGCCAAAGTCATCGAGAAGACCGTCAACAAGCAGATGGCCGCCTTCCTCGAGACGAACGGATCCCTCGACCCCTCACAGTCCGGCTTCCGAGCCAATCACAGCACCGAAACCGCCCTCATCGCCGCCACCGATGACATCCGAGCCCTGATGGACAATGGAGAAACAGCGGCCCTCATCCTCCTAGACCTCTCCGCGGCATTCGACACGGTCTGCCACCGCACCCTAGTACGGCGCCTCAGCAACATCGGAATCCAGGACAAGGCGCTGGAATGGATCATCTCCTTCCTCGACGGAAGAACACAGAGAGTCCGCCTACCACCGTACAAGTCAGAGGCCTCCGAAGTCATCTGCGGCGTCCCTCAAGGATCATCTCTGAGCCCCACCCTCTTCAACGTCTACATGAGCCCCCTCGCGGCCATCGTACGCAAACACAACCTCAGCATAATCTCCTACGCCGACGACACCCAGCTGATCCTCTCCCTGACCAACGACCCCACCGCCGCCAGAGCCAACCTGCACGAAGGGATGAAAGAGGTAGCCGAGTGGATGACGACCAGCCGCCTGAAACTGAACTCGGACAAGACGGAGGTCCTCATCCTGGGCCCCTCACCCTCCGCCTGGGACGACTCCTGGTGGCCTCCCGCCCTGGGCACCGCACCCAAACCGACAGACCATGCACGCAACCTGGGCTTCATCCTGGACTCCTCCCTCTCCATGACCAGGCAAGTCAACAACGTCTCCTCGGCGTGCTTCAACATCCTGCGCATGCTACGGAAGATCTTCTGGTGGATCCCCACCGAGACCAGGAAGATCGTCACCCAGGCCCTCGTCACCAGCCGACTGGACTACGGCAACGCCCTCTACGCCGGGACCACCGCCAAGCTCCAGAAGAGACTCCAGCGGATCCAGAACGCCTCAGCCAGACTCATCCTCGACATCCCACGAACCAGTCACATCTCCGGACATCTGAGAGACCTTCACTGGCTCCCCGTCAACAAAAGAATCACCTTCCGCCTCCTCACCCACGCACACAAAGCCCTACACGACCAAGGCCCGAGCTACCTCAACAGCCGAGTCAACTTCTACGCTCCCAAACGCCACCTCCGTTCAGCCAACCACGCCCTCGCCGCCGTCCCCCGCATCCGAAGAGCGACTACAGGAGGAAGGTCCTTCTCCTACCTGGCTGCCAAGACCTGGAACTCCCTCCCTCCCGACCTGTGCCTGACCCAAGACCACCTCTCCTTCAGGAAGAAGCTGAAGACCTGGCTGTTCGAGCAGTAGCGGCATCCCCCCCCCCCCCCCCCCCCCCCCCCCAGCGCCTTGAGACCCTACGGGTATGTAGCGCGCTTTACAAGTGTCATTGATTGATTGATTGATTGAATAAAAATATATATATATATATATATGTCAATACCAATTGCCCTGAAGCATTTGAGAGCGCACTCGACACCGCTCTGACCATCCGGCCTTCGTTAGCAACCTGCCCTCCTGCTTCACTTTGATTCGTGTGCCAACGCGTTTCGAGGTCTCCACCTCCTCCTCGGGGCTGTAAGGAAGTCATGGCTGCAGTTTGTGGAAAATGCTCGTTTTATTTGTCGTTCCTCCCATGGGCGTGTCTTTGTTGCACAAGTTCTAATGCCTCCTGGGAGATGAGGTCCATTATTGCAGCCATCACTCGTTTTTCATTATATTATTTACATCATTATTACCTTGAGTAGGTTGTGGAGCGTTCGGACAGGCTATTTTGCATGAAGAGCGCTGTGCTTGTGACCTTGGAAAAGTTCCGATTACAGCTTCAATTAACTGGCGAGAACACTTGCTGTCCAGTTACTGATGGTGCAGCTCCCCACGACCAGGCTGCCGTGTGTGAAATGTCAATACCAATTGCCCTGAAGCATTTGAGAGCGCACTCGACACCGCTCTGACCATCCGGCCTTCGTTAGCAACCTGCCCTCCTGCTTCACTTTGATTCGTGTGCCAACGCGTTTCGAGGTCTCCACCTCCTCCTCGGGGCTGTAAGGAAGTCATGGCTGCAGTTTGTGGAAAATGCTCGTTTTATTTGTCGTTCCTCCCATGGGCGTGTCTTTGTTGCACAAGTTCTAATGCCTCCAGGGAGATGAGGTCCATTATTGCAGCCATCACTCGTTTTTCATTATATTATTTACATCATTATTACCTTGAGTAGGTTGTGGAGCGTTCGGACAGGCTATTTTGCATGAAGAGCGCTGTGCTTGTGACCTTGGAAAAGTTCCGATTACAGCTTCAATTAACTGGCGAGAACACTTGCTGTCCAGTTACTGATGGTGCAGCTCCCCACGACCAGGCTGCCGTGTGTGAAATGTCAATACCAATTGCCCTGAAGCATTTGAGAGCGCACTCGACACCGCTCTGACCATCCGGCCTTCGTTAGCAACCTGCCCTCCTGCTTCACTTTGATTCGTGTGCCAACGCGTTTCGAGGTCTCCACCTCCTCCTCGGGGCTGTAAGGAAGTCATGGCTGCAGTTTGTGGAAAATGCTCGTTTTATTTGTCGTTCCTCCCATGGCCGTGTCTTTGTTGCACAAGTTCTAATGCCTCCTGGGAGATGAGGTCCATTATTGCAGCCATCACTCGTTTTTCATTATATTATTTACATCATTATTACCTTGAGTAGGTTGTGGAGCGTTCGGACAGGCTATTTTGCATGAAGAGCGCTGTGCTTGTGACCTTGGAAAAGTTCCGATTACAGCTTCAATTAACTGGCGAGAACACTTGCTGTCCAGTTACTGATGGTGCAGCTCCCCACGACCAGGCTGCCGTGTGTGAAATGTCAATACCAATTGCCCTGAAGCATTTGAGAGCGCACTCGACACCGCTCTGACCATCCGGCCTTCGTTAGCAACCTGCCCTCCTGCTTCACTTTGATTCGTGTGCCAACGCGTTTCGAGGTCTCCACCTCCTCCTCGGGGCTGTAAGGAAGTCATGGCTGCAGTTTGTGGAAAATGCTCGTTTTATTTGTCGTTCCTCCCATGGGCGTGTCTTTGTTGCACAAGTTCTAATGCCTCCTGGGAGATGAGGTCCATTATTGCAGCCATCACTCGTTTTTCATTATATTATTTACATCATTATTACCTTGAGTAGGTTGTGGAGCGTTCGGACAGGCTATTTTGCATGAAGAGCGCTGTGCTTGTGACCTTGGAAAAGTTCCGATTACAGCTTCAATTAACTGGCGAGAACACTTGCTGTCCAGTTACTGATGGTGCAGCTCCCCACGACCAGGCTGCCGTGTGTGAAATGTCAATACCAATTGCCCTGAAGCATTTGAGAGCGCACTCGACACCGCTCTGACCATCCGGCCTTCGTTAGCAACCTGCCCTCCTGCTTCACTTTGATTCGTGTGCCAACGCGTTTCGAGGTCTCCACCTCCTCCTCGGGGCTGTAAGGAAGTCATGGCTGCAGTTTGTGGAAAATGCTCGTTTTATTTGTCGTTCCTCCCATGGCCGTGTCTTTGTTGCACAAGTTCTAATGCCTCCTGGGAGATGAGGTCCATTATTGCAGCCATCACTCGTTTTTCATTATATTATTTACATCATTATTACCTTGAGTAGGTTGTGGAGCGTTCGGACAGGCTATTTTGCATGAAGAGCGCTGTGCTTGTGACCTTGGAAAAGTTCCGATTACAGCTTCAATTAACTGGCGAGAACACTTGCTGTCCAGTTACTGATGGTGCAGCTCCCCACGACCAGGCTGCCGTGTGTGAAATGTCAATACCAATTGCCCTGAAGCATTTGAGAGCGCACTCGACACCGCTCTGACCATCCGGCCTTCGTTAGCAACCTGCCCTCCTGCTTCACTTTGATTCGTGTGCCAACGCGTTTCGAGGTCTCCACCTCCTCCTCGGGGCTGTAAGGAAGTCATGGCTGCAGTTTGTGGAAAATGCTCGTTTTATTTGTCGTCCCTCCCATGGGCGTGTCTTTGTTGCACAAGTTCTAATGCCTCTCAAATGCTTCAGGGCAATTGGTATTGACATTTCACACACGGCAGCCTGGTCGTGGGGAGCTGCACCATCAGTAACTGGACAGCAAGTGTTCTCGCCAGTTAATTGAGGCTGTAATCGGAACTTTTCCAAGGTCACAAGCACAGCGCTCTTCATGCAAAATAGCCTGTCCGAACGCTCCACAACCTACTCAAGGTAATAATTATGTAAATAATATAATGAAAAACGAGTGATGGCTGCAATAGTGGACCTCATCTCCCAGGAGGCATTAGAACTTGTGCAACAAAGACACGCCCATGGGAGGAACGACAAATAAAACGAGCATTTTCCACAAACTGCAGCCATGACTTCTTTACAGCCCCGAGGAGGAGGTGGAGACCTCGAAACGCGTTGGCACACGAATCAAAGTGAAGCAGGAGGGCAGGTTGCTAACGAAGGCCGGATGGTCAGAGCGGTGTCGAGTGCGCTCTCAAATGCTTCAGGGCAATTGGTATTGATATATATATATATATATATATATATATATATATATATATATATATATATATATATATATATATATATATATATATATATATATATATATATATATATATATATATATCCTTTACAAGAAGCTCCTGCTGGCAAACCAAACGCTTAAAGAAGTGGCTCGTACCCGGCGGAGCAGCCGGAAACAATATCACAGCAGAAAACGGCGTACCAACGAGCACTTAGAGGAACAAAACACGGGAGTCAGGTCAAGGTTCCAGAGCAAAGGGTTTATTCATCCATAAACCTCGTGACGCGTTTCGCGCTTAGAAAGCGCTTGTTCACACAAAGTTTGCACCATTACAGTCACGCTATATGGGCATTCTCACTTCCGTGTCATGGACAACAACAAAGGACTAGTTTATGGTCGCCATCTTTCAGTGGTGAAACAATCATTCTTGTCAAAACGTAAAACAAATAACAAGAGCATGTACGAATTATCGTATAAAGTATACAGGAACATTGGGCGACATCATGTTATCATTGCTAGTGCAACGTGCAGGAAAACAAATTACCCAAAAATGTGGAAAACTAGCTAGTTCGCTTGTTAGTGCGGTTGTCAGCATGATTTACCATTGGTGAAGGAAAACTGATCTTGGATAAGTACGGTAGGTCATCAGATACCTTACAAACATGAAAACAGGTCAAGAAATAAAACAGTATGATACAGTTAAATCCTGTCCTTTCCACAAGAGAGACATGAGGATAATAGGTCTCCTGGTAGGTATGCAAAGATACTGAGGTTGAAATACAAAATTAACTCTGCATAAAATACAAAATTATGTATATACAGGAATCAAGCGCTGGTTAGTGCGCAAATAATACATGTCATGATAATTCATTTCTATGTCACGCACGAAAATTTCAAAAGTTCAAGCTGTAAAATATCATCGTCCAGCTGTATTAAGTCCATGAGTGCTGTCCATAGCCCATATGTATAGAAGCACGGTGCAAACCCTTAGATGGAATGAGTGAAGTTCACCTCTTGATAGTGTCCAAATGTCACACGTGTTATTCAGAATTCCAAAATATCGTGAAAATCAAAAATTGAAAATAAAATACATCCATGGGTGGGAGAGAGGAGGAAAAAGGGTCATGACGGTAGGCAGGGACACCGCCACACACAAGCCTGTGGTGGGGACCCTCACCTTCATCCTGTGTAATGTGGAAAAGAGAGAAAAGGGGACATCAGTTCATTCACATTAAACTATAAATGAGTACAGAATATTAATCATACAGATGTCTACTCATTTCTTCATCCATATTATGGCCTTTAGGAGATTTGGTGCATAAATTAATAATGTACTTAGACTCCCTCTGTCTGAGATGTAATTCTCTGTTGCCACCTCTGGGGCCCAGATTGACCTGTTCCAATATGAAATAGGACAATTTAGTGGCATCAGAGAAGTGACAGGCTTCAAAGTGACGGGCCACCGGGTATTGTTTGTCATTTTTTGTGATGGCCCGAAGATGTTCCAAAATTCTTTTTTTGGCCATATGTTTCGTACTGCCCACGTAAAGAAGATCACATGGACAGACGAGAACATAGACTACATAAGTGGTCGTACATGTCAGGAATTGTTTAATTTGTACAGTTTTGCAAGAGCTGGGACACCAGTAATCCTTCTTCATTTGACTGTTGTTACAGGCCTTGCAATGGCCACATGGATAGAATCCACATAGCTCCACACCTCTTTTGGATTTAACATTACTGATCTCATCATGTACAAGGAGGTCTCTGAGTGTCTGACCTCGTCTGTATGTGATACTAGGTCTAGCTGGTAAGCTGGCACCTATTATCGGATCAGCTTTCACAATGTTCCAATTCTTTGCAATAATCTTACGAACATTGTCAGCATTGCCATTATAATTCATGATGATCCTAGTAGTGTTGTCTTGCTCTTCTGTGTCATTGGGGGAAGTTGTGATTTTGGTGAGAAGGCTATCCCGTTTAACAAGTTTAACTCTGTCTTTAGCTCTTTGTATCACCCAATTGGGATAGCCTCTCTCCCTGAAACGCTTGGACATGGTAAGTTCTTCTTTCTGGTAATCAATGTCAAGACTACAGTTGCGTTTGGCTCTTAAGAGCTCGCCATAGGGGATATTCCATTTGAGATTATCTGGATGGCTGCTCATACCATGTAACAGGCTGTTGCCTGCCGTGGTTTTCCTGTAGAGAGATGTTTGTATACAGTTGTCTCTAATCTGAACCTTAATGTCCAGATAGTCAACTTCTACATTGCTTATATTGCATGATAAGACAATGTTCTTGGTGTTCCTATTCAATTTTTCTACAAACGTGAGAGCCTCTGTTTTGGTCCCATTCCAGACGACAAAAATGTCGTCTATGTAGCGTAGCCAAATTATAGTTTTGCCAAGTTCGTCAGTCAGATTCGTGTCACTGTGTAAATCATTTTCCCATGCCCCCATGAACAAATTAGCAAAACTTGGGGCAAAACATGTCCCCATCGCAGTACCATGCAGTTGGAGAAAGATTTCATCATTAAAAAGAAAAAAATTGTTAGTTAAGCAGTGTAACATCATATCAATTATCATGTTGGTATGCAATAAATAACCAATGTTTCTTTTTTTGAGAAATCTCGCACATGCCTCAACCCCTTGTTGGTGTTCGATAGAGGTGTAGAGGGAATTTACATCCATCGTAATCAACAGATAGTTGTTGTCCCATTCGATGTTTTTGAGTTTCTGTAGGAAATCTTTGGTGTCCCTTACATATGATGGTAAGTCCACTACAAAGTCTCTTAAAAAGTGATCAACGTAACGTGAGACATTCTCTAATACACTCCCCCGTGAGGAAATTATGGGTCTCCCGGGGGGGTCAGTTGGACATTTGTGTATTTTAGGAAGAAGATAGAGAATGGGAAGTATGGGGTTATCTTTCTTGAGAAAACAGTACTCTTCCCATTCTAAAAGTCCTCTATCTTTCCACTCTCTAAGTTTGTCCCAGATGATCCCAACACTTGAATTGTATTCAGCTTTAGATGATATTTTATAAGTTTTAGTGCAGTTCAATTGCCTCTTTGCTTCTTTAATATACAGGTCTCTAGTCATGATGACAATATTGCCACCCTTGTCTGCTGGTCTAACAAGGATGGTATCATCAGAAGCTAGGTCAATTATGGCTTTCTTTTCGGTAAGGGTGAGGTTGTGTTTAAATTTCCTCATTTTACGGGACCAATTGTTACTTCTGAAATCAAGTAGCTCACTCCCAATTACATCTTGAAAAGTATCGATGTTGTCATGATTAAGTTTGGGGACAAAGGTAGACTTGTTGCGGAATTCTGTACTTTCTGTGAGGTCTTGTCTAATTTCCATAGTATCTAGCAACATAAGAGTTTCAACAGAGTCAACCGGTACATCGCTATCATTTTCCAAAGCATTCAGGGCTACCAAGGTATCAATGTCACCAATGACCAAATCATCTCTGGCTTCAATCCTAGTTTGAGTCATGGGAAGTTTGTTTTTAGTAGGTTTGAGTTTGTGCCATTTTTTGAGCTTCAACTTTCTACAAAATTTAAAAATGTCAATTTTACATTCAGCATAGTTCATAGGAGTACTGGGATAGAAGGAAAGTCCTAAACATAGGGTTCTTTTCACCTTATTGCTTAGTGTTTTAGAGGAAAGGTTGATAATGGTTTTGTTTACCTGATCTTCATCCATGATTAGTTCTTCTTGTATTGAGCCTTTTTGAATCCCAGTGGCTCTGTTCCTCTTCCTCTGTAATTTCCTCCTCCTCTGTTTGCGTTTCTTCCTCCTCTTGTGTTGGTACCCCTTGGTCTGCCTCTGCAAACATTGCTGTTCATCTCCTGTTGTTCCTTTATCCTCGTCGATGATCTCGTGGCTTGCCTGTTCTCTTTGAGCATGCGATACTCGTCTAAAAAAGTTGTGCGTCTTCTGGGTGCTGTGCCATCAACTGGTATACTACTCCCTTCTATTTCGATTGCGTCTGATTCAAAGGAAGTGGCATCACTATATTCGTCACTTTCTTCATCTTCTGTGACATTCTGTGCGGCTGTGGCTGCACCTGCTTTCTTGGCATCATCGAACAGGTGATCATATTTTCGACTGTGTGTTAAGATTCTACCTGCCTCATAATCTCCACAGTCACGGTGTAATTTATATTGCTTGCGTTTTTTTATATCTTCTTCTGTTACCTTTAGTCTAGATCGCATTTCCTCGATAAATTTCGTAATAGTTTCTTGTTCAGAAGATTTTTTCAACTCTTCTGATAGTGTAAGAATCTCTTTCTTGATGTTTTCGCGATCAGACCAAGCATATTTCACTAAGATCTTTAGCATATTCATAGAGCTGGTGGTAGAATTTTCAGACCATTCTTCCAGCATAGCGGGGTCTGGAGAATCATATGAAGGTGTAATGTAGATTCTAAGACCCCGTGGAATCATCTTTTTGTCAATATAGTCTTGTAAAGATGTGGCCTCCCACCATTTTGATATCTCTAATTTGTGGAGTTTCTCATACCTTCGTAGATGGTCCGTTAAGGTTTTGTCTGCTTTGGAAGTGGGTTTCATCATTTTGCTGTTACCCGGGGCTCTTGCAAACAGCGTCACTGCTGCCTCCCTCCTTTCTCTCTCCTCATCCATAATGCAATCTTGGATCTTTCACTCAGACCCCTCCGGAGCGACTTGCCTGGGTCCTGCGGTGTCCTCCCCCCGCCAAATGGCAGAGTTCTTCACGGTAACGGGAAGCTGGATTCCGAGTCCGTTTGTAAAGTTATCCGTAGGTCGGAAAAGCTGCTGTAACAACGCACACTGTTTCAAGGAGTCCACAAAGCCAGTTGATGGCGTCGTTATGATATTCCTCGTATCCCACGAAATCAACAGTAGTAGCGTTTTTCTCGTGCTGTGTGCAGCGTGCAGCTTACGGATCTACTGTCCCGTCCCAGCGTAGTTTGCCTCAAAATCAATATCCTTTACAAGAAGCTCCTGCTGGCAAACCAAACGCTTAAAGAAGTGGCTCGTACCCGGCGGAGCAGCCGGAAACAATATCACAGCAGAAAACGGCGTACCAACGAGCACTTAGAGGAACAAAACACGGGAGTCAGGTCAAGGTTCCAGAGCAAAGGGTTTATTCATCCATAAACCTCGTGACGCGTTTCGCGCTTAGAAAACGCTTGTTCACACAAAGTTTGCACCATTACAGTCACGCTATATGGCATTCTCACTTCCGTGTCATGGACAACAACAAAGGACTAGTTTATGGTCGCCATCTTTCAGTGGTGAAACAATCATTCTTATCAAAACGTAAAACAAATAACAAGAGCATGTACGAATTATCGTATAAAGTATACAGGAACATTGGGCGACATCATGTTATCATTGCTAGTGCAACGTGCAGGAAAACAAATTACCCAAAAATGTGGAAAACTAGCTAGTTCGCTTGTTAGTGCGGTTGTCAGCATGATTTACCATTGGTGAAGGAAAACTGATCTTGGATAAGTACGGTAGGTCATCAGATACCTTACAAACATGAAAACAGGTCAAGAAATAAAACAGTATGATACAGTTAAATCCTGTCCTTTCCACAAGAGAGACATGAGGATAATAGGTCTCCTGGTAGGTATGCAAAGATACTGAGGTTGAAATACAAAATTAACTCTGCATAAAATACAAAATTATGTATATCTCTTGATTCCTGTATATACATAATTTTGTATTTTATGCAGAGTTAATTTTGTATTTCAACCTCAGTATCTTTGCATACCTACCAGGAGACCTATTATCCTCATGTCTCTCTTGTGGAAAGGACAGGATTTAACTGTATCATACTGTTTTATTTCTTGACCTGTTTTCATGTTTGTAAGGTATCTGATGACCTACCGTACTTATCCAAGATCAGTTTTCCTTCACCAATGGTAAATCATGCTGACAACCGCACTAACAAGCGAACTAGCTAGTTTTCCACATTTTTGGGTAATTTGTTTTCCTGCACGTTGCACTAGCAATGATAACATGATGTCGCCCAATGTTCCTGTATACTTTATACGATAATTCGTACATGCTCTTGTTATTTGTTTTACGTTTTGACAAGAATGATTGTTTCACCACTGAAAGATGGCGACCATAAACTAGTCCTTTGTTGTTGTCCATGACACGGAAGTGAGAATGCCCATATAGCGTGACTGTAATGGTGCAAACTTTGTGTGAACAAGCGCTTTCTAAGCGCGAAACGCGTCACGAGGTTTATGGATGAATAAACCCTTTGCTCTGGAACCTTGACCTGACTCCCGTGTTTTGTTCCTCTAAGTGCTCGTTGGTACGCCGTTTTCTGCTGTGATATATATATATATATGTATATATATATATGTATATATATATATGTATATATATGTATATATGTATATATATATATATATATATATATATATATATATATATATATATATATATATATATATATATATATATATATATACACACACACACTCTACTGGCGGTCGCCAGTAGGTATATATAGTTAGGACCTAGTTACCATAGGAAATCCCCAACATTCTATTGGGAATCTCTTTGGCGCCGATTAAGGAATCTGCGTCTAATTTTCCTTAAAATTGCTTTGCTCTGCTCCTTCCCTGAAACTTTCGGGGGGATTCGTCAAGCGGGGGCCGAGAAAAAAGGGGGGTCCCAAAACGTGGTTTCCCCATGTTAATTTCCATAGGGACATTTAGACACGACTACAGCCCGAACGGCTGAATGGAATTACACCAAACTTGGCAAAATGGTAGGGCCTGGTATGCAGATGTGCCTTTGCTATGTTTGGTGAAAAACCCTCCAGTAGTTCTTGAGAAAATTGAATTTGAAATCTTTCAAATGGCATTTTCTATGGGACCTTTAGACACGGCTACAGCCCGAACGGCTGGACGGAATTACACCAAACTTGGCAAAATGGTAGGGACAGGTATGCAGTAGAGCCTTTTCTATATTTGGTGAAAATTCCTCCAGTAGTTGTTTAGAAAATTGAATTTGAGCAAATTATATATCTATATGCGCTCACCGTACGCGCACCTTGATGTCACTGACCATGTCATGAATGATCTAATATATCATCAGCAGTGCATTGCGGGTGCGCGAAATATAGTTAGTACAACTAACTGTATAGGAGCAATTTCAATGGTTTTGTATGAGTGAAATGTCCAGCTAACTATAACACCCCTAACACTTTTTTTGAGTGAATTTCAAAGGTTTTTTTAAAAGCTAATTCCTAACTATATAAGGCCTGAAACCTATGTTTTTTTCAGTGAATTTGCAAGGTTTTTTTAATGCTAATTCCTAACTATATAAGGCCTGAAACCTATGATTTTTAAATTAATTTGCAAGGTTTTTTATATGCTAATTCCTAACTATATAAGGCCTGAAACCTATGGTTTTTTCAGTGAATTTGCAAGTTTTTTTTAATGGTAATTCCTAACTATATAAGGCCTGAAACCTATGATTTTTTCAGTGAATTCGCAAGGTTTTTTAAATGCTAATTCTATTAGCGGATAACGTTTAAATATGTTAATATCCTTGTGGGACCACCTGAGCAGCCCTAGGGGGTCAGGTTGTTTCTACCCTGTCCCCTTTTTGCATTCTAAACGTTTGTTTTTCTGCTTCTTTTGTGCCTCGGTCTACCTAGCACAAGATGAATGCCAACACTTCCTGGTTAGAAGTGTTGACAGCCAATGAGCATGCTGCTTTCCTGCGAAAGGCATGCTGATTGGCTGCCACTTTCTGTCAACACTCCAAACCAGGAAGTGTTGGCAGCCATCTTTTGCCTCGGTAGAACCAAGGCACAAGAAAGCAGTGAAACACGCAAAGGGGGCAGGGTAGAAGCACCCTGACCCCCTAGGCCTGCTCAAGAGGTCCCACAAGGACCCCCCAGGCCCAACAAAAAATTATTTTTTATTTTTTGGTTTCCCCCGTGGTACGCTCAGGGTACGCGTATATGGCATCGCAACCAGCGCGTACTCCGAAAAATTAAAAAACATAGTTTTTTTGGCATTCGGGGTCCTCCTAAGCCCCCCTGATAAAACCTAGGGGGTCAGGGGGTCTCTACCCTGCCCCCTTTTATAGTTTTCCCCTTTTGTTTTTCACCTCTTGTGTCTCGGTTCTACCGAGACACAAGATGGCGGACTCTCCGGACCGTTTGGAATGTTCACAGACACCTGAGAGCCAATCAGCTTTTCGCTCGCGCACTTCCGTGTCGCGCCGGGTACGCTCCCCGGTACGCGTACCTGTAAGCGCTCGGAGCGCGCATATAGATATGTATGTGTTTTTGAACCTAATTTTCGTAAAAACCACTGGAGCAATTTTCACCAAATATAGAAAAGGCACTTCTGCGTACTAGTCCCTACAATTTTGCAAAGTTTGGTGTAATTCCGTTCAGCGGTTCGGGCTGTAGCCTTGTCTATTCGTCCTATGGAAATTAACATGGGGAAAACATGTTTTGGGACCCCCCTTTTTTCTCGGCCCCCGCTTGACGAATCCCCCCAAAACTTCCAGGGAAGGAGCGGAGCGGAGCTGGCCTAAATTATGGAAAATTACTTGCAAATTCCTCAACGGGCGCCAAAGTTATTCCCAATGGAATGTTGCGGATTTCCTATGGTAGGTAGGTCCCAACTATATATACCTACTGGCTATCGCCAGTAGGTAATATTTATATATATATATGTATGTATAGACGAAATGCAAAAACATATAAACAATATTCAAAAAGGAATATGAGTACCTTAATGAAATAGTCGACGGATGCTGTATCCAAACAGTAGTGATTGGTAAAAGTATGGGCTTTTGACCATGCTGCTGCTCTACAAACTTCCGGGAGCAATACTCCTGTGAATAGCGCTGTGGAGGTTGCCATCTTCCTGGTTGAATGGGCTGTCACTCTTGACACCAGCGTTTTTCCTGCCTTGTCGTGGCAAAATGCAATAGCTAAAGATATCCAATGGGTTATGCTACTTCCAGATAAAGCATATCCTTTCCTAGGGGAACAAAAGTGATGAGTAATTGGTTTGATTTTCTAAATGTTTGTGTCCTTTCAATGTAAAATCTCAAGCAGCATCTGCCATCTAGTGTGTGCGGAAAGCTCTCCGCTGGGGATGATGGCTCTCTGAAGTATGTTGGCAATATGACATGCTCATTAAGATGGAACTAATTCGGGACCTTTGGTATGAATTTCGGATTTGTCCTTAATATCACTTTGTCCTTTCTGAATTGGATAAAAGGTTCTAACATTGAGAAAGGTTGTATTTCGCTTCCTCTCCTGGCTGGTGTCTATTCCTGCAATAGTGCTGTCTTCCTTGATGCAAATGTAATGGATTATGGATAGGTTCGAACGGTGACCTCATCAGTTGAGCTAGAACTGTATTTAATTGCCAGGCTATCGCTGGACGCTTTATTGGAGGAAACACTCTGAAGAGCCCCTTCATGAATTCCTTCATCACTCTGGAAGACCAAAGCTATATCTGTCCTGGTTTCCTCTGGTATCTCGAAATTGACACAAGATGCACATTTATTGAGGAATGGGCCAGTCCTGCTTTTGCTAATTGCAGCAAATAAGGTAGTATCTGATCCAGTGTAGACTGTAATGGACGTATCAAATGATCTGAAAGAGACACGTTTGTGATAGATTCCTTACCGTAGAAAATCCCCAGGCGTCAGACTGGATCCGGAAAATTTTGCTAGCAGTACCTCTGCACGCAAGAGGGTGGTGTCATGCGGCTCTGGGTCCGTCGCTGGCGTCGTAAGCGCCGGTATGACGTCACGGAGACTCCTTAGGCGCCACCTATGTACGCTGACGTCAGTTCTTTCTTTTTCCGCCCCAGTAAGCGCAGATCCGGTTAGAGCACATACCTTAGTCACTTTTTTGCTATCTTTTTGGGACTTTTGTCTCTTTTTGGTCTTCTCTGGTGCCTGTAGGGATGCCTGGTTTTAAGTCCTGTGGGGCTTGCCGTCACAATATGTCGGTGGCAGACCCCTATGACGTCTGTCTCTACTGCCTGGAACGCGACTACGACTGCCGGTCCTGTCTGGACTGTCGAGCCATGGCCCGAATGCCTTGAGGGAGTGGTGCCGGAAGTTGCTTGACGTTCGGCATTCATCCCAGCGCCGTTTGCGGTCCAGGGGCCGTTCTAGAGAATGCTCGAAGGCCACCATCACTGCTCCTCGGGCTCCAAGTCTTCACCCTCGGATTCGGGTAAGAGACAACACAAAAAAAAGTCAAAGATGCATTGTCGCACTCCGACGTCCCCCCTCGGCCCCCTGATGCGGACGAGGGGTACAGGGGTTCCGCCCCTGCAGCTCCTTCAGAGCCTGGGAGTCCCATGGCTGACCCACCTTACCCGGGTCTGCCGGCGACTCCCGCACAGATGCAAGAGTTTCTTGCTGCCATGGACCGTCTGTTTAGCCCTCGGGTTTCCGCTGGTGCTCCTTTGGGCCCCACGGTCCCGTGTCAGAATCCTGCCGGCCCATCAACTCCATCGGCGGCTCCGACCCCTGCGCCGCCAGCAGCTCCGGCCCCAGTGCTGCGGGATCCTGCACCATTGGCTCCGGCCACAGCGCCAAGAGGTCCCATGCTGCCGGCACCGCAGTGGATGCCGTTGGTTCTGTCTCTGCCCCAGTTCTTGGCCTGTTTTGTTCCCGCCTGGGATCCGGATTGGGACACGGTGTTGGTTCAGCCCCCGCCGGCGCCGTTCCCGGCTCCGTTTTTTCCTTCCCCGGTCCCTGCCCTGCCTCCGTGGTCTGCGGTGGGCGGCCGAGGTGGAGGACGACTGGGAGGGGTCCGAGGACCCTCTTGCTTGTCAGTGTGACTCTGAGCAGTATTGGGCAGACGACTTGGACTAGGCTGGCGGCCTCAAAGTCTCCTTTGATCCGGGGTTTGCCTCTCCCCTGCCCACTATGGAGGAAGGCGCCTCGTACACGGTGGTGCTCCGTGGGCAGCTGAGGTCCTTAACCTTGATCTCCCTACAGTGGCCCTAAAGACTAATCTCTTCACTGAGATGCTTTAGTCAGCGTCCACTTCATCAGAACCACTGCTGCCCTTTAATGACGCCCTCACTGACGTCTTGTTGGGCACTTGGTCGCGGCTGGCCACAAGGCCCCTGTGGATAAGAACATCGCCAGGCGTCATCGCCCAGCGCCGGTTGAACCTGCCTTTCTGACCAAACATCCAACGCCTGAGAGTCGGGTCCTTCAGGCTTCAATATCCCAGAGTGCCTTTCCCACTGCTCCACCAAATAAGGACTCTAAAAGGCTGGAGCAGTTCAGCAAGCGGTTGTTCTTATCGGCCAGCTTGGGGCTGCGTTCTGTGAACACTGCATGTCTGTTGGGCCGCTATTCCCACGCATTGTGGGATACCGTTGCTCAGGTGTTACCTCAGTGGACAGAAGAGGTCCAGGCTGTGCTGTCACAGGCTGTGGCCGAGGGTAAGGATGCGGCTAAATTCGCCATTCGTTGTGGCTTAGACTCCCTCGGTAGGGGAATTTTAACGACTGTGGCGCTTTGTCGCCACGCCTGGTTGAGATATACTAGGTTTTCCCCGGACGTCCAGAGCTCGCTTATGGACATACCCTTTGACGGCACTTGCCTTTTTGGTGATGAGGCCGACAGTGCGCTGGAGCATTTTAAGGACTCTCAGGCTACGGCCAAGTTATTGGGCCTTTCTGCCAATCGCCGGGCCACGTCTACTTTTCATTCCTTTCGTGGCCATGGGAGGGGCACCCTTGCCCGCTCATTCAGTCAGAAGCCTGCGCAGAACCAGACTCAGCGCGACCGTGGGTGTAGAGGCCGCCGTGGCGGCACAGGGGGCCAGCGGGTGGGTCAGTCCATCCGCCCCTGCGACATCCGCCTCAAAGCCTTCCTAGACTGAGCTTTAAGAAGACGCACCCTACGCCAGTGGGCAGCTGAATTCGACTTCACCTTCTCCACTGGCGTTCTGTCACCTCTTGACAAGTGGGTGCTGCAACTCGTTCGGAGGGGTTACTCCCTTCTTTTCGAGTCTACCCCCCCAGCCATGCCACCTCAGTTGCACTGCATGTCCGGGGATCACTTTGCGCTTCTCCAACAGGCAATTGTGGCCCTCTTGGCCAAGGGGGCCATCAAGCGCGTTCCTGGGTCAGAAGTAGGACATGGTTGTTATTCCCACTTCTTTCTGGTCCCCAAGAAAGACAAGGGGGCTTGCGCCCCATCTTGGACCTCAGAGAGATCAATTGCTTCCTCCAGAAGGAGAAGTTCAAGATGTTGACTCTAGCTCAGGTCTTGGCTGGACGGTAGCGTTGGACTTGCAAGACCCATATTTTCATATCCCCGTCCTGCTGGCCCACCGGCGTTACCTGAGGTTCACGGTAGGCCAAGAGCACTTTCAGTTTGCAGTGCTCCCCTTCGGCCTTACCAGCGCCCCTCGGGTGTTCACAAAAGTGATGGCGGTTGTTGCAGCTCACCTGCGCAGGTCAGGGTTGCCAGTCTTCCCCTACCTCGACAACTGGTTGTTGAAAGCGGGCTCGCCCCAGGCAGTCAACACCCACTTTAAGACTACGGCCGACCTCCTGCATTTGTTGGGGTTCTCCATCAACGTGCCCAAGTCGCACCTGAGACCCTTTCAGAAGCTCCCCTTCATCGGAGCGGTTCTGGATTCAACTCGGTTTGGGGTTTATCCTCCCGAGCAGCGAGTTCGGGGTATTCAGGCTATGATTCCGATCTTTCAGCCTCTATCCCAGGTTTCAGTCAGGATGACCCTCCGGCCCCTGGGCTAATTGGCCTCCTGTATCCTATATCCTGTTGGTGCAACATGCCAGATGACATATGCGAGCTCTGCAGTGGGACCTGAAGTTCCAGTGGGCACAGCATCAGGGTAACCTGTCCAATCATGTCCAGATCTCATAGGGCACTGCACAACAATTGCAGTGGTGGCTCACGAATTGCGATTGGGTCAATGACAGATCCCTCTCCCTTCCCCAACCGGAGAACACAGTGATGATGGATGCGTCCCTCCTGGGATGGGGAGAGGCAGAGATCAGAGGCCTCTGGTCTCCGGAGGAGTCCCGGCTCCATATCAACCTTTTGGAGCTTTGGGCGATCCGGCTTGCACTGAAGGCATTCCTTCCCTCTGTCCGGGGAAGTGTAGTGCAGGTGTTCACAGACAACACCACCGCCATGTGGTATTGCAACAAACAAGGCTGGGTGGGGTCGTGGACCCTATGTCAGGAGGCTCTGCCCCTCTGGACATGGCTGGAACATCAAGGCATTACCTTGGTGGTTCAACACCTGGCAGGTTCTCTGAACGCCAGGGCAGACAAACTCAGCCACCGCTGCTTGATGGATCACGAATGGCGTCTGAACTCGGATGTGGCTCAAGGTCTCTTTCAGCAGAGGGGAGAGCCTTGGTTAGATCTATTCGCCACCGAAGAGAACGCGCAATGTCATCAGTTCTGCTGGTCGTCACAAGTGGAGTTGCGGTCTGTTGTACGCCTTTCCGCCTATACCACTTCTGCCCAGAGTGCTGAAGAAGATTCGGCGCGACAGGGCCCTAGTCATCCTTGTGGCTCCAGATTGGGCACGAAGATACTGGTATCCTGAGCTACTCAGCATGGCGATCGATCCCCCGATCCAACTTCCTCTTCGAGAGGATCTTCTGTCGCAGCAGCAGGGGAAAGTTCTCCACCAGAACCTGTCCAGCCTCCTCCTCCTTGCGTGGAGATTGAGCGGCGACAGTTGACAGCTTCCGATCTTCCTCCCGAAGTCTGTGATGTCATTCTGGCAGCCGGGCGTCCCTCCACTAAGACGGAATATGCCTGCAGGTGGAACAAATTTGTGGCATGCTGCGCAGCAAAGGCTGTGGATCTCCTTTCTGCCCCTCTTTCTGAGGTCCTTCTGTTCCTTCTCTCCTTGGCCAGCAGGGCTCTGCTCTGGGCACTATCAAGGTTAATCTTTTGGCCATCTCCACCTTTCTACGGCTTCCAGATCAGCCATCTCTTTTTAAGTCCCCAGTTGTTAACCGTTTTCTGAAAGGTATTACACACATGTTTCCTCCCGTGCCTTTCATAATGCCTCAATGGGACTTAAATCTTGTCTTGACCTATCTGATGTGGGCTCCTTTTGAGCCCCTTCATAACTGTCCTTTATGTCTTCTCACTCTAAAGACGGCTTTCCTGGTAGCTATCACCTCTGCCAGAAGAGTGAGTGAGCTCCAGGCTCTTTCTTCTAAACCTCCTTTACTTTCTGTTCATCCGGACAAGGTGGTTTTAAGGACCTGGCCTTCTTTCTTGTCAAAGGTTGTCATGCCCTTCCGCATCGGGCAGACCATCACTTTGCCCACCTTCTTTCCGCCTCGGCATCCTTCAAAAGAGGAAGAGAGGCTTCACCGTCTGGACCCAAAACATATGCTCTCATTCTATCTGAAGTGCACACAACAGTTCCGAGTGGATGACCAGCTCTTTGTTGGCTACGTCGGTGACAAAAAAGGTCGGGCTCTGCACAAATGGACCATCTCTCGGTGGGTCGTTCTGTGCATCAAAGCATGTTACTCGTTGGCTAAGAAGGAGCCTCCTGTGGGATTGCGTGCCCATTCTACCAGGGCGACAGCAGCTACTACTGCCTTGGGACGCGGCGTTCCCTTTCAGGGCATTTGTCATGCAGCTACGCAGGCTTCGCTGCACACGTTTACCAAGCATTACTGCCTTGACAGTCAAGTCCGGAGAGACGGCTTCTTTGGCCGTTCAGTCTCCGTGACTTTCTGGTGTGATCTTATTCGCAGACCCACCACCGGGGTTGGTATTGCTGGAGTATCTATTCTAAGGTAAGGAATCTATCACTAACTTGTCTCTTTCAGATGCACAAGTTACTACTTGTGTAACAATATGTCTGTAAGAGACATTAGTTTGTGATAGATTCTTTACCGCCCCACCCATACTTCCCGTTCTGCGAACTGATTTCTAGGGTTAAGGTCATCCCTTTCAGGGCCCTCGTTTCATGGCACCAGTGGTCAGTTTCTTGCATGGCTCTGCGTTCCTGGCGCGGAAAGTCGTGTACTGAACTGACAACAGCGTGCATTGGTGGCGCCTAAGTAGTCTCTGTGACTTAATCTTGGCGCTTACAACTCCAGCGACGGACGCAGAGCCTCATGACGCCACCCACTGGCGCGCAGAGGTACGGCTAGTAAAACTTTCCGGATCCCGTTTGACGCCAGGGGATATTCTAAGGTAATTAATCTACCCCTAACTAATGTCTCTTACAGATATATTGTTACACAAGCAGTAACTTGTGCATCTATGCACCAATGTCAGAATATCTTCCATTTTGTGGCATATGTTTCATTAGTGGTAGATGCTGTAGAATTACTCAGGATGTCTTGACAGTCTTGTGAAATGTTCAGGATTCAAACTCCTGGTCATGAGGTTCCAGGCGTACATATTCAGAGAGTCTATCTGGGGGTGTCCCACCGCCCCTCGTTCATGGATATCAGGTCGTGAACAGGTGGGAATCGGGTGGTAGGAGATACCGACATCAGCAGAAGTTCTGGGAACCGAAATTGTCTCTGCCATGCTGGAGCTTTAGGATCAGATGACAGGGCTCTGACTTCATCTTTCGTAGCACTCTTGGTATGAGAGGGAAAGGTGGGAATGAGTAGGCAAACATTCCCATCCAAAGAAGCTAAAGAGCATTCTCCACAAACCCTTCTTTGGGAATCTGCTTGCAAACCTCTCGCATTTTTTGTTTTCCTGAGTTGCAAACAGGTCCAACTTTGGGGTTCCCCATTTTTTGAAGATCGCTGATTCAACTCCCATTCGTGGCATGACTTGAGGACCTGCTGAGGGAGTCTGCCCATGTACTGTGGACTCCGGGAACATGCTCCACTTGAAGAGCGATGTTGTGCTTTATAAGCCACTGCCATATTTCTTGAGCCTGAGAGGATAATATTTGCGATTTCGTTCTACACTGTTTTAGCAGGTAAAACATTCGTAGTAGTGTTGTCCGTTCTCACTAGAACCGGAGATTTGCGGATTCTGGGTAGAAAGGCTTGTAATCCTATGTAGGCCTCCTTCAGCTCTAAGGAATTGAAGTGCATTAGTGCCTCTTGCACGTTCCATTGTCCCTGAATCTCCAGCTCTTGCAGATGTGCTCACCGTCTCTGTAGGGATGCGTCTTTGGTCATTATGAAGCTGGGAGTTTGCGGCTTGAAGATCAGACCTGTAGATATATTCTCTCTTATTTTCCAACTTGACAGGGTTTTTCAAATTTCTTGAGTGATAGTAATGAGATCCTCGAATGAGCCCTGAACCTAGATCCATTGTATATCTAGTTTTTCTTTAAGTGGTCTCATGCGTAGCTGGCAGTTTGGTATCAGTGGAACGCACAACCAGAGCATCCCCATAATGGATTTGTATAATCTCACTGAATCTGACTTTTTTCCTTGTATTACGAAGTTATCTTTAATATTTTCGGGATGCGTTCCTCTGATGGGTAGACCTTCGCGATCCTTGAGTCCAGTACTGCCCCTTGAATTAACAGGGATTGCGATGGTATGAGGGAGGATTTCTCAACATTTACTCATAACCTCAGTGTCTTGAAGAGCTGCCGACAAATCCCTGAAGAGTTTTCTGCAGAGTGGAATTTCGGTCCCTTTACTGGCCAGTCATCGAGAAATGAATAGACTTGGTGCCCTTGTTGTCTCAAGAATGCTGCTATTGTCGCTGTACATTTTGTAAACACTCTTGGCACTGATCGGAAACCAAAAGGCAGCACTTTGACTTGATAGTGAGACCCCGCCACCTCGAACCTTAGAAATCGTCGATGTTTGACATGAATAGGGATGTGAAAATGAGCATTCAAGAGATCTAGAAATGTCATAAAATCTCCTTTGTTTATCCTTAAAAGGATCTCCTGCAACAATAGCATCCTGAAGGGTTGTTTTTTTATATATTTCTTCAAACCCCTGAGAGCCATTACCTGTCTCCATTTGGCGTTCGTTTCTCTTTTATTGGAAAAAAGATTGAGCGGAATCCCTGCCTGCTGTGTTGTGTGGAGCCTCGTCTATCGCACCGTTTAGAAACAGGTTCAAAAACTCTTGGTTTAAAAGGGCTAGATGTTGGTGTTTTCTCAACATGGGAGGGAGTGCCGGAGGCTTCTGGACAAACTCCAGGGTGTGTCCCAGATGAATAATTTCCAACACCCATTTGTCCCTAGTTATCTTTAGCCATTGACGGTAATACGCAGACAGGTAGTGGCTCTGAGTAAGTTTGTGCCGGTACGAGGTGGGTTGTGCAATCAAACTGTCACTGACTGTAAAATACCGTCACTCCGCATTTTTACTCCGCATACTTTCACTCCTCATACCATTATAACGCAGGTACCTTTACTCCGCATTTTTTTATAACGCATGCCTTTATATATTATATGCTTTTATCTCGCATGCTTTTACGACGAAAATCATTGTAAAAGCATGATTGGTAAAAGTATATGTTTTAAGGTAAGTTGTAAGGTAAGTATATGGTTTTTTTGGGGGTTCAGGGGTATTTTAAGGGTGGGTTTGGGTTATGGGGTGCAGGGGTATTTAAGGGTTAAGGGGTACAGGGGTATTTTTAGGGTTCAGGGGTAGGTTTGCGTTTTGGGGTACAGGGGTATTTTTAGGGTTCAGGGGTTGTTTTGGGTTTTGGGGTACAGGGGTATTTTTAGGGTTTAGGGCTGGGTTTGGGTTATGGGGTACAGGGGTATTTTTAGGGTTCAAGGGTTGTTTTGGGTTTTGGGGTACAGGGGTATTTTTAGGGTTCAGGGGTTTTGGGTTTTTGGGTACAGGGGTATTTTTATGGTTCAGGGGTTGTTTTAGGTTTTGGGGTACAGGGGTATTTTTAGGGTTCAGGGGTTGTTTTGTGTTTTGGGGTACAGGGGTATTTTTAGGGTTGAGGTTGTTTTGGGGTACAGGGGTATTTTTAGGGTTCAGGGGTTGTTTTGGGTTTTGGGGTACAGAGTTTTGGGGTACAGGGGTATTTTTAGGGTTCAGAGGTTGTTTTGGGGTACAGGGGTACAGGGGTATTTTTAGGGTTCAGGGGTTGTTTTGGGTTTTGGGTACAGGGGTATTTTTAGGGTTCAGGGGTTGTTTTGTGTTTTGGGGTACAGGGGTATTTTTAGGGTTGAGGTTGTTTGGGGTTTTGGGGTACAGGGGTATTTTTAGGGTTCAGGGGTTGTTTTGGGTTTTGGGGTACAGGGGTATTTTTAGGGTTCAGGGGTTGTTTTGGGTTTTGGGGTACAGGGGTATTTTTAGGGTTCAGGGGTTGTTTGGGGTTTTGGGGTACAGGGGTATTTTTAGGGTTTAGGGGTTGTTTTGGGTTTTGGGGTACAGGGGTATTTTTAGGGTTCAGGGGTATGTTTGTGTTTTGGGGTACAGGGGTATTTTTAGGGTTCAGGGGTTGTTTTGGGTTACAGGGGTATTTTTAGGGTCAGGATGGGTTAGTGTTTAAGGGTGCTGGGGTATTTAAAGGGACTAGGGTGGAATTAGTTTTTAGGGTGTATATATATATATATATATATATATATATATATATATATATATATGTGTGTGTGTGTGTGTATTATTAATATAGTTCTAAATATAATGGAATTTTAAAGAAATAATGCTTCATTTTAAAAAAAAATATATATATATGTGTATGTATATATAGGCCAGGACAGGCGGAATACCCTGAGATCCCACACAAAAAACAGTCAAGAAAACACAGGGCAAACTACAGGCGCCGCCAGAGGTCGCGGATGGCAAAGAAGAGGAACTCAAAAGAAGAGAGGTGGGGGAGCCGGGCGGAACAATGCCCCACAACAAGAATAAAATCAGCCTCCAATCGCACTATTGTCAATCTTACTGAATTGAAACTTACAGAAAAAGAGGAGAATATACTCAAACTTGGCTTATCATATGCACCCCCCTGCGACTTTGATTATACCAATACCAGATTTAATGTCTATAAGGCAGTTAGAAAACTGAAATTGCGCAAATTCTATGCCTTAAGAAACAAAGATGGAACGATATCAGACATGGAAATTCAGCAACCTGAGGCATCACAAGGAACACGCACTATAAGCGAGCTTTGGGAAACAGAAGGAATGGGTTATGACGCAACCCACAGTACTAATGGAGCCAACAAAGGGATGGATGGGAATGGAAATAGAATAACCACAACTACAGATTTTAGAGCACCATCCACCTTCTATCCCATCCTTCTACGAGACAACATAGATATTTTCCAAGAAAATGTGGTAACGGATCTGAAAAAGTTGCAAATAAAGACTGGGAGCACAAAACGCAGATACTCAGCCCAACAACAACAATATAAAGCATTGACTGAAAAACTTAACAAAGAAAAAAATGTGGTAATCAGGAGTAGTGACAAAGGGGGAAATGTGGTCCTCATGACTAAAACAAACTATGATAAAGAGGCCTATAGTCAACTTAATGACTGTGATTGCTATGAAAAAATCAACAACCGTGAGCTCCTGACCATCAAGCAAGAATATCATCGAAAGCTATGTAAGTGGCGGTCAGCCAAACTCATTACTGACAATGAATTTGATTACCTGAAGGTTGAACACCCTGTAACACCGATTTTGTATTTTTTACCCAAAATACATAAAGACCCCATCCATCCACCGGGAAGGCCAATAATATCAGCAAGGGGGAGCCTTCTTGAACATACCTCAATTTATATAGATCATTTTATACAAGGTTATGTTCAGCAATTGGGGTCCTATATACGTGACACAGGGGATTTCCTAGTAAAAATCAAGGATGTACAGATTCAGGAAGGGGATTGGCTGATAGCCCTAGATGTAACAGCTCTATATACCAGTATATCACATAGTGATGGTCTTGATGCAATACGGTATTATCTATCGAGAAGGGAACCAGGCAATGAAAAACACACTAAAATGCTGTTAGACATGTTGGATTTCTGTCTCTCAAACAATGTGTTTTTGTTCAATTTACAGTTGTACCACCAAAAACAGGGGGTGGCAATGGGGGCCAGTTTCTCTCCAAGTTACGCATGTCTGCACATGGGGGCTTGGGAGGAACTGGTCCTGGGGCTTGGTTTTCAGCACATCATCAAGAGTAATCTAGTAGCATGGTTCCGCTTCATTGACGACCTGTTCGTCATATGGAGAGGAAGTCAGGAAGAGGCCCTCAAATTCATTGAAGACATCAATGATAACCCCCTTAACCTCAGATTTACTGCGACACTCAGTCAGGAAGCAGTTACCTTTTTAGATGCTGAACTCTACACCAAAGGGTGTCGTTTGGAATCTAGGGTTTACAGAAAAAAGACAGCAGGCAACAGCATTTTACATGCTGCTAGCGCGCACCCGGTCCATCTCATTTCCAGTATCCCATACGGGGAAATGCTGCGGCTAAGACGCATATGCAGCAACCCCGTGGAACTGGAACAGGCACAAAAGGAAAGCAGGGAGAGATTCCTTGAAAGAGGATACTCCGTAAAAGTGATAGACAGAGCTGTGCAAAAATCCTTACTAATGAGTAGAGAGGAGCTCCTAATCAGGAAAGCGGATAGGGAGCCGCACAGTCAAGGCACTTCTAAACCAGACATAGTTGAGCCTGAATGCTTCAGATTAATAACAGGATTCACTAGACAACACCAGCAAATAAGGAAAATAGTGAATAAACATTGGCCCATTGTGCTGAGGGATAATGTTATAGGCAAGAGCCTACCAAAGACTATTTCTTTGACCTACAGCAAAGCCCCCTCTCTAAGGGACCACATAGTTAAAACCAACCCGGATCCCTTTACAAGAACAGAGTGGTGGCAAAGGAATAAGGGGTTCTATAACTGTAAAATCTGTAAAGCGTGTACTCATGGTGTAAACACCAAAACTTACAGGGATGGATTCACAGGAAAGGAACATCTAATAACCCAAGTACTTACATGCAAGACAGAATACGCTATATATGTTTTGCGTTGTCCTTGTGGCTTGCAGTATGTGGGCAGCACCAGGTATGCTGTCCATAAACGCATTTTGCAACATCTGCGAGCAATTACGAATATGGACAGCACATATCCTGTTGCACGTCATTTCAAGGACCACCACCAAAGTAACAACAGTGGTCTCAAATACTGGGTTATTGATTCTGTCATCAATACCAAAAGAGGCGGAGACAGGGAGACCAGACTTAGAAAGCTGGAGACGAAATACATCCTCCTGCTAAATACTAAGGCGCCCCATGGGTTGAATGTGACTGAAGATCTCCACACGTGCTTGCTCTAGAAGACTCAATGCATTAGGAATGTGTGCTCTCCCCCACGTGGATAATGTCCACGGCACTCACCCGGCTGGGAGATGGCGGGGACAGATCCCGTGGGGGCTGCGAGCAGCCACAGTCCTTAATAACCATCACTGAAAGAAATAATGCTGCTATGAGAATACAATGCTTGTTTAGTTATTATTATTTTTCACTGTGCACGTTTTTTGCAACCAGGTTAGGAACCATTGAATTATAATGAATTGTAAAGGTTTTTTAACATTAGGTTGTCTGTTTATTTGTACTTTTGGATTAATTTGGTTTTTGGGTTTCAGGCCCTTTGTGGACCTGGTTTATTTGTTTTAACTCGTTCCAGCACATGAACTTTTTTTTAAACATAGGAATTTTGGCACTCACACAGGAAGTTTCAACACGGATTTGTATGACTTTTGTGAATGAAGACTTATCCGTTTAGAATTAGAAGCCTTAATAAAACATTATGTAAGGGGCATTACAAGAAAAGATATAACAACTTATCCCCTTATGAATAATCGATATATTTGCAAACAAACACTGTATATGAGTGAAATGGATTAGTACCTTGGTATACTGTATTATACGTATTTGCACTATGCTAATTTTGCACATATTGACGCACTTTTTTTAAGCACTATTTGCACTTTAAAAAGTAAGCACGTAGCACTTTATATGGATTTAACCATCATACCGAGGTTCCTGAATTAAGAAGCGAAATCAAAGACTATGCTTGCAAATATGGAAATATAATGATTAGGGGTTTCATAAATTTATTTGTCAATATGGCTTTTAAAAACGGGTTTGAGTAATAGATTTGTGTATTTTACAATAATACCCTTTTAGTCATTCTTGTTATTTAATCTGCTAAAAACTGTGTTAATACGATTTGGTTACAAATGTATTTTACATTTATTAAGAAACTCAAAATACAATACGATGTTGAGTGCATTACAAAGCATGTTTTCTATGTTTATTAGTGAGTTTGCACAGGTGACTTTAGTTAACCACTCGCTTTCACTTTAAAAGGTGTACCCAGCTAAGAAAACGCTGTCATGTGATCAAGGCTCCGTTGAGCCGAAACGTCGGTGACTCTTTCTGCGAAATAAATCTTTTATACACCTCGAGGTCCGTGTCCGGAGTCTGCTTGCTGTGTTGGGCGAGCACGCGAGCTGGGAGACAGACGGTGTACAGGATATATATATATATATATATATATATATATATATATATATATATATATATATATATATTTATATATATTTATATATATATTTTTAAGAATAAAGTACTTTTACAAAGTATATGACTTCACCACAAATGCATTTGCGTTGTAATTGCATGCGGAGTGAAGTCATATGCGTTGTAAAAATTTGCGGAATTATGGCTTGAGGAGTAATGGTTTTTGCGGACTTAAAAATGCGGAGTCATGGTATGCGGGATTTTTTTTTGCGGAATGGAAAGATATATTCGTCACTGACGTCTGAAGTTGTCTTGTGGCTTTCCGTTAGAAGGAGCCCGCCTTCAGGCTGTCTGCTACAGGTAGGGTAGATTAGACGTCCGAAACTGTTGCTGACCTACTTATGGGCGCTATCCCTATTGTTAGTAAGGTTGGTAACTGTAGGACTGAAAGGAAGGTTCTTGTTGGTACTGACCCCTTCCTCTACCTCATCGGAAAGACTGAAAATGTTGCTGTTGGAGGGTTCCAAGGGACCGCGCTATCTCCGTATTGCCCCTTTATACCCTGTAGGGCATCGTCAATATGCTTGCTGAAGAGATTTTCTATGTCAAACGGTATGTCTACGATCTTTGCCAGAATCTCTGGGCAGAAAGTGGTAGCCTTTAGCCAACCCTGCCTGCACAGGGCAATTGCTCCTGCAATTTGTCTGAATGCCACTGAAGAGATATCCATTGCCATGTCGATCATCTCTGATGCTATTCTAGCACCCTCTTGCAGAATCTGAGTAGCCTCTTCTTTTTTATTATCACAGAGATATTCCAGGAAGGGTGCCAAGTCGGACCACATCTGGCGGTCATAATGTCGCCATCACTGCAAATCGTATGCCTGTACCGTCCATCCTTCTACCATCCCTATTGGGAGGAGCTGAGCACAGGGCTGCAGGGTTTCTGGAGAGCCTTTGGGCTGCTTGCATGACCTGGCCTTGGATGCCCAACAAGACATGCTGCAGAAGACTCTGGGGCTTTATATTTTTGTCCATCCTCTGGATCGCCGCAGGTACTGGAGCTGGAGTTTTCATAACCAATGGGATGGCCCTTATAGACTTCGAGTTGATCTTTAAAATTATAAAGAACACATTCCACTTGCTTCACTGGGAGAGGCAGGTCAAATCTTTTTGAGGCTCGTTCCAACAGTTTGTTGAAACCCCTTCTAAAATCCGAAGAGGAGTCAGCTGGGGAAGGTGATGGAGATGGTGAGGATGGTGAGGATGGTGCAACATAATCATCCCATTCTGCACACCCAGGAATTAAATCATGCACCAACTCTCCTTCCTCTGATTGGTTCTCCAAATCACTCTCAATATAATCATCTCTAATGGTTATTACCCTAGGGACTACGACTCCCTGTTGTGCCAGGGGAGGCTCCACAACTTCAGGAGGCAGTGTACTCTGTTGTCCTTCTTATTGGGTCGGAGTGTGAGGTACAGGAGAATGAGCTTCTGGAAATCTTTTATAGTAGTCTTCCAACATAACATTGAGCTCTTGGAGGTGGGCAATCCTTAAAGGAGAAATCAGCCTCCATATAGTCTGAGGTTTCACTCTGGTACCCATCCTCGTTATCAGTATCCTGGCTTTTATTTTATGCTGTGAGGGGCTCTAAGCAGGTCCAAACGAACCCTCTTCCACTGATTCTTCCATTTCCATTTGATGTGATCGAGGAAATGGGGAGATTTTACTCAAGGATGCCAGTTTTGACGCCATTCGCCTTGATTCTGTTGTCAGGGTGTCCTTTTTCTGGTCCGTCAACGAGGTCTTTGACTGCAGAATGTGTTTAATCAGTATTGTCGTCAACAATCACTGCATTCTAAGAGACTTAAACACTGTTGTTGACTGAACTGTCGTTGGTGAGGCCATCAGTGAGGTCGGCGATGTCATCGGGACCCGCTTCGATGATGTTGTTGTCTATGCGCCCGTCGACGATGACGTAGACGAAGTTATCATTGCCACTCCTCTCGTCGACGACGCCCTTGTCGTCACCTTCGTCGTGGGCTCCGTCAGTGCAGAACTGACTGCCGTCATTGCCAGCAAGGAAGATTTCGCTGCTCTCGTTGACGTGGCTGTCGTCGACAGGCACGTCGACGGAGTCTTTTTTGCCTGAGCAGGTTTTTGATGAGTATGAGGCAATGATGAAGAACTTCAAGCCTTCTTATGAGAAGAGCTTGTAGAGGGTTTAGAAGTGGCAACTTTTTCAGTAGTTTTACTGACTCTTGCTTTCTTGGGATCCGCCTTAGATGAGGAGGAAGGCTCATGTTTCCTTTTACACTCAGGAGTCGAGTGACCATCTTCAATATCTGACCCAGACTCAGATATGAACTTCCTCTTCTGCAACCACAACAGTAATCTTGCCTCTCTGTCTTTTGATGTTTTAGCAGAGAAAGTTCTGCAGTATTTACAATCCCTTGGTACATGGTTGGGGTGTAAATAGTAAAGGCAGTCCTTATGAGGATCCTCATAAAGTAGTCTTGCCTTCCCACAAGACCTGCAAGGTCTAAATAATCTTTTCTTAGATCCTTCAGACATTTGAACAAACAAACAAGAATGAGGCCAAGCACAATACCATTTCTTTTCCAGAGAATTCTGAACAAGAAAAATCAAGGTCAAAAGTTCACCAGAGGAAGAACACTGTGCAGACCTCAGAGACTTCTCACACTACGTGAGGATGGAAATCTGAGGTATGGTGGCTCTGCAGAAGCTTCCGGTCTCAGGGCTGGTGCCTCATTGGTTGAAAGTTGGTCCTAATAAAGAGGACAATGATTTAACAAAAGTTCTATTCCTTTTGCATTGATTTCTATGTACTTCTTCTTATACTGCGATTTAAAGATACCATGAGACTCCCACCATGATGATGGAGAAGATTCAAGCATGTGGAATCTATGAAAGATTCAATACTGGAGAATTCTGATGATTTCATATTTTGATTTTGTGTAGGGGGCACATTTTTACTTGTTTTCCCAGGCACCAGGAAGGCCAGAAAATACAGTGAACTTTATTCCCTGGTCATTGATACAGATATTACTCCATCATCGAGAAGGAAGCCCTAGCTGCCGAATGGGTAATGGAATACTTTAGAATATATGTATGAGAGTGAATGTGACCCTACAAGGGTATGGGGAGGTGATTATAAGCTGTTGCTTATAGTTTTCATCCTGCTGGAACATGTTTCGGTGTGACTAGCTAGTTTGCCGGCTAGGTTACAAAGTTTCAAACACAAATTGGAATGCATACCAAGCTGGAACAATAAGCATGTGGATTGCTATTCTTGATTACCCGTGACCATTTTAAAGATATTGAAAATGTAGACTGAGGAAATAATTGCAAATGTGAAGAAAGTGGTGTGTGAGGGCAAGGGGTCCATTTCACACGAAGAATGGATAGCTGTTCAAGCTGGAGATAAAGGGCCATATGTATTAAACTCAGAATTTGCGATTCTCAAAATGCGATTTTTTGCCAATCGCATTTTGAGAATCGCAAAACGTTGCTAGCAGTTAGCGATTCCCAAAAATTCGCAGATTTTTATGCGAATACCAAATTTGCGATTCCTTAATTGCAAAATCGCAATTAAGTATCGCAAATCGGAAATTCAGGTGCAGCTTGAGGACATCACAACCAGGAAGTGTTACTACCCATGCTGCACCTGAGTTTCTGAAGCAGAGTGAGAGGCTGGAAGGGGGGCTGAGGCACCAGTGCACTGCTACAGATACAGGAGAAATGGCCACACAGGATAAGCAGCAGGGGGAAACAACCAGGAAGAGAAAACAGAAGTTTTCTGAAAGGGAGCAGGAGGTGCTCATCCAGGAGATAGTGGTGAGCCACGAGCTGCTATTTCGAAAAAATCCCTGCATGTGCCAGAGACACGCAGAATCTGGGCTGACATCCAGGAAAAGGTCAACTCCATTGATGTTACCCACCGTAGCGTAGAAGACCTGCGAAAACGCTGGTACGACATGCGCCAGCGGTTTAAAGAGAAGGTTGCTGCCAGGCTGGAGGAGGCAAGAAAGACCGTCCACTGCCACTGATTCAACGCCACTCAAGGAACTGGCCAAGGGGGCACCTGCTGCCGGAGAGTGTGAGTGGCATGGCAGACCTTGACAGCTCCAAACCCTCAGACCAGGTAAGAAGCATGCCATCACACTTCTGATACCACCCTACTTCACCCACACACCCACGAGAGACCCAGGCACCCAACAGAAATGCAAGTCCAGTGCATGCACACAAGCACACACATCAATGCATTATGGTAGATGTAGTCACATGCAACAAACAGTGGAGCAGTGACAACCAGCAAGGGTTAATCAGTATGTGTGTATCAAGAAAGGCAACATACAGACAGTTAGGACCCATGTAACTCCAAACAGTGTAATTTATTGCATGACAAAAGCAAGGCAGGACACCAAATTAATGTGTGCATTTATGTACACAGCACACCCAGAAACACAGGAACTTATGGCAGAAGGGGAGGACGAATCCCACAGGGCTGAAGTGTCAGGGCAAGAGGAGGACCAGGAAGGCAGCCCAGTGATCCCAGAGAAACCCCCATGGCGCATCGCAGTAGCACCATTGCCACCACTGGAGTCAGAAGTGCTCAACACAGATGAGGATGGAGAGCAAGGCCAGGGCCAGTCTGACCCACACACAGAGCACAGTCCCCTGCATGTCCCATTCCAGCTATTACAACCAGGCACAGGGCACGTCCGTCGACAAGCACAGCTGCTGCAGGAGAGGACACGGTCTTCCGAGGGCTTGAGGGCCACATGCTGGAGGTACAGCGCCTACAGGCAAAGACAATAAAATACATTCAGCGGCAAATGAGGGTGGGCTTCATGGGCCTGACGGTTGCCCTGGAGGCACTGTGTGCTGAGCTGCAAGAAGACCGTGCAGCCAGGCGCAGGGAGAGACAGCGCCTCCACACACGCCTGGACTTATATACAAGGGTTGTTAACCGGCTGTCCTCTGCACCTCAGTGCTGTCACGTTGCTGCATCAGCATGCAGCTTGAGATGGCACACTGCATCAAGGATGTGGGCAGGGGTCTTGTACAAGTTACATGTGCGGTGGACCAGCTGTGGGCAGGAGCCATTGCTGGCACAGGAGCCCTCAGCTCACTGGAGGAGGATGAGTAATCAAGCCTCAGTAGCATCACTCCACCCCTCCCACAGGACAGGCGCCGTAGTGTGCGTCAGGGTAGGGCTGGCGATGCTTCAGTAGAGGGCACTGTGCACTCTGAGCGAGGGGCTACAAGCTGTCAGCGCCGACGTTGAGGTGCCCTGACTAACACATGGCAATAGATGAGTCAACCCATTGCACACAGACCCATGTTAAATATGATTATTTTTCACTATGTGTTCAACATGTGCGAGACATTTAAAAGGATATTGTGTGCAACACAGGCTGTGTGATGTGAACTTACCTGTATGTAAGAAAATTAAAATACAGTCTTGCAACAATCGGTAGCATTGTGTCATCATTTCTCACCTAGAAATAGTTCTGTGTGATTTCATTTCGCCTCTAGTGCCCGGAAGCCGCGCCAATGACACCAGCTGGCCTGCATCTTGGAGCTGGCCCCTCCTCATCAGATGTTTCAGAATCAGTGAGCTTCACTGGGGTGCCTTTCCTGGTGGCACACGCAACCACGATCTTGCAACCGGTCTCGGGCTGTACTGCAGTGTCCCTCCATTCTTGTGTAGGCAGCGGAAACGGCTCTTGAGTATCCCAAAGGTCCTCTCAATGTTACAGCGGTTGGCTGTGTGGGCACTGTTGTACTTCCTCTCCCCAGCGGTGGCAGGATTCAGGTACGGGGTCAGTATGTAGTCACGGCAGCATACGCACTGTCACCTGTAGGGTGTGAAGAATCAGGTTAAACACTGTCCTGCCGCTGCTGCCCTTCACTGGTGTGTCCTAGTTAGCAATGTGTTTACCTAGTAAGTAGCCAGGAGCAAATTCACCATTTGTGAGTCGTCAGTGAATCCCACAGTGGCGAAAGATGAATGAGTCGTGGGTGCTGCCTGGGTATTTTAGTATGATGTCAGTGATAATATGCTTGGCATTGCACACTACCTGTATGTTCAGGGAATGGTAGGACTTGCGATTCCTGAACACATACTCGTTCTGAGAGGGGTGGATATAGCGACATAGGTCCCATCTATGCAGCCAATGTTGTGGGGGAATTGTGCAATGTGATAGAACTCCTTCTTGGTTTGGTCTAGTGCCTGTTGTGTGCTGGCGAATTGGATGTGATGATGCAGCCTCTGTACCATTGCATCAAGGAACTTGTGGAAGAAGCACGACAGCACACTCTGTGAGACCCCTCCTGCTGTGGCTATCAACCCCTGGAAACTCCTTGATGCCAGTAGGTGCAGTGTAAATGCCTATGTCGCTATTTCTGATAGAGACAATATTTTGTCAAAACATCCGGATAAGACAGTATGTTTTGTTGATTTAAATCTTTATTCTTTATGTTCTTTTTAAATTTCAGTTAATCACTTCTATTTGGGTGATATTACTTGTTTGTACTAATTTTAAAATCTGATATAAACAACAAAATTTGATTTGTATCAAAATCCACAACCAGTATTTACAAACATTTACATTTTAGTGACCATTCAATCCACATTCATTCGTGACTCAAACCAATACACACAACCACAACAAAACAAAAATAATTCACAAAAAGTTGGAATTGCAATATTCACAACAGCAAGCCAATATTTTTCAGCACAAATATATATATACAGTTTATATTTCCCTTAATTCTTGATTTATTGAATTTGGCTTGAAAATGAAACAGGTCTACGCGTTTCGAACTCTCGTAATTTCGGAGTTCTCATCAGGACCAATATCTGCCTCGTGCTCAACAAAGCATAGTTGGAGTTGTTCTTGGAATTCACGTTTGTGAATTTCTCTAATCAGTTATATATATGCCTGGCTCGCCATTTCTCTAAGGGCGGATCAGGCACGTTGTATCGTCTGTTCTCGGTTTTCTTAAATTGCGTTTTGTTTAGAGCGGTGTCCTCGTCTCTCGGCGTCCGAATGCTCGTTTAATTGCATTCACTTCCTGGTCCTGGAAGTGAATGCAATTAAATACAATCTTTAACTGTTAAATGTATTAAGAACATTTTTTGTGGCCAAAGATGTATGAGGAGGTTATTCAATGGGTGTATTCTTGTGCTGTGTGTGAAGAGGGGTAAAAAGAGGTTGCAAGTTGGTGGTGGAAGCATGCAACTCATTCCAGACCCTACTGAGACCTGGGTGAGAATGTGCCTGGATTTTATGGTGCTGTTGAATTGCTTACCATATAACTTGAGATTTGCAGTGATCATGGTGGATGTGCACACAAGATGGACAGAGGTTGAATCTGTCAGTGAAGTAAGCTTAACCATGATCATTAGTTTACTCATAAAAGGTTCTGCAAAGGAGGGTGTACCAACCTATTTAGTGACTGATAACGGCTTACAGTGGATCTTGGATGAAATGACATTTTTGCTAATTCAAAAAGGAGTGAACATTGTAAAACATCTGTATATAATCCTCAGTCTAACGGCATTGTAGGAAATGCAAATCGGTTGGTCAAAGACATAATTAATTTGGATCTAAAGAAGTTGAATGTGGAAAGAGCTGGTTGGAAGTGGTATGGGTGCACCATACATATGTAAATGGTGGGACAGGTCCTACAGCATTTTATTTTGATGCATTGAGAAGAAGGCAAAACTAAATTGGTAACCGGATGAACAAAGGGTTTGTTTATGAATCCATAAAATACGTGTGAGAGTAAAGAAGATAGGCGGGTAGAGGTAGGAGACCTGAACATGACGGACCTGTTATTTATTTTTTAATTCAGAGCGCCATTCCGAGTCATTAATGTCAAAGGAAATGATGACATACTCTCAAATGGTCAGAGGTGAATAGGAAACGTGTTGCACAGTAGCAAAAGAAAACTGAGTGTTTTGAGGACAAAAGGGTGGACGAGGATAAAAAGGTGAATGGGGATAATGGATGTAGTGGGGAGATACTGATTAGTAAAGCGGAATATTTGGAGGGTTCAAGAAGAGCAAGTGATTCAGATGGAGCTAGTAATATGGGTGGTCTGCGTTGTGGTTCACATGGTGAAAGGCATGGAAGAACAGGTAAAGTTACTCCACTAAGTGTTAAAAAGATGCCTGTTTAGTTAACTGATTTCGTCTGGTGTTAACCTTAGTTTATAATCATCATAAATGGTTAAACATTTAAGGTTTAGGTTTACGATCTATCTTGGTGTTCATGTTTTTGAATCTTAAATCTAGGTTTTCCGGTTTTTAGTTAAAACCGATAATACACTACTAAAGGGAATATTTGTTTTTCATTAGAAACTGGATACCACCAGATTTTGCTGCACTTTGACTGCTTTAGGTCCCTCTGGTGCCAAAGCAAAATAGGTTTAGCCTCACACTCTAAGCATTGTCTGTGATAGATGCTCCTGCAATAATCTGGCCATGGTAAACCAATGAATATGCCCTTTAACTCACCCTCAAGGTCCCTTGACACCTTAGACTTTCTGGACCTACTTCCAGTCCCGTTTAGGGAAGTAGGATTGCTCACCTCATACATCTCACTCTTTACTGCACATTACTGTATAGGGCTAGCAGGTTTGCAGCTGAACTAGGAGCAGGGCCTCAGTCTAGGGCAAGAAGCGCCACCTTCATATCATCCTCCTTCACTGAGAGCCGGGTGAAGTTATGCTTTCTGAAAGCTCAGGTATCATTGTGGCAGCAAAGGTATCATGATTTAAGTTCTGCACCCAGCACTCCTTTCTTTATTTTACATTGTGATCATCTTAAAAGCCTGAGCTGCATCCCCTCATACTGAAAAGGGACCATATCCTGAACATTTACACCAACCATGTAGAGGCCCAACAGAGGTCCATGCGCCGGTTTAGCTAAACTATGTTGCCTACAGTGCATATATTACCTCAGAAAATCTACAAGTTTGTTGAGAAGCTGCACAGCTCAGACGCCACTAGGTTTCCTAGTATACCCTTCAGGCAGTCCACATTGATAAAAAATGTGCTTGGGTCTTTTCTGAACCTACGTACATGTGTAGAATATCTTCATACCAAAGCCCCAGGATTACTTAGATCAACTTTCAATCCTACTGTCTATGGTGTCAAAACAAGACTAGACTCTTTACAAAATCACCTGTACACGCCACAGGGACCGTATTTAATGGGAACATACTGAGCTGTGCTTGTTCTTCCCCGAAGATGGAAAATGCTCTACAACGGTGTACAGTGAACACTGCACAGAACACAAAGGTAAAGTAAGTGTTTTAGACAACGCTCACGCATACCTGGCAAAAGCACAGCCCCAACGCTGCTTTTAAATGAACAATGCCTCACATGCTTTGAATAAATCTATGCTTAGCAGTCCTCATGCTGACTTCAAATAAACCAAGGTGTAACCATGTGAACGGCACAGGCACACGGCCCAAGGCATCTTGCAGCTCACCGAGATCTTTACTACCTCAGCTGCTTCTTTAAGCAGCGGTAGTGTTTGATGTCACTAAAGTCCCTACAGCTAATATTATGCATATTAATTTCTTAACAACATTCTCCCATGTGACCAGGTAGATCAGGAACAGGCCAAGAACACTCTAATACCACATTTATTAGACCAGTCATTTCTTAGTATCTCAAGAATAATGAGGTACTGTGACACAGTTAGAATAACAGAGCTCCCACTATACATATCTCATGTGCTAAGTAGAAAAACTTGATTCATTCAACCATTGTCATTTATCTGAAGAACAGAGCAGTAGGTAGGTGTGCCAAAAATCACCATGAACCTTTTTTATGTGTCAAAATCAAATCTTAATCAGGCACAAACACAACCCGTCCATGAACATCTTGGAAGCTGGAAACAGGAACTTGCATGTTGGAAAATGAGATAGACAGGTAGGTGAGGGAGATCATGTAAAGCTATGTTTAAGGGCAAATTCAAGGATAAGGTACAGAGGAGGAAATTAGACGTTGGAAAATAGTACAGAAGAATGGACAAGTGAGGGTTAGAAGGAATTTAAATCCAAATTCTTTATAAGCACTGGGAAAACACCATCCCCTTGATGTGCTTTACAGAGCGCAAAAGAATAAACACTGATAACCACAGATTTGTATCTTTTTTAAAAACATTGGAAAAGATCACACCGGAATTCCCAGTAGAAAATGATTGCTGGAAAGCCTGCTTACATCTTATTAAATGAACCATTAAGGCTTATGCCTCATACTTACCAAGATGTGTACCTTTCTGTCAAGTAATCCACGTACAATAAAGTATTCAAATCAAATCAAAACTTTATTCGTATTGATTAATTTAAACCATTACAGCTTATTAAAACGTGCCACGACTATTCAATTCATTTGGTTCAAATATTAGAAGACTTTAGTCTTACTGGAACACCAATATACAGCAGACAGCAGCAAATGTAGATTCTGCTACATCCTTCCTCCTGGCCACTCTACTCTGAGGTTCTACATCCTGTACAAGGATCTAGAACACTCCGAGAAGTGTTAGCATCCCTTGAATGATGCACCAAACCAACATATATAAAGTTATAAAATACAATGTAATATATAAACTTGGCAATACATAACATGCAATAACTTACTAATCCATAACACTTTCTTTATCTTAGGCCAGTACAGTGTTTTTGTTTTTTTTATAAATCTTTTTATTGGATTTTGCACAACTGTGTCTTCAGGAACATAAAGTACTAATTAGAAACGAACCTGTACACTACAGCATTCAACCTGTAAACGGTCAGCCCAAATTACTATCGATGCCCGGGCTGCTGGCGCAAGTCGCCTCTTAGTTCCCATTCTAAGTAGTTACCAAATAAAGAGACGGGCGCTGGGAGCAGGAATCACAAGAACCGGATTTATTACTCATGAGGAGAGCCTGTCATTTCGGACACGAAACACAGTGTCTTTCGGGAGGTGCTCTAACAAGTGAGCTGAGACATCGTCTTTTATACCTTACAAAACACTTGGCATTACAATCATGACATTGTGAAACAAAGAAAAGACATCCCCATAATCCTCGTGTCAATCCTACCCCACATATGTTTACAATAGAGACCCTTGAACTGTCGATAAGAGAAGGGGCAATGACGCAGCTGAGTGTTCCGCTGATTATTAGGATATGTGCGCCTGATCGTATCCCAAGGGGTGGGGAAGCCAGGATCAATAGTGGGTTCTTTGAAGAGGAGTGACTCCATACAATAAGGGGCAATAAACAGTATCTTCCGGCTTAGGCGATGGCCTCGGACATGTGGACAGTCCATCGCGGAGGGAGGGTTCACTAACAGAGGGGTTATTCATGAAAGGAAAGGAGGTGCTGGTCAGGTGCGGCTGTGACTCCCAAGGACGGGGTCTTGCAGAAGAAGGAGGTTTATGACTTGCCCATGTGAAGGAGGAGGGGAGAGCCAGGGTGCGCACAGGGACAGAGTCGCACAGAGAGAGAGAGAGAGAGGTCTTGTGACCTGTACATGAGAGAACGGGGGCAGTCAGATACAGCTGGGGGGGGGTTATGTCAGCTGAGGCGAGGGATGCTTTTTCAAGAGGAAATGGGGGACTTTGCGTGGGTCAAGCAAGAGGATTGCTTTTCATAGCAGGGTCGCGCAGAGGGAGAGGGTTGCATGGTCTATGTATGTGAGGGGGGGGGGGTTCAAATACGCGCAGGAGGGAAGCCGGGGATTCCGATGAGTGGGCAAAAGGCCATGGTGCCTAAAAATGGCTATCAGGTACATGTGAGCACGGGCTTTTACTGGCGGAGTGGTGTGGTTAACGTACAGGGAAGGGAATGGGAAAGGGCAAATGAACGCTGCTTATGTACATCAATTTCGTTATTTTTCCACAAACCTCCGGGTCACATCGTGAAACAATGCACATAATCATACATAAGGTAATTGAGTTCATACAAGGCGACTTATTACATAGTATAGCATTAGGCAGCATCATCTACCGTTGTATGTGTTCTTAAATATTCTGTGAGATATGTCCAGTAGTCTCGGGGCCTTGATCCGGCTGGCAATTTCTCTTCATAGGTGCGCAATGTGTCTTGACAGTATGTCATGTCAGCAAGCCAGTTTTTAATAGACGACACATTTTTACTGTCCCAGCAGATGGATATTCTACGTTTAGCTAGCAATAGTGCCACCATACAAAACTTGCGTTTCAGAGCTCGTACATTCGGTAACAAACCTAGCAAACAACTTTTAATAGTACATGCCACGGGTACTCCCACCATTTCAGCTAATTTTGCAGTGACCTGTTCCCAGTAGTCACGTATTTTTACACAATTCTATGCCAAATGGTGGAAGTCAGCACGGTCATTACCACATCTCGTGCAGTTTGGTTCTGTACGCAAACCATATTTATAGAGCTTCGTGGGTGTGTAGTACGTTTGGTGTAAGTATTTGACAGTAGTCTAAGGTTGCCATTAGGAGTCAGTAATTGGGTTAGCGCGCAGGTTGTGAACCATTCCGTTTATGTTAGTGGATCCTCTAAGAATAAATTCCATCTAGCCATGGCTTTTTGACTGTTGTAGCCTATTTCATCCTGCACCACTTTGTATAGTCTTGACACCAAATGTGTAGTATTAGATGACGTGATCAGGAGTTGTAGTGTTTTTAATTGTTCAGGTTCATTGGGAAAGGTCGGTAACAATTTCTTAATGGCCCCTTTTAATCTATGGTAATTGAATTGGAAGAGTAGTAATTGATTTTGAATGTACGATAGGTCTTGAGTCGTATTAAAAATACCATTAGTGTACAAGTCCCCTATAGTGACCATCCCCACCTGTCGCAGCATCCCCATCCCCACTTCTTCATTCGTAGGCCAGTACAGTGTTGCTATGAAAATACATTTGCATTGCCTGTATTCAGTTTGTAAGAAAATAACGGAGATGAGCTGTAGTTGCAATCTTCTTAGAATGTTTTTACTTTCCAATATGATGACACCTTACCTTCCACTTGTCATGGAGTCTCTCTCCTGCTCAGTTGGGTTGCTGGCTGGCTTGGGAACGGATATTCATCTCCGGTGATATGAGCTACAATATATGTATCTATGATCTGGTGATAGTCTTCTCTACTACAATCCGCATCTGTCACTCTAAGTCCTTCATCGGTGCCGCTTCAACTCTGTCACCATCAGTGGCAATTTCCCTCAGCCACCTGCAGCATCAGTTCTCCTCCACGACAATTGGCACCAGTTTCCAACAGTCACAATCGCACCAGTCAGTTGTCATGTTTGACAGTTTCCCTGGGTCCCCCATTTGTACAGAATTTCCCACTAGAAGAAGTGAAGATCTGGTGAACATACCTCAGTGTCTGTGCAGCTGTAGGAGCTCACTGACCCTACTTTGAAGTCATATGGTCAAATGCCAAATAGCATGGGTGGAGGAACACTGACCATTTCATCAGTGGTAGCTCTTTTTGTTTGCCATGGACGACAGCTCTATTGTTGCCCAGCAGTGCCAGTTTTCCAAAACCACAGCAATATCTTTACATTTTAGAGGTACACGAGTATGTTGTTTGTACACTTAACTATTGAGAGCACTGCTTGTGAACCAGCCCTAAGCCCAGGACAACAGCATCCCCAGCTTTGCACATCTTGACCATTTACCCTTCTAACACTATAATTGCTCATCAAACGGCCCTCAGCCCCTCCTTGCACTGTCCTTTTAAACACATAATATGGCGCCTCACTCAGTACTTCAATTCCCTCTTCCACTACGCCTCAGTGTAGTCTCACCAGGTTTACACCACCGCAAGAAGAGAACACACCCTACCCCATCAATTAACACCTCTCCCACATCTCTGCAAATTAATGACACTTCTGCAAACCAAAAACTGCACTTGTCTCTACACCCTCTAGAACTAAACATCAACTGTTTCACACTGTCCCCCAATTGTTCCTCCCCCCCCCCTTCAGCCCATCTACCCTACCTCATCTCCATTCTTACTTTTGAGATATAGGTTTAGAAAATGTATAATTCTGGTATCCAAATAGGATGAAATGATTATATACTTTCAAACACCAAAGTGGAATGTTGGTATGTAACAGGTAGTTGCCAAGTACCTACTGCCACAGGACCAAAAGAAAGGGCAGAGAATGCTATAAAAAAAACCTGAGAAACCCCTAAAGAGTTGGACAAGCCACTGGAGTAGTGAGAGAAAGGAACTAGAGTGGGCCCAGTGGGTATGTTTAGCCATGGAAAGGGTATGCTTGACAGCTAATCTCAGTTTTACTACCTCACCTAAATAAGCTGGAAATAAACAATTTATTCTAAAGCTTTTGAGGAACACAGTGAGGATTCTCTGGAAAGAGCAGCCGCTTCGCCTTGCGATCAGAATCACTGCCATGCCATTTGTGGTCTGGTTGGAAACTGTGAAACCAGTTGAGACAGTTTTCATTCTGGCCTCTAAATTTGCCACATTTTCTGCTCTTGGGCCGTCACTTTTTTAAACATATATTCGTGCTCCCTTTTTGGCAAGATTGGGAGAACCTAGAAACAATGTCAAAGCTGCTAGAGTAAGTGGGTGGTTGAAAATGGATTGGATATTACCCGTGGGATTGGATCGGCGCCCAGTACATGGTATAATCACTAAAGTACAGTATAGTGGTAATTGTCTCGCATTTGCATCGAGCAGGAGTGTGCTGCAGTCACAGGTCTGCTGTTTTAATAAACTCTCCCTGTGCATCTGTGTCCTGTTCTAACAATTCCTCAGCACTATGAAACAGGCTTAATAGTAGAAAGAGACTAGCAAAATAGGTCTCCCGTGTGGTTTTTATTCACACATTCAGGTCTGTTTATAGGCAGGTGGGTGTATCTGTATCTCTCTAGCTGAATGAATGCTAGTGCAGTGAGTATCCGGAAAAAATGTCTGTCATTCGTGTGGCGCCCTAGTTATCAGATGGAAAGATGGAATACAGCTTAGGCTTTCCATTTTCCGTCTCATTGCTCACCTTATACCAAGGGTTAATGGGTGGCGGTTGGAGAGCTGAGCAGGAGCAGGTGTGGGTCGATGTGTGACTCTCCGACAGCCGCGGTAAGAGCGGTGAGGCAGTGTATTTCAGCAGACGACCACGAGGGAACAATAATTATGTATTTAATGTTCCCTCGTGGTCGTCTGTGCAATTGGAAAGACACATGTGAGTGTAGAAGCCGCCAGCTATAATATAAGCAATTAAAGTAGGTAGCCAATAGAAATAGGAAAGAACAGGGGAAGGCAATGAATATGAGAAGAACAATATAGAACAATAAAACAACAAGGTTCCCTGCCTCGGAACAACTGTAACCAGTTCACAATTGTCTATGTCATTGTCGTAGCACAATTCAGACGTCGCCACAAGTGGTAAAGGAGCTCCACCAGTAAAGATCGGAAGCATTAGTTGGGATGAGTTAGCTGCAGACCAGAATACGAAAATTCCACACATTGACTCAGAAGGGCCATCCATTAAGATAGTATAGCAGTCATATGACAATTAGGAATGTCAGTGATCACTTTCCGCTTCAGTTGCACTATCAAGGTGGTTTAGCTTCCAGAGCAGGTCTGCTCATTCCTACAGATCTCTGCCTCAAAGGGTTTAGTCACAGATCTTCACCGAGCAGAGTGGCATGAGTTCGATACTGCAGCAGACCATTTCGGAGGCGGCAAGGAGGCCAGCTGGTCTGGTGGTGGCATAGGCATGCTCAAGAGAGATCGAGCTTCATCAAGAAAACAACCGTTTAGTATCTCATTTTGCCAAACAAACTGGAGGCGGAATGGGTGGCCCCATTTATATTGGATATTTTTCCCTCAGTAAAAGTCTGTTAAGGGTCGAAGCGCCCTCTGTCAATGCAGAGTTATCGCAGGGAAATCTTGATAGAGCCGCAGACCTTCAAATTCAATCACTGTTTAGCTTGTGCCACATCCATAATGATCTACTTTTGTCTATAATATTGGAGGCAAGTAAGAGTATACTGAGGCTGACTAGGCATATTCGCCGGACGACCAACGTGATGAGTGTGGTCAAGAATGAATTCTTGACCTGCAAGTTCCGGCTCCACATGACGAAAGGATCCTCAAGTTTACCATGGATTACGTTCAGAGGTACTCCTTTGATGTGTATATTTGAGCAACTGGATCTGTTTTCGAGGTCTTCCAGTTGGTAACACAGCTCCTGATTCTAGTCCCGTAGCTTCAAAACATCACAACGATGGCCATCTAACTCCTCCTCCCTGGAATCTTGGCTTTTGTTCAAGTGAATTTACTCATTGGCCCAGATCATCCACATATTGCAAATATCTTTAATCTATGTAGCTATATCTTGTTTAAGAGCTGCAAAGTCATCACGGAGGACCCCAAATAACTGTTCCAAAGAGGACCTCGTTATGGGACTAGCCTCCTCCTTCATGGCACCTTCAGGGGATGGTACCTTCGTTGGCATTTCTGATGCCTAGTCTGTTTTCTTTGTGGAAGTCTTAGTAAAGAGGTCTTCCAAAAGTGTCCCTCTTAACATTACACTGCGAAGACTTATCTGATCAACTACTGTCTGCCTCGAAGATAACACAGCTGCCCCAATTTATTTTCAGTGGATCTGTATGTCAAAGCAAGCTTCTTGTTGATAGTGATTGGTCCCAAGAGCAGGGTCTTAGCAGTTCCATGCAGCATAAGGCTCACAAGGCCGCTAGATAAGGTAGACAAAGGAGGCCACAACAGAGGCCCCAGCTAAGGGTGGTCCAGTAAAAAGCGGCATAAACATCTTGCGTTGGGGCGGGTGTGAGGTGCTGGGTCATGCAATACGGTAATGCCACCAGCTCAAGGATATCTCTCAGTATAATTACACGACGTCTCCTCCGTAGGGTAAGGACTCCTGGCACCAATCACTGGTGGTATAGAGGACCATAAACTGGGTTGAAGGGAGCTGTATACTATATGTCAAAACAGTTATTATGCCAGCACCTCCTCATCTTCACATGCCACCATTGTCTAGATGAATGATGAGATGTTGGAAGACCAAGTGTCGGGACGAGCCAACTCCTACACCAAAGTTCAGCCTCCCCCGGCACACCCCCAGTGTCCTAAGCAATGTCTATCAAGCTGCACCCTGCCAAAGCTGGCCCGCGTCCAGCCAGATGCACCAATGGGGGGAGAGCCGGGGAGACGCAAAGGCGGGCAGCACCTCAGGGAAAGTCACCAGCAATCTTCGGGGTCCCCACTGCACCCGATCCCCAGGCCGCAACAGGCCTCAATCAAGGCCCGCGGACCGGTATGATGGCCGGTATGGGAGGGCCTCAACTCCATAGAAGGTAAGCCCACCGAAGAGGGGCGCTGGCAGGAAATTGCTCGCCCAACTCGGGCCCAATACTAGGAGTGGGCCTACCGTGTTGCAGCTCCGTCAGTGCTTGCGAAGGGAGGCAGTCGTCACCTTGGTCCCAGCCATGCTATTGTCACCGAATCTGGTGGCATTTTCAGGGCATCTCACGCTATCCGCCACTTCAACAGCAGAAGCCTTGTGTAGGAGACAGAGAGAAGGCCAGCCATTGCAACATGGTCCCCAGAGATGACAGCTATCTCCCCTGGCATGTTTCATGCGGCAGAGCTCCAAGAAGTTTGACTTACTCAGCCGCCATCTTGGACACGCCCCCATACGATCATTTTAGATATTTATTTATTGATGCATATTCATATAGCGTGGATATTAGCCAAAGGAACTGGAGCGCCTTACAGGAGAAACATTTTTTGCATGGAAGTTACAGATGCTTTAAGGTAGACAATACAAATAACATTGTTGATCATTATATAAAAGAGAATGTACAATAGCCGTAAGAAGGTTGAGGTAGTATACAGAGTGTACAAAAGGTAAATATGCCTGTAAAAAGGTTGAGATAGTATACATCTTTAAAAATGTTGAGGTAGTATGGGGGTAGGTGGCAAGAGTTGGTGGCAGTGTTGTAGCTAAAATACCGTTGGGAAATTCTGGTTGCACTCCCTGAGAAGGATTGTGCCATCTGTCATGCCCTTTTAAAGGATGGGGATTCAAGGAGCATTGTTTCAACATTTTGTGATGGTCTGGAGCTGCTGGATAGCTTGAGTTTGTCCGCCAGGTAACCAAGAGTGGATGTGTACAGCGCTTTATGGGTGATGCAGGTAATCTTGTTTCAATTCTTGCTTCAATTGACTACCAATGGAAAGTGATCAGCATGCGGGAAATGTGCTCATTTCTTTTGGCCCCGTAGACGAACTGTGCTGTCAAGTGTAGAATTGTTTTCTGGGAGTGAGATGGAGTTTGTTAAGACCATTCAGCAGAGAGAGTTATAATAGTCTATTCTGGAGAGCACCAGTGCATGAGCGAGAGATTTAAGATCTTGCTCTGGAATGTAACATCAGAATCTCCACAGAAGATGTAGTTGATAGCAAGCTTTTTTGGCCATGGTGTTGATTTGAGAATGTAGGTTGAGTCTTTTGTCTAGGATGACTCCCAGACACTTGGCACTGTCAACAATGGTGGGTTTACTGTTGAGGATGTTGTGGGTGTCCGTCCAGGATGGCAGCAGAAGCTTTACGTTGTAGAAGAGATCAGTTTTAGAAGGGGAGATCAGTTTTAGAAGGGGAGATCAGTTTTAGAAGGGGAGATCAGTTTTAGAAGGGTTCAGCTGGAGGCTGTGAGGGGTCATCCAGTGTGAACCGAGTTTAGGGTGGTGGCAAGCAGCGAGATATCGTTTTGTAAGAAGATCTTTACATATAGCTGTGTATCATCTGTGTATTGGTAAGACGGTCTCAGAGTGACCCGATGTACAGGTTGGATAAGGTTGGGGTATTTTCCAGTACTTTGAAAAGCTAGCTGTGAAACACAAAGACTGATGTCTAAAAACTGTGTGCAGGATGCCAAGCATAAGCACCGGAAATGGCCTATGTCTGAAGTCCTCTTCTTGCAACTGTAGTGGACAGCGCTTGTGGCCATAGGTCAGGCTGTATACAGAACCCTGTAGATGTGGCCTGTAGCCATACCGACATGTTTTAGGTGTAGGAAAAGTGGCCAAAGGCTGTGCCAAACCTGCACAGAAGCAGATGCGCTTGGCACAGTGCATGACTAATGGTTAAGTATTTAACCAGAAGCAGAAGTTAGGTTATCAGCATTTTATAGTGAGTTAGCAGAGCAGAGTTGGTAGACGGTATGAAGGTAGCCCCTAATTTAAGTAATTTAATAATTTTGAAGTTTTTATAGCGAAACCACTATTACTGTACTAGTCAACAATAATTCCCTTCCAAATTTAGTATTTTTAATGGGGTTTCATTTTTTGTTATTGTTTGCTTATGTGTTTTGTGTATGATACTGAGTGTGCTGGTATTCCATACTGGTTCTCTGGATGTATTATGATGGGTGTGTTGCATATCATGTTGTTTGTGTAAATGTATGATGTCGGTGGTTGTATTTGTGTGCAATTTGGTTGTGTGGTTTTATGACGTTGGGTGTGTTGGCATATGATTTTGGTTATCTGGATGTATCTCTGTAGGTGGCCTGGGGCACATTGTTCACCCTCTCCCACAGCAACAGCAGCCACATGCTCAGCCTCTCCTGCAGCCCTACCTCTGACATTGTGAGGGCCAGACTGTGTATTGAAGGCAACTCCCAACACCTAGCAAGTACCCTACTTAGGCTTTACATGTGTTGCCTGTTGGGATATTGAATAAGAAATGAGCAAGCCTTAGTCCTATTCATTTTGTTTTCAATATCTCATCAGGACCTGGTGACGCTCTGTTAATATTTCTCGTTTTGCCTGACATATGTACTAAATCATATATCCATATATAAAGTGTGATAACCATGTTAAGGTTGACCATAGTTAGTGATTTCCTGTTAAGTTAGCCATAGTTAATGTAGGCTTCAGTTTAAGTGTCTCATGCTGATATCAAACGTGTACTCATGGCTGCTGTGTTCTCTCATTTCAGGAGTCAAGCTGCAGTAGTTGGAACTAATTAAATTGTTCAACATGTTTAGATTTCTGAGAAGAACTGTTTATCTCTGTGACTTTTACTGAAAGTTGAATGATTAATCCACACAGCTGTGCTGGGGACAGGCTGAACGCGATGTATCATCCTTTGCGAGATATCTCCTCAAGGCCGTGCAGCTGTAAACTTCCATTGTGCAATGGCTTAAAAGACGGGCGAAGTCTCCCTATCGGAGAACATTCAATCTTGATTGGACCCTGCATCGTGGGATCCGTGAGAGTGCTTCATGTGATGGAGAATTGTATGCTTTAATTGTGCATTGCGGAGCTGCTAAGATTCAGGTGCACACTTTCATTCTCATGAGGTCACACCTTATTCTACTCCTACTGAAAGAGTCAGACTCCTGAGCAAATCCATTCTTCTGTACCCGACTGAATCTTTATTCCATTCTTCCTTTGGGGTCTTTACTTGCTGACACCTGCTTCTTAACTTCCCCTGACCTCTTTTGAATCATTAGCTTTGCATTGGGGAATTTCTCTCCAGGGGAAACTGAATCTTATTTGATTTGCATATGATAAATAACTTTAAATTGCTTATTATCATTGTACTTGCTATTTTTACTCGCTCTGAAATATACAGAAAAAACCCCGTTATAAGGAGATCATTGATTTATGACGCATTTCAATTATATGAATTGGACATTTTACTAATCAGCTAATACAACTTTGGGGTTTGCAAATCTAATGTGCTTCACTGTCATTGATGAACTGTTAAATGTTTTATGTTGAGGCTCAATCTGGAACGCAAGTTCCATCCGGTGGAGTGCGTCGAGTACCTGAGTTTGCACCAATGCGTTGCACAGTGCAAACTGCAAAGCCCATCCGCAATGCAAAAGGCCCGGCTCTCCCTTCTAAAATGACAATTGCAGTATTGCTTTCTTCTGCCAGTTGTTCCTCACGGCCTGTGGCCCAAAGAGAACCCCTAAGTGAAGAGCAGGGTGGTGCTGTATCTTAACATGCAGAGAACCCCTAAGTGAAGAGCAGGGTGGTGCTGTATCTTAACATGCAGCACTCCTTAGTCTTCATGTGACTGCTGTGGCCGAGCTGGCACTGCGCATGGCTCCAGGCTGGACATGGACGCTCCTCAGAAGGCTGCCCCAGTGAGTGTCAATGCTGGGCGAGGTACTTTATTCCAGATCCAGTCTGTGTGCTTCATTTGTGTTCCTCAGACTCCTTTCACCTCAATCCAGCTCTCCTCCACCTGCACTCCCAGGTGACTACTACCCTACATGCAGTCTCTTAGTGCCACCCTGTGCCTGCCCCTGCAGTCTGTGGGGCTCTTCCCACTGCTGCCCATTTCTGCCAAACTGCCTTGCCCTGCTGCCTATGTGGACCCCACTCTAATGCTTCTCTGCCTCCACTGAAACATTCTGTGTCCTCCTGCCCCACCAGACCTCTATGTGCCCCACCAGCCTTCAGGAGACTGCGAGTGTTGGACTTGGCCCTTATGGCAGGTTCACCCCTAGACTTTTTGCTTGTAATGGTGACCTGGTGATGGTGATTTTTGGGTTCTGCGCACTTTCACTGTGTCCCAGTGGAAAGTGTGTGCGCACTCTGAGTGCATGTGATGAGATAGGCCTGCCCTCCCATAGGAATGCATGGGGAATGTATGTGTCCCTGGTAGTTCTTGATGCGTGGGGTGTACAGGTCCGAATCTGATATGTGCGAACTCGTGAGAGTGAATGCTTCGCAATGGTGTGTGTTGCATGAGTGTGTCATATGTAGAAGTGCTACTTCTAGGAGTTGGCATATTAATATAAAATGTGTCTAGCATGTGATTGGCTGGAGCAGGCTGGTGAGCCTGGCTCCAGGAAGGCTGGATGGGTCTGCCCGGTGGTGAGTGGGAGATTAGCATGAGTGATGTGTGGGAGGAGTGTACCTGTGTCCTGGATGGGCTGGGTTTTCCCCACACAATGCTGGCTCCTCCCCCCTGTGGTGTGACTGATGACCCTAGCCCTGCCAGTGGAAGAAAGGGGTGGTTGGGCCATCAAGGGTACTCAAGGACCAGCTGCGACTGGGTCTGCCCCCACCCTGTGCCAGAACAAAGGATTTGGTGTATAAAAATGGGGCTGTGTCCCCACTGAAGTTGTTCTCTTCCAGGATCCTGAGGGGGCTGCTGCTGCTGTCGCTGGGCCAGAGGACCGCCACTTGGACTGTCTCCCTGCCTGGAGACCCAGTGAGGTGGCTCTGGGCCCAGCTTTGCCCCCCTGCCTGCCTAGGAGGACTTTGCCTGGACTTTGCTGGTTTCCAGCGCCTGGAAGCGCTGCATCCTGACCCCTAGCGCCTGGAGGCGCTTTTGATTGCCTTTTAGCGCTTGAGAGCGCTTTATTGGGACCCAGCGCTTAAGAGCGCTTTAATTTGCTTACAGCGCTTGAGAGCGCTTTCGTTTTGTACTAGCGCTGGGGAGCGCTGTATTCATCTGCCTAGCGCCTGGGAGCGCTTTATTTTACTTCGTGCGCTTGAGAGCGCTTTTGTTGCCAGGCCGGTGCCTACCCGGCATTCTCCCGCAATATCCTTGACCCGAGTGGCGCGGGTGCCACCCCGCTCATTACCGCACTTTTGCCGGTGCCCACCCGGCGTTGCCCTGCTGGATTGTCTCCCCGAGCTCGGCTGCCGAGTATTAAGCCCGCCTCCTCAGGCTGCGCTGGGATTCGTCCCCGGCCTCGAGGAGTTCCGTGACGTCATCCGTGGGCCGTGCAGGGATTGGTTGAGCCTGAAGGGCTTCCACGCGCGCACCCCGGAAGCAGGACGAGGCCGGAGGAGAAGCCGGAAGCGGCAGGAACCTTCTCCGCTCTCCAGCGTGCAATCCAGGACATCCCTCCGCCCAAGACCGGTGAGTGGAGCTGAGCCGGGAGGAGGGGGTGTGAGGCCGAAGCCCCGTGGTCCTTGGTAAGAGAGAGGGGGACACCGGGGCACAGTGCCGGTGCTCGCCCCCCCCAGGGTGCTGGCTTTCTTCTCCTGGCGTTCAGGCATTTTTGAGTCCCCCGTATGGGACTCCAACGGAGTCGAGCAGCCTTCTGTGCGAGCCTGAGGGCTCTAAAACCTCTGGGGGCATTTGCTTTGTTTAGGAGGCCAGAGGGGCTCACAGCGCCACTGTGATTCTGCGAGCCCAGAGAAGGCTCAGGGGCATTCGAAGGAGGCAGTCACTGATCTACGAGCCAGAGAGGCTCAAGGCGCCCCAGTGTTCCCGGGTCCCCCGTGAGGGACCCCGACAGCCCAGTGAGGCTGCAACTTTGCTCTTAGAGAGTCCCAAGAGGCTCTGGGGGCATCCTTTGTTGTAGAGCCCAGCGAGGCTCCAAGGGGCCAGTGCTTTGTCATTTAGAGCCTGGGAGAGGCTCAGAGGGCATCGTTAGTCTAGAGCCAGAAGGCTCCCAGCCCCTGTCCCGCATTTGTATTTAGGAACCCCGAGGCTCCAGGGCCCCATTGTTGTTTAAGAGTCCAGAGAGGCTCTAGGGGAAATTCTTTTGGCCAGAGCCTGCGAGGCTCCAGCGTGTGGCCACATCCTCCTCACTTCACAGTTGCCCAGCACTTTGTGGGCAACTGCCTTGTTTAGGACCCTGACATTGGGACACAGGGACAGTCACAGGTGGTGACTTGTGAGTTTGGCGCAATTGTTATTGTTATGCACCTCTGAATGTATTGTTGATGCATCATGTGTTTTCCCTCCTTACACCTCTGAATGAATGTTATGCATTGCATCATGTGTTATGTTCTTACACCCCTACAGGTATAGCGATACTTAGGTGGTTGTTTTCTCCCTAGTACAGGTGGTGCTAGTGAGGTCCTGGTTACCAGTGATTACTGGTTGTGTGCTATTTTGTGCTAATGTAATTTTGCATTCTAAGTGCTACTTCTAAAAAGTGTTACTTCTAAAAGTGCTGATTCCTGACAGTGGTCCGGGTGGCCCTGTCTTGTAAAATATCCCCTGTAAATTCTGCCCGTGCCCCTGGCACATTGTAAAGTGTGTGTTTTATCTAATGTTTTTTGGTGCAATACAAAGGCTATTTTTATATATAGCCTTGTGTGGAGTTTCCTTTGTGGTGGGCCTTGGGTGTTGTTGCTGGGGTGCGTGTGCAAATACTTAACTCATATCGCCTCCAAGTTTAGCCTTGCTGCTCGCGCCACGTTACCTAGAGGGTGAGTAGGGGTTATCTTGGCGTGTAACTCCCTTGCCCTGACTTAGGAGTGGTGGTCTCTGACTGACTTTGGCGAAAGCCCTGGCCAGCCAGGGATCCCATTTCTAACAGCGAGCCATCCTACCCCACTGCCTCTCTATATGCCCCAGCCTGCAACATTGACAAAATCAATAGCTCTGCCTTATTGAACGTCAATTCTACTAATTTTGCTTTTTTTAAAGAAAACATCTATCCCGAAGTTCACTAAGAATGGCAGAATTTTCTTTTTAGCAAAAATTTGATATCCACAATTGGGAGGTGTCTCTTCTACACTTCTGAATCTCAGGCTCAATGTGTTCTATTTAATGTGGTCAAAATAGCTCTAAACTGGGCTATTATGACTGAATATTTAATAGTTAACACCTCACCTAATGACTTAATAGTGACAAATGCTTTACGGATCTTTCTGGAAGGCTTGCTCTTCAGGCGAGAATGGTCTCAAATCATATACACATGATTGGTTATTTGTGATCATTAGCACAGCCAAGTGGCTATCGGTGGCTCTCATTATCAAGATCACCATTGCTGAAATGTCCCTTAAAGGTGGAATTCAAATCTCTACCTCTAAGTCCCGTCTAGCTGAAATTAACTCTGAGATTAATAAACACAAGGACTTCTTGATGCAGCATAAAATCTCGAAACTTCAAAAAGATATTAAAAAGTTTGATTAGGAGAAAGTCCCCCCCTACATAACATAACGTGTATTTGTAAGGCGTGGGCTCACCCGTAGGCATCTTGGCGCTGAATAACAGATGTTTATTGTTACCCAACTCAGTGGTACTCATTTTATCACCCTCATATGGATGAAAGGCTGAGTGGTCTTGCTGGGATTTGAACCTGTGACCATGAGGTCAAACACAGGCTCCTGCAGTGGACGCATTAGTCCACTGAGCCCACCAGACCTTCAGCAATCAGAGCGGATTTTCGAGTTGAAGGTAACACATCCTCAGACAAGGGGAATAACACTCAGAGAAGAAATAGCAAGTACTTCAGCAGTCATCCAGCACAGATAGCTGTGGCAATGATGAGGGACGGAGAGGCCCTCCCAATATCTACAGATATCAAAGGGCCTCTTTTCAATTTTCCCAACCAATGGTGGCCACAACATATCCAAATGTTCCTGCGCGGCCGACACACTCCCGTCCCTCAACCTTTCCCCCAGCCTTTTTTAGGCAGAGTCTGGGGTGCAGGAAGAGTCCGAAGAAGAGGAGGGAGCAAGCAGGTTCAATGGAACCAGACCCCCAAATGCTCAGGAGAAGCAAGACAAAAGACCCAAATGAAATTAATCATCAGTCTGTCACAGAGGGCACTGACAGACACTGAGAGGAGAGTCCTTCAAAAAGGGCTTGGTTTTGTATACACCCCTAGTGAAGATTACTTCAGGCTCAGCTGTGAGTTATACCATTTTTTTTAGAAAGATACAATTACGTGCTCTCTTCTAAAATAGACCTGCCCCTGAAAGGCAAGGAGATTCCGGGTTGAGGCAACCTTCTAAATTTACTCCTAATTCCAGTTTGGTCCCTAGCGAGATCCTCACCTTCTAAAAAGCTGTCCTTAATGATATCAATGACTCTAGGACTATGTGCAATCTACGTATTGCGGCGGAATTGCCACAGCGGATGTGTACTCATACTATGTGGCCTCCCACCTCCTGGTCATGAATGATTGGTAGGATAATTCACCTAAAGACCTGGCGTTTGCTCTAGAGCACACTGCTATCAAAGGGATTCCCCTCCTTCGATTATTATATAGTGCACAGAATTTCTACCTCACGCCAGCTGAACGACAATTCGGCTGTGGCTATACACGGTCCAGCAGATGGGATGGCACAGACGTTTGACTTAAAATACGCCCCTGTGGCATGGTACCTACTTGCGCCAGGTGACTACATTGAAGGGGTTCCGTCAAAGGGATCAGATCGGCATCTCCACACTTGAGGATGTCATCCGGGGTACCACTATAATATCCTTCCTGCACCTACAGGAAGATTTTCAGCTCCATAAAACCCAGTTCTACAAGTATCTCCAACTGCGCCACACTCTTACCCCATTGCTTGAAAGTTTGGAGGACCTCCCTGAATTTCATCCATTGGAGGGCCGCCTCTGTATGGGTGATTTGGGCGTGCACAAAATTCAGCAGATATATCAGACACTGACAACACACTCCACTATGACTCTTCATAAGACTAGGAAGGTATGGCAAGATAATATCCCAGAATTAAGCAATGACGATTAGGTGGAGGCTATAGCTAGTCCCAGGGGTGCTGCTGTATCCTCCAGATACTGTCTCACTCAATTTAAATGTGTCCACCACGTCTATTATACACGCCTTCGCCTCTGGAAGATAGGAGTCATCGCATCTCCTTAATGCTTACGCTGCGACAGGGAAGAGGGATCATTATTTCACATTGTATGGAGCTGCGCTGCAATACAATTCTTTTGGCGCAGAGTCTTGACCTGCCTCAAGCAGGTGTTGTCTTGGGACATTCCACTTGACCCTAGACTGTTCCTCCTCCACAGTATGGATGAGATTGGAAATCGCTACAAGCAACATCTAATCTTCCTTGTTCTCACAATTTCCAAATACGATATCGCTCAGTTATGGAATGGGACTTCCCCACCGACAATAGGGAAATGGAGAAAGGGACTAGACAACTGCACGGGTGCGGAAATAGCTGTCTTCCAAGCGTGGGGTTGCCCTCACAAGCACAGAACAATTTGGTCTCGATGGGCTACTTACAGGGGCATAGACCTTCCCCCTCTTCCTTCGCAAACCCCCTAAATATCAGCTTCCACAAGATGTTAGAGGCTATACTATATTTCATTGTGTTTTCTCTCTCTGGACATGTATTTTTTTCTAAAAATGCTCGCCAGTGGAAATATCTGCATAAAGTTCTGGTTTTCACTTTTGTTATATATTCAAAATTTACCCAATGATATTTCCGTACTTGGTAATTTGTCAGTATCCTGTCTCAAAATGGTATATGTTGGGCGATTGCCCATGTGGTACTGTCAAGTCAAGTCAAGAAAGCTTTATTCGATTGTTTAAACAGACAATCATAAAAGCACATAAAAAATACAATACTATTAATCATACAGAAAAAATACACTGATAAGTTAATTTATGCTCCAAATTTTAAAAAGTTTAAACAGTATTAAACTAAGGCAAGCTCTTGACACAGTATATCAGATCATGGTCTGTTGCTTTCTATGGGACAAGACGTTTTACAAAAAGATCAATATCCTGGACACCATATCCTCATTATCTAAACATTGTAGGGCCATTAATGCTGGACGGCATTGGCGCAGCACAAGCTGTTTGAGAATAGGCAGTAAATACAGAGCCCTTGCACCAGTTTAAAATTTACAAAAGAGGATAACATGATTCGTGGACTGTGGGGAGGAGTTATCACAGGGGCAGGGTTGGAGGTTTTGAGACCAGTCAATTATTGTGGGAAAAGTGACTAGTCGGTAAAGGACTCCTGGCCTGAAACCAATCAATAGGAACCTATCATAGGCACCTTGAACATAAGTCAAGTAAGGTTGTATGTTAAAAGTAGTTAAAACCATCTAATGGGTTTTAAAATTTCAGACGATATTCTGTTAGAGTCTAACAACAGCATACCCTCGTTTCTTAATTTCTTCCTTGTTATAAGCTTGAGGGTGCTGGGATCAGTAAAAAACGCAGAATGGCCAAAATCCTTTAAAAAGTTATACACATATCTTAGCCATGGTATCCTCATTGCTCCTTCCTTTTATTTTCTTTTCAACCGTGACAGTAGTAGTACATACAGTCAAGGAATGTCGCGCCTCACCGAGGCCAAAGCATTGCACACCGGATTAACACAGCCTTTCAGCCCACATCCCGGAGGTCGGGTGGCGTAGAATGCAAAGCATTGTAGTGCACCCCAGCATGAAACACAAGTCATCATAGAAAAAAGTAGTTTGCTGTCACTTTTTCAACAATTATATAAACCTAGCAACAAAGATGGCCTACTTGCAGCTATATGATCCGTGTATCTATGGCATTATCCTGTACATCATCTATGCGCTGATTGGCTATGAACTGATCAGTAACCTCTGACATGATGTCGACCCCGACCCCAGAGGCAACCAGAACCCCATCTAATTTAGGCCACCACAGTGTCCAAAACAACATGAACGTGTGTCCCAGCTGTGCAGCCCTCTACGCTTCCTTCGTCCTCCACCACTGTCGCAGCAAGACGGCTTTTATACTCTATGTACAACCCCCAGAAATTTTTGGGCCTGCTTTTCAGTGGTAAAAGGTCGCTATAATTCTCTGATTTTGCGCAGCAGTATGACAAATCCCCATCCCAGTGTTCCAAATTTGGTAGCGGGCCCCTCATCCAGCATATAAAGTCATGGCGCCGGCGTCTTGCAGGGCCTCCGCGGCAGCCCGCAGCTCGCGTGGGGAGCAGGGGGGGGGGGTGAGCAGTCCCAATGGCGGACCCCGCCGCCGTCACTAATCGAGGGTTGCGCACCTTGCTCTGTGCCCCAGATGATCTTCGCGGCCCAGGGCGCTCCACTCAGGCCCCGGCCGCACGCAAGTTGACGTCGTAGGAAGGGGCCGCCAACTTCAGTCCGGTGCTTTGCGGCCAAGTCGCGCCCCGGGACAGCTCATCACCAGGCGGACACAGCCGCCCTAGTTCGTCTTCCAGGTGCCACCGGAGGGGGGTCAAGGGGTTACTCAACCCTGCAGCTGGGTAGGGATGCCCCCAGTGGTTCCAGGGCTAAGGATTTTAGAGGATTATGTGCCGGCTATGCGGATCTCGAGACTCAAGCGTCCATCTTGCTCTCGAACAAGCTCCACCCCCCGAATTTCTCTATTTAGTTTGGCCTCATCTTTTCACCACAGTCTGTGCCATAAGATTACAGGTTCAAGCCTGATCAGGTCAGAGATAGATGCAAGCCCTAACTCTGCATGACAAACGCTTGCAGAAGAACCTTTCGGTAAGCATAGAATATATCTTAAAAATGAGTTTTCCACTCTCTGGATTGGGAGTAGATCTGCAAAACACCATACCCCGCTGCCATAGAGTGCCTCTGCAACACACTTCGCTTTATAGATTTTTAGGAGTTCTACATGAGGTCTTTTTCCCAGTTTTCTAGCAAAGGTAGTTAAAGCATATGTGGTGCGTAATAATACCAACCTTTTAGGTAGAACTGCTTGTGCCCAGGTGTCATTATGGGCAAAGAGAATACCCAAATATGAGAACTTTGCAACCCTGATTTTCTGCCCTGCCACAAACATATCCGTGTGCTTCTTGATGCCAAGATCGCAGCGCATAATAAACATTTTGGATGAGTTTACTCTTAAACCTAAATCTTTCATAAAAAGGGAGAAACAATCCAAAATACGCTGAAGGCCTGTTTGAGAACGAGACATCAGTACTGCGTCGTCAGCATACAGGAGGGCTGAAATTAGACGGCCAGCTACTATGGGAAAGTCCTGGTTATCCTTAAGAAGGGCCTCCCCTAGTCCGTTAATATACAAATTAAAAAGGAACGGGGCCAAAACACAACCCTGTCTGACCCTGCTCCTAATCGAAAAGTCTTCTGAGCATTTTCCCCTCACACCATATCGGACACGGGCCTTAGCATCACAATAAAATCGTTTAAGAAAATAAATAATGTTTGGTTCAACCCCCATGACTCCTAAAATTAACCACAATTTACTATGGACCACACAGTCAAAGGCGGCTGTGAGGTGTACAAATGCTAAAAACAGGTTACCTCTCTTGGCCCTTGTGTATTTCCCCACCAGAAGAGAAAGATTTAGGCCCTGCTCAATGGTCTGTACCCTGGCCAGAAAGCCATATTGCAGGTCAGACAGGACAGAGTTTTCATCGGTCCAATTCTGAAGACTCTCAAGAAGGATTCTGTCTACCACCTTCGTTATTGCATCCAGTAAGGAGATGGGTCTGTAGCTTCCCGGATCATGTCTGTCACCCTTTTTGGAAATAGGCACGATAGTGAAGACTACCCAGGTAGGCAAAAAATAGTACTGCAACTAGCATTAAGCACCTGTACCAGAAGGGGCCGCCACATGGAGATGTTTGATTTAAATATATCAACGGGAACACCGCCTGGAACCGTAGCTGTACCACCCTGACTAGCATGAAGGGCCCGCACCACCTTCTCTAGGGTAAACTCTAGTTCCTTGTGCTGTAGAGAGCAGTGTATACCAGGCCTCTCCCGAGGGGGATTATCATCTGTAGGGGGGCTACCCTCTCCTTTATATACCTGGGAAAAGTGGTTTCTCCACTGTTCCTCAGTTATAGCTATCTCAATTTTTGGGCCCATCCCACTAGTCAGGAAAGGGGCCCTGATTTCCCTCCAAAATGCTGCACTATCTTTAATTACTGAGGCCTCATGTAGAGCCTCCCAAGCCTCCTTCTTCATTGTGGCCTTTCTACCACTTAATGCTTGTTTGTAGGCCCCTCTGGCTAATCTTATTGCAGGGACATTTCTAGGAATTTTCTGCAATTCTTTCTTTAGCCGAGAATGTGTTTGAGTGCTTATTGAATCAAACCATCCATGTTGTGGGTCATTCTTCTTCTTCCGTCTAATGAGGGATTCACTTATTACAGTGGTTATACCCGAAAATGAAGCTAAAATCTTTTCAGGGGCAGCTTCTTCGCTCAAGCAGAGCTCCATGTCAGTTTTACATTTCTTTATCACTGTATTGGTCAGTTTTTCTTGGTCAACAGCGGCCCAAAGAATGGAATATCCGTTAGTACTCCCAATCGCTATAGTTCCTAGCAGCTGATCATTGTTATTGTGGAGTCTGGACCTCTTACTAGAGGGCAATATGATCGATATGCAAAGTGGGAAATGATCACTGAGAGGATTTCCAGAAACATAAAAAGAACGAAGACTACATGTGTGATTACTTGATATGAGTACATAGTCAATTGTTGAGCAAAGTCCCCTCCCATTAAATGTCCCTGGGAGAGGAACAGGAGATGGACATAGCTCATTTAGAATTCCCAAATCGTGGCTAAAATAAGATCATTAAACAATTAACTAGGGCGGTAAGCCTGAAATGTGACGAGCCTACCCCATCTTCTCTTAAGGCTCCACATAGATTATCACCAGCATTGGGACATAGCGTACAGTTGAAGTCCCCTGCTAAGATTATCATGATATCTTCTACCTTTCCTCCATTGGCTAACTTCAATAAATGCAAGATATTTGTTATAACAATACCCGCTTTTCCTAACGGAATATTATTATAAAAGTTAACCAGAACTACGGAGCGTGTTGTATCCACGTCCATTTTGATAAGGTGGTAGTAATCGTCATTGGCGAGCAGCATCACTTTCTTTATATCTAGGGTATTCGATATGTATGTACACAGACCACCCTTAGCCTTGCCGCTCAGTACTTTAACTGCTGGGGTATGGTAGGTCCTATATCCATTCAGATGTATCTCTTCCTTGGTCCAAGTTTCTTGAAGACACAAAATCCCGAACTTGGTAAGAAAGCCCCACCATAGTTGATCACTTAGTTTAGCACTAGGCCCAGCTATGTTCCAAGATGCAATATTACAACAGGGAAATTTGCCATCATCGATACAGGTTATTGAGTGATTAACGTGCCCTCCAATTCCTTCCACGAATGATTAGATGGAAGGGAAACATAATCAAGATCAACAGGGTTGATCGTGGCTTTGTAATCAAGGGCTAAAGACCCTCGCACATCCTCTCCTCTACTGTTGAAGGGATCAATAGTAAGACCTGTATTTAGAACATGGACATCTAATGTACCCCGAGAATCAACCCGGCCCACCATGTTCAGGTCCGTATGACCTCGAGCCCCATCTCTGACATTTTCAACTACAATTCTAGAGAGGATGTTTTCAGTATCCCTTGCTAGTGTACCTGCTTCGCTCCTATTTACATTTCTGGGGGATGCAGGAAAGATGTCATCATCCCATACTGTTACTCCTATTTACAGGACCAAAAGGTGTGAGAAAGTTCCCAGGGTTCAGTCAATCAATATTTTCTATGGAGTTCAGTGCATCGAAACGATTATAGGTTGGTATGGGGTATCTAAACTGCCTTTGTCCCCTATGATTGTCTCCCTCAAACATGGGGGTTTGCCGTTGTAACAAATTGCATGGTCTATAAAAATATCCCAACGGTAATACGTTTATGGCATGTGGAACAGGTCCTTTACTGCCCCTTTCCAGGATTTTGTGTACTAATAAAGGTGACCTAAAGATTAAAACAACACAATCTGCCCGCAATGATTTAGGCGAAGGGCCCACCCATCCAATCCTACCAACCGTTTTAAAATCTGAGAAGAGATGGTTATTCAGACCGATCTTTGTAGTCAGAAAATAGAGGGACTTATTCTTTAGGGTGGACCAATGCTCAGAGTCATTAAGTGAGCAAGAAGGTATGTTGGCTAGAACCACCGTATAGGGGGTTGCTTGTGGTGGAAGATTTAGGGACTGTAGTGAATTATGAGTTTGGTCTAGATATTCTGAGAATTGTTTCCTCTTCTCTGGGACTCTATTTTCCATTCCATTCGTCCTACTAGACTCTCTGATAGGTTCTACTTCCCCATTTCAACCATGCAGGTTTTTAGGGGCTGTGGCCTGGTGAACAGCTTCAGAAGGTTGTTAGATAGTACATACTAAGTCATCATTGGAGTTATTATTGATGATCCTACCATGTGGTAGCTTATTTAAATTGGAACTCGAAGCTGTTCCGGAAACAATACCTGCTCCCCCACCCGATGAAAGGCATTCTCTTGATTTGAAACCGACTGCCGTTGCAGCTTTATGTCGGCTGGTCACCATCTCTTCCGCCTTTTCTAATCTAGTTTCAATATTGGTCATTTTCAGCAGGACAGGTTCCAAAAGGGTCGTCATCATTATCTCGAGCTTTCCCCAGAAATTCCCATCTAGTATACCACAGCAATCTTAGCAATCTCGTTCTGTTTTGTAGGAGGCAATGGGCCTTTCTCCGCATCAGTGACTGATTTCCCTCTTCTCCTGTTTGTACTCTGAGCTGGTTTACTCTGTTTTTGTGTGTTTTTGCCTTTTTTTTTCCTTTAGAGATTCTGCGCTGATATCTACCCTACAATTGCCCTTTTGGCCTCTAGTGATGCTTTTGGACCCACCAGGTACTCCCTCTGAGGAGGGGAGAGTCAATCTCTGTTGCATGGTCATTTACAACATGTGGTGTGGTGCCAATCAATATAGGGGATGTCTCATTGCTAAGTACTCTACCTTGGTTCGCGAGTACTGGTGTCAGGGAGAGTCTGCTTTGTGAGGGTACGAGCTCTAGAGACAATCTTCGTTCAGTTAATTTGATTTCGTTTATGAGGGCGGATTCTGCCCTCAAAAGGAAAGCATCTAAAGTCCCTACAACACCTCGATATTTACGCTTATTCATACTTAGACGAAGCCTACCCCAGAGAAATATCTACAGCAAGAAAATGAGCAGTACAATATCAGTCTCAGGATCAAGTTGTTAGGGGGGTGGCCCAGCCCAGCCTCTTACTGCCTCTGACGGGCTTAGATGGGCTCACCCTTGGCCCGGGCGTGACCTGTGTGCGTCCCGCGCCCCGGGGGTTGAGGAAGCGCTTTATAGCGCAATGACCACGCCTACCCCAGTGGCAGCTGTTAACAATGAGGGCGCTGTGGTTTACCCTGGGACTGCGAGTCCCACCAGGGTATGGCGGCGATGTCCGGGCTCAGGAATCACCTCAGAAGCAGCAGGGGCATGCACACGAGTCCAGAACCCAACAAGCAAAGGTGAGAGCTGGCGAAATCAGAATATAGAAAGGAAAGTCCTCTAGTGTGTCCCGCGCCGCGGGGGTCTTGTCCGTGCTTTATAGCGCGATGACCATGCCTCCCGCAGCGGCAGCTGTTAACAATGAGGGCGCTGTGGTGTACCCTGGGACAGCGAGTTCCACCATGGTATGGCGGCGATGTCCGGGGCTCAGGAATCACTTCAGAAGCAGCAGGGGCATGCACACGAGCCCAGAGCCCAACAAGCGAATGTGAGAGCTGGCAAAATCCGAATATAGAAAGGAAAGTCCTCTAGCCTGTCCCGATCCGCAGGGGTTGAGGCAGCACTTTATAGCGGAATGACCACGCTTCCCCCAGCGGCAGCTGTTAACAATGAGGGCGCTGTGGTGTATCCTGGGACTGCGAGTCCCACCAGGGTATGGCGGCGATGTCCAGGGCTCAGGAATCACCTCAGAAGCAGCAGGGGCATGCACACGAGCCCAGAGCCCAACAAGCGAAGGTGAGAGCTGGCAAAATCAGAATATAGAAAGGACAGTCCTCTAGCGTGTGCCCTACTGTAAGAACTCAAAAAAATATGTTTAAAAAAAAGCCATTTGACAACATGTCTACAGACAAGCTCTCAACTGTCAAGTATCTTGCAAATGACCCTTCAATCACCATTAAACCGCCTGGCAATGGGGAAGCTATTGCCATCCCATCCACATCTGACTACAGAAATGAATGTCTCCGACAACTCGCTGATCACAGGTACTATCGACCTTTCAAACACAATCCCACTGACAAAATCACTGAGAAGATTCACTCATTAGTACATGAGGCTGAGACATTAGGCTGGGTCACCAAGTACGAAGCTGGTTTTCTGATTAATGTACAGCCCAAGATACCATACTTCTAAGCACTTCCCAAGATACATAAGGGCATTCTTCCACCGCCCGAGAGACCAATAGTGTCAGGGATAGGCTCCCTTTTGGAACCACTTTCTAAATTCTGTGATAACTTCTTTCAACCTTTATAAGAAAGGATTCCATTCTTTCTTAAATACACCAAGGACATTGTGAACCCGCTCAAGGAAATTAACAATGTTGGCAACACCAATTTATTGGTCATCCTAGATGTAGAGGCATGCTACACCAATTTTCCTCAGGACGTGACCTTAGTGTTTATTGAGGAAACTATGTGTTCCGAGTGATGATCCTGTCCTACACTGGTGCACTTCATCAATGAATGTGCTACCGTAGGCCTCAAAGAGAATTTTTTCCAGTTTGAGGACACCCTCTACCTCCAAACTCAAGGGACTTCCATGGGTAGCACATTTGCGCCTAGCCTAGCATGCCTTTAAAAGCTAAATCAATGTATATATGCTGGTATATAAGTCCTGGGTATAGTGTACTCCTACTATGCTTTCTCTATCCTAGTTGTCCAGGGTGAGTGTTCTGCCAAGAATCCCCTATGGGATGATCCAACCTCCATTACCTGAAGGCAAGGTATGCAGGTCCCCGTCTTGGTCACAGATTGAACACCCCTCCTTGCAGAGGGTAAATAGGAACCAGCTAAGCTGAAACACCAACACAGCGATGACCTCACAAATGACAACTGGGTGCTCCTCTCCTTTGAGCACCAAAATTTGTGTGTATTCCTAACAACAGTGTTCATGCTTCTGTGTCAATGATCCAGCTGAACTTGACATTGTTTATTGTCTCATTGATAGAAAAATAGCCTCATGGACAAAAACAACAAACACCATCATTTTCACAATATGTGTCGAGGCCTTGTGCAAAATGTTGAAGTGGTTGCAAAGGGTCGCAATAGCGTACTTACAAAGTAGTTTTGTAAGCAATGTGGTGTCAGAGAAACAAATTCTGCACTGTCACGCAAGCTAATGTGTGTCACAAGTCTTGGTGTTGAAGAGAAGGCAACTTAAGGAAAGTGTACACGTAAAAATGGCACTGTTTCCTCCCAGGCCTAACCTAGCCACATGACGATAGCAAATCCAAGGATTATGCGATCTGCTCTGACCAGATGAGCGTCTAAATCATAATCTGTAAGGTATATGTCATCAGCGTAGGACAATGCTTCATTGTCCAATCTTTTTAACAGTTCTGTTACATGGGCTGAGAACAAACATGGGCTGTTCTTATATCCTTGTGCCAATGACAGAATTGTTTTTGTGGCCCTAGGCAGTAAATGCTGTCAAATACCTGTTTTCAGGTGCTATGTTTTGGCAGAAAAAGATATTCGATTTGTCTAATGTTGTTTTATATTTTTAGCACACTGTGTTATTCATTAGTGCTGCGCTGACCACATTTTGTACTGCAAATGTGTGAGTGTGTCTTTCTAATTGTCTATAGTCTAAAACTAATCTGTATGAGTAATCTGGTTTTGTTACCGGAAACAAAGGTATGCTGACTGGTGAGTAATAAGGCTCGATGATGCCTTGATATTCAAGTTGTGTTCATATTTTTCTTACTGCTTTTTTAGCCTTATGTTTAATGTTGTACTGAGGTTGCACTTGTGGGCTGGGCCTTGTGGGTATTCTGTGATATGGTGCATCCTCATCCCATGATTGCGATATAATGCTGGGCCTTGTACAAGAGCCAACTCCTTGGCATACACATGTTTATCTGATTCTGGAACAAAGCAGGAAAAAGCTGATGTATCACCATTTCTCCTTAGAGGCTTCTCTTACAAACTCAGGTGGTCAATCTTTTTCAGACAAGAGAATGTCATAGCCCAGTGTTAGGTGTTCCCTAAAGAGAACCTTAATTGTGCGTTCTTTATCATACTCAATTTGGATGTGCAAATCATATAATCTGCTTGGAGAGCTGAGTTTCTGATCTGGTGTTTCCACCTGAGCAAAGTCATCAGTTGCTCTTGCCACCAGAAACTCTTGAAGATTCTGGAGAACTATCAACACCTCTGCCACACTGTCTAGCAGAGTCAGAGCCCACTCCTTGTTCAGAAACCGAGTTCACAGTATTCAGCACATGTCTAGCCAAAATACTTGCCAAATCATTTTTTGAATTGAGGCTTTTTTTGTGGATGTTCTTCTTCCTTTTTGATAATGAAGTCTGAAGAGCATTGCAACTCCTTCTTTGCTTTCCCGTACTCCCCTGACCTGTGTTCTGATTATCCTTCTATCTCCAACTGTTTTTCGGATGACTCCTCAAAGGAATGAGAAGGACGTGTCTCAGTATACTGATACCTATAACGGTTGCACAGATTATGATGCTTTTCAGAGGACTCCTGAGGAGGAGATCCAACCAGTGGTTTACATTTTTCTTTATTATTTATCTTAATATCCCATCATTTTTAGAAGACTCAGGTGCCTGTTTGAAGTTATTCTTTTCAAAATTACCCTTAATTTGTAGTTTATTAGGTTTGGGTCCCAGACTATCTCGACCTATAAATGTATAGGTTTCTGCATTCATTTTTAGGAGTTCTTGCTCCTGATCCACTAATGGAACTTGTGGAGGACACTTGCTTGCTTCCCATTTAAAATTACCTACAATAATTGAAGAGACTGTGGCAAAGTTGTCCAGCAATTTCATCCCCAAGTCCAGTGCGTGGGCTGCCCCATATTAATTTTGAATCTCTTTTAGAACATCAGGCAAAATAGCAATGGAGGGTGTACCATGTGTTGTGGTTTACCCTGCAGCGAACACTGTGCCATGTGGCACAATTTTCTACTAGAGGAAACATCTCTAAAGGTAGGCATATTGTGAGAATTCTATGTTTTTCTTGAGGCCCATATAGTATAGGGAAATACTCCATTCAAGCTGAGTTGTTTTTTGTGCAATCCAAAACGCAATTTCCTCCTGTCCAGTAGGATTCTTCCCCATCATTGAATTAATAGTTACCAGACTAATTGCCTGCATTGCTAAATGCGGTTATGCAACTTAAGTACTCCTTGCCGGGTTTAGTGCCATTGTTCGATTGACATGTTGTGTCATACTTCTGTGTAACCTAACTAGATCAGTGTATAGTACACAGTTCTATTGCGTTTAGGTTTGCTATGTCTGGTTACAGTGTATAGCTGGCCAAGATAGGCCATGTTGCCCCTTCGTTGCTGAGGGGACCCAGTCTGACATGTGCTGCGGTGTGTGGGAGGTTACAGAATAAGGGTTGACCCAACGGTACTGGAACCTGGGTAGTCAATGTTACATATAAGGGGTCCCAGTTGAAAACAAATCCTTGTGCACAGAAAAAGGAAAAATTTCAGGGAAAAAATACAATCTTTAAAATTCTTTTGTTGAGGGATGTTTTAATTCACATCCTCAATTGCAGATTAGTTGCACATACATTCTTCAAAATGAATACATTATTCTTGATGCCCAAAAGAAGAAGGAAAGTGAAAGTGAGGGGGTCAAAGTAGTGAGGGTGGTGCGAATAAAGAAAAGTTTCAAAGGAAATCTTTCAAAAGAAATGACAAGTGGTCATTTATAAATTTGAAAAAATTATACCACAGGGGCGTATTCACATTGCCATTCAAGTATTTCTATACAGATTCTCATTCCTATCCCAATACATTGGACACAGCCAGAAATGAACTGTTGTAGATGGGTAGGGAAAAACAGGTGGTATGTCGATGTTTCGACCCCAGTATTGTAGGCTGGTTCATGCCCTACCGCGGGGTCTTCATCAGGACAGGTGGGGGTCCTGGGGAGGTGAGGGCAGGCACCTATGGTTTAAAAACAAGGTAATCAGATGGTGAATACCACTTCCAATTGCTTAGATGCGCTGCTGCAGTCGCAAGACATTACCTATATAGCCACAGTGGATAGTGTGGCACCTTCTAGGATGAGGAGTGGGCCCGAAGGCTTCGGATGTCGAAGAGAGCGTCTACCTAGAAAAGTTAGGCTATTGTCAGTTAAGTGGACATTGATTAAGTAAGTCCCACATGGCTGCGAACATAAATCTTCAAAAACGTGCTTCAGTTAACAAGCATCGGAAAACTACCCAGCCGGGTTAAAAACAGGGGAATAAGCATCACATACTAGAGGACCGCACAACCATGGCACATCTAGATATACCAAACTCGTTGAGCCCAAATTACTATCTGGTATACTATCTCTGTCATCATCATGTAAAACACATTATTCTTAAAAAATAGGGAAAATAAGGTCATCATGCACTGAGTCATTGTACTAAACAAAAGCAATTACCCGAGGGGACACAATCCTGTGACATCAATATTTTTAGGGTACTACGTTGGACAATGAATCTCGTGTTCAATTTCTGTGAGATTATCGCAAGCGTGGCGGTTTCGACTCCAGCCACACCCGAGCTCCAATCTACAAGAAAATGGGGGGACGGATGATTATTGGACTGGTCACATTTGCTCTAACAGATCAACGTCATGAGAAAGCTGATAAATGCCGTAGGTCACTTACCACGGATAAACGGTCTGTCTTGTCTCACAGGCACCTCATCGAAAGTGAGTTCGTGCGGGACCTACGAAGCTACTTAATGGGGAAGGACCGGCATCAGCGCGTGTACTCACAGCAGCTAGATGCCTGCTGCTCTACTAGCCAATGACAATGCACGGCATAGTTCATGGAAAAAAGACTACTGAGTAGTTGTACGGGCCGGTAGAAGTTAAGCTCCATGGTTATTCTGCCTATTTAGAAAGTTGTGGTTTCTAACATCGAGATTATTTGACAGCGGGATGGCTGACCTTTGTGAGGGATGTAGGACATTAGGCCACACTGGGAACAGTCCGTTTGTACACTAGATCTGATTGTGGGTATTGGTTACCAAGTACTAAGTACTCATAGCATATCACCAAGAATTGACAGGAAATATCACAACAATATAATTCCTGACCTACACATATTAACATTCGGAATCGCATTGTCGCGCTCTTCATCTGTCAATGTCCTGTAAGGAGACAAAAGCATTCTCGAAAGAACCTCCAAGTATTTACATGAAACACATTATCATATAAGAAAACCACAACTCATTAACGTAAACAAGCCAATTGGGCATAACTCGTATCTTGTTCATTCAGCCCATGTTGGATCGTATCCAAACGGGTCATCCATTTACTTTCTCTTACATTAAGGACAGAACCAATGTTCCCGCCCCTCGGGCCCAGGGAGACTTTTTCAAGGACCACCCATTGTAACTCTTCGACTGTGTGGCCCGCCCTCTTATAGTGGTCCACTAGGGGTGCCCCTACCACCTTGCATCTAATCCTGCTTTGGTGCTGGAGAATACGTGCTTTAATTCTTTGTTGTGTTTGTCCTATGTAGGCTAGACCACATGGGCATGTAATACAGTAAATGACACAGTTGGTGTTGCAGTTTGTGAATGTTTTCAAGTCTATGTTGAGATGCTTGTAAGTGAATTGTTTAGTTTGTATACACATTGGGCAAGCCTTACAGTTACCACATCTGTAGTTGCCAACCATAGCCGGTAAGTTCCACATGGTTTGTATGGATGTTGGTTCCGAGGTTTCTAAAAAGAGTGCATGGGCAACTGGGGCTGTCCAATGTCATCCGCTACCAATGGCCAATGTTTGTTTAACATTGGTTGAACCAACAGAGCCAAGATATTCAATTCACGATCCAGTCTAACTGTGAAAAAGTGGACTTTCTAGATATCACCACAAGCTGTCCACTACACTGTATCGGAAACCTGCAGAACGAAACTCACTGTTATGGTACAATAGCCACCACCCAAGAGGTCTGAGAGACAATTTACCAGTTGGTCAATTCCTTCGGATAAGGCGCAACTGCACAAAGAAAGAAGATTACTTCTCAGAATCAGAAGATCTTAGTTCCAGACTCCAAGAGAGAGGCTATCCACGTAGACTTGTCGAGAGAGAGCCCAGAAACGGGCATGGCATAGCCCACGGGATGAACTTCTCACACCACAACCGAAAAAAGATGAAAACATGGAAAGAATGATCTTTGTAACTACATACTGTACACAAAGCAATAACATACGGAAAATCATAAACAAACATTGGCCATTGGTAGCGGATGACATTGGGCAGCCACAGTTGCCCATGCACTCTTTCAAGAAATCTAAGAGTATAAAGGATCATGTGGTGAGCTCCTTTTTAGAAATCCCTGAACCAACATCCATACAAACCATGTGGAACTTACCGGCTATGGTTGGCAACTACAGATGTGGCAACTGTAAGGCTTGCCCAATGTGTATACAAACTGAACAATTCACTTACAAGCATCTCAACATAGACTTGAAAACATTCACAAACTGCAACACCAACTGTGTCATTTACTGTATTACATGCCCATGTGGTTTAGCCTACATAGGACAAACACAACAAAGAATTAAAGCGCGTATTCTCCAGCACCAAAGCAGGATTAGATGCGAGGTGGTAGGGGCACCCCTAGTGGACCACTATAAGAGGGCGGGCCACACAGTCGAAGAGTTACAATGGGTGGTCCTTGAAAAAGTCTCCCTGGGCCCGAGGGGCGGGAACATTGGTTCTGTCCTTAATGTAAGAGAAAGTAAATGGATGACCCGTTTGGATACGATCCCACATGGGCTGAATGAACAAGATACGAGTTATGCCCAATTGGCGTGTTTACGTTAATGAGTTGTGGTTTTCTTATATGATAATGTGTTTCATGTAAATACTTGGGGGTTCTTTCGAGAATGCTTTTGTCTCCTTACAGGACATTGACATGTGAAAAAATGCAAACCATCTTCCTATCGATGCCCAGGCTGCTGGCGCAAACCGCCTTGGTTCTCATGTTGAGTAATTACCAAAATAAAGAGACGGGCGCTGGAAGCAGGAATCAAGAACAGAGTTTATTACTCATGAGGAGAGCCAGTCATTTCGGACACGAAACACAGTGTCTTTCGGGAGGTGCTCTAACAAGTGAGCTGAGACTCTGGCTTTTTATACTCTACAGAACACATGATAACACAATCAGGTCGGTGTGACGCAAAAGGAAAGACATCCCCATAATCCTCGTGGTGATCCTACCCACATACATTCACAATGGGGGCCCTTGACCTGCTGATAAGAGGGGAGGTCAATCACGCAACTGAGTGTTTTGCAGGATGTGTACGCCTGATCATAGCCCAAGGGGTGGGGGTGGCTAAGACCAATAGAGGATCCTTTGAAGAGGAGTGACTTCATACAATAAGGGCAGTAAATGGTATCTCCTGGCTCAGGCGATGGCCTCGGACATATGTGGTCAGCCGGACTCGGGGGAAAAGGGTCATCAAAGGAGTGGTATTAATGCCGCGTGGACAATTGAGTGCGGAGGGAAGGCTTGTCAACAGAGGGGCATTCATGGAAGGGAAGGAGGTGCTGGTCAGGCGCGGCCGTGACCCTCAAGGACAGGGCTCTGCGTAAGAAGAGGGTTTATGACTTGTTTACGTGAGGAGAAGGGAGGGTAGCCAGGGTGGACACAAGGACAGAGTCACACAGAGAGCGAGAGAGATCTTATGACCCGTACATGAGAGCGGGGGGGGGGAGCCGGGGGGGGGGGGCAGTCAGGTGCAGCTGGGGGAGGGCTATGTCTGCTAAGGCAAAGGATGCCTCTCCAAGATGGAATAGGGGGCTTTGTGCGAGTCAAGGGGGAGAGTTGCCTTTCACAGCGGGGTCGTGCAGAGGGAGAGGGCTTCATGGTTCATGCATGCGAGGGAGAGAGAGACTTTGAATACACGCGGAAGGGGAGCCAGTGATTCTAATCTTAGGCGGGTAAAAAGGGCCAGGGTGCCTAAAATGGCTGTCATGTATACACGGGTACAGGCCTTTGCCGGCAATAGGATGTAGTTAAATGCTTTACGGTATTTAGGATATGCGCAGGAAGAGGAGTGGGAAAAGGGAAATGAACGTTGCTTATGTACATCAATATGTCTATTTTTCTACAGTCGCCCCTTTTTACATAGCAAAAGTTCATTTTCGTGATCGATGATGGTACATATAAACAGGGACGGTCGCAGAATTAGCATTGTCAATATTAGCATATGGTATATAATCATGGACAGTTGATGTGTTTGGCAGAATACAGCACATAGGAGATTGCATTTGTCGAGTTCCTATCATTTCAAAGCACCACATAGCATAAATGTCTCTGACTAAAAATGTAACCAATGAACAGTTTTGACCAGGTTGATGAGAGCGGAATTCAGCTTAAATACAATATTTCTTCGTCCCAGTGTCTTTTTGTCAGTGAGCCATCACTGGTAGGCTCTAGTCCAAGTACTTTCGTTGGCGCTGTTGAGCACCGGCGGTGGAGCTATGGGTCCAGCTCTGTTCTATCCTTTCGCGTTGCAGGGTGCGGTCAGTCTTCTGCTGTTAGACCACAGTCCTGTTCCCTAAACAATCCGGTTGGCGGCGCCTTATGCTCGGCGCCCACAGTTCTATGGCAGCACCCCATTCCCAGTGGAATGCAGTTCGTTCCTTTTGGCAAAAAGTCACGTGGAGAAGAGGGTGTGTGTTGTTCAAATAGTCGATAGGGGAGAGGGTGGAGCTGGGTCAGAGTTCCTGGGACACGCAAAAGGGACCAAGGGAGCAAAGGATAACAAGCAGGCAGGCCCGTCAATCGGGCCCAAAGAAGGGGGACGGAGACTCCAGGCACGCGTGGGTTCAGCAGACGGAGGGCTTCAAGGCGGCCCACCGTTTTTCATTTTCCACGTTGAAATTGCGGTCTCGTCCCGTATCCTGTTTTTCTACGGCTCCACCTTTGGTCGAGGTCACACGAGTCCCAAGATCCGCAGCCAGGCTGTACGTCACTTCCGACCCATCTCCTTCGGTGATCGTGAATCTTTGAATAGGTACAAGACAATGTTTCAGTGAAATGGCAAAAGAAGATATCTATGCATGCTGAATTCCTCCCTCAATTATACGCTCATCGGTCATAGTCAGAGGTCCATTACCAAGCAGTGCACGTGTCAGTATTCCTACTGGGCTCATGGCAGGTCTATTCATCGTCTTATTTATAAACCAAGTGAGGTTCCCATCAACTGTGCATTACATCATTTTCAGCATTTTTACAGAACATTTCCCATCAGGACTGGCTATCCCTTTTGAACAGGGAGGGGGTGCTATTATCGAGAGCCAGGCAAAACAGGGTCTTCTCGAGGGTCAACAACTACTCATGTGTATCAAGTTTATATTCGGGACAGCAATCGGGGTTTACCGAAAAATGGGGTGGGGCAATCCGGGCGTTGGGAGTTCAATCTGGTCGTTGGCGTTCGCCTCTGAAGAACAGACATAAGGTGCCATTGACATACAGTTCCCCTATAAGTGGCCAGATTTGGGGGACTTTAGTCGTCTTACCTGTCCTTTCCTTCTCAGCCAATTCAAGTTCATTCATTTTTGCAGAAAGGAGAGGCAGTAATATGGCGAGATACAATTATTTTAGGTTTCGGCCAATTTTCGCTGAACACCTTTGCGTTTAATATATATCAAATCAGACTGATGCCGGTGGGGCACAATTTTACAAATGAAAGAGAGAGAATAGGCAGACTCTCATAGAGAGTGAGAGTCGCCAGCAATCTAAACGAGCCATTCGGTACACGTATGACATGTAGGGAGAGAGAGAGAGAGAGAGAGAGAGAGAGAGAGAGAGAGACGTGTACAAAAATAGGTCATTTAGTGCGCTCACAACACGGAACAGCAAAGGTTAGGTAACATGCAGATACAGACAGAGGGAAGACATAAATCCGTACATTATACACAAACTCAGACAGGGAGGACGGCACATGTATTACACATATATAAGACATTCACGACAAGACAGGAAACAATTGTTAGCCTACAACATCTGTTTTTATCCGTATATCCTACGTATCTTTGCTATCCTGTTTTATCTATGTGCTTGCTCTTTCTACCCTTCCCCCCTTTCCCTTCTCGCTGGTCACGCCTGCGAGCGTTCCCAATTACCAATACTCACACCTCTGCTGGTCGATCAGTGATTAACCTGGTCGTGCTAGTTACCCATGGTTGGATGTTAAGCCATTTTTTCTGTTCCCTCCTGTGGTGGGAAGTTCTCCAGGCTGAGGCAACGGCAAGCATTGATCGGGAGAACAGTCGGGCAGCTTGGCTATATCTATGAGAGTGTGAGAAAAGGGGGTAGTGCATTTTGAACATCAGCAATATTTCTAACTTCCTAGACGGGAGGTGCCGTGGCAACCCTTACCTGTATAATTTTGTCTTTGTCCTTTCCCTACCTAGTCAAACGTCCAGTTACATTATTTAGCACGTCATTTCTAGTCAATTTTTCCTCATTCAGTACTTGTCCAGTTTTTATGTCAGTCCATCCTCTCAGTCGCTATGTCCTAAGGAGGAACAGTCATGTTAAGCCTACGTCTTTAAAAAGTTTATCTGTTATAACGACTAAACACAGATTTCCCCTTTTCCCTTCTTCGTCGGTGGTCCGACCGTCGCTCTTCCATACTTCAGTCGACGTTCTGACGTGACCTGCAGAAGGGAGGAAAAGAAGGGGTAGGGGGGGCAGCATTCAAAGCACATCATCATGCAGTAGTTCGAAAATGTTTTACCTACCATATACTCGCCCTATCTCCTCGTACCGCATTCCCTTGCCCCTTCGGCATTTCAGCCCAGAGGGACCAGTGGTGTCATATAGATAATCATTGACGATCTGAGTATCCACATGAGCTACCTGGTCGTAACCGTCTTTATCGGGTGCAAGGGTGACGGTCAGAAGGCATTTTCTGTGGTGTCATTTTTAAGGGTATCTGAAAACACTTTTCCGGTTGCTTGTGGTACATAAGGTAGCTGCCAAATATCTGATCTCTTTTGATCTACATCCATCATCATACTTAATCTTCGCTCGCAGTAGTAAGGCATTACAAAACGTATTAATGCAACTGCAACGACCATGCTTTCTCCTTCAAAATACCTTTAATAAACGGAATTGGTAGCAGTTCATTTCATAAAGTGCAGCAGTGCAAATAAAATCGTATTGAAATTACCTTACAGAGCAGACATGGTGCATGTCAAAAATTCATTATTAATCAATTCATAATTCATTATCCAATACTCATTCTTTATCTAAATTACACCAATTCATTTTCCAACTCATAATCGGTACCCACCCTAAGTCAATTCATTGTCCAAGCACATGCTCAATATCCTTCATATCTACTTTCATTATCCAAAACGTTATATATATATATCTCGGGGTTAAAAAGTTGCAAGGTCATGGTACAATAAAGTTCATTCAAAAACTCTCATTTTGTGTCGGCGCCATTTTTGGGTGGGGTCAGGCGAGTTCCAGCACAGTCAGGATGTCTCTAGTCTTGCATGGCTGGCCCTGAGCCTTCCGTTGGGACTTCAAAAAATTTTGTGCTATAAGGTTAACAGTCTAACAATATGGACCATGAGTCAAAGAGTGGGAAGGGCGGCAACAATTTTCCTACCGGGTCATCCTGGTGTTCCTCCGGAACTGAACAAGTCTGTGCCGTGGCTGCATTTTAGCCATTTCTAATCCGAGGCTGGTGCCGGCAGGAGTTGCACCGATGTCGTGGTTCCCGGTGAAGGGGGCGGGGGCACCCATGCAGGGGGTCGGGGGCCCCCCGGCTCTTATAGAATCTTCAAGGTCGAGGAGAGGCGATATGGAGCGAGTGCCCGTCCTGGGCAGAAGACCGCTTTATGATGTTGACCCTCTTTAAGTAAGAGTATTGGGGTGTCGCTGGAAGCCTCCACCTGGAGGGAGGTGGGGGAGGGTCGTTCGCGCCGCCTCCCCCTTCCAGCGACCCCGCGCCGTTCCTCGGCTCCGTCGTCTTCGATATCGGCCATGCCAGCCATTGATGATGGGGGGGGGGTGGTCGGCGGCTGAGGCAAGACAGCCCCCCCCCCCCTTTTTCCTTGACATGTGGCGGGACTACCTGTGCCTATGCAGGCGGCGGCATGCGGTGAATTTGGCATGTGGCAGGACTACTTGATTTGCTGCCGTTTTCGCCTTGGCTTCGGCCTTTGACAAACAGGCGATGGCATGCGGCGAATTCGAAATGTGGCGGGACTACTTGATTCGCCGCCGTTCTTGCCTTCGGCTTCTGCCTTCTTCGTGGGTCAGACCAGGCGAGAGACAGAAGGGGGGGGGTGGTCGGTGGCTGAGGCAAGACAGCCCCCCCCCGTGGCCTGCAGGGCAGCGGAAGAGGAGAGAAGGAGAGGACTCTGCCATTCTTTGGACCGCCTGCCCAACATCATCTCCTCCCAATCGTGGTCAGGCGGGACCCTCGTACCTCGAGGCCTCGCCTTCCGGATGGGCGTAACTGCAGACCTGCTGCACTTCGGGAGTTTTCCGGACTGGGGGTAGGTATCTATTTGATTGTTTCTATTTCATGTGACCGTTATTTGGGCGTGGCGGGCAATGAGGCAGGCATGTTGGGAGCAGGAACAGGCAGTGAAGCCTAGCTGCCCCGTGGCTATTTTTGCTGTCAAACTTTTCGCCATTTTATATTTCTTGTTACGAACTATCTCTAATGTTTCTTATTTTTAGTGAAGTCAAAAGCTCATCAGGGGGTTACTGACTTAGCCTGATTTCCTTTTTATTTTTCTTTCTCTTCCTTAGCGTGTTTCGAGCTAAAGCTTTCTGTTAGTAGGGAACGGTGATCACTTCATATTTTTATGTGTCCTTTTCACTGGGGGGGGTGGTACATCTGGACGGACCAGACGAGTCCCCTCCGATAAATGGTCCGGGGTGGAACGAGATTATCGATCAAAAGGGGAACATATATTCCTTCATTAGGGTATCATCCTGGACGGACCGAGCGATGTACTTCCATTTACCAGGGTAGCCTCCTGGACGGACCAGTCGGTCTATTTCTACTAAATGGCCCATGAGTAGAGAGCATATGTCCTCCATAAGAGTAGTCTCCTGGGCGGACCATGCGAGCTACCCCACAATAACCAACCAGTGGGGAGTGGGTAGGACTGACGAATTCACAAAGGGGCATAACCTACCCTTTTCTGCTTGCAAAGACTAGATAGAATATCTCTATTCCACGTTGTTTGCAGGCGGAAAATACCTCAAACGAAACAATGCCTGGAACAACAATGTCCAGGTTTTCAATCAATCAGTGGGGAGAAAAACAGGCATGACGGATTACAACGGGGACAAAAGTCTGCATTACCTGCCCTTCGCTATCCAAAAAGGAAGACAGAATATTTCTACTCGTCTCAGTTTGTAGACAGGGAAGATCTCAAAAGAACAACCATCGACTATCAACCGACTTCAAACAATTCCCAAAGGACAACAATCGGTTATCAATCGACTTCAAACAATTCAGTGGGGAGAAAGGTAGGCATGACGGCTTAATACCGGGGACAAAAGTCTACATTACCTACCCTTCTCTATCTGCAAAGAGGGACAACGTTCCTATTCGCCGCTGTTTGCAAACAGAGAATGTCTCGTTCTCAAAAGAGAACCAATATGTCAAGTAGCCCTCAGAGCTAAATGAACCAATACCAACAATGCCAGTATACAAATACCGGTTTTCAATACAAACAATCAACCAATCAGGTGGACAGAGCCACCCTACCAATCAGGCGTAAAAACACCCTACTTAATCTTACCCGGACCGGACCATACGGATAGTTCTTCGACTTCCTCCTCCAGCGCCCGATCGTTCTCTTACTCCATGTAGCATTCCTGTGGGATTCCAGTCAGGACAATAGGTCACTTGAAGAGAGGTCCGTTCAGAATTGGTGAAGTTCTATCGATCGGCCGCCGGGCGAGGGCCCTCTCAAGGCAGGCATGCCCCGATCATTTAGACGTTCACTTCTTCGTCTGGATCTCTCTTACCGAACCCTATGTCACTGATGGGCCCCGCGTTGGGACGCCAATTGTGAAAAAATGCAAACCATCTTCCTATCGATGCCCAGGCTGCTGGCGCAAACCGCCTTGGTTCTCATGTTGAGTAATTACCAAAATAAAGAGACGGGCGCTGGAAGCAGGAATCAAGAACAGAGTTTATTACTCATGAGGAGAGCCAGTCATTTCGGACACGAAACACAGTGTCTTTCGGGAGGTGCTCTAACAAGTGAGCTGAGACTCTGGCTTTTTATACTCTACAGAACACATGATAACACAATCAGGTCGGTGTGACGCAAAAGGAAAGACATCCCCATAATCCTCGTGGTGATCCTACCCACATACATTCACAATGGGGGCCCTTGACCTGCTGATAAGAGGGGAGGTCAATCACGCAACTGAGTGTTTTGCAGGATGTGTACGCCTGATCATAGCCCAAGGGGTGGGGGTGGCTAAGACCAATAGAGGATCCTTTGAAGAGGAGTGACTTCATACAATAAGGGCAGTAAATGGTATCTCCTGGCTCAGGCGATGGCCTCGGACATATGTGGTCAGCCGGACTCGGGGGAAAAGGGTCATCAAAGGAGTGGTATTAATGCCGCGTGGACAATTGAGTGCGGAGGGAAGGCTTGTCAACAGAGGGGCATTCATGGAAGGGAAGGAGGTGCTGGTCAGGCGCGGCCGTGACCCTCAAGGACAGGGCTCTGCGTAAGAAGAGGGTTTATGACTTGTTTACGTGAGGAGAAGGGAGGGTAGCCAGGGTGGACACAAGGACAGAGTCACACAGAGAGCGAGAGAGATCTTATGACCCGTACATGAGAGCGGGGGGGGGGGAGCCGGGGGGGGGGGGGCAGTCAGGTGCAGCTGGGGGAGGGCTATGTCTGCTAAGGCAAAGGATGCCTCTCCAAGATGGAATAGGGGGCTTTGTGCGAGTCAAGGGGGAGAGTTGCCTTTCACAGCGGGGTCGTGCAGAGGGAGAGGGCTTCATGGTTCATGCATGCGAGGGAGAGAGAGACTTTGAATACACGCGGAAGGGGAGCCAGTGATTCTAATCTTAGGCGGGTAAAAAGGGCCAGGGTGCCTAAAATGGCTGTCATGTATACACGGGTACAGGCCTTTGCCGGCAATAGGATGTAGTTAAATGCTTTACGGTATTTAGGATATGCGCAGGAAGAGGAGTGGGAAAAGGGAAATGAACGTTGCTTATGTACATCAATATGTCTATTTTTCTACAGACAGATGAACAGCGCGACAATGCGATTCCGAATGTTAATATGTGTATGTCAGGAATTATATTGTTGTGATATTTCCTGTCAATTCTTGGTGATATGCTATGAGTACTTAGTACTTGGTAACCAATACCCACAATCAGATCTAGTGTACAAACGGACTGTTCCCAGTGTGGCCTAATGTCCTACATTCCTCACAAAGGTCAGCCATCCCGCTGTCAAATAATCTCGATGTTAGAAACCACAACTTTCTAAATAGGCAGAATAACCATGGAGCTTAACTTCTACCGGCCCGTACAACTACGCAGTAGTCTTTTTTTCCATGAACTATGCCGTGCATTGTCATTGGCTAGTAGAGCAGCAGGCATCTAGCTGCTGCGAGTACACGCGCTGATGCCGGTCCTTCCCCTTTAAGTAGCTTCGTAGGTCCCGCACGAACTCCCTTTCGATGAGGTGCCTGTGAGACAAGACAGACCGTTTATCCGTGGTAAGTGACCTATGGCATTTATCAGCTTTCTCATGACGTTGATCTGTTACAGCAAATGTGACCAGTCCAATAATCATCCGTCCCCCCATTTTCTTGTAGATTGGAGCTCGGGTGTGGCTGGAGTAGAAACCGCCACGCTTGCGATAATCTCACAGAAATTGAACACGAGATTCATTGTCTAACATAGTACCCTAAAAATATTGATGTCACAGGATTGTGTCCCCTCGGGTAATTGCTTTTGTTTAGTACAATGACTCAGTGCATGACAACCTTATTTTCCCTATTTTTTAAGAATAATGTGTTTTACATGATGATGACAGAGACAGTATACCAGACAGTAATTTGGGCTCAACGAGTTTGGTATATCTAGATGTGCCATGGTTGTGCGGTCCTCTAGTATGTGATGCTTATTCCCCCGTTTTTAACCCGGCTGGGTAGTTTTCCGATGCTTGTTAACTGAAGCACGTTTTTGAAGATTTATGTTCGCAGCCATGTGGGACTTACTTAATCAATGTCCACTTAACTGACAATAGCCTAACTTTTCTAGGTAGACGCTCTCTTCGACATCCGAAGCCTTCGGGCCCACTCCTCGTCCTAGAAGGTGCCACACTATCCACTGTGGCTATATAGGTAATGTCTTGTGACTGCAGCAGCGCATCTAAGCAATTGGAAGTGGTATTCCCCATCTGATTACCTTGTTTTTAAACCATAGGTGCCCGCCCTCCCCTCCCAGAACCCCCACCTGTCCTGATGAAGACCCCGCGGTAAGGCATGAACCAGCCTACAATACTGGGGTCGAAACGTCGACATACCACCTGTTTTTCCCTACCCATCTACAACAGTTCATTTCTGGCTGTGTCCAATGTATTGGGATAGGAATGAGAATCTGTATAGAAAATTGAATGGCAATGTGAATACGCCCCTGTGGTATCATTTTTTCAAATGTATAAATGACCACTTGTGATTTCTTTTGAAAGATTTCTTTTGAAACTTTTCTATATTCACACCACCCTCACTACTTTGACCCCCTCACTTTCACTTTCCTTCTTCTTTTGGGCATCAAGAATAATGTATTCATTTTGATGAATGTATGTGCAACTAATCTGCAATTGAGGATGTGAATTAAAACATCACTCAACAAAAGAATTGTAAAGATTGTATTTTTTCCCTGAAATTTTTCCTTTTTCTGTGCGCAAGGATTTGTTTTCAACTGGGACCCCCTTATATGTAGCGGTGTGTGGGAGGGCACATTGTAACCAATTTGCGTGTTCCTGATAAATGAGCGGTATTTCTAGATCCACATATGCTGAGTAATTGTTGGGAACTGCTGGTACAGTGTATTCATGAAACTGTCTAGATCTGGGGCCTCCAGCCTTTTCTGAAGTAAGAGCTACTTCTTATCAGTAAAAATCCTTGTGAGCTACTGAAGACCAAGGCACTCGTGCAATGTTACCAGACACCCCTACCTCCAGCCTCATTGAACACTGGATGGCTAAGCAAGAAAATACCTACTTTCTAAAAGTGGTGTTTTCAAACACAGAATGTAAAAATGTAAGCCTAATGATATTAGAGCCAATGTATATGGTTTGAACATAATACTTTGGCTAGGAGCACTTTGACGGGGCTGCCATGTGTGCCAGTGAGAGTGAGGTCTTTGAGGATGTATGAAAATGTGCCCCTGAAGTTGGGTGAAGGGCAGAGCTGGAAATAAAATGTGATTGGAAATCCTCTACCACAGTAGGTGACTATTGTAAATGATCACAGGTCTTCAAAAGTTTGATCCGTTGTTCTGGTGTTTCAAAGTTCTTCTGAAAAATGGAAAGTGCAGCCAACATGTGTTTCGCACCCCCTATGGCGCGCAGGCCTGGGGCTTTTTCATGGCGGGACAATCTATACTACTATTATAAAGGAAGAACTTTGAACCTTTGAGGCGGGTAAACTCAGGAACCACAGCGCCAATCCACACACCCGATACATCGTTGTAATCGGCAGGGTGTGCAGATGGACATAGGCTATATAAACGTAATAAATATATGTTATTTAAAACATTTACAGAAGAAAAAAAAAGTAGTCCCTTGGAAGAAGCGCCGGCCGCGACGTGCGTGCCCAACGTGAGGACCAGCGTCCAGGAGCACGAGGAGGACCGGCGAACATGGCGTTGAGGAGCGGCGGACAGGCGGTGAGGAGAGGCGGACAGGCGGGCAGGAGCGGCGGACAGGCGGGGAGGAGCGGTGAGCGGCGGATGAGGTAGGTTATTTATTTATTTATTTATTTAGGAGCGGTGAGCGGCGGAAAAATTAAGCAAAAATGAAAATCGTGAGCAAGAGGAAGCAAACGGAGCATTACAAAAGTGAGCCAAACGGTGCATTACAGGAGGAAAAAGTTACGTGTGCAGGTTACAAAAGCGTACATCGTGAGCAAGAGGAAGCAAACGGAGCATTACAAAAGTGAGCCAAACGGTGCATTACAGGAGGAAAAAGTTACTTGTGCAGGTTACAAAAGCGTAGAAAGTAAACATAGAGGTATAGGAGGAAAAAGTGATGTGTGCAGGTAGCAAGAGGAAGCAAATGGAGCATTGAAAAAGTTACGTGTGCAGGTTACAAAAGCGTAGAAAGTAAACATAGAGGTATAGGAGGAAAAAGTGACGTGTGCAGGTAGCAAGAGGAAGCAAACGGAGCATTAAAAAAGGGAGCCAAACGGGGGACCCACGGACAACGTCGGGGCGGGCGGGGGCCCTGAAGCCTAATTGCTCCCGGACAACGTCGGGACGGGCTGCTAGTTATACATAAGTGATAAACAGAATAAAAGGGAAGAAAGTAAAAGAAATAGGACATAGTGAAAAACATGACATTCCCCTGTACATAAAGTTAAAACATTCAATGAGTAAACAAAAATGAAGTAGACCATTGCAATTTCCAAGGCCAGAACCCGAAAACCGCATCAAACATATGTCTATATATAAATTCAACGACCAGTAGGCAACCAATGTAGCCCAATACAAATTTCATCACCAGATCCACCAATGCCCCATACGTGTGGTATTTCAATTTGGAAAAAGCATATTTATGCATGAGTATATTAAATGGTGACAACAAAGAAATATATTAACCCCTCCCATGCTGGTGACGAACTCCAGCCGTCACGCCCCGCGGTGGGCGTGTGCTGATGACGGCTGGGGTTCGTCACGGCCCCGCCCTGTTCTTTTGTTTACCGCACAGCGGTAAAATCGCGGCCGCAGCGAAAGGGTTAAAAGTTGATCATATATAGAAAAATACAGTGAAATATTTGTGATGCATCAATTAAGTAATTAATTGCAGGCACAAGAAGAGACAAAAAAGTGATATGTACACACATTATAATGCAAATCAATGGCAGTAGTTCATATACAATTATTGTAGTCCCCACAGTGTGAAAATTAAGCGCATGCATAAAACACATGTCATGTGTTCATATGAATGGGATATATGTGTATGTGTGAAAATGAGTCTGTGCCTTATCTACTTGTAGCTCAAGTTATACCGTTCACCATGTGTGGCACAGAAAAATATGCAAAAAAAAGTTTTGGAAAACAATATTCATAATATGCAACATTTTTCTGCACTGTAAATTTCTCTCACTTAAAACAAGCATTGGTAAGGCCAATAGGTCTCGCATTTGTGAGAGTTAGAGCTATTTGCATTGTAAATGACAATGTCTTTTATTCATGTCTTTTGGTCTGGAGTTGTGTGGATGTATGTGGTTTAGAGTGGAATTATGTGGGTTGGATTGGGATTGTTAGTTGTGGAATTATGTGGGGTGAAATTGTGTGGTATGGAGTGGGTTTGTTAAGTGGAATTATGCGGCATAGTGGATAGATAGAGGTGAGAGCGGCACAGGATAGAAAGACAGGAAGACAGAGAGTTGTTTGTGCACAAATTGGTGAATGAACACCAGACAGAGGAGCAGAAAGAGTTTGTGAGAAAGAGAGAACGAAGGGGAGAGCAGGCGACAGACACATAAAAAGGGAGCACTTGTTAACACAGAAGACACGCGGAGAAGAGGAGGAGAGTATGGGATTGAAGGACAGATATGAAAAGGGGGGCCCTTGGCCCCCCCGCCCGCATGGCGGTGCAGCGATCCCCTCTTGCCTCCCGGTGGTGTGGGGGGGCGTGATCTCCCGGCGTCCAATGATTACGCGGAAGGTGTGCGCCACACCACCGGACGGCCGGTGCCCAATCCCTGATCCGGAAGACGTGGTGCAGTCTTCCGGGTCAAAGGGGCGGGCGTCGAGGGGCGGGGGAGGGGGCGGCCCGCCCTCTTCCTGCATCCCCGGGAATAAAGGAGGGGGGAGCGCTCAGTTGGCCCTTCTTGTCGCCTGACGCTCCCACACACTAGTCGTGACCCGCGCTCGGGGCCTCCTAATTTTCTGTTCTTATCTTTCAGGTCAAGGATTGCTGCTGGAGTGTGTGGGAGTGCGACATTAGAAGCAGGCAGACGGAGCGTGGATCGTACGTGCCGAAGCGTTTACCTGGTATACCGGTGTACAGTGGATGTGTGGAGTACGGGACGTAGAACACGCCGGACGTCGACGGTAAGAGGAGAGCGGGGGGCTCGCATTTCATTGCTTCGTGTGGCCGCCGGGTGGGTTTACGTTAGAGTTTGGCCACCCCTAACAATCGGTATAGCCGGTGTGTTGCGGTCGCAGTTTCATGGTGCTTATAGCCCCCTGCGTATCCTCCGTCTGGTGAAGGTACAGGGTGCACGGGTTGCGAATCCGAGCAGTAAGCGAGTCGGTCAGTAGACAAAATGCCGGGAGCTAAGGGTGCTAAGGGGGCAAAAATGGAGATGATGTTGCAGGTCATGATGCGTAAAATGAATGCCATGGATAAGAGATTGGATAAGGTTGATAGCTTAGAGGCTCGCGTGATGGAGAGGATTGATGATATCGCAGGCCCATGCGGTTGACCCAAGCGGCAGATTGCGGCGCCTTTGCCTGATGGGGATTCCGACTCCTCGCCTAAAAGGAGCAAGACCAAGAGATCGAGGCGCAGTGCACCCGCTCCTGTACCTGTGGCTGTTTCCACTACCCCGAGCCGGTAGTCCCAGCTCCCATGGCACCGGCTCCTGCCTTGCCATCAGGGGCCCCTCCTGTTGGGCCAGCTCCGCCTGCCCCTGTTTGCCCACTACCGTTGCCTCCCGTGCCGGCACCCATAGGGCCCCCCGCCGGTGGTGCCGGGAGCAGTGTCGGATTCTAAAGCTCCAATCCCACCCGAGCTAAATGCGCAGATAGCGGCTTTACTTCTTTGGCTGCAGAAGGGGGGTATGATGCCCTCAACGCTAGACCATACCGCTGAGGCGACCAAGATGGTTGAAAAGATTAGGGCAGCAACAGTTGCGAGTGGGGCTGCGGGCTCCGTGTCTCCTTCTTCTGCAGGTATGGATGCCGCTCGACCGAATGGAAGCGACGCGGGACCGGCCCCAGTGTCCGGTAATGGTAAGGAGGTGGCCCTGCCTCTCTTAGGGGACGGCACGATCCCGTCTAGGAGCGAAGATTTAGCGCAACATGTTTCTCGGGTGGTGAAAGAAATGATTTGGGCGGGAAAGTATATTTATATTTTCTCTCTGTTATTGGACAATAGGGAAATGGAGAATGCCAAAATACTTAAGGAATGGATGCACCCTAGTGAATGGAGAGTACAGTGTGCAAAGTTTAGGGTGGAGGAAACTCTGGTCAATTGGATCAGGGCCTTCTCCATCCTTACGGCCATCACTGTTGAACGCCCTCCTAATGTACTGGCGGCAATGGCTTGCTATCAGAGCAGGATTGTAGGGTGGAGCGAGCAGTACCCTGGGGAGGCATGGAAGGAATATGATGTAAATTTCAGGAAATCTAAGGAATTTGACTTGTCATTGACATGGGACAAGGTTGACTCGCTGTTGTGGCATAAGCAGTTCTCAGGGAACACGGCCCCTGCCCAGCATACTAGTGTAGCCAGTGTGTTCCCCGCTAAACCCCAGCAGCCCTTTCGTGCAGCACAGGGGAATGAGTTCCCGGGGAAGAATAGGGGGGACGGCGGGGAAAGGAAGGATGTGTGTTGGGACTTTAATAAGCGCTCCTGTACGAGGCCGGCCGGCACATGTAGATTCAGACATGCCTGCGCAATCCGCGGTCACACCTCCTATCCCGAGACAACATGCAGATTAAGAAGTGGTAATCAGAGTCCGAGAGGGGGAAAGAAACCAGAATAGCGTAGAATGCACGGTTGGCCCCTCCCCCATTAATGTCCTGGCAATGATCCCATGGTTGAACAGATACCCAGACCACGCGGCGGCTGCCCTACTACAGGAAGGTTTCTCCCAAGGTTTCCGGATCCCGGCAGGGGGATACACAGGCAGCGCACATTGTAGGAATCAGTTATCAGTACAGCATAATCCTGCAGTAGTTATTGCTAAGATTCAAAAGGAACTGTCCATGGGCAGGATAGCTGGGCCATTCCTGGAGGTCCCAGTGCCCGACTTTGTGTGTTCACCATTGGGTGTAGTTCCCAAGAAGGAGAAGGGCGAGTTTAGACTGATTCACAACTTATCGGCACCAAGAGGGGCGTCCTTGAATGATGCGATAGACGAGGGTATTTGTAGTGTGAAGTACGCTTCCTTTGACCAAGCAGTAGAGCTATTGCAGGGGTTGGGGCGGGGCACTCTCATGGCCAAATCGGACATTGAATCTGCCTTTCGTCTGTTACCGGTGCCTTCTTTGGACCACCACCTACTTGGTTTCGCTTTTGATGGCAAATTTTACATGGACAAATGCATGCCTATGGGTTGTTCGATTTCTTATGCATACTTTGAGACTTTTAGCTCTTTTTTAGAGCGGGTCATGAGACAGTCCACGGGCTACGAACAGGTCATGCATTATTTGGACGACTTCCTTTTCCTGGGAGCGGCGGGGACTCGGGAGTGTGCCTGGGCATTGCAGGAATTTTGCGTGCTCATGCGGGCTTTCGGGGTTCCGCTAGCGCCTGGGAAGACGGTTGGCCCGTCCACCTGTTTGGAATTTTTGGGTATCGAAATTGATTAATTGGAAGGGTGCTTCAGGTTACCCAAAGACAAAGTGTTTAAGTTCAAGGCGGTCCTGCGCCAGTGCCTACTCAAGGATAAGGTTACCTTGCAGCAGCTACAGGAGATGGTAGGTCAATTGAACTTTGCATTGCGAGTCATCCCAATGGCACGCCCCTTCTCTCGGTCGATTGCTCAAGCCATGAAGGGTTTGATAGAGAAACATCACCGCACTAGGTTGTCAGCCGAGGTTCGCCAGGATATGCGGATATGGACGGCATTCCTGGAGGACTTCAATGGCAGGATAGTGTGGCCTGGCCCCCCCACGGCATCAGCAGAGTTGGGTTTATGGACGGACGCTGCTGGTAGCAGGGGCTTTGGCGCCATCCTGGGGACCAAGTGGGTCGCCCAGAAATGGCCTGAGGAATGGGGGTCGTGGGGATTGACCACCAACATCGGATTCCTGGAACTATTCCCGATATGGGTAGCACTGATTGTCTGGCCGGAGCACCTTAGCAATCAGTCGGTGGTGTTCTGGTCGGATAACATGAGCGTGGTAGAATGCATTAACCAACAAGCGGCACGGTGTCCATTCATACTGCGCTTGGTAAAGGAGATTGTGCTACAATGTTTGAAATGGAATGTGATTTTCAGAGCCAAACATGTGCCAGGCGTTCTCAACAATGCAGCCAACGCCCTTTCTCGCTTTAAAATGCAGATATTCAGGGAGCAGCTTCCAGCAGCAGACCCATCGCCAGCACTTTTTCCGGTTGCTCTCTGGCGGATTGGTGCCCCAGACTACTGTACCTCGTGGCATCTAGCTTAGCCCCCAGGACCAAGTCAGCATACAAAGAGGCTTTCTTGTCTTATCGTACTTTCTTAGGGCACAATTGGGAGGCTGCAGTTTTGCTCCATTGCTTGTGCTACTCCTGAGGCGAAAAGCCGGGAGGTGTTTACTGCTCATTTTTAAACTTGTACTGCTTTTAAAACTTGCCGATTTGCACATTGATTCTACTTGACACTGACCTGATTCCCTGTGCAGCTGAATATTAGCTGTTGGGAAACGGAATTGACTCGTTTCTTGGCGCCATTGCTCGCCGAGGGAGACGATAGCCACGCCCATCTCTTGCTGGCCACGCCCCCTCCGCAAAAGATAAATAGGGCGCGCTGAACGCTAGCGCTGCTCCATTGCTTGTGCTACTCCTGAGGCGAAAAGCCGGGAGGTGTTTACTGCTCATTTTTAAACTTGTACTGCTTTTAAAACTTACCGATTTGCACATTGATTCTACTTGACACTGACCTGATTCCCTGTGCAGCTGAATATTAGCTGTTGGGAAACGGAATTGACTCGTTTCTTGGCGCCATTGCTCGCCGAGGGAGACGATAGCCACGCCCATCTCTTGCTGGCCACGCCCCCTCCGCAAAAGATAAATAGGGCGCGCTGAACGCTAGCGCTGCTCCATTGCTTGTGCTACTCCTGAGGCGAAAAGCCGGGAGGTGTTTACTGCTCATTTTTAAACTTGCACTGCTTTTAAAACTTGCCGATTTGCACATTGATTCTACTTGACACTGACCTGATTCCCTGTGCAGCTGAATATTAGCTGTTGGGAAACGGAATTGACTCATTTCTTGGCGCCATTGCTCGCCGAGGGAGACGATAGCCACGCCCATCTCTTGCTGGCCACGCCCCCTCCGCAAAAGATAAATAGGGCGCGCTGAACGCTAGCGCTGCTCCATTGCATGTGCTACTCCTGAGGCGAAAAGCCGGGAGGTGTTTACTGCTCATTTTTAAACTTGTACTGCTTTTAAAACTTACCGATTTTCACATTGATTCTACTTGACACTTACCTGATTCCCTGTGCAGCTGAATATTAGCTGTTGGGAAACGGAATTGACTCGTTTCTTGGCGCCATTGCTCGCCGAGGGAGACGATAGCCACGCCCATCTCTTGCTGGCCACGCCCCCTCCGCAAAAGATTAATAGGGCGCGCTGAACGCTAGCGCTGCTCCATTGCTTGTGCTACTCCTGAGGCGAAAAGCCGGGAGGTGTTTACTGCTCATTTTTAAACTTGTACTGCTTTAAAACTTGCCGATTTGCACATTGATTCTACTTGACACTGACCTGATTCCCAGTGCAGCTGAATATTAGCTGTTGGGAAACGGAATTGACTCGTTTCTTGGCGCCATTGCTCGCCGAGGGAGACGATAGCCATGCCCATCTCTTGCTGGCCACGCCCCCTCCCACGTCACTTACCACCACTATAAACTCATGTGTCAATACCGGAAGCGCAGCGGACGAGCGCAGCGGGCACGCCGATTGCGCGCCGAAGGCGCGCTTAAGGCAAGCTCGTCTGCGCTCGTCCGCGACGAGGACGCGACTAGCGCCACTCACTCTGCCCAATCCAGCCCTCAATCCCCCTGCTACACCCGGGATGCACTGCTCAATCTACGAGGGTATGCACACGAAGGTAAGCTCTCCTTTGAAGAGACTGCTTCTCCCTTAACTGACTTCACCTACAAGGGCTTAATCGCAGGAGGCCTCTTGAATGTCAGATCTCTACCGAAGCATGCCACTGAAATCAATCTCCTTATAGATTCACACCAGCTAGATGTACTTTTTCTAACTGAGACTTGGACACATGCCAATTGTGAGACCGACTTAGCATCTGCCTGTCCTCTTAACTTCAACATTCTACATCTCCCCAGACCCAAAGGCCGCGGCGGCGGAGTTGGCGTCATCTTCCGAGCCGCTTGGCAAATAAACACCATTGACATAGATCCTGTACCTGGAATCGAGCTCCTTGGTCTGACTATAAACTGCCACCCAGGAGTCACCTTTACGGTGATTATCTGCTACAGACCGCCAGGGGCATTTTCCCTCCCGCAACAGCAAGCTCTCCTCACGATCATCACAAACATGGCAACCTCCCATAACAAACTCATTTTGCTTGGAGATTTCAATCTCTGGCCAAACGGCAGCCTGGACACAGGCTTAGACAACCTTCTGTTGTCTTGTGACAGCGTAGGGCTTCACCAACTGATAAAGGACCCCACCCACTCCGCAGGCAATCGTCTTGACCTCATTTTTTCTAGTCTCGATCTTACCCAAGTAGGCGATATTTTGCCCATGAGCTGGACGGACCACTCGCTCATCAAACTCTTCATCACCAACGCCACAATAAGAAAGCCCAAGAATTACTCTCCACCACAATTCTCTTATCGAAACTGGAAAGCTCTAGAAATACTCAGCACCTCCACCAAAGTCTTTGAGGTGCAGGATAGTTTCTCTCCTACCAGCTCGGTGGAAAACAATTACAGATCCCTCAGCTCGAGAATTACATCTATCACGGACTCGGCTGCCCCTTTAAAACACTGTAAACCCAAAGGTAGAGCACCTGCTCCCTGGTATAATGACTCCCTGAAATCCCTCAAATCTGCCTGTAAACAGGCTGAGAGAAAGTGGAGACACGGATACTGTGACAACAACAAAGCCCTCTGGAAAAACTCACTCCGTGATTACAAATCTGCCATCGCAGAGAGTAAATCGAAATACTACTGCTCCACTATAGCAAACGCTGCTAACAGCCCAAAAAGTATATTTCAGATCCTGGATAATATTATACATCCTGACTGCGTCAAGAACTCCATTCCCCCATCTCAGACCCTCTGTGACAATCTCGCTCAGTTCTTTACCGACAAAATCGAGACCATCATCAACAACCTGGCAATGCCCCCGTCACATAACCACCCTACCCCCCCGGAGTCGGCCCCACCAACTCTGACTCCCCGGGGTCAGCATGCCCTCCTATGAATAGTCTCCTGGCCTTCCCCCTGATCTCTCAAGTAGAATTTGAGAAATTGGCAATGGGCATCACCTCGGGATCTCCCCTTGATCCTTTGCCCCCGAAAATCTGGAAAGCTTGCGGGCACGAGTTATTCCACACCCTGCGGATGATCTGCAATCAATCTCTCAGCTGTGGTTTCGTCCCCACCCCCTGGAAGCAAGCGCTTATCACCCCGCTACTTAAGAAACCTTCGCTGAATCCAGAATGTTTGTCCAATTTCCGCCCCATATCACTTCTGCCATTTCCGGCGAAGGTGCTTGAACGTTGGGTCAGCAATTGCCTCTCAACCCACCTCGAGCAGAACCACGTTCTGGACGAATTCCAATTTGGTTTTCGCCCAGCCCATGGCACTGAAACTGCAGTGCTCACTGCCATGGAAGAGCTTCGAATGCGTGCAGACAGGGGCCAAGCCGTGGCCCTGATTTTATTAGACCTGTCTGCCGCATTCGATACTGTCAATCATGGGATCCTGCTTGAGAGGCTGAGAGAGGCAGGGGTCGATGGTACGGCCCTGCTCTGGTTTCACTCCTATCTCAGTAACAGAAAACAGGCTGTATCCCTTCCCCCTTTCCAATCGGTCTTCTCCCCTGTCCCTCACGGTGTTCCCCAGGGCTCCTCCATCAGTCCGATTCTTTTTAATGTTTACTTGAAACCACTGGTCGTTTTAATTAAATCGCACAATATGACCACAGTAAACTATGCGGACGATACCCAGCTCCTTTTCTCTTGGGAGGGTGAAGATTCCATCTCTTTTGAAGCCTTCCATAACTGCCTAAGAGACACCGCAGGCTGGTTGCACCGGAACTCCCTCCAGTTTAACTCCTCGAAAACCGAGGTTCTGTTCTGTCCCGCGAGCCGCATATCCCGCCCTCTGCCTGCTGAGTTCTGGCCCCCGGAAAACTCCAACAACCCGCTACCTGTTACCAGTGTTCGCAATTTGGGCGTCATGCTAAATCACCAACTGAGCATGGAAACGCAGGTTTCAAGAACAGTCGCCACCTGCTCAGCCCTTATGCGCTCACTGCGCAAAATCCTGCCTCTATTACCATCGTCAGCCCGAGCATTGATAGTCAGGTGCACTATTCTTAGTCGCCTTGACTATTGTAATGCTCTCCTGTTTGAATCTCCTGCGACACTGCTAGACAGACTCCAACGAGTTCAGTCGGCAGCAGCCAAACTGGCTCTTGGTTGGACCAGGAGATCCTCTGCCACCGCTGCCTTGGCCGAGCTGCACTGGCTTCCTTTGAAGCAACGCATCGCCTTCAAAGCCCTTTGCTTGGTCTTCAAGGCACTACACGGTGCAGGACCTAGACCTCTACAACGTCTGTTCTCGTGGTACATCCCCACCAGAACACTTAGGTCCGCAACCGCCTGCCTTGTGAAAGTACCCAGATGCAAGAAAGCCAGGATTGGGGGAAGATCCTTCAGAGTGGCTGCGGCCAAGCTCTGGAACAGTCTGCCTGCTGATATTCGCCAAATCCCACACCTCCTACCCTTCAGGAAGCGAATCAAAACATGGCTCTTCCCCCACCCCTCTAAGCCCGCTCGCCCATAGTTCACCCCCCCCCCCGCCCAATTAACCCAGGAGTAGCTACCAGCGCCAGGATACCTGCCAGGTGACAGCCGCGCTCTACAAATGTTTTAAATAAATAAAATAATTAAATAAATAATAAATAAGTTTTGCTGCATACCTAGAGTTGATGCATAGGGAAGGGCGCTCGGTGGCAGCCGCAAACAGGCACAGGGCTGCAGTTTCCTTCTTCGCACAAGCCAAGGGCATAAGCGACCCTACGAACACGTTTGTAGTGCGCAAGGCGTTGAGGGGCTGGCGTCGCATACAGGGACACTCGACAGATTCGAGAAAGCCGATTGGGCTGGTAAGGCTCACAGCCCTGTTGTTAGCACTCCAGGGCGTCTGTAGCTCAACATGGGAGGTGCTGCTTTTCAAAGCGGCGTTCACACTAGCGTTCTATGGAGATCTAAGGATAGGCGAGCTGGTAGCAGCGTCAAAGGGTGACAATATGGACGGCCTTCAAGTGGCCTGTGTGGTGATCCAGGATGATACAATGTGGGTGACAATTCAAAGATCGAAAACTGACCAGGAGGGAAGGGGGGATACCATAGTGCTTCACCGGGCTCAGACCAACCCTTGTTGCCCAGTCTCGCATGTAGAGGCTTTTAGAAGGCAGCGGGAGGGTACGCTGGGGGGGGCACTATTGTGTCACACGGATGGTACACCATTGACCAGGTATCAGTTTAGGAGAGTCCTGGAGCTGGCGGTCGCAAAAGCAGGCCTGGATCCCACGGAATTTGGCACCCATTCTTTCAGAATTGGGGCAGAAACTGAGGCAATTGCAAGGGGACTCCCAGTCGAAAAGGTTAAACGGATTGGGAGATGGTCGTATGAGTGTTACAAACGTTATGTACGTATTGACATGTTGTGACATGACCAGATGACTCACGCTTGGTATCTCTCGGTTTTGCAGTTTCTCAAACCTGTCACGTGGGGGAGGAACTCGCTGAATGTCGGCAAGAAACATCAGCTTCGCAACACAAGCAACAAGAAGATCAACGGACATTGGTGACTTGGATTGTGGGCCACTCTTATGTTCGGCGCGCAAAAATGTGTTTCTTTCAAGTGAAAGGAGGAGAAGGGCTGAGGAAAAGGGGTTCTCCGTTTCCTTCTTCGGGAGGGGAGGCTTAGGCATTAGACAGTTCAAGGACTACTTTATGGAATTATTATCTCAGCAACCCACTCCGCCGTCAGTGGTGATACTTCACCTGGGGGATAACGATTTGACCAAACTAGGGAGACGCATCCTGATAGAAGAAATCATCTCCACTGCGGGGTGGGTGTCTAGAACATGCGCGGGTTGCACAGTAGTCTGGTCGCAACTTATTCCTCGTTGGCAGTGGCGAGGGGGGGACTCGGTCAAGGCGTTGAATCCCTCGGTAAAGAGGATCAACACACAGCTGGACAAATTATTTCGAGCCCCCTGGTTGCAGACGATTCCTCACAGGTGTATTTGGGGGAGCATTTCTACCTGCGGGACGGGGTGCACTTGACTGAGGCTGGGAATGTCCTGTGGTCGAACAACATGTTAGCATGGCTAGATGGATTTGCGATGTGAACATGACCTTTCTTAGGAGTAGGAAGGGGGGAGGCCAGATCGTCGGGTAACAATACTGGCCTGTGGCGGTAAGGTCATGACCGGTGAGCAGCTATTTTAAGGTCTGAGGGGGCGGCATCTTCCTTTGGAGGTGTCCGCCCAGGGGGGGAGGGGTCACTTGCCCCTCCTAGAACTTCAGGGGCAGCTGGTGACGCGAGTTAGTGCCCTCCTTCAGTGGTTAAATGGAGTTCACGGGGTGGACCGAGTAATTAACGGGCTCGGCTGCATGGGTGGACCGAGTAATTAACGGGCTCGGCTGCATGGGTGGACCGAGTAATTAACGGGCTCGGCTGCAGGGGTGGACCGGGTAATTAACGGGCCCGGCTGCGCATGCGCACCTGCGGTAAGGGCGCAGCTTGTAAGACCTGACACCGGTTAGAGACCTTGCCATATGGCCATAAATGTTAGTATGCAAAAATTTTCAGATGTGGATGTTAGATTCGGTTAGGAAACAAGCTGTATTAGAATCTTGTTAAGGCTAGCAGATCACACTTGTCGATATGAATGTATCTAAATGTTCCTGAATATTTTTGCATAAAAAATTGTATATTTAGTTTAACAATTTTATTATTTTGTATCTTAATAAATACGGCCGGGGGGTCTTGCGATCCCCCGCCTTCCAAAGACAAATCATGATCCATGTCGATGTGTTCTGGGTTGATGTGGGTATACAGGGAGCCCGGCTGCGCATGCGCACCTGCGGTAAGGACGCAGCTTGTAAGACCTGACACCGGTTAGCGACCTTGCCATATGGCCATAAATGTTAGTATGCAAAAATTTTCAGATGTGGATGTTAGATTCGGTTAGGAAACAAGCTGTATTAGAATCTTGTTAAGGCTAGCAGATCACACTTGTCGATATGAATGCATCTAAATGTTCCTGAATATTTTTGCATAAAAAATTGTATATTTGGTTTAACAATTTTATTATTTTGTATCTTAATAAATACGGCCGGGGGGTCTTGCGATCCCCCGCCTTCCAAAGACAAATCATGATCCATGTCGATGTGTTCTGGGTTGATGTGGGTATACAGGGAGAGGAGCGGTAGCCGTCACTGACCATGTCTTGAAAGGGCACGCAAAAGATACTACGTTCGAAGACCTAAAGTCAACAACATGAGTGAGGCGGGAAGAGTGCGTGAGAGAAAGGGGTGAGAGAGTATGAGAGCGAGAGATGGACTGGTTGCTCTTCCCAAAGAAACCTATTTAACCTCAAAGTACGGCAGATACTCAGGGAGGGAATAATAATAATATTAATCCTGTATTTGTAAAGCGCACAGCAAATCATGTTCCGTGTCGATGTGTTCTGGGTTGATGTGGGTATACAGGGAGAGGGGCGGTAGCCGTCACTGACCATGTGAAAAGGGGGGCCCTTGGCCCCCCCGCCAGCATGGCGGTGCGGTGATCCCCTCTCCCCTTGCCTCCCGGTGGTGTGGGGGGCGTGATCTCCCGGCGTCCAATGAATACGCGGGAGGTGTTCGCCACACCACCGGTCGGCCGGCGCCCAATCCCTGATCCGGAAGACGTGGTGCAGTCTTCCGGGTCAAAGGGGCGGGCATCGAGAGGCAGGGGGAGAGGGAGGGGGCGGCCCGCCCTCTCCCCGCGTCCCCGGGAATAAAGGAGGGGGAGCGCTCAGTTGGCCCTTCTTGTTGCCTGACGCTCCCCCACACTGGTCGTACCCCGCGCTCGGGCCTCCTAATTTTCCCCACCCACCATCCCTGGAACAAAGCTGTGTTGTGCATGATGTATTCCTCTTTTTGTTATTAACCAAGTTGTTTCCCTTTTAGGATGGATAATTGAAGCATAAATGTTGGTTAGAATGTTTGGTGTAGACTGTAATTGTGTATATCTGTTGTGTACTAAGTATTGGCTTCCCGTTTGGGGAGTAGTGTTAAAATGTAAATAATGTTTGCTGTTTTGTTTAGGCCTTTTTTCCCATAGTAGCCTGTTGATGGTATGTCATGACATGTTGTAGATAGTGTAGCTGTCCTTTAGTTCCTTTTTAGGTCTCGTGACCTATCAATGCGCATGCGCATTGAGAGAAGCAAGACTATAGGGCTTTAAACAGACTTTAACTAACTGGCGATTTGGTGCTGTGCCCGTGCGCTTTTAGGTCAATGCACAAGCGCATTGACCTACAATGTGTGTGCACAGCATCAAATCGCCAGCCATTTGTTGCCCAGCTTGGTGCCGCTCCACCCCCTGCCGGATGAAAGGCTTTCACGGCCGGCCAGCCGTGCTTTCAGTTTCACGGCCGCTCGGCCGGCCGTGTCTCCTTATTTGACTTGTTTTGCTTGTTAATAAGGACTGTCCTTACTGATCCTGGATCTTGTTGTTTTTTTTCTCCATGTATCTTGGGTACTGTAGTCAGTGACCATCTGTACATTTATTTCTCTATGGTTATGTTACAAGGCTGCTATTCTAAATAAAGCAAAGAAGAGAATGCATCCTCACCTCAGTGTCTTTAATCGAATTAGAAATTCTTGCTCACGTAAGCTATAAAATGTTCAATTAACAGACAATAATCTGGAAATTTCCAGTAAGTAATTATATTATCAATTTTTGTATAAATTATGTTTTTTATACCAGCCATGTGGTTATCTATAGTATGAAAATTAAGTGTGTAAATTCCGTGTCCTTTATTTCCTATTCGGAAAAAAGCTTATAGCGGTTTTCTTAACGGTATTAACATTTCTAGTAATTTAACTTGCTTTGCATTGGTGGTACTGAAAGCTCAGACAGGATACACGCGTGCGGCCCAACCTCCCACGCCGCAGGCATCAATCCGCTCATGTGATCCTTTCTCGCCATGGCTGCGTCAGGCAGTGGTGCCGCTGCGGCTCTCGCGCTACTTTTATTTGCGCTACGTTTGAAAAGTAACGATGCTCTGCATACCAAGGGAGCCGTGCCTCTGGACACAGTCACCTTCGCAAAGGTAAACGCGCCGAGATGATCCGTTATTTGGTCTGCCCTTCTCACGTACGGCTTTTAATTTCAACGCTATCGGTTTTGTCTTGTGTTCCACCTCACCCCGTTACAAAATACAAATTTAAAATTACTAATTTGTCACGTGGCCGGCTTTGCTGTATTCCGTAGGTTCTCTGTGACGGTTGCGCTCCGGAAATAACACAAAATAACTGAAATGACTTTAAATTCTACCGCTCATGCTTCACAGACGTACGAGGCAGGTTCCCTATAAAAAAATATTGGTCCTTGGGGCTGCACCGCTGCAGTTATTTCTCCTCTTTAAAACGCTTATTTCGCTAGACACTGTTTTGCCATAATTAATTATAGTTTTCATATAAACAAACACCTGCCCTGGAAGGGACAGGTTAGTGTTTGTGCTGATTTACACCAATCGCGTGAAGAAAAGTTTTCGGGTTTCAGGAAGCGTCTCTGGAACCCAATGGGGTGGTGACTGGCTCGGCAGCGCCAGCATTTCCATCTATTGGCTTAGGGAAGGGCGAGCGCCGATGTTTGCCTATGTAAATTCACAAAGCCTATGGGCGTGCGCACGAGAGAATGACAGTGACCGAGAGCTCATCAGCCCGCCAGCTACCACTCAACAGTTATACAAATGGGCCGGTTCTGTGGTCCGGCACTTTTTTTTTATTTTGAGAGGGAGAGTACCGGCTCTTCTCAAGGGAGACGTAATACTTTTAATTAGAGTGTACAGGCACTTCTCAGAAATAAGCATTTCAAGCGCATTGGCGAGAATTATAGTTAGTGGTAAAGAAAAGTCTACCAAAACGTCTGCGGACCCCATATCATGCACATCCTCTGCCACATCCACTGCCACATCCACCACCACATCCACCACACCCACCACCACCACATCCACCACCACATCCACCACAACCACCACCCCATCCACCACCACCACCACCACCGGATCCTCCACCACCACTGTATCCACCATCACCACATCCACCGCATCCACCACTACTGCATCCAGCACCACATCCACATCCACCATCACCACCACATCCACCATCACATCCACCATCACCTCCACATCCACCATGACATCCACCTCCACATCCACCACCACATCCACCACATCCACCACCACCACATCCACCACATCCACCACCGGATCCACCACCACCGCATCCACCACCACCACATCCACCACATCCACCACCACCGCATCCACCACCACCACCACACCCACCTCCACTACATCCACCACCACATCCACCACAACCACCACCCCATCCACCACCACCACCACAGCATCCACCACCACCACCACCACCCCATCCACCACCACCACCACCACCGCATCCACCACCACCACCGCATCCACCACCACCACATCCACTGCATCCACCACCACCGCATCCACCACCACATCCACCATCACCACCACATCCACCATCACATCCACCACCACCACCGCATCCACCATCACATCCACCATCACCTCCACATCCACCATGACATCCACATCCACCACCACATCCACCACCACCACATCCACCACCACCATACCCACCACCCCTACATCCACCACCACATCCACTACGACCACCACCCCATCCACCACTACCACCACCACCGCATCCACCACCACCACCGCATCCACCACATCCACCGCATCCACCACCACCACATCCACCACCACATCCACCATCACATCCACCACCACCACCACATCCACCATCACCTCCACATCCACCATGACATCCACCGCCACATCCACCATGACATCCACCGCCACATCCACCACATCCACCATCACCACATCCACCACCGCCACATCCACCACCACCACCACATCCACCACCACCACTTCCACCACCACCACACCCACCACCACTATATCCACCACCACATCCACCACAACTACCTCCCCATCCACCACCACCACCGCATCCACCACCACCATCCACCGCATCCACCACCACTGCATCCACCACCACATCCACCATCACCACCACATCCACCATCACATCCACCACCACCACCACCACATCCACCACCACATCCACCACCACATCCACCACATCCACCACCACCACATCCACCACCACCGCATCCACCACCACTGCATCCACCACCACACCCACCACCCCTTCATCCACCACCACATCCACTACAACCACCACCCCATCCACCGCATCCACCACCACAGCATCCACCACATCCACCGCATCTACCACCACCACATCCACCACCACATCCACCATCACCACCACATCCACCATCACATTCACCATCACATCCACCACCACCACCACATCCACCATCACCTCTACATCCACCATGACATCCACCGCCACATCCACCATGACATCCACCGCCACATCCACCACCACATCCACCACATCCACCACCACCACATCCACCACCACCACATCCACCACCACCACTTCCACCACCACCGCATCCACCACCACTGCATCCACCACCACCACCACATCCACCGCATCCACCACCACATCCACCACTTCCACCGCATCCACCACCACCACATCCACCACCACCACATCCACCACCACCACCACATCCACCACCACCACCACATCCACCACCGCATCCACCACCACCACATCCACCACCACCACATCCACCACCACATCCACCACCTCATCCACCACCTCATCCACCACCTCATCCACCACCATCACTTCCACCACCATCACTTCCACCACCACATCCACCACCACATCCACCACCACATCCACAACCACCACATCCACCACCACCACATCCACATCACCACCACACCCACCACCTCCACCACCCCCACATCCACCACCATCACCACCACATCCACCATCACCACCACCACCACCACATCCACCACCACATCCACCACCACCATATCCCCCAGATCCACCACCACCACATCTATATCTGTGTGGCTCTGTGTGTGTGTAGGTGCAAATGCAATGTTCTTGGATTTTCGTCACAATAAAATACACTGAACATAATCTTCACAAAAGTTATTTACAAACGTTTAAGCTATTGCCATTATAAATTACAATAACTTTTATTTAAGTATTAATTATTTACAAAATTAAAAGCCATTGTTATTTGTAATATCAATACATCTAAGTCACGTAAATACAACACACATTGCATTACGAATGCTATAGGTGTCACATTTGCAAAAGTTAAAACTATTGACATTGTAACTGACAAAGCTATTAATTTTGCTACTTTCAAAACCAACACATAAATAAAAAAAGTGTCATTTACAATACCAATAGCTCAAACTTTCCTAATGCGAGACCTATTGCATTTCCAATGCTTGTTCCACAGGTCGTCGTATTTATTAGGGTATTGGGCATGCGGTAAGGTCATGACCGGTGAGCAGCTATTTTAAGGTCTGAGGGGGCGGCATCATCCTTTGGAGGTGTGCGCCCAGGGGGAGGAGGGGTCACTGGCCCCTCCTAGAACTTCAGGGGCAGCTGGTGACGCGAGTTAGGGCCCTCCTTCAGTGGTTAAATGGAGTTCACGGGGTGGACCGAGTAATTAACGGGCTCGGCTGCATGGGTGGACCGAGTAATTAACGAGCTCGGCTGCATGGGTGGACCGAGTAATTAACGGGCTCGGCTGCAGGGGTGAACCGGGTAATTAACGGGCCCGGCTGCGCATGTGCACCTGCGGTAAGGGCGCAGCCTGTAAGACCTGACACCGGTTAGCGACCTTGCCATATGGCCATAAATGTTAGTATGCAAACATTTTCAGATGAGGATGTTAGATTCGGTTAGGAAACAAGCTGTTTTAGAATCTTGTTAAGGCTAGCCGATCACACTTGTCGATATGAATGTATCTAAATGTTCCTGAATATTTTTGCATAAAAAATTGTATATTTGGTTTAACAATTTTATTATTTTGTATCTTAATAAATACGGCCGGGGGTCTTGCGATCCCCCGCCTTCCAAAGACAAATCATGATCCATGTCGATGTGTTCTGGGTTGATGTGGGTATACAGGTAGAGGGGAGGTAGCCGTCACTGACCATGTCTTGAAAGGGCACAGAAAAGATACTACGTTCGAAGACCTAAAGTCAACAACATGAGTGAGGCGGGAAGAGTGCGTTAGAGAAAGGGGTGAGAGAGTATGAGAGCGAGAGATGGACTGGTTGCTCTTCCCAAAGAAACCTATTTAACCTCAAAGTACGGCAGATACTCAGGGAGGGAATAATAATAATATTAATCCTGTATTTGTAAAGCGCACAGCTACCCGTAGATTTCCCAGCGCTGGTGGCCGTCAGGATGATTATGCAAGCTATTGCCCAGAGTCACATAGTGCTGGGCAGACCCCTGGCGCTGGGGATTGAATCGTGATCCCCAGCGTCCTGCATCAGTCACCCTACCCTGGCTGCTGTGCCACACCTCTTCCACCCACTAGCTGACAATGGGGCACAGAGGATGGGCACCAGACTGAGAGAGCTGTGGGAGCCGACAGAGTGAGCAAGGAAAGAGAGGGACTGTGCACATCTTCCAATTTCGGAGTATAAGTGAGAGCAGCACCAAAAAGTGGTAGGGTCGAGATGTGGACGAATGCACTGCGCAAGGGTGTACAGGAAGGCAGCATGTGTGAACGGGCAGTATAGATAGGAGGCAGGAAGTGTGAGGGAGGGCGTGAGAGGTGCAGTGGGAGTGTGGGATGAGAGGGGACTGTGGGAGTGGGAGGGAGAGATGAGAGGTGGCAGTTTGAGGGAAAGGTGACAGGGTTGGTGGGAGTGTGAGGGAGAGATGAGCAGAGCTAACCAAATACATTACATCACCTAGATTAAACATGGGCACACACAACTGCTGAAGAACGATTAAAAAATCCTTATTGAAAAGATGAGGCAATATGAAATAGTTATCTTATATTTGAGACTGTTTTGTAGCATTGTTAACAGTGTGTGTTTGGCTGCACTGAGTTTATGATACACTATTTACAGAGTGTGTTTTGTATATGCTGTAAGCATATAATACCAATTGTGGAGGATTAGGTCAATAAACTTTCCACAGACTTACAGTCTGCTTAATTTGATGTTAGCAGCAATATGACATCTCATGTAAGATACCAACACTCCTACTGGAAATACAGGTCACATAGACCACAATATGTACATAGCAATACTGAAGAGTCTGTTTTGTGTAGTCACACTATGCCCAACATGTAGATCACATCTGTTAATGCCAAAGGGGTGGGCAAGAAGAAGGTGAGGAGAATTACTGATGTAGAATAGCAAGCGAAGGACATAGATCATGCACGTGTGTTTGTGTCTGAACGACACTAATAAAATGACAGGGCCTCTGTGCTTCTTCAAAATGTATGGTCTTGATTGGTGCAGTGAATATGTTGGGGTGAGGTTTGGTCTACCAGGAACCTCATCCAAATGGACAAATAACAAGTCCCAACAATTCACACTGACAACAATCTGGTTAGTTTCCACGCCTTTATATAGCACCCAGTGAGTCAGTTTTCTCAACATAGCGTGTAATCAGAAGGCATATAAATGTGAGGTATACTGGGGACCGCATTGCAAGTGAAAATACAGATCAGAGTTATGCATAGCTGCTAAAATCTGTCCCATGTCATATGTCCTAACATCAGTTGTGACTTTTTAATCATAATAAAATAGTAATCTGGAAGCATTAGTTAAACACACACAAAGTTGTACAAATAAACAGCTAGCAGCCTAGGCTGCATCCAATTGTGAGAGGTATGAAAGTAAATTACGTGCAAGTTTACGATGTCTACGTTTTTTAAGTAAAAAAAATAAAGTAGAAGATGCGTTACCCAGGTGGTATACACATGAGATATTTGTCAACCATGGCATGCAAAGGAAATTAGTGCAGGTGAGGGAACTACAGCTAAGCAGAACGTAAATCAAATATATGCAAAGAACAGGTATTATTGAAATGAGAAGGATTGTGCAAGTGATAGGGAAAGTAGCGTATGCAGCAAAAAGTGTGAACGTGAGATATATAAAAATTTAAGACATATGATTGGCATGAAATTCAAAGGTAGATAAGTTAGCTGTGTACCTGAAATGTGAGATGCACACAAGAAATGTATTCAAACTGAAGATTTCCATCTGAAGAATGAACTTCCACACAAATGAGAGCCTACCAGCGAAAATACAATTAGAGCTTCGTAGGATGGGCCCACCCCCAGCCCTCCATAAAGATTTGATACTGCGTAATAGCCACAGCTATGTAAAACTAGCAACAAAGCATGTCTTTTTCTGAAGTTGTAGCGTTGCCTTCATTTTCAGCAGTCTGTACTGAAACAAGCATGCCATCTTCAGGAATGCAAGGGGGAGGCGGGGTGGGGCTGTAAAGATTAATGAAGAAGACAAACGCGGGAGCTGCAACAAGAGTGAGTTAGGGGAACAACAGAGGAGGTAGGTGGGATGTGCGCTGTCTCTGCCTAAAACTAACATTGGCGTTGTAAAGGACAATGTCTTTTGCCATGTGTTATGGAGTGGATGTATGCGGTGTGGAGTGGACTCGTGTGGGTTGGATTGGAACCGTTAGTTGTGGAATTGAGTGGTGTGGAATAGATATTGTGGTGAGGAGTGGATTTGTGTACTAGAATTATTCTGCATGGTGTGCAGTGGAATTATGAGGATAGTAATTAAGTGATATTAAGTGTGGAGTGGAATTATGTGGATTGGTATTTTGTGTTGTGGAGTGGTATGCATTAGAGTTTAATTATGTGGTGTGCTGTTGAATTTTGTGGCATGATGTGGAATTCTGTGGTGTGGTTGGGATGTATGTGGTGTGTTGAGTAATTATGCTGTTGAGTTGGAATATGTTTATTGTTGATTTATGTGGTGTGGAATGAAAATGAGTGGAGTTGAATTGTGTTGCATGGAACTGTGGCAATGAGTGAAATTATGCTGATTGGAATTATGTGGCATAGTGTGGAGTGTATTTATGTGGATTGTTGCTATGTGGCATAGAGTGGTTTTATGTGGGGTGTATTTATCTGTCATTGAGTTGAGTAATATGTGGAGTTGAATCATGTTGCATTGAGTGGTATTATACCGGGTGGTGCTGAATTGTTTAGCGGCGAATTTGTGGTGTTGTATGTCACACTAAACCTCCAGTTATGCCATAAGGTACCCAGGCGAGTGGAGTAATTTGTTTATTTTGCATCTTCTTCAGACTATTCAGATAGGATTCACATTAATGAAGATTACTGGATTTTCCAAAGATTACACAATGTATTCAAGTGAGAGAGTTGGGATTAAAACCTCAGTCTACTGGTTTCATAGTCAACAATTTAATCTCAAGATCTTTTTGAAGACATTGAGTGTATATATGGCTGATGATGTGTGTGTTTGTGTGCACCTATGATATTATATGACATATTATATGAAAACTTCTATTTATATTTCCAAGATGGCTGATTGATACTTAAGAATAACATTTTTTTAAAAAAAGGTTTGCTCGATGCCGCATAACTGTGCTCATGTAAGAAGCCTTCAAAAAGCTTGCAGGGCTGGGGCAGAGTGCTTAACAGAACAATCTGCATTTTAAGTCGCCTCACAAGATTTCAGATTCAGAAAAGGGGGTGGTGATGAACAGAGTGTCTGAATTAAGCAGACCACTCTTACCCAGTCCAAAGATCAGGGCTTGATCCATCACCGTTATTTATCTCACTGCACCATCCCAGCTCAGAACCTGGCTATATGCAAATCAGTCTATCCCTGGCCCAGTGCATCATGGGAACAGGGCAGACTAAACTACCAAGCCAATTCTTCACCAGAAAGGAGACAAGCTACCGGGGACCGGTTTCTGGCATTTCAGCCGTCTTCGGCCCGGCTTGCTTGAATCCTGATGGTGCAGTGAGAAAGGGATTCATGTCTGAGTATACCCTGCCACACCTATAGTGGCCAAAACCGATTCAGAAAAGGGGGTGGTGATGAACAGAGTGTCTGAATTAAGCAGACCACTCTTACCCAGTCCAAAGATCAGGGCTTGATCCATCACCGTTATTTATCTCACTGCACCATCCCAGCTCAGAACCTGGCTATATGCAAATCAGTCTATCCCTGGCCCAGTGCATCATGGGAACAGGGCAGACTAAACTACCAAGCCAATTCTTCACCAGAAAGGAGACAAGCTACCGGGGACCGGTTTCTGGCATTTCAGCCGTCTTCGGCCCGGCTTGCTTGAATCCTGATGGTGCAGTGAGAAAGGGATTCATGTCTGAGTATACCCTGCCACACCTATAGTGGCCAAAACCGATTCAGAAAAGGGGGTGGTGATGAACAGAGTGTCTGAATTAAGCAGACCACTCTTACCCAGTCCAAAGATCAGGGCTTGATCCATCACCGGGCCAGGGTCAGACTAATTTGCATATAGCCAAGTTCTGAGCTGGGATGGTGCAGTGAGCTAAAAAACGGTGATGGATCAAGCCCTGATCTTTAGACTGGGTAAGAGTGGTCTGCTTAATTCAGACACTCTGTTCATCACCACCCCCTTTTCTGAATCACAGGATTTCAGGGCAAGGAAAAAAATGAAGGCGCAGTGAGCTGCCAAAAAGGAACAATAGGCGAATGCTCTTAGCTCTTCTGACTTGAATGGCAGTAGTTGGTGCAGCTAATGCTGCTGGGAGAGGAAATGAGGGATGGGAGGATGGAAATAATAAACAAGATTAAGAGCAGATGAGCAGCTGAGGGCCATAAAGTTCAACAAGTAACGCTTCAAACTTAAAGCAAATTTATAAATTAAAGAAAAAAGCTTGTGTGAGCTGAACAAACGAAACACCACAGTGCAGAAAGAAATTTAAAAAAGGCTATCTGAATCCATCTCACACTCAGGAATTTGTGTACGAAAACACATCAATTTGCCATTAAATAAGAAAAACAGTTGTGACCCTGCTTCCTCAACGCCATGTACTTATCTTCTTTTTTCGTTTTGTTCGCTTTTCTATTTGTATTTATTTTTACAGCTAGTGAACCATTTACCCTCCTCCACCCTTGACTCCCACACAGAAACCCAGCGGAAGGGGGGTGAATGTGGGAGGAACAAGAAAAAAGGCAAGACTGGAAGGGGAAATAGGAGGTGCCTTGGGTAAGCAGCAAATGTTATGAGAGCGGTGCTAGGTACTACATGCAATTTAAACAAGAAGAATGTAGAGCATTCCAACCTCCAGCGGATGGCGGGCTGATCAGCAATAAAGTGGTTTTAGATATTTTACTGTGGGACCCAAAGGTGATACTTACTTCCTCTTTAGGAGTGCTGGAGCCCCAAAGGACTTCCCTTGATGGTTCAGATCTTAAAATACACCCATGTACAAATGGCACCATGGGGAATCCGCAAGGCTCCAGTGAGGTCAAGGGACCTTTTCCACCATGCTCAGAATTAAAACCACCTAGAAATAAATTCATTAAATTATCATGGCAATTTATGATTACAAGTTCATGATGAGAGGTAATATTTAGTCTTAAAGGCTTTATTTATCTATGAGGTTAGATTCTCAGATATCTTTATTCAGTTTAGTAATTTGCTGAAATAATAAAAGAGATGACAAATTAGCAATCAAGGCATGTGTTCCATAAAGAAACCCAATAAGCTAACCAAAGGACCGATTCTAGATAAGAACCCATAAAGAGTTCTGTTATAAAAGGGCGGTAATTAAAAGACAAACTCCTCCTGAAGAGAAGTTCTGGAAGCTCCGCCGAGTTCCCCACAATGCAGTAGCAACTGTTTAGAGTATCAATCTGTGCAGTAGCATCAATCACAAAATTAATAAAAGTAGTCAACTCAAGAGATCTAAAGGAAATCAGTTGTCCATGAAGAAGAGTCCTGGGCAAAGGAGAAATCCAGAAGCAAGACTACCAGATGGGTAAAAGGAAAAATAGAGGTGTGCATCCAACTAGCTAGGAACACTCATTTTATAACCTTTTAATATATGTATTGTGTTACGATGATGCCTTCCCTCGAAGTTCAATCAGAACAGTTTATAAAGTGGTGTTGTCAGTCATACGATGCATCTTCTTCCGATTCCCACAGTCTGCACTCTTATATCTGGATTGATACAGTTCTCTAACATAATTGTTACATGAGGATGGTTCCCATGAGAAACCTCTTACCTAAGCTGAAAACACAATAGGAGTTTAAACGCAAAAAACAAAGGCTAGTCAGCAAATGTGAAAACATATATCGAGGTAATATTGAAGCAACATTATAAGTCTACATCACCTTTTAGGGGGGCACTAGAGGTTGGGCTAGCAAGATGGCCGCACATTAGTGAGGGTTCTGGAGTCCGGGAGACCTAAAAATCAAAATACTGCACTTGAAGCCCTTATCAAGCCAAAAGTATTCAATTCACTACAGGCTCTACTTCAAGAACATGGTGTTATAGATTTATGTTTTTTACATAATCAATTGGAAGATGGCTTCACGTATTATTCAATCCCTCACAATAAAAATGTTAGGCTAGACTATGTTTTTCTTTCTGAGCAACTGGCAGCTGTCTCCTCTATTTCTTGTCCTCCCCGGATTCTTTCGGATCATAATCCACTGATTGCTGAATTTCCTTGGCCTCGAATTAGGAGACCCCCCAGGGTGTGGACATTTGAAAGGAAATTATTATTAGAAGAGGCTTATAGTGTTCACATTAAAAAATGGTTAGTTGAATTTTTAAACATTAATAGGGGCTCGGCAACGGACCAGATAGTTTGGGATACTATGAAAGCGGGTTTACGGGGAGACTAAAAGCTTCTCTTCTTATAGGTGGAGGACAGAGCAGGAGCGGATTAAGAGCCGTATAAAAGAGTTAAGGGATGCGGAAATAGAACTTGCTTTAAAAATCAAGCATGGGCATGATATAGAGTCCAGTCAACTGGAGGTAGCAATTTTGAAAGCCAGGCTGTTTGAGTCCTTTGGGCAGGATCTGGCTGCAAAGTACCTACAATATCGTACAGAGATGTTCGAGTTTGGGGAGAATTCTGGTAGGGTTCTTGCCAAAAGACTCCACCAGCGAAGTATACAAACTCGGGTTATAAAAATCCAAGACCAAAGCGGGATAGTATTTGATACTCAGGAGGGTGTTAATGAAGTGTTCTTGAATTACTACACTTCCTTATATATTGAGGATATCTCCAGACCGGTTATAGAAATAGTAGTGGAGGACTTTTAACAGGTATTGATACTTCTAAACTTCCTCAGGAGCAGTGTAAATTTTTGGAAGCCCCTATACAATGGGATGAGGTGGAGCTCGCAGTAAAATCTTTAGTGAATGGTAAGGCCTGTGGCCTGATGCAGTTCCGCTCGAGTTCTATAAGGCATTCTTAGGGGAGCTCTGCCAGGATTTGCTTGAGGTACTTAGAGCGGCTCAGAGGGGCATAGTGCCCGAATCATGGCAAGATACTATCATATTGCTGTTTAAAAAAAAGGGCAAACCTGAGCTGCTTCCGTCGTCCTTTCGACCGATTTCACTAATAAATCGTGATTCTAAAATTTACTCAAATATTATGGCAGCCAGGTTAGCCCAAGTGATTACCCCTTTGGTCTCCTTGAACCAGCACGGATTTATTCCTGGTCGGGACACTGCGGACCATGTTAGGCGTATTATTGCCCTATTGGACTGGGCACATGTTACGGCCTCTCCCCTCGGGGTGATCCTGTTGGACGGCGAGAAAGCGTTCAAAAGGGTCTCCTGGGGGTTCTTGTGGGCCGTACTTAGGTGGAAGGGATTTCCTTTAGAATTTATACAGGCGATCTGTGCGATGTATTCCTTTCCAAAATCTGCACTTCGTATTTCTGGTCAACAGACTAGCTCTTTTTCCATCAGTCGGGGCACGTGGCAAGGGTGTCCCTGTCCATGTTCACCCTTGCTGTTTGCCTTCTATATCGACCCATTTCTGAGTAAAATAAAGGTCAATCAGGATATATTACCGATAAGAGCTGGCAATAATTTGTATAATGTGTTAGCGTACGCAGATGATATAGTTGTTATAACATCTGACGTTCCATCTGCGTTCAGTGCCCTTAAGGACTTAGCTGGGCAATTTGGGGTAATCTCGGGGTATAAGTTAAATGTGTCAAAAACACAGGTGGTTCAGACCCCCGATATGCGATTATCAGATGCCCCAGTGGTCACAGAGGCTACGTATCTAGGGGTTCGCATAACTGCTACAGTCGATACCATTCCGGATTTAAATATTCTTCCGATGATAGAAGCAGTAAACACTAAATTAGAGCGACTTGATCACTTGCATCTTTCCTTATATGGACGTTGTAGTGTACTTAAAATGCTAATACTCCCTAAGTTTTTATATTTATTTAGGACTATTCCATTATTATTTTCTCAAAGTAGTTTGATTAAGGCAGATAGGGTCTGCTATAGGTTTTTGTAGGCGCTCGCGCAGGGTAGCTAAGTGGATGTGCCTTCCACGTGATGGGGGGGGCTGGTCTGTCCCAAATCTGTTCTTTTATTATTGGGCAGCGATGATACAATCAATGGGAGTGTTAATACTTGGCGATAAAGTGGTGGTTCCAATTTGTAAACGTCCTACCATTTTTGAGATTGGTCTAGGGGCTGCGGCTAGTGGCATTTTGGTGGAGGTCTTGGAGCCTAGCTATTATAAAAGAACTAGATTCAAGGTTATCATTGCTGCGTTTACAATTTGGCAGAAAATAAGGCGGAAATTAGCTATTCCGAATCTTAATACATATACTCCTTTTAAAGCCGCTCGACTTTTGCCGGGTATTTTTCAAGACCAAACTATGCATAGATGGCAAATGCAAGGGATTTGGGTGTTGGGCGATCTGGTCGGTGAAGGACAAGTGCTATCGAATATTGATATAAAGGACAAATTTCAGTTATCACAGGATTTTTTTAAATATTTACAGATTCAAAGTTTTTTTTTATAAACAATTGAAGGTTATACCTGGCATGCTAGATAAAGTACCTATTTTTGAATTGATTAAAAAAAGAAGCAGAATAGGAATGCTTTATCAGTATATATTGTCGGTTCTTCCTGATGATCTGTTAGTTCAAAGTGTTAAATGGGAAGGTAGGCTTGGTAAGACAGGCTTTGACTTAATACCAGTGTTAGAGCTTGCCAGCGAGGTCATTGTGTCGGGAACACCTAGAACTCAAAGTTATATGGCAATGCTGGATTTATATTACACACCTGCAAAAATTTCAAAATGGGGTAGTAGAAAGGGAGATTCTTGTGCACGGTGTGTTGCTTTTTGCCGCTGATGCAATCCATATGTTTTATTCTTGTCCTTCCCTTACTAGTTTCTTAGAAGATATTGAGCGCTTTGTCAATACTACACTCAAGATTAGCTGCACTCTGACCCCAGCTTTAGTTATATTTGGGGTAGATGTTTGTAATAATGAAGAAGGAAGGAATACGCGATATGAATTAGCCTTTATGTTCTTAGCCATGTCACAGGTTCAGTTGTGTATAACGTCTCAATGGCTGTCCTCTGAAGCTCCTACGTTCTCGAATTGACGAGCTAGATTGCTAGCTATTCATAGGCTCGAATTTTCAATCTTTTCTTGTAAAGGGGGGAGGAGGAGACAAATGGCATCAAAGATTTGGGAGCCGGTAGCTGAATGGATCAACTGAAATACTATTGCTATTGGTGAATGTGCCTTTCTTGGCCTGTATATTGGACCATAGAGATTGGGCTACTTTGTTTTCTGTTTTCAATATAATTGAATCTATAATGTAATGTATGTTGTAAAGAATGTAATCTTATTTTGTCTTAATGCCAATTCTGCATTGTAAAGTCTAAAAAACCTTGTCAATAAACTAACAAAAAAAAAATGAATCCCTTATCATGCGCTGACCAGCATCTCTGAAGGCAGGAGATTTGGCAGTTGCACCGTGTGGCACGCACCCATGGCCCTCATCGTGGAGTACTAGGCCTCGGGAGAGGCAGACAAATCCGCCATTTCGTGATTTCTCGGGGGATCAGTGCGAAACAAAACGCAAGGGCTATAGCACTAGGAACTACAGTGAGAGGCTCTCACATGGTGAGGGAGGAGAAGGCGAGCGACGATCCCTCTTAGCAGCCTGAACATGAACCCTGAAGACATAGGAAGTGGAGTAATGTAAACATGTAGAAAATGAAATGAATAGACACAGCACGACTCTAAAGACATGAAGAGAGCTGCCCACGAGCAATTGGAGGGATGTCTGCAATATGCTGAACTCCCAGAGATGCATGCAGGAAGGACATGCTTGAGTGTGCATAATCATGAGGCAAGCACCACTAACAGGAAAGGATGCTGCAGGTGCACTACACTGAAGTCCTGGACACCCTTCCCCTCTGTCGAGCTACAGGGGGTGAGGGGGTCCTGCTTCGCCCCCTAGGCGATACACCCCAGCAGGAATACCCTCTGCTTAGACATGGAGATATTGCTTTTGTTGTTCCTCTTAACCTGCTTTCTCCCCCTTTCAGGTTTCTCTTCACTCTCTTATACACTGGTACTCTTTTCCTTTCTCTGTCTACTTTCTTTGAATTTAACTCTACATCCCTCAGAACCCATGCTGTATGTTTTCACAGAGCAGTGCTGCTGGTATTCTGCAACATTGGGATGCTTGTTTGTTATGGGGGCACGTTGGCCCTTCAGGAGGGAGGGAGGGTTAGTTCACGGCAAGTTGGGGAAGCCGCTTGCCGTCACTGATGTCACTGACCATGTCATGAGTGATGTAATATGTGACGTCATCAGCAGTGCAATACATGCGCAAGTTATAGTGAGTCCAACTAACTATAACGTGGAATTTCAATGGTTTTATGTCAGTAAAATTTCCAGGTAACTATAACTGGTGTGAAACCTATGTTTTTTTCTGTGAATTTAATAGGTTTTTTAAATGCTAATTCCTAACTATAACTGGTGTGAAACCTATGGTTTTTTTTAGTGAATTTCATAGGTTTTTTAAATGCTAATTCCTAACTATAAGTCTCACTTTATAAGTAAGACTTTTAATGCTCTAGTTGTTCTTTAGAACACTCTGATACATTCTATCATTGGGCTATAGTTGCGCAACATATGGCTGATATTTGGGCTACGTTTGTTTTTTTTTGTCTCTGGTGGCCATCTTTGGGCTACATTGGGCTACAATGGGCTACATTTGGGCTACATTTGGGCTCTAACATATATATAGCCCAATGTAGCACAATATATATTTATTTGAAAGTTAATTCTCGTAAAAACCACTTGAGTATAGCAAAGGCACATCGGGCTACCAGTCCCTACAATTTTTCCCTTTTTTAAAAAAATTTGTTTAAAAAAAAAAAAATGTTTTGCCTTGGAGCGCTCCCGGTGCGTGCCCCGGTGAGCGCCCCGGAGAGCGTACTTGTTTGAAGCGCCCCGGTGCGCGAACCGGGAAGCGTCCCGTTAGCGCCAATGTCGCGAACGAAAACATAATCGTGACGTATGGCGTAGCCGCGTCCGCGTCATACGCATGGCGTAAACGCACCCGAAAGCATTCGATGCGCTTACGCGACGCGCCCCTGGGCGCGCCCTGGGGCGCGTAGCGTAAGCGCGTCGGGTCATGTGACCTGAAAATAACACTTTTGATTTGCTCACAACAGTTTTGTTTTCCAAATGATGAAAGACCCCACCTTTTTTCCTCATTTTCACTTTGTTGTTTGAGTGAAGAAGACCTGTATTCTGTGAGAAATGGCTTCAGTAGTAGCAGCTGCAGGTGCATCTGGACCACCACCACCTCCACCACCACCACAATGACCACCACAAGACCACATTGGTGGTCATGAAGAAGAGGACGAAGAGGAGCAGGAGGAGAGGCAATATCTGCCTGAGGACACTCCCCCATACAAACCCAAAGAACATTTTATTTGGGAGTTTTTCAAAATGCCAAGGGGTGCCAAGAAAGTAAATGCAGCAAAGGTGACTTGCTTCATCTGTGACCAAGAACTGTCAAGAGGGAACCCAAATAAAAAATATTCGTTTGGGAACCACACGATGATAAGGCACATGCAGAGGAAGCACCCAAACAATTATTCAGGAGCAGAAGTCAGGCAACTGACCTTGAACCCTCCCCAACTTTCTACTTCCAGCACCTCCAACCAACCCACTCCATCCGGTGAAGAGGCTAGGGAGATGGTCCCTAATGTTCAAACCAAGTTTTCCAAATGTAAATTTGTTTGCATATATTCTAACAAAACTATATCTTATGGTGAGCAGAGCATCACTTTACTTAATCGAGCTGTAGACAACCATCACTGCAGCAAGCAACCTTAATTTTTTTCTATTTTTTTGCTCCAGTTGAGCTGTTTGCAATTCCCTGTCTTTTGTTTCACCCCAGAAAAACTACAAAAAAATATAAAATTGTTCTGAAAATCCCCCCCCATTTTTTTTTTCCAAAAAACAAAAAAAATATATAACAACAAAAAGAAAAAAAACCCAGTTCTTTTCAGAACTACCTCCCATTTATATAAAATGACTTACATTTTTAAACTCTGCCATTCTCTTTTCTCCCCGGTGCGTTCCCCGGTGCGCTCCCCGGTGCGCGTACCGGGCTCTCCCCCCGCGCAAATCGAAAGAAATTATTTTTTTTTGCCCAGCGGGACCCTTTTATAGCCCCCACATCAAACCTAGGGGGTCAGGGGGTTCTACCCTGCCCCCTTATGGTCAATTCCCCCTTTGTTTTGGCCACCTCTTGTGTCTCGATCCTACCGAGACACAAGATGGCGGCCGCTCCGGACTGTTTCGAATGTTTACAGACACCCAAGAACCAATCAGCTTTCCGCGCGCAAGTTGCGTGTCACGCCCGGAGCGCTCCCCGGAGCGCGTACCAGGGCGCGCTTATAGATATATATATTTTTTTGAACCTAAATTACTCAAAATCCACTGGAGCACATATCTTGAGACATAGCAAAGGCACATCGGGCTACCAGTCCCTACAATTTTGCCAAGTTTGGTGTAAATCCATTCAGCCGTTCGGGCTAAAAGTGAGGTCGACCGCCCTATGGATATTAACATGGGGAAAACGCGTTTTGGGACCCCCCCTTTTATCTCGGCCCCCGCTTGACGCACCCCCCCCAAACTTCTAGGGAAGGATCGGAGCTCGACTAGGCCATTTTGAGGAGATTTTCAGGCAGATTCGTCAACCGGCGCCAAAGTTATTCCAAATTGAATTTTGAGATTTAACATTGAAAAAAATCCTAACTATAACTACCTACTGGCGACCGCCAGTAGGTAATATATATATATATATATATATATATATATATATATATATATATATTACCTACTGGCGGTCGCCAGTAGGTAGTTCTAGTTAGGAACTGTTTTCCATAGGAAATCCGCAACATTCTATTGGCAATAACTTTGGCGCCGGTTGATGAATCATCGCATATTTCTCAAAGAAGATGGCCCGCTCCTTCCCTGAAAGTTTGGGGGGATTCGTCAAGTGGGGGCTGAGAAAAAAAGGGGGTCCCAAAACGTGTTTACCCTATGTTATTTTCCATAGGACGATTAGACACGGCTACAGCCCGAACGGCTGAACTGAATTACAAGAAATTTGGCAAAATGGTAGAGTCTGATTCGCAGATCACGCTTTTGCTTAAATGGTGTAAATCCCTCCAGTAGTTCCTGAGAAAATCAAAATAGAAAAAATATATATATATAAGTGCGCACCGTACGCGTACCTTACGCGTACGGTACGCGCACGGTACGCGTACCTTCCAGTGCACGAGCTGCATGCTGATTGGCTGCCACTGTCTGTCAACACTCCAAAACAGAAATTGTTGGCAGCCATCTTGTGCCTCGGTAGACCGAGGCACAAGAAATCAGAAAAACAAACGTGTAGAACACAAAAAGGGGGCAGGGTAGAAACACCCTGACCCCCTAGGCCTGCCCAGGTGGTCCCACAAGGACCCCCAAGGCCCAAATTTTTTTTTTTTAGAACCCGGTCTGTTTTTTTTAAATTACCCCCCGGGGGACCAAATCGCGGGGGCATAGTGATAAAGAAGAGTGTGGGGGGCCCCATTCCCCCCCACGCCTCCGCCCTCCGGGGCAAAGCAACACAGCCCCATGGCGCATGCTGGAGGCTCCTGGTGGGCTAGTTGGCCCACAGGGACCCCCAGTATGCAAGAAGAATTAGTTCCCCCTCTGGAAACACGCCACGGGGCTGCGTTGCAGAGAGGTGTAAAAAGGGGCACGGCCTCATTACACCTCTCTGCAATGCAGCCCCCTCGCGCATACTGGAGGTTCCAGGTGGGCTAGGTGGCCCCCAGGGACCCCCAGTATGCAAGGGGAATTAGTGCCCCCTCTGAAAACACGCCAGGGGGCTGCGTTGCAGAGAGGTGTAAAAAAGGGTGTGGCCTCATTACACCTCTGCAATGCAGCCCCCTGGTGCATACTGGAGGTTCCAGGTGGGCTAGTGGGACCCCCAGTATGCAAGGGGAATTAGTTCCCCCTCTGCAAACACGCCCGGGGGCTGTGTTGCAGACAGGTGTAAAAAAGGGTGTGGCCTCATTACACCTCTCTGCAATGCAGCCCCCTGGCACATTCTGGAGGTTCCAGGTGGGCTAGTTGGCCCCCAGGGACCCCCAGTATGCAAGGGGAATTAGTGCCCCCTCTGAAAACACACCAGGGGGCTGCGTTGCAGAGAGGTGTAAAAACATTTTTTTTCAATTTACATTAAAAATATGTAATGTAATTTAAAAAATAAAATATCTAAAAATAAATAATTTAAAATAATGTAGTAAATCAGTATAAAAAATATAACAATGAATACATTTAAAGATTATCATTTACAAAACCATTGAAATTCACTAAAAAAAAACATAGGTTTCAGCCACGTTATAGTTAGGAATTAGCATTTTAAAAACCTTTGAAATTCACTGAAAAACCAAAGGTTTCACACACGTTATAGTTAGGAATTAGCATTTTAAAAACCTTTGAAATTCACTGAAAAAACCATAGGTTTCACACCAGTTATAGTTAGCTGGTCATTTTACTCGTTCAAAACCTTTGAAATTCCCGAGTTATAGTTAGTTCAGCTGACTATAACTCGCGCGCCCGCAATGCACTGCTGATGACGTCACATATTACATCACTCATGACATGGTCAGTGACATCACTCATGACATCACTGGTGACATCTCATCTCATGAAGCCTGTAATGTACCACAAATTCTCGAGCAACATAAAATGAATAAAAGCTTCATCAACCCGCCACAGGAAGAAAACAACATCTACCTGAAACACAGACAGAAACACACAAGAAAATGCTCACAAACAGATGTAAATGCAGTCAAGTGAAAGGCTATATGTAAGACAGGTGTGCTCCATGGGCGGTACCAACATGCAAAATGGAGGGACATATGATTAAGATTACCCACATACAAGCAAGCCTTTGCAAAGGGCACTTATAGAGTGAAACCAGCATGTCTAGAGAGATAGTGCATGCGCTGCCTAGGTGAGACCTAAAAATGGCTATATTTTTCAGTTAGAAATATGAAACTGTATCTACCAGCCACTGGGAGCAAGATGTCTGCTATGTGTAAATGCAACACTTCGAAATGAAAGAAAATTAAACTAAGAGTTAATTTTATGTTTATATGCATTCCATAAAACTCATCATTTAAATTTTCTCCCATTTCAAAGTGTTGCATTTATGAAACCAGCAGGCATTTTGCAGCCAATGGCATATCGACATGGTGCCATATTTAATACAGCCATTTGTTTAAATAGAGCAAATTTAAAGTCAAGAAATATGCTTCATAAAATATTAAGACGGAATTGGCTTAATTGATAGTGGAGAAAAATATTAACTCAGTGTTTCATAGAAATATTTTTAAACACTAAAATGTTCCTATTTGAAATAAATGACAGTATCTTTCAGTTATAAATATGGAACAGTGTCTATTGGGCCTGCTGTTTGTAAATGCAACACTTTAAAATAGGATAAAATGAAAATGAAGAGTTAACTTAATCATTAAGTTAACTCTTCATTTTAATTTTCTTGAATGTAGAGAATTCAGAAACTTCATTTTGTTCTCATGCTCCAATATTGAATTAAGGACCATTATTTAATATTTAAATCCCTCAGTGCTTTGTTTTTCGCCCCTTTGCCCTTGGCCATAAATCTGGCTCAGCACTGCTCAATATCAGTCCCTGCTATCTGCAGCCTTAAGATAATGTAAAATAAACACAGCCTTCTATTAACTTTAAAAGGGAAAATGTGACCCTGAGCTTATTTAAAAAAGAATTCAAGGCTGTGAGCTTCTCTGAACGTATCTGTGAGCTACTGGTAGCTCGCAATCGACTGGTTGGAGACACCTGGTCTAGATTGTGCATTTATTGCCGGAAATGTTACCCATAAAAAGAATAAATCTTTTGTATATTCTTCATGAGCCCCTACCACGAAGGTAACATCTCCACCAGTAGCTTGGAGCCTATGATGTAGTAACATTTGTGTTACTGCATGTCTACTATTTACTAGTATGTTTATTGGGTGTGCATTAGCAATGTTAATTTATGAAATTCAGAGAAGGGGACTGTAGTGGGGGGATCCTTTTAATGGTTCAAGCTTGAACAACCAAGGGGCAAAAATAGGGGTTCCCTATTCAGCTGATGAAAATGTCATGATGTAAATACTAACTGCTGAGTGGTGTGTGAGCGAATGGAAATCTATGCATTATGATTTTGCATGCATTTATCAACACTCTAATAGCGGTGGCCCACATGCTGCAATTCTTTTCACAACAAATTTTATTGATAGATCAGGTAAAGGCATATACACAGCTCTCCACAGGAGATCACTGCCAAATATCAACACATGTCTCAATATCTTGTAAACCCAATCAATAAAAAGAACGACCCCCCCTATCTCCCCCCACCACCCACAGCCACCCAACAACCCCTCTACCCACCCCTTATCCATCCCTAACCCAGTGCACGTCATCACAGCAAGCCTCCAGTAACTGTTTGTATCATGCCAGGCACCATGCGCCTCCCTAGGCCTGAAGTCCATCGTCTAGATCCGGACCATCGGCAGGTTCTGCTGGAGGCTCCAGAGTTAAACCCCTATAATCAGCCCACCTTTTCCAAATTTTGTAATGTTTTCGAGGGCATCCTCTGGCCTCAAACACTGGGCGCTCTAGCCCCATAAAATAGTCTAGTCCAGCCTTCCATGCGCTCAGTGGGAGGGCTAGCTCATTCTTCCATGCTCGTGCCAAGTCCCGCTTGGCCACAACCAGACCCAGTAACAAAAGGTGACGTTTGTAGATATTCCCTCCCACGCCCTCCAGTACATGGAGAAGGCCCAAACGATGGGTGCGGGGGAGATCCCATCCCAGTACCTCCGACAGACAGCTCCATACACCATTCCAGAACCTAGTCAGGCCAGCACAAGACCATACAGTATGCAACAGAGTACCCATCTCATCTCCACATCGCAGGCACTCCGGGGACACAATCAGGCCCGCCTTCCACAGCCGCTCCCGTGTATAGTAAGCCCTATGCAAATATTTAAATTAGATTAATCGGAGTCGTACCGCGATAGCGGTCCCACGCGGGGACTCCAAGGCCTCCCTCCAATCATCCTCATCCAGGGGTCCGACATCCTTTTCACTGGTTTCCTTTAATGGAAGTAGGGAAGAGGAACAGTGAGTGACTAGTGTTTGGTAGATATGGGATACCTTCTTATCCCCGAGGTCTCCCATGGAAACTTTCGCTTCCACAGGGCTGAATTCCGGCAGCGACCCCAAACCAACTAGACTAGGCGCGAGCGCGTGACGAAACTGCAGGTACCTGAAAAATTGGGTCTTGGGCATATGGAATTCGTTCCTAAGCTCCTGGAATGACTTAAGAGTTACACCAGTCATAACGTTTCCAAGCGAAGAGATCCCGATAGAATCCCATCCGCCAAACCCCACTAGCGAGGCCAGTGCGGGGAGCCACCCGTTATTCCACAACGTGGTCTCCGCCGTCAATCTACCCCACCAGCCCATGCGACGCAGTGCTTGTCGCCAAATCGCAAAAACCACTTGTGTTGCACATGGCAGCTGCCCCCGCAATCTGGCCGAGTATAAGATTGTGTGCAGCGTATTGTCCCCCATCAGCGAGCGTTATAGAGCGTATGCCGCGTCTCCTCCATCTCCGTACCACCATTCATTCAGTACTAACACATGGGAGGCCTGATAATATGACAGTAAGTCCGACGTAGCAAGACCACCACAATATGTGGATAGGAAGCATGTACGCAGCGGCACCCCCAGCCGCAAGATGCGGCCTAGGACAGAATTGACCTGCGGGAACCACTGAGGTGCGATCTGGTGCGGATGGTTCTGCAGCTGATATAAAAGGCGCGGAAGTGCGACCATTTTAACACATGCTGCAATTTTGAGATTGATTCTATAGGTATAAGCTACTGTTTTCAATTCATACTAACACGCAGATAGTGTTAGAATGAGAATAATCTTGTCACTCCACAGGTCTGTCACATATTAATAGTATGTCTCAGCAGTACTATGATGAGTGGCACACTGAGGGTGATCTGTCCTCTTATAGCGGTATGCACACATATTTTGGCATGCCACGCATGATACACCTTTTGGATATAATGCACTGACGAAATGTTTCTGTATATCCTTTATTTGTGTCTATTCCTGTTTAAACCCTTCAGATGGCGCTTGGCAACATACAGACTTTTTAATACTCCACACACCACGAGGGGGGGCTACTACACCCTCGCTTCACGTATAGGATAGGGACTCCCCTTCCTGTAAGTCTCCACACATAGGTTTTTTTTTTCCTCTTGCCCTGAAGAAAGACCTGGACCTTTATGGCCGTTTTGGACTGAAACATGTCGGCACTAGGGTCTTAGGACCATTAAACTCTAATAAGACCCGTTTTTTAGATTTTTATTGACCCAGCCAGACCCAAGAATAAAGGGAAACCAGGGATCTGACTGAGCTTTTTTTATCTTTAAGCCCCCTGGTCTTCATCTATCCAAAGAGCTCCCAACACTGTGGTTGAGCCCACCCCGGCTTTTAGGGGTCGGGGTGACCTGATAATGAAGCATGACACCAAGAGGGTGTGTGAGGGTAATTAAAACAGAAGATGCTCTTTCCCAAACACACGGGTGTGATTAGCATATCCTTTCACTAGAGAGGGTCCCCTCATATATATAGATTTTTCTCCTGTTCTGTCCCTGACTGTGAATAGGACATAGACCATCCATATTGACCACTGGATGGTCCACTGGAGTATTTTTTGTGATATATAGTCTTAAGGAGGCTATACTCCGGTTACAATTCCTCTTCAACCCTTCAGATACTGGGAAAGTTCCCGGTATTTTTTCATGTTAACGGATTTCAAGCAGCGCACAGCTGTGGGTTTACAGATCCTTGAGATCTAATCAGATCCATATTTACTTGAGAATTAACACCACACCTATATATTTTTAGTTTCTTGCAGCATTTAACGCAACACATTTATTATACACACCAACATTACATTATTGACCTGCCATGGCTGAACAATTAGGGATTGGCTATACGGATGATGATGCATCCGCTATTCTAGCGGGACCATCCCTGCTTCCTGACACTAACATTTGCCAGAGTTTATCCAAAGCACAAAACTGGGATGAATTGAAAGAAGTGAAACACTGTCAGATGCGAGTTCTTTTACATGGAGCCATCATGACCAAATATCTTAGGGGGAATGCAGCACCCAACAGGCTTGTTGGTTACCAATGCTCCCAGGATATTTCTGGACAATCCCGTTTTCAAAAAAGAATGGTCACTGATTGCATGGCGCTGCTCTCGGGATTGGCTAATCCTGATCATCAGCACAGCTAAGCGTCTCTCAGATGCAATATTAATAAAAATCAAAACCAGTGAAGGTCATTTACTCACGGAGATCAAGCTAATGCTCTATAAAAAGAAAGTTGAGGAAGTTAATAAAGACATAACGGAACACAAAGACTATCTGATGCAAAATAAAATGGCCAAACTATAAAAAGATCTCAAGAAGTTTAGTCATGAGAAGGTTTACCCATATATAAAAGATGACTACAAGGGACAAGAACTCTCTGACACAGGGTCATGGCGTAGCGGACAGTCAGGATCATCTGATTCAGAACAAGAAGACTAGTCAAGTGACGGCTCCAACAGAAGCTGGAGTAACAAGTCAAGAAGACCACAACGAGGTGGGTATAACCATACTTTTGGACAATCCCAGATATATCCATAGCCAGGCCCTATGGACCAGGACCCTACCATGGACCACCACAATATCAGGTGGGACCTTACTTCCAACCTCACTTTAACCAACATTTTTAGGACAGGGCGGAAGGAGAGGCAAACGTGGCAAATGAGAAAACAGGAGAATACAATGGGAGGAAGACAGATCAGGCCCACACACAAGGAGCAACACCAGGGGCCAAAATCAACCAGGGACCAGCGGAGTGAGGGATTGATTGTTAACCTCACAGACACCATTCTTACCACTGATGAGATGAGCGTCCTGGAAAAAGGCTTGGGTTTTGTGCCCACCACCCATCTAGATAAATTCCAAATGCGCTGTGAACTGGGTGATTTCTTCAGAAAGATTTGGCTTAAACCCTTTCTCAACAAAGAGGATACCACCGAGGAGGGAAATTTTACTGACCTCAAAATAAAATTTACCTTCTATCCTCCATCACACCTTATGCCCCCAGAAGTCCTCGCGTTTGAGGAGGCGGTAATAAATGAGGTGGAAGAACTCCAACCACAGAGGGATGCTTACAACAACTTGACCAACAACAAACGCGACGCTTTGGAGAAATTGAAAAGGAGATCGGAACTGATCATCAAACCGGCAGACAAGGGGGGAGCCACAGTTATTCAAGACAGGTGTGCATATCAAACAACCTGCCTTACCCTCTTGAGTGACACTAAGTTCTATAAAAAGATCAGCAAAGATCCTACACAAAGACTGAAGAAAACCATCTGAACAATAACAACAGACGCCCTTGAGAAAGGCTGGATCTCTAAGAAAGAACATATGTTCCTCAACCAGGATGAACCACGGATTCCTCTGTTCTATACCATTCCAAAAATACACTAAGGGAAAATACCTCCACATGGCAGACCAATTGTTTCCGGAATTGGAGCAATCCTTGAACCACTGTCCAAATACACTGACTTGTTGTTACGCCCGATTCAAAACATCTCCTTACCCTCCTTATGGACAGTGAGTACAATCCAAATGATAACATCTTTGTCTGCCTCGATGATGAAGCACTTTATGCTAGTATTCCATAGAGTTTAGGAACTGGGGGGTATGGCCCTGCGGACAGAAGTGGGGTTGGGCCCAATATATTGACAAAAAACAGAATTACCCACACTTCACGTTATTTCAGCAAATCTTACTCAAAAAAAGAAATGAACCAACTTTATCATGTTCATCTCGGCAATTATTTATGCCTTTTAATCGTTTTTTTAGAATAAACTGTTGCTTTTTAGAAAGAGAAGAAGGAGTTCTTCACAGACATAGCCACACGTTTTTGTTATCTAAATTGTGCAACAACATATGTGCAAAAAAAGTGAAACATACAGTCAATACGATTCATTTCATAGTATGACGTGTTCTAAAACAAACAGGTGGAAAAAGAAATTATTAAAGTGAAAAAAGATGTCAAACTTGTTTCAAATAGACATCAACACATAGATACAATTATTTCAAAGCAACAGTTTATTCTAAAAAAACGATTAAAAGGCATAAATAATTGCCGAGATGAACATGATAAAGTTGGTTCATTTCTTTTTTTGAGTAAGATTTGCTGAAATAACGTGAAGTGTGGGTAATTCTGTTTTTTGTCAGTATTCCATAGAGAGCATTTAGGTTATAGAGAAACTACTCAACAAAGAAGATTGGGAGTGGACTGCCCCTGTTGAATGGGTAATTACCCTCATACGACTAGCCCTCACTGAGAATTTTTTCAAATTTGAGAACCAACTGTACCTTCAGATTCATGGTACGTCTATGGGCAGCACATTTGCTCCTAGCATTGCCTGCCTGTACATGAGTCACTTTGAGGATCAACATATATGGGCAACCAACTCATATACCAGAAACATCTGTACCGACAAGAACTGTCTGATGAGGTTTGATAGTGCACGCCCACGATCACTCAGAGAAAACTTACCAGTGGTACAGTTTTTATGCATCCGTAGAAATTGCTCTGAGCTTAAGGACTACAAAAATTAGGCACACATACTAACTGACAAACTGAAACAGAAAAAATATCCCACCAAAATCATCCAAAGATACAAGAAGAAAGCACGTAATACCCCTAGAGAGTCCCTTTTGGAAACCCATGAGAGGACTCAACCACAACAAATGATCTGTGTTACCACGTGTAACTCATCCTCAAACCAGGTGAAAAAGATAATTAACAAAAAATGGACAATACTTACATCAAACAAACTGACCTATGAGAAACCCATGTTTTCATTTAAGAGAAACAAAAGTCTAAAAGATTCCCTGGTTCATACAGACACATACCAGCCAAAGATTGACAGTCAACTCACGTTGTGGGATGCCACGCCGGTCACTGGTCATTTTCCATGTGGGTCATGCGTGGTATGTGAATTCACTGAACACACCAAGAGCCTTGTTAAGCCTACACACACCATGGGAACAAAGGTCCCACACTAATTGTAACACCGAAGCAGTCATTTACCTCATCAGATGCCCTTGCCACCTGCTCTATGTGGGCATGACATCCCGGAAAATCAAGACTTGCATCAGCGAACATAGGAGCACAATCAGAGGAGCAGTCACTGCTACGAGACTTACAGCCCACTATGTAGAAAAACAACACAGTGACACTGAAATATGGTGGACGATTATTGAGAAAATTAAGGGAACCTGCAATTTACAAAAAAGACTTCTAGACAAAGAACAACGTTGGTTTTACCGTCTAAAAACTCGTGAAACTGGATTAAATGACGGGATCCCATGGAGCCAACTCAATAAATGAACATAAGCCAACTGAACGTAAGAATGACATCGGGGCCACTGACTGACTGACTGTGTCAGGTCCTCCCCATGACCATCTCCAACCAATGAACATTGAACACTGTCCTCTATACATATATGCATATATGAATTGCAACTAACTACACATACATGGAGATAGTACCCCCTTTTAGTTTAGTAATCTGTACACTACTATCTGTAGTTTATAGAGTGTTATCTTACCACCATTATGGGAAACATAAGAAATGCAAGACACAGTTCCTATTTTCCGCTCGATAATTACTAAGATGAAGAATTACCATCCACAGCACCTGGATTTATAGTCAATGGGTAGCCCACCAATGTTTCCTTATTACTAACAACTATTATCACGCCATGACTGATGATGGCTAACAATTGTTCTCTCACATGTAAGGGACACATTATTTTGCCTCACTGACCTTTCTCTGTCCAAAACGAAATTAAAATGTTTATTTCGAACTCAGGGCATTCATTATGCATTCATTCTTATTTTTAATGATCCTTGCATACATACGGCCCGAAAACACTTTCATTTTCTAAATTGAGGCATAAATGACGGCTCGAGCACGAGAATACTGCATCTCCCATGAATATTGACTCATCCTGTTCACGTTGGGCACTCTGCGTCATGACACAACGTTCACGTCCTGACGCCACTTCCGGTTTTTGCAGGGGAGACGTTCTTCCTCCCCCGCCTTTTACCGCGTCCCCGTGGCATTTATACCCCAGCCCCGATCCATACTTTCGCACAAGCCGGGGACTGGAACCTTATTAGGTGGATACGCTGGGTGAGAACTTGAATACAAGTAAGTGTGCTGGCTTTGCTGAGACATGCTCTGTGTCGGCATCTGAGGGCTATGTGCCCTTCCGCATTTTTTCGACCACCTTATAACAAGAAGGCTATCTACTACTGTCCTCTTCCCACTTCAAAGTCAATGGAAATTTCCCTGCACTAATTTATGGAAATTAATTTTGTATCCTAAATGACATTTAACTATGACACACGCATATTATTATTCAAAATAATTTTTGCCACCAACTAAAATGTAATGTTTACACGCTTTCTTTATTATAAAAATCTTGTTCCTCACTTGACAGGGTGTTTTCCTTAACATAAGGAACCCAAAGACAATTAAAATTTCACGGAAACCAGTTTTCCTGAAAGACAGTTAACACCTTGGCTGCTAGGGGTTTCCCACCCCCCCCTGTGCTGAAAATTGCCATTTTGCTGGTGTCATGACGAGCTCAGCTCGTCATCAGCACAGCTCAACTGTGCATCATGACGAGCTGAGCTCGTCATGAGCATCGAAAGGGTTAAAATAAACCTTTCTTGATATACAATAAAAATTAATAAAACATTCATCAATACAGAAAAGCTATTACAGTATGCATGAAGAACATAAATCACAAAATAAATACATATAACTAGATAAAAAAAACAGACAAGTAACCCCCTTCTTTTCAATGGAACAACAGATGTTGGTCCCAGATAATCAGATCCAATAGCCTTATTGTTATTCGTGGGAGCCTTCCAATGTCCAAGATTGGCGTATTTATGGAAACCACTCGGCTTTACTTGGATTCTATGAGCATTATGCGTCGATGCGTTTCGGTGTTAGAGCCTTGGATATGGTTACACCTTCCTCAGGACAGAGTTAATTGGGGTCATCAACACCAAGTTTGTGGAATCCTTCTTTATATTAGATCTCGTATTATCAGGGTCCTTGATGGGGAAATATGTCCTATTACATACGGTTGAATGCTCATTGTTCCCTCATCTCACTGGTTATGATTAAAATAGTATCCTTATAGGAGCTTTTGTATTCTATATGTAATCTTTTTCTTTGCAGTTTTCATATACTGCACTGCTTCCCTCAAAATTTCGTAATATTAATATGGATTTTGGTACAGAATTCCGTAGTTCTTGTCTCTGTTACGATCACCGCAGTAACACCTTGGGTATCGACTTTCAGGTTAATTAATCAACAAGGTTCTTTGAACTGGATATGTTCTTTTAGCTCTCCACCTCGTGTTTGACAGGCTTCTCACTCTACTCCACATCCTGCAACAAGCTTATGCTAGGAGTTGTCTGCCGATACCGGGCAGAGGCGCCGGTGGGGCTAGGTCAGCATGTCCTTGAGGGACCGATCCTTCTTCTCTGACGCCATGGCCCATAAAGACCGCTCTGCTACCTCGTTCACCCCGTATGAGAGTTGCTGTCCGTCCCCAGAAGTGGATATCCCGGACTGTTAGGCCAGGGGCCGTTCTTTTACTTCGAATGGGCAAGACTCCCAAGCACCGCAGCCTATGTTCAATGACCCAAAGGCCTCAACCCGATCTCAGGTCCAGGGTTTCAAAGAAATCCGGGCCCTCCGGTATATCCACTGACGCAGAGGCATCCCAGGCCGGAGCAGGCGCCGTAGTCTTGAGGGCCAATCCCACTGCACCTTGGAGGCAGGGCCACACGTCAGGATCGGGCACCGCAGCCAGCAGGAAGCCCCTCATCCAGCTCGCTGCCGGGCCCCCATCTACTTCGCTCCCCGTCACCTACTTCTGCCGCTGCAGTCGCCGTCGCAGACCAGCCCCACGCTGCAATCTCGGCCGCCCCGCCCCTCAAGCTCCTTGGTCAGCTCTCACAGTGCAGGCCTTTGCAGTTGACGCAAGCCAAGCCCCGGTGAAACCAAGAGACACCTGCGTGGCAAGCTTGCCCAAGCTAGCACTGCCCCCTCTGTTCAGCCACTCCCCTGGCCTAGAAATCCACCCAGCAGTATGCAGTCTCTGCCGGGTGCTCCGTGCCGCGGGCTGGCATTCTAGGCCACAACTGCCATCTTGATGCGCCGGCCTCTGTCATTCTCTCCTCTACTGATTGCAGCCAGCGGGCTCGGATGGGAGGAATCTCCCCTTCCCCCCCATCTGAATCTTTCAGTCGGGACACTCCTCGATGCTGCTCGGGAATCTCGCTGGGCCCTTACAGTGCAGGAAATGGCCATGGTCGGCAGTAGGTACGAGGAGACGAGTCCTACTCGCCCGCCATCTTGCCCATGCCCCCCACATGCACACTTTAAACAGTGCACAGGAAGCCCTCTGCCCATAACTCCTCCTTGCTGCCACTCAGCAGGCCCCACCCTGTCCTTACACTTGGTTCAGGAAAGGATTATGACAAAAAATGGTTATAAATTAACATTTTATTTATGATCTCTAGGGCTTTGTGGGCATTTAAGCGGGGCGACGCTCTTCCGCTCTAACATAGGAACCGGGGGAAAAATGGGGTGTTCCATCAAACGAGGAGTCAAAGGCAACTGCCTCTGTCATAAATATATGAGCAAGACCATCCTCACCTCTGTAGTTAAGGATAAGCCATGAGTTCCTCTGAAAAGGCACTTTTTTATCACTTAGAACTTTAATTCCTCTTGACCAGTCTGCACCAAACTTTTGCACAACTATTTAGTCCATTACAAATGCATGTGCCAAATTTAGAATAGAACCTTGACGAAAAGGAAAATGTGTAGGGGGCTTTCCAAAACTTCACTTCTTCATTCAAACCTATTTTTGAATTCACTTTGGAACAACTCAAAAATTGATGAATGGAATGAATGAAAGTACATCAGACTTTAAATGCTTAGCTTCATTTGTTACATTTTACAAGCTTTGTGAATATTTTGTCTAGCTGTTTGGAAACTGAAGAAAACTGTTGCTGCCCAAATTGCACATCTTTTATGAATTTTTCCATTAAATGTTTACTAACAGTTAGAAAATAAAAAAAGTTAACATGGCACCATTCAGTTCTCAATCACAACCTGCACGCAAGAAACTGTTGAATGAGCAGTTCCTCGGTCTTATGGTCCGTCAGGGACCGGGTGCTGCCATATTGCCTGCGGCCTGATGCGATCAGGGCAGCAGTCTCCTTGTGGTGTTGGCCATTGGGGATGTCCGGCCATGTGGTGACAGACTTAAGGCTGGCGGACACACACACAAGGCACACGCTTAGTTACAGTAGTGGTCAGAGAACTAACCACGCCCGGGATCTGGGCTCTTTATTAACTTGTCTTACGCTGGACTGGCGTACACCAGTCTAGCCTACTATGCTTACACATAGGAGGGAGAAACAAAGGTAATACAAACAGCAGCCACCCCTGTTGGGTCAGGTGGCATGGCCTCACCCTTCCATCTACGACATTACATTTATCTTATACCGGGCAATAACAAATGCAAACAGATCAAACACAAGAGGCATTAGCCCAAACTTGTGCTTACAGTCTGCACGTTAGATTCCTGGTCAATACAGTAAATATGGAACACTCTTACTTGGTCGCTGGAGATGGAAGCTCTTCTGCAGCGTGCTAACAGCAGTAGTTGCCCACGGCAGACTGGCACTTCAGTCATGTCAGGTTACTTGGGCACAAAGTCTCTGTGATGGCTTGGGGCGGGGTCTCAGTTCATATCGGCTCTGGTTGCATCGCAGCGACGGTGTTGGTGACAGCATCGGTGGACTGCTGCCTGTGCTTGACTCGGCGATCTCCTGTCCTCCCGTCTGACTTTTGGGACTCGGACCAGGACTGGCGGCAGTGGGGGGCAACAGGTTGGATTCTTCTGCTGTGGCACTCGGCTGTTCCATGTTTGCGGTGGGAGGGAGCACCAGGGTGTGGTCTCCCGGTGGTACACTCTCTGGGAAGTCTTCTACGCTGTCAGTGGGAGCCTTCTTGAATTGTGACACATTGCATGTTATAGTCTCCTGGCCCTATTGAGCTATCACCTGGGTGCCTCTGATGTTCACTACAACCCATGGATCTATCTCAAAAGGCAGCCGGAACTTCCCACCGGGATGGCGATCCTGTACCAGTACAGGGTCTCCCACTTGAAGCGAGGGTTCTCAGGTGCATCTTCTCTGGGAAGCTTTGTCATTAATGCATGCTCTTCTTGAGTCATATAGGTTTGGTGGGTTTGGAGCATCTTCGCACGTTGGGTGATGTGGATTGGTTCGACCTAGGCACAATTTACTTGGAGCAATGCCAGTGGTGCAGTGTGGGGTGAGCCAATACTCCCTGAAGAATTGGTAGAGGGCTTGTTCCAGGTTGTGGTTTTCGGCAAGGGCGATCTGTATGGTCTTGTTGAGAGTCCTCATCGGGCGCTCCACTTCGTCGTTTGCTTGGGGCCTTATTGGGGTTATTCTACGGTGCTTTATGTTGTGGGACGCCAGGTAGGTGGTCAGTTCGTCGCTGGTGAATGGGGGCCCATTGATGGTGTGAATGTCTTTGAACAGTTCATGAGTTGCCATGATTTTCTCTAGTTTGGGGATCACTGCAGCGGTGGACATTGTAGGAACGATCTCCACTTCTGGGTACCTGGAGAGGTCGTCCACCACTACCATGTGTAGATCACATGGAAGGTTGCCAAAGTCTGCGCTCACACTTTCACATGGGGTGCCAGGAGCTGCCTCTGTGATGATCAGCGCTGGCCGGTCTAGCAGGCTGGTCGCCAGACAGACTAGGCACTGCCTTACCACCGCTTCCACTTTCTGATCAAGGCCGGGGAACCAGACTTTACTCCGTAGTCGGCTTTTCAATTTGACGATGCCTTGGTGCACCCCTTGTGCAAGGAGGGCGCTTTGTGGGTCAGGATTTTCGGTAGGACGAGGCGGGGGCCTCTCAAGAGGCAGCCATCTGAGGTAACAGATAGTTCATGGAGAACCGCGTACACGGCCTTCAGCACTGATTGGGCGGTATCCGTGTGGCGTGGTGTTGGGTGCTGCAGGAGGCTCCAGTTACCAGATGCTACCACTTGGATGGCAATTTGGAGGCAGTCGTCATCCTTGGTGGCTGCCACAACATCTCCGAGAGAGATTGAGAGAGGTCTGGCTCGATCAACGACCAGCCGCACGTAGTCCTCCGTTGCGGCCGCTTCATCCGCTTCTGGTGCAGTGGCGGGTCGAGTGTGTCTGGATAGAAAATCCACCGGGTTCTGGTGCCAGATTGGTACACCACTGTGAACTGGAATTCTTGTAGCTGTTGAACACACTTTTCAATCCTCGGGGTAGTGGATGAGCTGATTACCCTTGAAAGAGCGGCCGTACAGGTAGATGTGGAAGTTGTCGGCAGCCCCACAAGATGGCGATCGCATCTTTTTCGATTTGTGAGTATCGCTGTTCTTTGGGCGTGAGGGTGCGGCTGGCATACGCCACTCAAGCCCATTCTTCACATTCAGCCACATTCTTCACATGGGCCAGCACCGCCCTGAGGCCTGTGGGGTTTACGTCCATGACGAGCTGTGACTCTCACTTGAGGTCGAAGTACACAAGGGTGGTAGTTTTGGATAGGGCCGCTTTTGTCCGCTGGAACGCTTCTCCTTGCGCCGACTCCCACGTCGACGCCGTGGTGGCTTTTGTCAGGTCTCGGAGCAGGCCCTGAGGTCTGCTAGGTTCTTGATGAAACGGCCGCAGTATGTCACCATACCCAGAAAACAGCGGACCCCGGAGACAGATGTTGGAGCTGGCACTTCTTGGATGTCCTTCACTTTTTCTGGGTCTGGGCCTTTGTCGGAAAACTTGTAGCCAAAGAAGCTGATGTCCCGTCGCAGGAAGTCACATTTTTCACGGTACAGCGTGAACCCACGGTCTTGGAGGCACGAGAAGACATCTTGGAGGCGGACGAGGTGCTCTTCCAGTGTGGGGGAGTGCACTAAGATATCATCACTCACATTGAGTACTTCTTCTAGGCCATGAAGGACATTCTTGATGATGTTCTGGAACACCTCAGCTGCACTGGAGATGCCAAAGTTGAGCCTAGTGTACCTCCAGAGCTCAGCGTGGGTCGAGAACGTGGTAATGGGGTGGGAGTTTGGGTGCAGTGGTATCTGGTGGTAGCCAGATCGGAGGTCCATCTTTGAGGACCACTTTAACCCCCTAGTTCGCCCATTATGTCGTCCACCCTGGATGTGAGATGGCTTTCCCGCTTGATAGCCAGGTTGAGAATCCTCATGTCTACGCAGATGCGCACTGCTCCGGGTTGCTTTGGCTTTTTGGCTACTACGATGGGTGACACCCATGGCGTTGGCCTGCTCACCCGTTCAATGATGCCTGCTTTCTCCAGGAGCCGAAGCTCGACCTCCACTTTTGGCCGTAGATGAAATGCCACTCTTCTGTGCCTGAGGGTGACTGGGGCTATTGACTTGTTGATATGCAATTTGATGGCAGGTCTTTTTAAGCGCCCAATGCCTTCGAACAGTGGTGAGAAGACAAGGAGCAGATGACTGAAACCTTGGGCATGCACATCGAATGCAAAGTGGATCAAGTTGAGGTCTTGAGCCATTTAGCAGCTGAGGAGGAACCCTGACCCTTCTTGTGACACATAAATTTTAGCGCGTTGCCTGGTACTGTCGTGAGAGAGTTCCGCTTGGAAGACGCCACACAGCTTGAGCGGAGAACGGTTGTCAAAAGCATACACTTGAACGCTGGTGTTGTGTAGCCTCGGGGGATTTGGCAGGCCATGGTAGACGTGTTCGGCCATGAGGTTGATTGTGGACCCAGTGTCGATAAGCGCAGCTATGGCGTGTTCTTGCACTGCTATGTTGCAGATTGGTGCCGACTGATGGGCAGCTGCGCGGGTATTCAGCATCTGTACCACGTGAACTGTGGCAGCTTTGTCCTCATCCATGTCGCTGTCAGTGTCAGCTCCACCGCATTCACTTGCTTATGCGAGCTTCTGGGCCAGAGTCTTTGTGATGAGCGGCAGACAGTGGAAAAATGATTCAGTTTCCCGCATGCGCTGTAGGTCTTGCCATTAGTGGCGCAAACCCCAGTGTGCGGGTACGGGCCGCTGCACCATCCACATTGATGACCTTGCGGGCGGTGCTTGGTTGGAGGAGGCGCTGACTTGGGGGGGCTTCGATCGAGTGTCACTCGTGTCCGTGCGCAGTGCGTTCACCGCTCTTCCTTGACTGTCGTCAACGAAGTAGGGTCCATATGGGCAGCTCGTGCCTTGGCTAGTTCTTTGGAGTACCCCAGAGTCAGGATGTCCTTCATGGGCATGTTGTGCTCCTGCAGGATGTGCTCCCAAAGCTTGGAGGGGGGTGCACCCCTGAATGAACTGTGCCCGGACCTTGATGTCCTCGTCTGGGAGGGTACATGTGCTTGCCAGTTCTTTGAGGCGCCCGTAGAAGATGAAGACCTGTTCTCTGGCACTGTGACTTCTCAGTTTTTGTATTTCGGGATTGTCCGCATCATTGTATTTGTGTTTAACATGCCCTGTAATTGATGTAAAGCACTCCTATACCCACTGGTCAGGTCAGCGCTATATAAAACTCCGCAAATAAATTTGTCAGGTTGCTGACGGGCTTGGCGAGGGAGGAACCGCTCTTAGTCAGGGTTAGCATAAGGTTCAAAGTGAGCTGTGATGGCATCACTCATGGAGGCGTAGTTTCTTGAGGGCCCAGCTTCATGCAGCCGTTTGGAGATTTTGTGTATGTCCGCTCCTCCCTGATGAGGGAGCATGGGCCGTCTCCGTAGCGCCGGGATGTCTGCTGCGTCGAAGTAGGTTTCTTGGCGCTCCACCCACGCTTTCCAGTGTGCAGCTTGAGGCCGGGGAGGGACAGTTACTGTGAAAGGTTCCAGCGTCGGTACTGAGGCCATTCTGCCAGGTGCAGGAGGCGAGTGGAGGGCCGAGTGGTATGTAGCGATGACTCCGCACGCAAAGCACTTGAGGCAGGGAACTGATGCACCTTTCGGGGTGTGCAGCTGCAGATGGGGGTCCTTGTTGGGAGCTGAGATGGTATATGCCGGGGGTTCACAGTTGGTAGCGTCGGCTGGATGGTGGTTCTGCAGGGTTGGCAGACCACGAGCAAAGCCTGTGTAGCAGCGTGGTGACGGAGCCAGACGTTGGGGCAGCAAGAGTCCGCCTTGGGCCCAGCATGGGGCAGATAACATTGGGCCTAGGAGGCTGCTGGGGCCTTGGGCGTGTGGTGTAGGCTGCAAGGGCTGCGCGTGGAGGCCCTAGGAGGGAGGCGCTGACCGTGGCATGCATTACTTGCTGGTTCCAGCAGGAGGTGTAGCGGTGGGACGCCAGTGGCGCATCGGCTCCAGCGGGTGTGGGGTGGCGGGATGCCAGCAGCGCGCGGGTCTGAGAACAGGCCATGCATACGCCGCGCAGGATTGGCAGCAGGGGCGTACTCACTGCTTTGTTGGTGGTAGCAGTTGTCGGGTGTATCGAGGCAGCCACAGATCGGTCGGCAGGCGAGCGGGAGGATGCGGCTCGCGCCATGCCCAGCGGCAGCCGCGTGGCTGAGAAGGGGCGCCACTCTTGATCGTGCAATCAATGCAGGTGAGGGGTGTGCAGAGGTGGGTGCAGGGCGAAGCCACCTCATCGCCAGTGTGGTGTTGGCCGTTGGGGGTGGGCGGCCACGTGGTAACAGGTCTAAGACTGGAGGACACACACACAAGGCACACGCTTAGAGACAGGAGTGGTCAAAGAACTAACCACGCCCGGGCTCTGGGCTCTTTCTTAACTTGCCTTACGCTGGACTGGCATATGCCAGTCCAACCCATTATTCTTATGCATAGGGGTGGAGAAACAAAGGTAATACAAACAGCAGTCAACCCTGCTAGGTCAGGTGGCACGGCCTCACCCAGCCATCTACGACATTATACTCCTCAGCTTCGGTGTCTGCAGCTCCCAAATCGTGTCCCCTCCTTGCAAGCCCTCCTGGGTGTTGAACTGCCCCGACGGCCCAGATGAGCGTTGATGGTCGGGCCAGCTTGCAGGGCATGTCTGCCATCTTGGCAGGCTCGGCCACGCCCCTCAGACTTCCAGTCTTAATTGAATGACCCAAGAACTTATAAAAAAAAGGCCTTAAGCCTTGATGAAATCATTGTGTTATGCATGGATGACGAAACACTTTGTGGCGGCTTGAGATGTTTGAAAATTCTGGAATAAAGGACTAAATGGAGTGCCCTAAGTTCATGTTTATTTTATTCAAACTAACTTTCCAACTTGAGGAACATGGGAGTGGCTGCCCTTCCTTGTTGAGCACCCTATTTTAAATCAATTTACACTGTACTACATACGATTATTATTGAACTGGTTTATCGCGTGCCAATAATTTCTCTCTACACTCCAATTGTAATTAGTATCTTGTGCCTGCTGGGTAAATTTAAAGTTACTAATCTGCCTCCAAATTGTTGCTACATTTCGTGTTCTAGATGCTGTACCCTGACAACTTTAGGGTTGTCATAGTGACGTCCTCCAACCTCCAACACCTACCAACAAACCTTAACAGAACTTTACGTTTTTTCAGTGATATAGACTATGCTCTAAGATCTTGTAACACAATAAACATTTGTGCACTAGTATGTTCACAAGCAATTAGCAGAGTCTCTTAATATGATTTATTCTTCTGTGTAGTGGTGGTCAAGTAACAAATCTGTTCCGACAATCTCGCCAGTATCTTTGCCCTCTAAGCTGAATTCTGTTAATATCAGCTGAATCCCTTTGGGCCCAATGCTGTGGCTGTGGAATCGCTGTGCAGTCTTATCAATGTTGGCCCGCCTTTTGTTACTGTCTTGATGAGAGGTCCTCAAAGACTGCTATGTAGGGTAGCACAATCAAATCGAAATACACCCCCAACATTTAATGGCTAATGCCAGGACTTCCTTCAACCCATCATGCACATGTAAAAACATTTTCTCAGTTGAAGAATTGCTTCAGTTCAGACATGTCTGAAACCCAAATATGTCATATCAGCAAAGCAGGTTTAACGAAAGGTTAGAACATTTTCAGAATCTCCTGGTTAAAGGCAGCAGAGGGGATTTAGACAAATTCCACCCATAGGTGATAGGTAATTCTTGTTCTATACAGAGTACCGTTAGGTGTCAGCTTTATTCTATGTGATACCCTAACCAGGGCACCATACTATATAGAAGCATTCAAACATATTTTGCAATACCTAAATATAGGTCATCAACTGTTCATTTTATTTAAAATTATATCTGGCAGACATGAATGAGGCAGACGGAGACGTACTGAAATTAGCCAATGCAGCATTCCAGTTTAATGGCAGGGAAACACTGACAACATTGATTTCACCTCTGCCTATACCTGCCATTTGCTTCCTGAAAACAAAAACATTACATGTAGTTCATTATTTCAACCTCTTTCTTTATACAAATTCTTAATATTCAGTTGGAGTTAACCTAATAAATCTGAAAGTATCCTTCACAAATGTACTTTTGCTGTAAAATTTGAGATTAAACTAGACAAACACTTTCTATAAATTTACTTTGGACAGTGCAACATGAAAATAAACTATAACTTTTTATTCAGTCAATATTTCTATATTATGAGATATTTTCCGTGAGGATTAAAATTGTGCAACCATATTTCTGTGATGGAGTCAGGTTATATATTCCTTTTGTAAACCCACAGAACAAAATTTTAACTGTTTCCCCAATTAGCACACTGAAAACAGACCAGCTTCAAGGCACCAATAAAAAACTAGAAGTTCTAACAAGGCGGCCCGAAATGCTACAAGTGTATTTTGTTTTGATCAAAATACCTAAGGAAGTACCTAGGTGCTGTATCGTATTCATAGTTAGATGGCCGACAATGAATGAAGTAACCAGGGAGCCCGTTGTAGAGACTTCAATAGAGAACATTTCTCAATTCACGTCTGAAGTATGGACTTGGTCCTGCATGCTCCATGAACAATACTCGAAACCTCTAGGTGCTCTTCGGTGTTGTTTAGAGTGAAACATATGGGGCTCCCAGGAGTACACCACATATAGTGATGCTTTATTCTGCTGCAGCTGCTAGACTGCAGTAAGCAGTTTCAGGCAACAGGGTGATTTGTAATTTCATAACTTTTGTTAACACATTTTGGCTAAAGTACTATGAATAGTTATTGGGGCAATCTGCCTCTCTGAGCAGTCTCCAGGTCCATACCAATACACAGTATTTGCAGCCTTCAGCTGTAGGACGAGGTGTCTTACAGACCAAGGTTCAGGGTATCACTCCAGGTTGAGGCAGCGCTTTAACCACAAATTAAGAAAAGTAAGGCCTCATGCTGATTACGACTTTGGCTGCCTTCGAGCGCGCCGTCACACCAGCGCCCTGCTCTAAGACCACCAAAGTAATCCACATACTGCCCACCGGATTGCAAGTTAAAATCCGGTGGGTGATCCCACGGCAGTGTTCCCACTACAGTGCCATGGTAAGGCTCATAGCAGAGCCTTAGAAAGGCACCACCTTGGGACTGCACACATGGACTGTGCAGTCCATACTGTGCAGGAACAGGGGGTGCAGAATGAGAGGGAGGAACCCCATGTGCCCCTCTGCATGCCCCGTGCACAAAGGCACAAGGGGGGCCCCTGGCCCACTTAGATTTCTCACCACCACACTTTTCATGGTAGGCTCACCTCCATAAAAACTCTGGCAGTGAGGAAACTCTTAATATGCACGGCCAGCAATATTGCGAGTCTCAGACCACTGCGATACCACCAGGAATCGCGGATCCCTGGCAGTAGCAGCAGACCTATGGCTGTCTGACCACCCAACTCGTAATACGGCAGGCCAGCCACCAGTGCGGCAGTAGCCACACCGCCACCACGGGTAACTCGGAATCGGCTCTTAAGTATTCAGTCATTACAGAGAAAATGCTCACCAGGACAGCAACATGAGCTTAACAGCCCTCACTGGGCCAAGAGATAGCGTGTGTTGATTTAGGTTACTACACAAAGCAGAATAAACTACCTACAGCGGACTGGGACCTCTGCTTTGGTTTTAGGCACCAGAGACATAAAACGTCATCAAAAGTGAGTAGACACACCCTTGAGCTCCAACTACTGACTTGTCATCACAGTTGTAACTTGGTTGTGCTTTCTATGACACTTTCATATCATGGACACTGCCTGTATTGTGAATGAGCTCCCGAATTCATACACATCCTGAGTCACTCTAAAAATGTTCATAGCAACTGATCATTCAAAATGAATGATTGTGTAAATGTAAGCAATATGTAAAACCGATTTGGTAATTGACAATGAGAGTAGTACAAATTGAAAGTCTGAGCATGAGTATCCTTGGCTGAACATCGGCTCCAGCTGAATGTGACTGTCCATCAGATGCCTGGTCTTCTTATAGCTTGCCCCGTAGGGGCTTGAGGTACTTGTAGAAAGAATCATGCACCTTTGGAGACAAAGGAGGGAAAATAAACAGAAACATGCATTCAATACATACAGCAAAATAGTGACATTTAATACTTTTTCTCAAAAAATTTCAAGTTATGATTAATGAACAGTAAAAACTACTTTAGATTATTATTTTCTCAAATGGCGCATCACTTTTTATATGACTGCCATCGATCAGTGTGATTAGGAGATCTTGTCCCAGTGATCGTGCAACAATCTAAGTTATACTTCCACATACAGATTTACTCTATTCTTTGACATAGATCGTGCTTTTAAGGGGATTGCAAGTCTTCACTGTTGAGTTCCACACCCTGTATAAAATCTAAATAAGCAGATGTAATACCAAGGGTTGGCTGTTACTCCTTTGCCAATTCATGCACCATATGTCCATCTATGTTGTTGTTCATGAGAGCCATGCAACCATGCAAACGAATCATCACGTTCAACCCTCAATTATGACTTGGGAAGTGATTGCTTACATAAGATTTGAACCTATTAAATAGTTTATTTAATTCAGTACGTCAAAGAGGCCTGAGACCTCCGTACTATCGCACTATTTTTGACAGAATCCCATCCATATCTGGTTCTGCTGATTTCATCCGGTTCGGTGAAAGTCTATGAAACTGCCCAGCCGGATGATCTTTAAACCTAAAGAACAAGTTACTTACCTTTGGTGACACTCTTTCTGGTCCATACTTTATCTAATTGCAGATTCCTCACCTTCAGAATATCTCCAGGCGTCACACTGGTTCAGAAAGAATTTAAATATCACTCCGTCAGGGGGCTCTGATGTGGAGCCCAACAATAAATAATTAGGGGTACCACTGGGAAAATTCCTAAATTTAGACTTTTTAGATTGGGCAAAAGACCATTACTCAGAATGGGGAGGCGTGACAAATCTGCTCTTAGATAGAGTATTTATCGGAAAGAGTCTCACCGAAAATCATTCAATCAATCAATCAATGGATTTGTAAGCCATGAATAATCACGCAAGAGGGTATCCAGGCGCTGAGGAGTAGAAGTTGCCGTAGAGATCAGTTGAACAGTCAGATCTTGAGTGCCTTCCTCCACTGTTACTTCGGCGGATGAGAGGGGTGTGAGCGAGGGACAGGGATGGGGATCGCAGGTGTCTGGAGGGCTGGTGGAAGTTCATGCATTGGTTGATGTATGCATGACCTTGGTAGTGCAGGGCCTTGTAGGAGTGGAACAACATCTTGAATTGGCATCTCTTCTGTACGGGGAGCTAGTGGAGTTTCCTAAGGTGATTGGTGATGTGGGTCTATTTAGGGAGGTTGAGGAAGAGTCTGGACGTGGAGTATATTTGTTCTTCTGAAGGATTCTTTTAACCACAGATTCTTCACCTTTAGAAAAAACACCAAAGCAGTACCTCTCAAGGTGGTGGGTGTGTAGAATGGCTCAGATAAAAAAATCATGGTGGAACAATCATGCGAACTGCTCTTCCCATTAGACCTGGCTGGTAAGGTGGTAGTGCTTTGTGAACATGAGTACTGATGCCCATATCGCAGCCTGACAGATGTTGAGGACAGGCACTACACATACCAGCACAGTGGTAGCAGGGATGGGCCGGGTGGAAGGGGCCCTCAGTCCTTTTGAAGGCTGCTTCTTAGCCTGTGCATAGCAGAACTTAATGCATGGAACTATCCATCATGCCAGAGCCTGTTTAGTAACTGCCATCATTTTCTATGCCTCGGAGAACCCCACAAGGAACTGATAGTCCACCATAGAGCCGAGCGTTCAATGTTGCTGCAGTTCCAATTAATGGGAGATATGGAAGGGAGGCTCAATTGTCGTCGCCGCAGTTCGAACAATGTCGATGATGAGCCGCGGGTCACAATTGAGCTCGCGGGGCACAGCCGGCGTGCCTGGTCCTTACTGCCGGTTCCGGTTTGAACCGGCAGTAAGGACCAGGCACGCCGGCTGTGCCCCGCGAGCTCAATTGTGACCCGCGGCTCATCATCGACATTGTTTGAACTGCGGCGACGGCCATTGAGCCTCCCGTCCATATCTCCCATTAATTGGAACTGCAGCAACATTGAATGCTCGGCTCCATGCCGTAATCGGCACAACAGAGAGCCTCAAATACTTTACTTCTAAGTGAACAATCAGGGATTCAGCCTCGCGATCTAAGGAATAAGTACCGGTTTGCCCCACTACCACAAGCCCCGGCGACGCCATCAGCACCCTGCTTAAGGAGTTGTTAATGCCAAACAACACCACCAGCCGCGCCATCCGATACCTCTAATCAAGAGGCGTTCTTAATTCAGGCAATTCTAATTACATAAGTCCTGAAGATGATCCCCTTTATTAATTGAGCGAGGGATCGAAACGCGACACCCATGAGTGGTCATACATGAAAATATTTTGTATTTGTTGTATGTACTACTCCAGGCGTTACTGTCGATATTCTTTACTTTTAAACAGTACCCTGACTGCTCTTTTCTTTTGCCTGAAACACCCCTTTCACCCTTTCCTATTTCCTTTTTCCTCCCGGTACAGCACAGGATTGTGTCTTGCTACTGTTGTAGAAATGTATTATAACTACTTACCTTCTATTTGTTGATAAATAAATTCCTTGCCCGGCTGGACAAGGAAGCTAAACATATAGTAGCCTATTGTGTTCTATATAATATTTGTCCTATTTTTCAAAAAGCTAAGAACCTTTGTTCTGAAAAACTCAATTTAAGGAAAATTCCACGCCATACTGGAGAAAACTGTACCCTTGACGAGATTGACGAGCTTATTGAGGAGGTTGAGGGCTTTTTACAGCCACCATGACGCAACTCGAGGAGGGAGTCGTGCATACACCCACACCAACTTCTGATCCCCCCCGCACAGGCCCTTGCCGTATCTGCTCCTGCTACCAAGACTGGAGGGGATAGCCAAGCAGTACCTTCCATTGAGTCCCTCCTCACATCAATGAGAGAGAAGATAAGAACAGGGTTTTTGTTTTCAGCAGAGAATCAATCAGAAATGAGGGCCGCATGTGATATCCTCGAGAGGAAGGTGGACCGGCTGAACAACAGAACAGAGGCATTGGAAGGATCAGTAGATGCACTCAAGGCAAGCCTGGGATCGGCCGAGTTACAGATCCAAACACTGCGAAGGGAAGGGGATGCAGTATGTGAGAGAGTGGAGTCTTTAGAAAACTATTTTAGGAGGAATAACCTCTGACTTTTGAAGATCCCGGAAGGGAAAGAAGGGAATGACATCAAGACTTTTGTCGTCGCAATATTAAAGGACACCCTTAACTTAGAGGAGTCCACGGACTTCCTCGAAAAAGATATACAAAGGATTCACAGGGACCCTTTCCGCTTGAACCCTGGGAGAGAGAGACCAAGAAAGATACTTGTTAACTTTTTGACTTTCTCAATCAAAGAAAAGATCCTAAACTTGGCCCTGAAAGCTAAGTCTCTGAAACCTTGGAACTCAAACTTTCAGTTTGAGATCTGTTCCGACCTATCCAAGACTACGCTGGATAGACAATGGGAATTGGGCCGGAGGATGGAGAAGTTTAGGGGACTCGGAGCCACGGTACAGATGAGATTCCCTACTTTTTTAAGAGTTATGTTCAACAATAAGATGCATTACCTTAGAACCCCCTTCGAAGCTGATGAAATATTGGAGTCTATTAAGGACTTCTCTCGGGGGGGGGGGCAGGGGGATGGAAGTTAAATAGGGATACATTCCGAGATTGAGATAATGTCCTCTAATACACATTATCCCTATAGGTTACTTTTGGAATTAAGGATTTGAATCGGGAAAAATGAAAAGTAAAAATATAGAAAATAAATCACTATTTGGAAAAAAATAATAATAATAAAAAAAAAAACAACACTAATCAAGTATGGAAGGATACTCCTTTCCTCTCCCAAAAAAAAAATTGGGGAAGAATAAGAAAGGAAAGGAGCGGTGAACATACGTTAGACACTTAAAATGATTATACACATAGAAAACCATTGCTAGCCTATACCGACAAAGTTTGGGTTGTGGGAAGAGGAGAGGAGAGGGAGTGGAGAGAGGGCAGACTTATTAAGAATATTGAAAGTGTTCCATGCTACCACGTATGGCAGACATCCAATACATTGCATGCAATACACACTAGCCTATGGCCGTGTCCGTCGTGGAGTATCACACCCTCTACCCTGTCAAGTTGTGCCGCGGCCACCTCATAGCAAATGTCCTGACAGCGGGGTCAGATGGCAGCCATTTTAGATTGTTAAATAGTATGTTAAGTGCATCACCACCACTCAAAATGGTCTCTACTTTGTTCACATATACTAAATGTTAATCTTTTTTTGCCCCAAAAAAGTGTTATCTAGTACCTTAATGTGGTTAGAAGCAGTATTTGCACAGTGTTGTTTATACAGCCATTGGCAAAAGTTTGGATGACAAAAATGTAAAATATATAATTTGCACACGTAAAAAAGATTTTTTTTAATTTATGCAAAACATATTAATGTTCTGTATAATTATGCTAACAAAATGTATATGTATTGAAAATTAGATGAAATGTGTGTTTTATTTAAAAAAAAGTTAGCAAACATATTTCTCAATATTTTAAATGCAGACATATGAACCCAGGAAAAGTGAGCCTGAAGTGTTCAGACCCTTTCCAGACCTTGCCACTATGGAAAAACAGGATATTATTTTTTAAAAAAAACAGATTGAGTAGGCAAACAATTCTTGATTGATGTCATCAGCTGGAACCAGATCTTCTGCCTCGCAACAGGAATACCACAACAAAAACATCAGTAGTCACTACATTTTCTTGCCACAGGATCTTTCCAATACACTAGAAGTATCTGGTGGAATCTTGTAAGCACCTTTCAGTGGTGTGCTACATGAAGTTCTTTCTTCAATGATAAGACACATAAACAGTTTCATCCAGTTTCCACAAAACATGGATTTTGCCAATGTGAAGGGAGATTTTTATTCTTTGGGTCACCTACCACATGGGGTTGATGCAATTGATAACCACATATATTGCCTTAGTGCCACCACACGCCAGAGAACTAGTCTACCACAATCGAAAAAACTTTCATTCAGTCAATGTGCAAGTTGTCTGCTAACCAGATTTGCACAACAGTGTGTGTGCATATTTTCAGGGATCAACCCATGATTCCTTTGTACTATGGAACAGTAGCATACCCCTGCAAATGTCCCAACTTGGACCTGAGCGGGCCTGGCTTGTTGGTAAGTTCAATCTGTCAGTATATTGTTTGGTTAATTTCAAGTTTAATCATCGAAAATATTGTTACATTTTTTGGCATTTTTTTTTATAGTAACCTCAGGTTATCCTAACCAACCCTGGTTGCTTGCACCGCTGAAGAATCCAACAGCACCAGGAGAAGTACGCCTCAGTGAGGCCCATGGATGCACATGGAGGCTGGTGGAGCGGGCTTTTGGGCATCTAGAGGACAGATTTCGATGTATGGATGTCTGGTAGAACCTTCCTCTATTCACCCGATAAGGCGTGCTGTATCACCATGGCCTATTGCATGTTACATAATATAGCCCTGGGACGGAACATCCTATCCATCACCAAGGATGGAGAACATAAAAGCCACGGACGAGGATGAGAAATGTCAAATGAAGATAGAAGTGGTGAAGAGAAAGGAATTGACTTACGTCAACATGTTATTGACAGCTTCTTCACAAGAGCATGAGCATATATTTAAAGTTTATTACATTGCATTTTTAAACTAACTTTTAATCTAATGAGGATGTCAGTCTGTGCTGGAAATATTTTAGAAAGGGCAAGTTAAGGAAAAGTGCAAACATGTTTTTGATCAAAGTTTTGACACACACATTGAGCACTCTGTTAATTTACATTGGTTATCTTTGATTGCTCCTAGAAAATGTGTCCTCAAAATGATTAATTTGTTATGTGAAAATTATGTGATGACATCAAGTAATTGCTTTTGTTTTTTAATCTGTTGTAGGTTCCTTCGCCATGTCATTTTAGTTTGGATATTTCAAAGTTGTGACATTTACAATTATATGATTCTGTTACAAAGTACAAAGATAACATGGGTTGATCCTGGGAAAGACACACACAAAGGTTGCGTGTACCTATCTTTTACACAGACAACTTACACAATGATTGAAGTTTTTAAGATTGCAATAGACGTGTTTTCTGTGAAATGTTGGCACCAAGCCAAAGTGTGCTGTTTAAATTGCTCTACCCACATATGGTAGTCAACACAAAGCATACTAATCTGCCTTCACATTTGCAAAATCCTCATTTTGTGTTAAGTGTCTGAGGCTGTTGATGTGTGTTATTGTAGCACAACACTTAAAAGATGTTTGACATTGCCCCAGATACTGCAACCTTGTATTGGAATAATCCTGTTGCCACTAAATGGAAGCCTGCCATGATCTAGACTATTTGTGTTACTGATGTGGGATTCCTATTGTGGGCCAGAAGATCTGGCTACAGCTGATGACATAATTCAATAATAGTTAGTCTATTTAATCTGATATATTTGATTATAATCCATTCTTCCATGGTGACAAGGTCTGGAACTGTACATGAGAAAAGGGCACTAATTATATGGGTTATGCATCAGCTGTAATGTTTAAGAATTTAATAAGAAAAAGACAAACATGCATTTCTTCCAATGTAATAAAATACTAGTTGATGATCTGTGGTTTGTGTAATTTTTGCTTATTTTTGTAAAATGTGGAAATAATTTTATGACTAAACAATCATTTTGATGTTAACATTTCAAAATGTATGCTGTAAATAACACATTTAACCAATTGAGAAATGAAATACAATAACAGTCTTTGACTTTGTCAGTTTGGTTTTATTCAACATAACCCCAAAAGAAAATACACAAGGTGACATGAAAAAAACAAACCAAAGATTACAACTGTGAATCATGGTGACTGTCTGCCCAGACAGACCAGATAGAGCAGGCAGCTCCTCAACACCCAGACTTGCAAGAGTATAGTCCCCACTGAAGGCTTGATCCTGGTCTGGAGTGGAGGTATTCTCAGTGGTAGATGGTTGTCCATGTACTCTAGCTGCAGGATGCTCTTTTGAAAAACGATAATTATGTGCACTGCCTCAGTTGTAACTAAGGACTGGTTTGTCTTGTTTTGTTATGCCGTGTCATTCAGAAGTATTGGTTTGCTTTTGATGTCTTTGTGAATATGTTTCAATTTTGACCATTTCCGTTTTGTTTAACTGTTTCATGGTGTATCTTTCTTCATGACATAAATTAAATGTTTATCATGTTTGTACTTGAAAAAGATAGGAAAAAAGAATAAAAGCACCAGAACTACTTTAGACTCCAAGGTGGTTACTTTGAATGTAATAATTATCAATGCACGTTGGAACTCCTTTCTGTTTTTCATAATATTGTGGCCCAGTTTGGACGTAAGTATAAGCCCAACCCCTCTGTGTATCATTAGTTTTAGAAAGTGGGCATTTATCTTCTCTTACTGCTCTGTGTGCAGTTCAAGTTTATTTCACGTTTATTTGGACCATTGGTCCACTGCTCTGTGGAACTTCAGCCTGACTCACATGTCTGGGGTGGGTGACAGTTTCACTTTGTGCTTTTCCTCTAGATAGCCACAAACACAGGAAGGTTAAGTCTGTCTGAGCACTCATTTGCATTCTCCGTGGCCCTTCCTGGGCAGGAAGGGAGGGAGGGGCTGACACTTGCACCTGAATATGCAGTGTCCTGTCCCCACACAAACGGCTGATTCCCCACTACTGATAGTCTGGAGCCAGGGCTGGGAAGAATGGACCTGTTTGCACTTCAAAGACCCTTCTTTGAAGTCAGCCCCACTTTAAAAGGCACAACTGGGTCTAAGTACTCGGTCTCTTACCCTACCAAACCAAACACTACTGGACCTGTGAAGAACTCTGCCAAGAGGAAGAACTGCTGCACTTCTACAAGGACTGCTGGACTGCTGCTCTGGAAGCACTGCCTGTCTGCTGTTCTGTGCTGCCTGCTACTCTTTGCTCTGCTGAGGAAAGGACTGGGACTATCTTACTTGAACCTCCCTACCTCGAGACCTTCGGCCCCGACCCCTACGCACAATTGCTACTGGGATTTACCCATGAACTACCATCAACATTTTATTCACATTAATACAACAAATGATTTACTTAAGGTTGAACATTTATTTCAACACCATAAATATTCGCTAGTTTAACTTATTATTAGATCATGAAACACAAATTGAATGCAATACTTGTCATAAAGTCATTTGTACATGATTTTTTTTTTTTCATTCTGACAATTTCTTCTGTGTTTTCTTGAAGATGCTCTATGCATTTCGGGTCACACAGGACCCTTCATCAAGAGCAAGTGCCATCTAAAAAACAATATCACACGGCAATGAGCATTATATACCAACTGGAGCATACAATGTGTCTACATTTTTCAAAGGAACAACATGCTTGTTCGCTTTCACAAGGTCTAAGAATCTCAAAGAGATCTTGAAATTTTCCACTTACAAAAAAGGAACTACAGCCAGTAGAGGAATGAAAAAATTTGTAAATTGTGTGCACTGCAGCAATGTCATTACTGGAAACATCATACATCATCCCCTGTCAGGCAAAGAAATTGTACTACATCACAATTCAGATTGTAACTCTATGACATAAAATGTCCCTGCGGGAAAGTCTACGTAGGTAAGACAGAGAGAAAACTAAAAGTGTGAATTTCAGAACACAAGAGCACCATAAGGAATAAAAATATGAAGAGTAGTCTAGCGTCCCATTGGACACAAGAAAGACATAGTATATCCCAATTACAGTTTGCAGTGCTAGAACAGGTAGTTCTCCCGGAGGGTGTGGATCGCACCAGATCCCTCCTTCAGCGAGAAATATTTTAGATAAAAAAACTGGGTACCCAAGAGCCAAAAGGATTAAATGAACGGATTGATTTATCTTGCTTCTTGTACATTTGCTCATTATTGTGGATATCTGTTGATCAGTACTCGTGTATATATAATGTACACTTTGTTAATATGCTGTATGGAGAACTTTGAAAATTTCTAACCAACATGCAAGTTTATTACCATTTCCCCACACTTTCACGTTTTTGTCATGGTGCAAGCACAGTGTTTTAGTAGCATTGAGGTGTTAGGTCATTGGTTGTCGTGTTGGTTTTTGAGGGTCGGGCACGTCAGGAATCTTATTTTGTGGATTTCAACCAGCATTGTGGTTCAGAAAGTGACGTTTAGTTTACATGGCATTTAAATGCGTTTCGAGTGTTCAGCAGCTCGTTGTTCAGTTACTCAGTACCATTTAATAATGGCGGCCGTTGGATAGCCTGAAGAGTAGTCCGTCTTTTCTGTTAATCCCCGGTATTAGTTCCAACGCACATGCGGAGTTCGCGGAGTTGTATCAAACGGAGGCACGGGCCAGCGGAGTTGTGTAGTTTGCCCTTGAAAGACTCGGTAAGAAGTAATGATTGTAGATGCCTTGTGCCTTCGAATCGGTTCCTAGAGCGGAGCTCTGATTTACAGTCTGCTCGATATTGTCGTTTCAGGGTTCACGATTGTTGATTCCCTTCGGGCGTTGATAAACACGGATTCCCAGCAACAGGCACTATATTATAGAAGTCCTTCGGTAAGTTCTGAAGGCAAGGCCATATATGTTTTTGCATTACAAAACTAGAGGCACTTTTTCAATGAAGGTTCTTTTAAAGGATTGGCTCCTCTTTTTTTCAGGTCACGAGCGTACTTTATAGGATGGAACAAGTAAGCAGATATTAGGAAGTTTGGTTTGTTTTGAGCACTGCGGTGAAGGGTATTTTCACGAGGTAGCACACATTACAGAGTCATTTCAAACTCCATGTTAGCATGTTGTTCCTTTGAAAAATGTAGACACATTGTATGCTCCAGTTGGTATATAATGCTCATTGCCGTGTGATCTTGTTTTTTAGATGGCACTTGCTCCTGATGAAGGATCCTGTGTGACCCGAAATGCATAGAGCATCTTCAAGAAAACACAGAAGAAATTGTCAGAATGAAAAAAAAAATTTCATGTACAAATGACTTTATGACAAGTATTGCATTCAATTTGTGTTTCATGATCTAATAATAAGTTAAACTAGCGAATATTTATGGTGTCGAAATAAATGTTCAACCTTAAGTAAATCATTTGTTGTATTAATGTGTATATAATGTTGATGGTAGTTCATGGGTAAATCCCAGTAGCAATTGTGCGTAGTGGTCGGGACCGAAGGTCTCGAGGTAGGGAGGTTTAGTTTTGGACACGGAAAGGACAAACGTGTCACCCCTGCAGCACGCTGAATAATTACAGTTTAAATAGTGTGAATATATAAAACTGAAAGTATAAAGCAGAATAGAAGGTAGTGCATCTCTAAATTCTCAATAAACTATCTTACTTGAACCCAGAGTGACCTTGAGGGCATGCTAGCTTGCCTCCTGCTCTGAAGTGTCACGACCATCAAAGTATTCCTGTAGTCCTGGGCCTTTTGAAGTGAGTTTTCTGTGAAGACCCAGCAGAATCGACACATTGTCTCCATTGCACCGATCCGAACTGACACATCTTCACTGATGAATCACTGCTTAAGGATATCAATTCGACGACTCTGTGGCTCGACGATGCATCGCAAAGGGCTTCACCGACGAGGTTTTGCCGACTTCACGGATCAAAACTGACACTTCGCCTCCATCCAAGGGATCGACGATGACTGTATTTGATGTAGACACATCCTCCATCCAAGGTATTTTCTCAGCGGGCCATGGCTGGTCTCTGTTTCCAACCCAAGCTCCATTTCGGTCAGCCTGGATTTTGGATTTGTCCCGGTCAAGCACGGCCAGATGTGGTTTTGGTCTTGATTTAGTCATGCAACTATTATCTATTTTTCTAACCCCGTGTGGAGTCTTTTTGTGGTGATTTCATTGTGTGACTGTGTGTGTGTATGTGTGTGTGTGTGTGTTGTACAAATACTTTACACATTGCCTCTTTAGATACAACTGACTGCTCTGTGCCAAGCTACCAGAGGTGAGCTCAGGTTATCTTTTAGTGTGTATCTAGCTTACCCTGACTAGAGTGCTGGTCCTTACTTGGACAGGGTGCATACCTCTGCCAACTAGAGACCCCATTTCTAACTGCACCTTTAGCCAGAGTCATGATTTAGGCCAAGAAGGCTTCTGTAGCCCAGGCCTGCATTTAGCGCCAATGGCATCACAGCTGAGATTAGGTTAGAAGGTTACTCCACAGCAACAGCTGATCATAGCTCCCAAAACATGGGGCCTAGAAATATATAACTCCTGGAATGTGGAAGCTAAGAATAAGAGGCTCACAACTCCTTAAGAACTTCTCGCAAATGTTCTCTTTTCATCAATATAGCTGGGGAGGGAGAATGCAAAGAAGCTAAATTCTGGTACTTACAAAGTGAGTGTGGAGCCAGGCAAGAAGACAGTATCTATGACAATTGGTCTAAGGAATTGCTTCTGCAACTGAGACAATCGATTGTACTGAGGTCTTGCCTGTAGTCGTTGCTATAGGCTGCAGCCTGGAGTTCTAATTTCAGCCCAAAATACCACTGACAGGATTCTCAAAACCCGGGTGGTCTGTGGTGTCTCCATGATTCGATATCTCTGGTCATCCAGCTCATAGTAGTTGTTGGGTAGGGAGCTGGTCTCCTAGTTCGCCCCTATGGAATGATTCCCAGAAATAAACGATCATCTGATTTATCAGTGCTATGCCTGCAGATAGGGCACCTAGGCTCGATGGCCTCACCCCTGTGTTATATAAAGAATATGACCCACTGCTTGCCCCATATCTTCTCGCCATGTATGAATAATCTCTTTCCTCTAGAGGCCTGCCTCCCTCCCTATGCGAAGCCCACATTGTAACAATCCTTACACCCGGTAAAGATCCCCACCGCTGCAACTCATATCATCTGCTATCCATGATTAACACGGTTAAAAGATCCTTGTCAAATGTATCGCCTCACGCCTCCTTCCACTACTACCAACCCTGGCTTTTCACCTGGCAGGTCCATAACTTTCATGCTTTCTTTGCACTACACCACACCATTGACCCAGCCTTGCGTGCAGTAGAGTATTCCTAGATGCCACTAAGGCATTCGATTCTCTTAAATGACCATACATCTTTGCCTTGTTGAAACACTTAGGACTGAGCTCCACATTCATTAAACTAATTGGTTTGCTCTATTCTTAACCAGCGGCTCAACTACATGTAAACGGTTGAATCTTAGCCCCCTTTGTAGTGACAAGGGGTACCCTGAGTGAAGTTGCTTATTTTCTCACTGACAGACGAGATGTCCCCCATCGCTTAGAAATTCCCACTTGCCTGGGCAGATGGTCCTGTCAAGTATCTTGGGGTGTCGTTCAGAAGACATATCGATGACTTGTGGAAGTTCAACTATGGTTGACTCTTTGCATGGCTAGATGAGAAAGTTGAGGGCTGGAAGTGACTCCCTTGCCCCTGTCTGGCCTCATAGCCATCGTGAAAATGATAATCCTCCCTAGATTCCTCTATCTCTTAATTAACTTACCGCTTCCCTTACTACTTCACTTCCGCCAACAGCTTAGAAAGCGCCCCATTTCCTTGGCATGGGCGGGTTGGCGCTGCATATTCCCTAGGAGAGCATGACACTTCTCTTTGAGCAAGGCAGCTTGGTGCCCCAGATATGGACTTGTATTTCTTTAGTGCTCAGGCCCAGTTTGTCCACCAATAGCTCTTCCCTCTTTAATTTCTTGCCCAAACAGCTCTTGAATCTGATCACAAAGCACCCTGTCCTCTCCTGATGGTGATGTTTATGGCCCCTGAGCACCCGCGAGCGCAGATTGATACGGTGAGATGTACAGTATGGGCGTGGAATGAGCTCAAGATTAGGGCCCACACTGAACATCTCTTTGCTCCGTCTGTGCCGCTCATTGGACACCCTTCTTTCCCAATCACGTTCGACCATGGCACATACACTAGACTGCGCAAACTACACCTTACCTCTATGGGCTTGATTTATCCTGACGGCACCTTTATCTCACCGCAGCAAGCCCTACAAGGCGATGATATAAACTTGCTTAACACTTAAGTATTAATAACTACACTCTGTGACCTGTGCGATCCATGCTTCATTTCCAGATGCTCCACTTACATTTCAAGTGCTTGAGGCATTCCTGACTGCCCTATCTCCCTGCAAGCTCATAACGCGGCTCAATGCTGGAATACAGAACTTAGCATCCATACGCACTCTGAGGAGCAGCAGCTTATGGGATACAGCCATAACACCCCTTTCACAGATGAACAGTGGTGCTACTTCTGTGCCCAGGCATGCATGCTCTCCCCCAACTACTGCCTTCACCTTATTCATTTTTTTTGTTAAAGATATTTTTATTGAGAGAATAGAAAGATAGAAACAACAGAAGAGAAAGGGGATGAAAGCACATGAATTGCAAATCAAAGAAGTGCCCACGCAGGGGCCAATGCAAAAGGCTGAGCAGCAGTAACAGTTTATGAAGGGCTGAGCAGCGTCATCACTCAGGGCAGGACATAAGAGTTCAAAAAAAAAAAAAGTTCGAAAATCTGCCCGGGATAATGTCAAGCCCCCCGTGAAATCCGGAGGGGAAAGCCCGCCTTGGTATCGGGCAAGTCTATCCAAGTCAGAGGCTTAGTCGACCAAGTCCATGTACGCCTCCAAGCAGTTCGGCCATAAGAAAAACAACGCGGCAAAGAAGATCATAAAAATCAAATCGTCCACATCCCCCTTCAGAAAAGAAAAACAAACCAAACCCCCCCCAGAGGCTCCAACCTCCCCAGTGCACCCATCCCCCCCGATGGTGGCAGCCTGACAACAACCATTCACACAAGCACAGTTCACACCTGAAACAGATGTAAGGCACGTACAGTGGGCGGGCAAACCGCTGACGGCAACCCCCGAGAGAGAAAGCGGACCAGTGGGCCCCATCTGAAAGTAAAGTTCTTAAAGTTATTTCTGAAAATATCCACCATACGCTCCACACTCAGCAACCTCCATAACCTAGCAAACCAAAGGGAAAGAGCTGGGGCCTCCCTCTTTTTCCATGCAACAGCCACAGTCAGTTTGGCCGCTCCCAAACAGAGCCAAAGGATGTGCTTGTCAGCCCTGGTTTGGTGCTCCAGAAGCGGGTCCCGAAGGCCCAGGAGCACGAAGCCAATGGAATCTGGAATCGGGTAGCCCAGGATCTCCCTAATATGAGACAGAATCTCCTCCCAATAAGGGCGTATGATGGGGCAATCCCACCAGATATGGCGAAAGTCCCCCAGGAGACCACAGCCCCGCCAACATCTGTCAGAAGCTGAGGGAAAAATCTTTTTCAACCGGGTCGGATACAGATACCAATCTAGCATGGTCTTCATATGTGCTTCTCTCAGATCGATCGAATGATTGAATGTGTGTAGATCTCGCCAAAGATGGGACCACTCTTCGTCGGAGATGTCCCGCCCCAGGTGCTCCTCCCACAAACCCATGTATCTAGGGCGAGGTGAGATAGCCGTGGTTAACAGTAAATCATAGAGGAAGGAAATCACCCCCTTCATAGATGATGTGTGAGTAATGTAAGATTCGAAATCCGTGGGAGGCCTCGTCGCAGCGTCCCGCACCTCAGGAGACAATGCCCAATGTAGCAGCTGGGCGTGCCGGTAGCGCTCAGTAGGTGGCACACCATAGTCACGCATGCAATTTTGGAAGGTGAGCGGCTCATAGCCATGAAACAAATGTGTAAGTGCGTGGCAGCCCCCCGCCTTCCACCCATCAAAGGGCCCCTCAACAAGAGCCGGCGGAAACGCTGGATTAAAGTGAATAGGTGTGAAGGGGGAAGGAAAGGAGGTCCATCTTTCATCATTAGAGACCGAGTCCCAGACCTTCAGAGTGGTGCTCGTAGGGGTGCTAATGTATGCGTTGCGAGGCTGATCCCCCTTCGCCTTCCAAACCAGGTCCCAAACAGAGCGCCCCGCCACACTCCTGTCCATATGCAGCCAATGCTTCTCTGACTCCATTTGGGTCCATTCAGCCAACACCCGGAGTTGTGCCGCCTTGTAGTAAAGAAGCATGTCTGGAAGGCCAGCCCCGCCCTTCCTCAAAGGCCGGCGAAGCGTAAGAAAGGAGAGTCTAGCACGGCCCCCTTGCCAGATGTAACGCAGAACCATAGTCTTCAGACGTTGAAAAAAAACCCCGTCCAAGGGAATGGGGAGGGCCTGGAACAGATATAGAAGCTTGGGGAGCAGCGTCATCTTGACAGCATGCACGCGTCCAAGCCAAGAGATAAACATAGGCTTCCAGCGATTCAGCTCAGCCTGTATCTGAGTCAGCAGAGGAGGGAAGTTAGCTGCATACAAGGTGGCGATGGAGGAGGTCAGCTTGACCCCGAGATATTGAATGGAGGAGCCAGACCAGGCCAGGGGCGTGAGCGGTCGAATGCGCTCTACCTCAGAGGGCGGAAACGTGAGATTGAGTATGTACGATTTGCCGGGGTTCACCCGAAATCCCGCTACTGCTTCGAACTGGGACAGCACGTCCTGCACCCGCGGAAGGGAAGTCCCGGGGTCAGCTAGCGAGAAGAGGACATCATCAGCAAACAAAGATATTTTGTGCTGTTCCCCCGAAAAGGGGAGGCCCACAATATCTGGGTCCTCTCGCACCCTAATGGCAAGAGGCTCAATGCTAAGCGCAAAAAGTAAGGGAGATAGGGGGCAGCCCTGCCTTGTGCCTCGGGAATGAGCAAAAAATGGTGAGACATGACCATTCACCATAACTCTCGAACGCGGGCCCTGATAGTTGGCCCGAAGCATATCTATAAATTTGGGAGAAAAGCCAAAAGCATGAAGAGTACCAAAGAGAAAGTTCCAGTCCACCCGATCAAACGCCTTTTCAGCGTCAAGGCCTAACAGAACAGCTGGAATCCTAAAGCGCTCGGCTTTCTCAATCAGGTGAATCAGCCGTCTGGTGTTATCATGGGTCTGACGACCCTTTATAAAGCCCGATTGATCCGTATGGATGAGAGCAGGCATAAGGTCCTTGAGCCGGGTGGCTAAGATAGAAGAATACAATTTGGCATCAACATTCAGGAGGGCTATGGGCCGGTACGATTCACATTTGGAGGGGTCTTTCCCCGCCTTGGGAATAATCGAAATCATAGCCTCCGCCATAGTGCCCGAAGTGTGGCCCGCCTCCCTCATGTTGTTGAAAAGGAGCACCAAGTGGTCTCCCAACTCGGACGCGAACGTCTGATAAAAGGAGGCCGTATAGCCGTCCGGGTCCGGGGCCTTTTGCGGTTTGAGGGACCGAATGGCTGAAAGCACCTCCTCCCTAGTAAACGGGGCCTCCAAGAGCTCGTTCCATTCCTTGGAGACCTGCGGTAGCGACAGGCCCTCCAAGTATGCTTGTTGAGCGGCCGGCACCAGGCGGTCCGCCGAGTATAGTGCGGCATAGAAGTCGCCGAAGAGCTCTGCCTTAACCGCATCCCTGTGTTCCACTACCCCGGAGGGGGTCCGAATGCCACCCACATATTCCCTCTCACGTTTATCACGGAGCTGCCGTGCTAAGTGCTTCCCCACTTTGTTGCCCTGAGCGTAGGAGAGGCGCCGTAGGCGCAGGAGGGTATATTCAGCTCGATTATTATAGTCCCCCCTGAGCTTCCCTCGCACCGCAGCAAGAGGGCGAAGGGTCTTTCTAGAAGGATTCTGCTTATGCGCAGTTTCCAACGTCGTCAGTTCCGCCTCCAGCGCCTCCCTCTCCTCACGACGAAGCCTGTTCAGGGCGGAGTTCAATGCAATGCACGTGCCCCGTGTTGTCGCCTTGAAGGCGTCCCATTGGGTAAAGATCGAGGTGTCACCAATCTTATTCAGCTCAAAGAACTCACCAATGGCCGCCCTAAGCTTCTTGCAGGATTCCTCATCTCGCGTAAGGGATGCCGGGAAATACCATTTGCGATGAGGGGACGACTCTGGGGCCCAGTTCAAGCACGTCGCCAAAAGGCTATGATCCGAAACTGAAAGTGGAAAAATGTTGCTATCGCGCAGGTCGCCCTGTAAAGATTGATGCACAAAAATATGGTCGAGACGGGAATATGTGTGGTGAACATGTGAATAGAACGTGTAGTCCCTAGTGCGGGGGTGGAGGGAGCGCCAGCTATCAATAAGGCCCAGACTTAACAAAGTATCGCGCAGCTCCGGGGAAAAGACCCGTCTCCGTCCTCTGTTGATGTGAACAGTCAAGACTTTTATCCCAAACCAAATTGAAATCCCCCAACACAATCAACGCTCCCTCCCCAAAGTCCCCAATCACACTCAGAAGAGTCTCAAGGAACCCATGTTGCCCTGTATTTGGAGCATAAACCACCACCCAGGTACAAAGCTTACCCATGAGCATTCCCTTCACCATCAACAACCGCCCCTCCTTGTCCCCCCGCTCCCCCACAGGCTGAAATTGAAGGGCAGATCGGAACAAAAGCGCAACCCCACGGTGCTTAGTAGTGGCTGAGGATTTATAGATCAGGGGATACTGCCTGTGCTTAAGCCTGGATTCATCTTTGCGGGCTAAATGAGTCTCGTGCAGGCCCACCACATCTAGCTGATGATCTAAAATATACTTCCAAACTTTCTGGCGCTTTTGAGGAGAATTAAGGCCTTTAACGTTCCAGGAGCCTATCGTAACAGGCAACATCAAGACCAACTTCCCCCCCCCAGTGCTCCAATCAATGCAGCCCACCGCTAAACACAAACCAGACACACCACAGCTATACCAGGCCCCCATCCACCACCACTGGGATCCATCCCCAACAAGCCTACCTAAACCCACAGAAGCCTCAGAAACAAACCATAAAAAAGGGAAAGCAAAAAGTAGAAAGAGAACAATGAAAGCCGGACATGACCGTAAGGGTCGGGGGTAGAAGACCCTGGTAATGCCCCCCCCGAATCCAGGGTCGGGGTAACCCTCCATCGGAGAACTGTCCCACAGAGTACCTGAGGTGGTAGAGCCCCCCGGCTCCCACGGGCCGCTGTTGAGGGGGCCTAAGCCGCCAAGGAGCTGTCAACTCGGCTTGATTCAGTCACCTGGGCCACCGAGGCCAAAGCATCTCCCCTTTCACTCAGGCTCGCCGATGGGGATGGCCCCTCTGCTGCGCCATGTCGGCCCACTCTCTGCCAAGCTGGGGATCGGGAACGGCGATGTCTTCTCGGTGAGGCGCTGGCGTCCGCCGACGCAGATGTTTCCTCCAGTCCGAGCAAGTCCCTTGCGGCTGCTACTGTTCGCACTTGCACCAGCCTATTTTGCCACCGGAAGATAAGCCGAAAGGGGTGACCCCAGGAGTAGGACACCCCGTGCTCCCTCAGGAAGGCCGTGATCGGGCGAAAGTCCCGTCGCTTTTGCAGGGTGGAGGCCGCCAGGTCTTGGAAAAGTTGAGGGCTGTGCCCACGAAAAAGCAAATTGTTAGAGTCTCTCGCCTTCCGCAGGATCGTCTCCTTCAGCTGAAAGTCGTGGACACAAACCAAGATGTCGGGAGGCGGCGAGCGCGCGGCACGTGGTAGGCCCACCCGATGTACTCTGTCCATCTTGACTTCATTGCGATCGTCCTCCGCCAAAATGTGCAAAAAGAGAGCCTCCACATATTCCCGCAGGTTTCCACCGTCTCCATCCCACGGCACCGCTCGTATTCGGATGTTATTACGACGGGACCGGTTTTCCAAGTCCTCGCAGTGGGTCTGGAGGTCCAGATTCTGCTCGCGAAGCTGGAGCACGTCTTGCTGTAGCTGATGGACATCCCCACTGAGGCCCAAGTCGTGGTCCTCCAAGGTCGCTACATGCTCGCCGATGCCGTCTATATCACGGCGGACCTCACGGAGGTCGGAGGCTAGTTGTGCTTTCAGCTCCGTGATATCCTCCTTGATGGAGGAAAAAAGCTCAATCAGGAAGGCCTTCGTGACCGGGCCATCAGCGTCGTCTTTGGTCGGCAAATTGCTAGGACCAGGGGGCGATCCAGATGCCCCCTTACCGGGACCATCCTTCCCCGGTTTATTCAGGCGATTCCTCGTCGACATGATGCGACGCCTCAGCTCAGATGGTGAGAGGCAAGATGGCACCTCCTCTCCGCCCGTTCGTCGTCTGCGCAGTCCAGCAAACCTCCAGACAGGCCGGCGCCTCCTCGTCACCTCTGCTCGGCGACAACCGCCAGCTAGGACGCCGGAATCACAGGCAGGCTCGTCACAATCCCAGTGGGGGGGACTCGCACAGAAGCGCTTCACTCGATCACTTGCCAGAGTCCCGAGTCCCCTCTTGCGACGAGTCGATGCCGCCCAGACAAAGCCCCGTAGGCCGCTCCGGTGCTCGTGCGTCACCAAAGTAACACCTCGGCTAAGTCCGCCGTCCCGTGTCGTAGCTCGACGGGAGAAGGGACAAACCAATGCAGGACGCCTCAGCGAACCCAGGAGAGTCAAAAGCCGGGGCTGAAATCGGCCCAATGCCGCTAAACAAAGCTATGAAGGGCTTGGGGTGCCGGAGGAGCTCGCAGGCACGTCTTACTCCGTCGCCATCTTGGCCACGCCCCCCCACCTTATTCATTTTAAATACTTCCACCGACTTTATCACACTCCTGAGAGACTGTTCAGGAAGATAATAAAACAGAAGGCAAGACGCCGCTCGTGCCGAGGTTCCAGGAGCTGTCACCCTATCAAAGGTGCGGTTTCTGCTAAGTGGGGCTCACACTCAGGCAATCACCGGACCGATGGCGGTTGGGTGATACGATTAATCTCGAGACCTCGGTTTTCCATATACGTGGGAAACACACATATGCGTCGCTGGACTTATATCTGAACTGTTTTGGAGACGTTATTGCCGTGATATACTAAATGTGACTCGTGAGGAGGCGTGGCCAAGATGGCGGGGTGAGCGGACGCTTCCTCCCGTAGCTCCTCCGGCCCAGCTCGGCCTGAGCCCTGATTTCTGCACTTCTCTCCCCCCGCGGCTGCACCGCGGGTGAGAGGGCTGTGCCGGAGCTCGAGGGGCACATTTTGGTGCCACTTTGCTTTCTGTGGCCCCGGGGGAAGTTCCCGAAAAGTTTATTCAGAGATCGCTCCGAGGAGTAAAGCCCGGGTCGCCCCGAGGAGAAGAGCCTGGAGGCGGAGCGTAGTGCGGCGCTGTCCGCGCGCCTCGGCTGGCCCGAGTGCTGAAGAGCGGAAAGCCGGAGATCCCGAGGGAGCGGACTGGACGGACTCCGCGGAGTGCGGTAGCTTCCTGGCCGGTGCCCTGGTGACGGGCACCATTGCTGGGCGACGGACCTTAGCCCTGCGCCGGCGGTCTCCCCCCTCCCGGGGTCTCGAGGGGTGACGACTTGCGAACTCCGCGCCTGGAGGCACTGGATGGCGGAGTTCGAGCGGTGCCCGAGCCGGGCATACCCACTGGAGGTGGAGGGAGGCATCGGTTTTCTACTTTCCGGACTCGTTACCATTTGAGAGTCGCCCACGGACTTGCTGGCCCGGGCTGCCTTCTTGGGTCCCACCCTCCCGCCATCTTGTCTTTGTGTGACTGAGCCCAGTGACCCCGACCCGCGCCCTTCTCACACGGGCACCTCGGCTGGTCCTGGCTCCAACTCATCTGCTGCCCCCCCTGGGAACATGAGACGGGAGGCCTACACTTCAGACGTTGCTGCCTGCCCTACTGGCCCGGAGGCCGTCTTGCCCGGGCTCAGACCGCCATCTTGTCGCCTGTGACGCACTACCCTTGTCCTCGGCGGAGGCCTCACATCTGGTGCCCGCGAGCGGCGGCGCTCGCCCCCAGCAACTGATCCTGGGCTTTGCCGGGCCCCAAGATGACTGGAAGACGTGGCGCGGCGCGAGGAGATCGCACTTTGCCGGAAATGCTCGGCAGGACCCAGCAACTACGCGACAGGACGCAGCCGTCCCCGGGGGCCTCCCGGGCATCAACGGACGCAACTGTGGGCGAGCCGCCAGTCACGCGGTCCTTCATGGAGGGCTTGTTCAGCTCCCTCAAGGAGGAATTTCAAACTCTTAAGACCGAGGTGGCTGGAGAGGTCCGGGAGGTGCGCAGGGAGGTCGAGGGCCTGGGCGAGCGGGTCGATGCGGTGGAGACGGCGGCTCAACGTCGCGATGAGGAGATAACCCATCTCCAGCAGGACGTCCTCCGCCTCCGGGAGCAGTGTGTAGAGCTCCAGGCCCACTCGGAAGACCTCGAGAACAGGTCCAGGCGGAACAACATCCGGGTGCGGGGTGTTCCATCCGCGGATGAAGGTACGGACCTGGTGGCTTATCTGCAGGACCTGTTCCGCGACATCTTGGAGGAAGGAGCGGATTTCCCAATCCGCATTGACAGGGCCCACAGGGTGGGCCGCCAACGCCAGTCATCGGCACCCCCGCCTGATATCCTGGCGTTCTTGACGGACTTCCCCCTAAAGGAGCGCATCATGGCGGAGGCCCGCAGGAAGCAACCACTGACCTTCCGAGAAAGACCTGTGGCACTCTATCAGGACCTGTCCGCTATCACACTGCAGAAGCGCAGGTCTTTCCGCATCGCTACGGACTTTCTGCGGGAGCACGAGACAGCCTATTCCTGGGGTCACCCCTTCCGTCTTATCTTTCGTTGGAATGGGGTGCTGCATCAGCTGCGCTCCTTACAAGATGTCTGCGGAGTGCTGGGCCTTACTGCTACGGAGGAGGAAGGGGCTACGCCCACATGGCGGCGTCCCGAGCGGCGGGGCCGACGGAGATCGAGAAGGCGCCCATCGTCAGCGCCAACGAGTCGCCCAGACTCGCCCACCATCAGAGCTGAAATGGCGGAGGCCCTGAGGACTGCGGCCAGGAACTTGCCCGAACCTACTGGTGTGGCCCTGACGGCCTAACTTTTCTCCGGGGGGAGAGGTTATTAGCTTTAACGATGCTGGGCTGGGGGCTGGGGGGGCGAGGGGGGTGGTGTGTGGCTGGACGTCCACTTGACTGTTTTCTGCAGACTCGCCCATTTGGGCTAGACTGAGACTATGGGGTGCTGTTTTCTGCTTTTTGTTTTGGCTGGTTGCCATGAGTGGGTTTTGGGGGGGATTCACTGTTGGTTTGTTGTGGAGGGGGTCCTGTCCGAAACTGTCCGAACATGTGCGATGCCGCTTCTGGCCTTCCCTGTGCCCCTACCCCGCGCGCCCCCGCCGCTGGTCCTTCGCCTGCTGCATAGCGCGTTGTTTCCCTGGAGGCGATGCCACCTCTGAAAGTAGTGACCCTTAATGTTAAGGGTCTGAATAACCCCGTGAAGCGTAGGGCGATCCTCTCCCTGTTGGAGGGGTCGCAAGCGGATATCTGCCTCCTGCAGGAGACCCATCTGCTTCCCAGGGATTGCCATCGGTTGCGCTCTGCCAGGTTCCCCACGCAACTCTTTTCCTCTGCTGCGACTAAAACCGCTGGGGTGGCCATTCTTTTAGCCAGCTCCTTTAGGGGGGAGGTGTTGTATAAACATGCTGAGCAGAAGGGGAGGCTTTTGGTGTATCGCATGCGCTTCGGAGGTGTTACCTTTACGGTTGGTTCGGTTTACAGCCCCAACGACCACCAGGATCGTTTCCTGGAGTCGGTGTTGGTGGACGTTACTGCCTCGCCCGATCGCCATATTATCTTGGGGGGTGACCTGAATATGGTCTTCGACTCTACTCTAGATAGGTCTGCCCAGCGCTTCCCGCAGACAGGGGAGCTTTCAAAGGCGGTACAGGACCGGATTGCGGAGATGGACCTGCATGACCTCTGGCGCACCATGCATCCCACCGTTAGAGATTACTCATATTTTTCCCACGCACACCGCACTTATTCGCGGTTGGATTATCTTTTGGTGAGCGGCCCGCTCCGCTCGACCGCCACAGCGGCGGACATAGGGGTCTTGTCCCTGTCCGATCACGCGCCGGTTTCAGGGGTCTTTGCTTGGCCGGCGGCCTCCCCCTCCAGAGGGATGTGGCGGCTTCGGGACACGCTTCTCCATAAGAAATCGGTAGTGAAGCGAGTGGAGGAAGTCATCCAGGACTACCTGACCCACAATAACAACTCTGACACGTCCCTGGCTACGCAGTGGGCGGCTTTGAAGACAGTCGTCAGGGGAGAGTTTATCTCCATTTCCTCGGCGGAAAACAAGGAACGCCAGCGCAAGAGGGAGGAACTGACGGCGCAGGTTAGGGAGCTTGAGCAGGTCCACCGCAGAACGGGGGCTCCTCGTGTTTGGAAGCAACTGAAGGCGGCACGGAAACTCCTCTCTGCGTTGGATCTAGATCGGGCGGAGTACGCAGCGCTGCGCCTGAAACACGCCTTTTACACCGGCGGAGACAGGTGCGGTAAGCTCCTGGCCCACAGGCTCAGGGCTGCGCAGCAACGCAATGTGGTGAAGGAGTTGGTGGGAGTGGACGGGATCCCGGTTTCCGGTGACGCGGAGGTGGCAGACACCTTTCGCTCCTTTTACGAGGCACTGTACGCTTCAGAACCTTCCCCACCGGGAGAGGCTGAGGCCTATTTGGAATCCGTGACCCTCCCGGCCTTGGACCCCTCCCAGGCGGACCACCTTGAGAGGGACATTCACGTGGAGGAGGTCATCTCCGCGATCGCACGGCTGAAGCATGGTAAAGCCCCGGGCCCGGATGGCTACACGGCCTTGTTCTACAAGACCTTCTGTCCCACTGTCGCTCCTCTCCTGGCTCGCTTGTTTAATTCCTTCTCCGAACCCGGTGCCATCCCACCGGACCTCCTCTCGGCGACTGTGTCGGTTATCCCCAAGCCGGGGAAGGACCGGACCTTGTGCGGCTCGTACCGGCCCATTTCGCTCCTAAATGTGGACCTCAAGCTTTACACCGGAATCTTGGCGGCCAGACTGGGTCTACATCTACCGGGTTTGGTGGAGGCGGATCAGGCCGGCTTTGTACCCGGTAGGCAGACGGTCGACAACACGAAGAGGGTGACACACGTGCTGGAAAAGGCCTCACGCGTCCCGGGGGAGCGGATGCTGCTATCGGTCGACGCGGAGAAGGCCTTTGATAGGGTTCATTGGCCCTACCTCGAGCTGGTTCTTGGGAAACTGGGGATCGGCGAAAAGTTCCGCACTATGGTCTTCAACTGCTATAGGAGACCGTCGGCGTCAGTGCGTGTCAATGGACACAGCTCCAGCAGCTTCGCCATTGAGCGCGGCACGAGACAGGGTTGCCCCCTCTCGCCGCTCCTCTTTGCCCTTTATATGGAGCCGTTTGCGCAGAGGATTCGCGACAACCCGGACGCGGTTGGGGTGAAGATGGGGCAATACACTCATACCGTCAGCTTATACGCGGACGATGTCTTGCTGTCCCTGGATGACCCCAGGCGGTCACTCCCTGCCTGCGTCCAGGAACTGAACGCTTTTGCCCGCGTAGCGGGCTTTAAAATGAACATGGCTAAGTCGGCTGCACTGGATGTGTCGCTCTCTGCCGACGCCAGGCGGGACCTTCAGAGTCTCTTCCCTTTGCAGTGGTCCTCCTCCACGGTGCCTTACCTGGGCATTTTGCTTGCTCCCTCCCTGCCTGCCATGGTTGCAGCTAACTATTCCTCTCTGGGCAAAAAGATCAAAGAGGAACTCAGCCGCTGGAGCAAGGGCCTACTCTCGTGGCTGGGCCGTATCGCAGCGGTGAAGATGACGATACTGCCCCAGATCCTGTATCTTTTTCGCGCTCTACCTCTTCAGCCCCCTGTGGGTTGGATACGGCAGACGCAGGCAGACATCTCCCGCTTTGTGTGGCAGGGCCGTAGGCCTCGGATGAAGCGGGTCCTCTCCACGCTTGCCCCGGAGGCGGGAGGTCTCGGAGTCCCGGACCTCCGGAAGTACTTTCAGGCGGCGCAGCTCCGGTACCTGGTGGAGTGGAGCCGGTGGGAGTCGGACAAACACTGGCTCTTCCAAGACCAGGCAGTTGCAGGCCGTACCCTCCAGGAGGTCCCGTTCCTGCGGCGCATACATCGCCCGCCTAATCTCTATGCCTCCTTTATCACCCGGGTCCCGCTAAGAGTGTGGGACGCGGTGTGCGAGCTTCGGGAGCTCACCACTTTTCCATCGCCGTTCACTCCCATTGCTGGCAACCCGGACTTCGCTCCGGGTCTGGAGCCGGGGGCATTTTCCCACTGGGTGAGTGCGGGATGCAGAGCGCTTTTCCAGATCTACGGGCCGGAGGGCGTGCTCCCCTTCCAGCAGCTCCGACAGGAGTTTGGCCTGACGGAAGGGGACAGACTGCGTTATATGCAAGTCCGCCATTGGGCTCTTCAACCCCCAGTGCGTGATGTCGCCGCCCGTTCGATTACGCCCTATGAGCGATGGTTGGTAACCCGGGCCTCGGACGCCAAACTCATCACGGATTTGTATAAGTTTCTCCAACCCCCGCCGTTTCATTACCATAACCCAGGGAGGGAGCGCTGGCACGGGGAACTGAGCAGGACCCTGAGCCACAAGGAGTGGGACAAGATTGCATATCGGGCGAGGCACTCTGCGTACCACACCGGGCTGACGGAAACCTTCACTAAAGTATCCACCTATTGGTACTACACCCCGGAGCGGCTCTACGAGATGCGCAAAATAGGCGATAAGGGTTGCTGGCGCGGCTGCGGACAGGAGGGCACCCTCACGCACATTCTCTGGGAGTGCCCGGTGCTGTCGGCCTACTGGAAGGAAGTCTTAGATGAGGTGGATAGGCATTTTGAGATCGAGCTTCCGCGCTTCCCCGCGTATGTCTTGCTTGGCCTCCCCAATGACCTGATGTACCCGTTGAAATCCCGCAGAGGCAGGCAGATTGCGATTGCGCTAGGCTCCGCCGTTCAGAACATACTTGTACTTTGGCGCACCCCCACTGCCCCCTCTGTCACTGGTTGGTTGCATAGGCTCTGGCAGGTACTGGGCATGGAGAAGATGTCGCTGACGGTGGCTGGGAATGTTGACCAGTTTGAGGAGCTCTGGCATCCCTTTTTGGCACTGCTGTCCACGGAATTCCGCGAGCTTACGTGTCCACGGTACTTGCGCCTCCTTAGGCTGACACCGCCGGCGCCGGCGGCGGAGTGAGTGTGCGGATTGGGGGCGGGGGGCGGGGGTGGGAAGTGGAGTTGTATGCTTTTAATGCTGACTTTCGGACGGGGATGTTGGGGTGTTGTTTTCTTCCCTTTCCTTCTTTGCTTTTCTTTCTCCTTCGTTTCTGGGGTCAGGGGGCTGGTGGAACGGTATGCTTTTCTTTTGCTGTGTCGCGGAGTCCTGTTCTGGCTTGGCCTTGCCTAGGGAGTGGGGGCCTACAGGGGGGTCGTTCACGATGCCTTATTGCCTTATGTTTTTGCCTGTTACCCTCTGGGGCATCCTGCCCCCCTCTTTTTCTTCTGACTCGTTGCAATAATTTGCTTTTTGTACTGTATGTTTACCTGACTTCCTGATCCCCTCCCCGTGTTTGTTTTTATGCCTTAATAAAATACTTTAAACCTAAATGTGACTCGTGCTTTGGGGCTGTCATTAGCTTCTGTTTCACTTTGGACTACACCACACCCCAGGAACCACTTGATACTTTGCCTAGTGAGGTGCTCTTCATTTAAATCAAGGACATCATTTCTGGTCCATTGAACTGGCCTTCACTTCCAGCCTAATCCTACTTGGTTTGAGTCCAGCCCCCTTTCCGTCCTATGAACTCGCCCTGACGAAGTTCCTTAAAAGGCAAAAAGAGGAACGAAACGCGTTGGCTGTGCCTATGCTTCATGAACATTTTTCAGAATAAAGAAGAATTTACTAAAAATTTACTATTTCTATTGACTTTATTCAAGTGCACCTTCCACTTTGTTTTTGACTGTTCAGGAAGAGCCTGGTTACAGACATCTGATATACACGTTGCTCCTTACCCAGCACTGGTTTCTTACACCTTGCTTGCGACTGCTCGGGAATCTCTGATTATTGGTCTGAAGTATTTGCAATGATTGCTGGCATCATGGGACAACACCTCTAGTGCACCCCTAGAGTTGCGCTATTGGGTTATGTGAAGGAGGAGTTGCAATTCAAGCTGGGCCACCAAGCGACACCTCGCAACACGCTGCGGAGTCCCAGACAGCACCAGAACCAATGCCTCCGTAGTATGCATATGACTTCATCCCCCCTGCCTTCAACACACTCCGCCACCCCTCGCTGCTCGCCCCGCCGCCCTCCTCGCTTCCCCTCTGCCATCCCTCTCCCATCGCCTTCCTAATGGATGCACCCTGTACAATCTGCTTAATTCTGCCCCCCCAGCCTCAGTCTTTGCCTCCCGTTCCCCTCTCCCCCGGTTTCTTCCTTTTTTCTTCCCTCCTTGGGGTGCTTTCCTCCCTTTCCCCCGCAATCCGCGGCTCACGCTCTCCATCTCCTTCTACCCACAAGGGGTTCCTAGCTCCCCCCCTCTTACCCCCAAGGGTTCCCCCCGTTCTCACATTGGATCAGTCATTAGCGGCCTCATGTCCCTAATCCGTTGATACACAGATTTTTGTATCCACCCCATTGGCATGACTGCAATGTTGTAACGCCTCTAACTGCTAATGATGTATCGTGAAAGCTTTTCAGTTGATAAAAAAGTTAATAAAAGTCGTAAATTGACAGCGATCCTCCTCCTGCTCGCCAATTGCAGGGTTGCGATGTGAAGGGGCCGACGCACATTGCCGCTTGCAACTAATTGGCTTAAAGACATAGAATACTGTCAAGAACATCTCCTGTCTTCTGGGAACTCATGCCCATAGGCTCCCGACCTACAACCGCAGCAGAGAATGGACAAGCTAATGCAGAGACTGAGCCTTCAGCTCCATCAAGTGCTGTGTAACCATAGCCCCCCGTAAACTGTACAATATTTGTTGCATTTTTAGCTCAATGCTTGATATGGGCCTTCCTATTCAGCCACCTTATTTTATTTAATTTTTATTTAATTTATAAAGTTTTATATAGCGCGAACATGATCCCGAGGGATATCAGAGCGCTTTACAATAGGAGGGAGAGGTAGGTAAAAGTTGCAGTACATGTGTCAAATCGGGATACCAAACAGAGCACATATCAAAATAGAACTCCCAGAACAAGAACGGATAGAAATGCAACGGGTCGACAAAGAGTAAGATAATAACTGGTTATTGCAATGTCAATTTAACCCATGCATGTGACTGTAAATGTTCTAGCATGATTCCGCTGAGTGACTGTTTCTCTCTTTATTCTTTGGTTCCTCTCCCCAGGCTTTACTCCTATATGCAGCAGATTATTGAGGACAATGCCTATCTTTACATATACTGATCTGTGAAACCTTGCCATCATTGTGCTCCATGTAGCGTTGTATGATGTATACCTATGCACTGTTTGAAAATTAATAAACAGAATGTTCTAAAAGGAATGGGCTGCTGCAAGAAGAGAAGGAGAAGGAATACAATGCAAAAAAGATTGTCACGGAAGAAATATTTTTAAAGCAACATATAGAAACTCAAATGAATCACTAAAGTTCCTGTCCACACAGTGGAGAATATTCAAGCTGTTATGAATCTGCTTTTACTGCCCAATAATAATGACTATATGGTATTGATTAAAGACTTGTAACCCTAGTTCTGCACAGTCGGGTTAATTATTGAAATCACATGTTCGCTGTACGCAGAACTGTATTAACTTTTAAAGTTTTGTATTTGATGACATAACAGACAGTCACCTGAATACTCGGTCACACTCATATTATTATAGAGAACACAAAAAAGACAGACCAGAGAATATAGACGAGACCACAAAAAGAAGACAGCCATTTCCCATACAGTGCGTGCTGAGTCAGAGCTCTGCAAGGGAACTTGAAGGGGTTCTCCCCCCTAGAAAACGTTGTAAAAAATGTCATCGTAACGTGGCACTATCGACCAGCAAGACATACCCCTTTAATTTCGATATTGTTTGAAATATTGGCTTTAGGCCATTCCAGTTCGACGATCAAGATTTAGGATCTAGACATACGTTTATGCTGTGATACCAAAACAATTTTAGATAGTGATTAGTGAATTTTGATAAAATGTGTCAAAATTTAAAAGGAAAGACTGAAATGCTTTAATGAATTAGTGATATCTAAAGCTCTTTAGATCGTTTTTGTTCTGGTGCTTGGCAGCTCTACCTTCCTGCCAGGCTTAAAGGCAGTCTTCTGGTGACCTCTTATACTGCTAATTCTGAACGCCGTACCACCTAATAATACCTGGAGGCCATAATCGTTCAGGTTTGTGGCAGTGAACACCTCTATTTAATACAGAAGTCACCAAATATAAACTCTGGAAGTAGTGATGAAGGGGGTACTGTAACACCCCCAAAAAACTTGCTGGGGTTCAGAAGATGAATGAGTAATTTAAGATGCCTTTAAAAAAATGTTTATCTTGTCACATTCGCTGTGCGTTCAAAACAGTGCCTGCCTGTGTCTTCTGTCATGTTGCTGCTTATTCTTTTAACACAGAGATTGGTGTTTTTTTCTCTGCCTGCAGAGTGAGAGGATTTTGTGAAGTGATGTGACAATCTTGCTGGGGTACAGAGAGTCTGAACAAAAAGGATGTACGTAGGATATCAACAAAATATCATTTTCACACATTGTTAGTGTGGCATATAGTTGTATCTGTGCAGATTTTGACCATTTCAATGGAAACTGTGCTGTCTGTAAATGACACTGCGCTACCACACCATGCTTTAGTAATATGTGTGACAGGGTGCTCCAAAATACACCACCGCTATACACTACACCTTACCACTCTCCTGCTGAATGGCATTGATCATCTGCTAAACTTGTTGTGAGTGTGGCACTTAAAATGTTCACAACCCCTGTGACTTCAGTGATGTGATATGGACGGCAGCACTTCCACTCTCAAAATCGTTCCAGCTCCACTGGTACAAAACAGGCCCACATTTTCGTTTCAAATCCGGCAGCACTTTGATGCAGTATGTAGTAAATTAATCAACATTTATATCCCTGCCCATATGCATCCAACAGACTGCGTCGATGTGATCCCATTAGAAGTATTTAACAAGCATTTACACATGCAGTACGTTTGATCTTGCTCTACCCTCTCTTCCAAGCCTGGGCTTGAGCAAGAGAGAAAAGCACAGTTGGGGAAAGAGGTCAAAGAGAACTCAACTGGGGACAGGGGCAAGAGCTCCAAATGAAATTCACCCACATCAGACATTGCTGAAAGAACTTCATGCACATGCATGGTCCCACTGTCTCCCATCTGCTGCATTGGTGCAGGTCATTAATCACTGAGGGGAAACAGTCACTCATTCAGTCAAAGTTTTTGCTTTGCATTCGGGGATTCGTAGTCCTGATTTTATAATGGGATTAAATGTACAAGCCCCAGCAAGCAACTCAAAATCCTATACTGGATGAGCTTGAAAGCTTTGAGATCTTTCTTGTGTGGATGTACTATATGTTATTCACTACTCGATGTGACGAGAAACAGGGACCCCCGAGACTAAATGAGGGTTCCAAGGGCAAGGGATGAAGCAACAATTGTAAATAAACACCCCTGGGCAATCTAGGGTTAAACTAAATTATTGATATAGATACGGACCTGAGGAACATGTGCAAATATAATTACATACTTTTATTTTATACATGAATTTTATATTAAGTTGTTGGGGTCTGAAAACCTCCTAAAAACAGAATAACATCTATATAATAATAATAGATAGAATGTGCTCAAAGATATAAAAACAATTTTTACAATGACACGAGACACGTAACACATAATAAAATCAATAAAACTATGACAGGAACTGGGCACACAAATTACAAACAAAAAAATTAACAATTTGATTGCGCAAGGCCCAGGAACATTTGGGCCCCTTTTGTTGTGTGGCCCGAGAGCATCAGGGGACTGCTGGGGATACGACGCCATAACCTGGGGCTTCATGAGCCAGCACAGGTGGCCTGGGGGAGGTCGGGGACTGGGGGATGGACGTTTCCTGGGAAGAACTATTCAATTTATTGCCACTGTGTCTAATTAAGTGTGTACCCTGGGTGGTCCTGTGGTGGACTCTTTTCTTAAACTGTTTTTTGGAACGTGGCAGCTGTTGGATTTTAAAAATGTTCATGCTAGGATGTATTTTTTCTCTTTCATGTACTATGCAGTGGAGCACGCATGCACTGGCATTTGTAATTTTCACGGTGGACGAATGTCGAGATAATTATGTATCGATTAGGAACTGGCTTGTTGTTTGTGTTGTTTTGAAATGCCAATAAATACAATTAAAAAAAATTGATTGCGCAAAATTGTGAATCATAGAATAGGCAAATGATAATGTCTACGATCTGAAATAATGAGTAATATCTGATGCAAGTTCAGTGTTAGACTATCAAAGTGGCTGTCTATATAGCAAATTCTACATGTGTTTCGGCGAACTAGAGCGCCTTCTTCAGGAAAAGCCACAACTTGAAATCTGAACCCAAGATATATGTGTTCGGAACACTGGAATGAGTGGAATCACGATGCAAAATGGCTTGTGACAACACATGTGGGATAGTTAGGTGTATAATGGCTCTCAATGTAGCTCAAGAACAGGAAGAGGAAAAACGGCAACAAAGCTCTTAAGTTTTCCATAACTGAAGGAATCGTAATATTTTCACTCCAAATATTGGGCCTGAATGTGATTCTAAAGATGGACCTTGTTTCTGTTGAGGTACGTGTGGAAACTGATAGTGGGGATATTCGTGCCATTCGTCCACCACACACACCCCCCCCATAAGGACACTTTACACGAACTTGGTGTTCACTGCGTAGTTTTTATTACTTGTCAATAACACCATCTTTATTTGTTATTAAACCGTCAACTTTTGACCCATTTATTAACCATCAAAGTACCATTACTGAACATAAGGAGGCGCAGTATCCGTCTGCGCCACAGGTTACCATGTATTTACAATTCGTCAGCTCCAGATCCACATATACATGCTGCTATAAATCGCTAACCGGTACAGAAAGTAAAACGCTCTCTCCGGATCAGAATTTCTTCAAATGTTGATTACACTGAGTCATCTAGCACCGCTTTAATAAAGACAAGGCTGTGTATCGACAAGGTACACAATGTCTTCTATTTAAGAACAGCATACGTGTTCATGAGTGCATGCATAGCCCAAGTGTGCTTTCTTCATGCGAGATCTCTAGCGTCATTCCCAAATTAGCCTGTTCTTTTTTATCCATTTGTAAAAAAGCACACAGAGGTTTCCCCTAGGGGTGGGCAGAACTTGCGGAATTTCATAAAAACTCCACAAGATTCCACGTAGTTCCGCGGACGGGCAGAATATGACACATTACGCTGCTCGCTCTGATTTTTAGCACCTGGAGCTTGTTTTGTGCTGTAAAATCAGCACGAACAGCACCACACAGCGTGCCAGAGGGCACAGCTTCTTTCTGCCGCTTGTGTAGATTTCCTACTCCTCACTTAGGAACTTTCTCAATGTGAACAGTCGCGACTGCCTGCATTGAGAAATCTTGCCAAGAAGCATTCTAACACCCAAAAATCGCATTAGGGGACCCACATTTTTGCTCGACAACTTAGTGTCAGCGAGCCATGCAGGAGAAAAAACTGCACCATTAACCGTTGGCAGAGTTTTGCCAGAACTCCGTGTTCCAAGTGGAACGCAGAGTGGGCATAACTATGCGAACTTTGCCGGCGGAGCAGAGTTTATCACCCACCTCTAGTTTTGCCACAATCCTATGAAATGAATGAATTCCTCCTTGTTTGAACCTGTGACCGTTCCGTACTTCAAAGAGAGTTAAATCCTCACACAAGACTTCTCGGTTTACCCCTGACCTTTCCATTCGTCATCACTGTTTTTAAATGTCCCTGCAACACAATTCACAGACTTTCACAACTCTCTGCTTTATACCAGGACACTCCCTTCCTTGTCTTCTTTGTCATGCATAGCCAACGACTACTGAGAGACTGATTACATACACTAAATTCCACATGCTATATGTATATAATAAGCATTGTATTACATCCCAGAGGGGTTGACATGTTGCAAAGAAAACACATATTGGGAAAAACAAAAGCACCTCCATGAAGCTTCTGATTTTTGGATCGAAGTCAATGAAGAGACACACATAGAAACATGTAACATTTTTGGTGACAGTAGGCAGCTCAGGACAGATTGGAGGACTTATGCTAGAAACACACCCAGGCAGAGTGACGCTCTGCTAGCCTGCTCAAGCTTGTGGTATCTGCAACAGCGTGACCAATAGCTGGAAAGTCTTCAGACTGCTCATGTTTGACAGTATGCATATGCGTGACATTCCATTGCCAAATGTGTGACATGTCAAGTGACAGATTAATAAAGCAAAAAGGGGAACCTTCAATGGACAATTTTTAATGGGGTCCAGTGTACAAGTCCATAGAACTGTAAGCAACACAGGGTACAAAGTTCCCCAAAGGGAGTGAGAGGACAAGGAGGTATTTGTTGAGGAGTCGAGAGTATCTGCACAGGGAACTAAGGGGTTCCCTTATTGGAACTAGAAAGCCTCACACACCCAGCAAGCTAGATGCCATGCTTCATCACTGGCCTTCTGCTCCTCGTCAGACTGGCGCTGCAATGTCTGACGGGCACCTTATAGGTGCTCTTTGTCGGAGTTCTTCTGTTCCGGCCAGTTGGTGAGTGCGTGTGAGGGGTTCAGAAAAACTCGTGTAGTCGTGCGGGAGTGGTGAATTAAAACCAGGTGAAACAGTCCACAATGACCTTTATTGATGTGGCTGGTTCTCTCATTTAAAAAGTGTGAGGGGAGATAGAGAGTCAGGAAGGTAGTTGCTAGCTATCTCGACCCTCTAGTGAGGTCGACATGTTTCTTGCCTAACGGGCAATTCTTAAGGACCTATAGTGCCAGTTCTACACATTGAACAATTTGTGATAAAGAAAAAGAAAAACACCGAGACACTGAGTGTCGCGTGTGTTGTGGGGGTAGGTGTGAGAGGCGATGACCTCACGCCGCCAAGGTACCTAACCAGACCGTGCAGGTCCCACAGGAACAGTCTGCGAGGCCCAGCAGGGTATCCCTAGGGGTCTCCATACCAGAGTAGGACATTAAGCCTGCCAATTACCGACCTAGTGAGGTTGTAGTTTTTCTTTTTTCTTTTTCTTTATCACAAATTGTTCACTGTGTACTACTGTCACTATAGGTACTGAAGAATTGCCCGTTAGGCAAGAAACATGTCGACCTCACTAGAGGGTCGAGATAGCTAGCAACTACCTTCCTGTCTCTCTATCTCCCCTCCCACTTTTTAAATGAGGGAACCAGCCACATCAATAAAGGTCGTTGTGGACTGTTTCACCTGGTTTTAATTCACCACTCTCGCACGACTACACGCAAATTCCAGAAATTTCCGTCACAGATCCATGCAAGGTACACACTCCCCCCCCAGGTGTCTAGTTTAAAATAAATATCTGGATTTGGTAGGTTTTCATGGTTGGCAGATGAGCCCAGGCCCAAAATCTACTGCCAGCCACATTGCCTCAAAAAAGGGTTGATTTTGAATGGAAAAATGTCATCTGTTGATGTTGCTTTTTGGGGCCTTGTCTGTCACAGGCACTTGGTCCACCCACATAAATGGTATATCGTATTAATAGGGAGAAGCGTGGGAACCCTGAGTGATAGGAACTGTGTGGATCCCCACAGTTTACGGAACTTTCTCACAGAGAAATGTGAGGAAATAGTGTGTTTTTAGCCAAAGTTTGAGGTTTGCAATGGTTAATGGGTAGGAAAACCTCATAGTATCCAAACGAGTCACATATCCCTAGAGTCCCTGGGTGTCTAGTTTTCAGACATGTTTGGTTTTGGTAGGTTTCCCTGGGTGGCAGCGGAGCCCAATTTCTGCAGCTTCCCAAATTGCTCAACTGGTTAATTTTTTCTCTCAAATTTTTGATGTCTCCACATTGTGCTTTGGACTGTTATGCGTCTCTGGCGCTAGGCCCAACCACACAAGTAGAATACCACTTTTTTCAGAAGTGTAAGAATGCTGAGTGGTAGGATTTTTGAGGATCCTGGATTGCTGATGAAAAATTTTCAGAACAAAAAACCTACATTTCCTTGTACAGTATTTTGTTTCACCATGAACCCAAAATGTGGCTATATTTTGGCTACTTTTTTACATTGTCATCCATGGTAATCCTCAAACCCTGGGTTCCTTTAGAATCCCCAGCATATTGGAAATGTGTAAGGGTAAAGTACCTTACCTCAAATTTAAAAAATGGTCTCAGCACTGGGGGTAGAAAAGCCACAGCAGTTAAGGCGTCAATTCCTCGATATTGTCATCGTATATTGCACCGATGTGGAGAGTATTCCATCCTTGTGTGTGCGTCAGCGTTCCGTATGGGCGCCACCTTAGACCTCCAATTTAAAGAGTCCCTACCATATCCATGACGCAAGTCAGCTGACTAAATATTAAAAATTCCTGTGAGTTCAGCAAACCAACTTATAGTAGGTTGACAAGTTAGCAGCCATCTTAAAAGAGTGTATTATACCCCGACTAACTAAGGGGCTGATTATGATGGCAGATGGACCAGTCCGTTCACCATCGTTTCGTATTTGGGACTATCCGCCTACAAGGTGGCAGTCCCACATACCCTTATTACGATGCAACCACCTTCAAGGCGTCGCATTCTCTATATTTTGTATTGTGGCAGGGATGCGGTCAGCATCCCCCGGCTCAATAGAAAAACTAGGGTGTTGACATGTCCCTGCACTACGTGGCAGGCACTACGTGGTGCCTGCCACTGGTACAGGGATATGGTGCCCCCCAGGGCCCAAATACCAGGCCCAGGGGGCAATCGGGCTCCCAAATCTGTTTCCGTCAGCCGTTTCGCGGCAGGTCTACCGCCGCAGAACGACCATAGAAAAGGAATATTTTAATCTCTACAGCGGTGCCTGACAGGCACCGCCACCTTTCAGGAACTACAGGAAAGTCTGACGGGTGGTCGGATCACATCTGCACATCAGACAGTGGCAGTCGGTCCTTGGAATGGAATGGGATGGAATGAGGATTTGTAGAGCGCGATGGCTACCCAGGGGCGTCCCAGCGCATACTTCTGACCGCCACACATCCACCTACCATTGTAGTCTGGTGGGCGGACATCCCTGTTACGATGGCGGAGGAACCGCCACCGACAGCCTGCCGGTGGCAGTCCTTCCACCATCGTAATGAGGCCCTAAGTATTCAAACCTCACATGAGGTTGGTAAACCAACTTAACATATATTGACTATTTGTTAGCCATCTTAAAAGAGTGTATTATACCCCGAATGCCATCCTATAAACGTTTAAAAGTTTAAAAGTTTCAAATTATAATATACATCCATTTATATTGTGCATTTAGTAACATATGGCGAATAGACAAGAAGCCCTTTTAGCACAACATAAAACCCATTGTAAAAGTTCAACACTAACGAAGTTCACTAATAATTGACAGAAATATCATAGTCTTTAGCACTCAACCAGCGCCCATCGTCCTCAAAGTGTAGGAGCCACACAAGCAAAAGGTTAGCTTGCATATGTCCAAAGTTACTTTCTAATCTCGAGAACTATCTGATATCATACACCACTTTGATTTATCTAAGGTTTATGCCAGATAATTAGAAGGAACCAGTCACCATAAACCCGCACATCGCAGCCAACTCCAATCATCCAAAAAACCACCCCCCAATCAAAAAACAGACAGCTATAACGTCCTCGAATCATTCCAATCTTCCTACAGTAATGCCAATATAAATCACTGTGCAACACATTTAACTCCATCAGAACCACAGCACGGTTCTGTGTATGCCAATATTCTACTCAAATGCAAAAGACAAACGTACCAATAGTACTGTCTCATGAAGAAGAATAACCAGAGGTCACATAAGGCCAGAATCATTTGCTCACAGATGCGCCCCTTGTACATCCTATATAGGTAAATCTGTGCTCCGCTGTAGTCCATGAGGTCTAAGCCATGCAGACTAAAACCTTGAACCTAAGGGGCATATTCGCAAGGACGCATCGCCAATTTATCGGCACTTTTCTGCCACGAAAGTGGCGATAGATTTATCGCCCTAGTCACAAGCCTGCGTTAACAGCCGACATCGCCAGTTTACCTGCAATAGCTGCCACTAAAAATATCACCAAGGCTGGCAGCTAATCATATGCAGAGTAGGCGTTCCCGTCCAAAAACACAAGCTAACACCACTTTGCGATATTCTCAACGGCCAGCCATATCGGTGATGCGGGCGAAAAACAAGAGATAAGGCATGTTAGCAGCAGGGACTTAAAACCTGCTTCTTCCTGGTCTTAAGTAGGACGAAAACCTGCAGTAGAAAGGGAGCTCAGCCCAGAGCCACATCTGAAGACCAACAGATGCCATGGAGTTACTAATCATGCAGCTCGGAAACCCAAGAGGGCCCCAACACCCACCGCTACCACCCCCAGGACCACCCCCACCCCCAGAACAACACCCCCGGACTACCACCAAGGCAGCGCAGAACAAGACAATATTTCACCCTCTCGTACGTGTCCACAATAAGAATAATCAGAGTCACTAAATAAGTTCAAAATGTTTATTTCGACTATAGTGATTCATGAAACAGTGAACCACGAGCAGCAGCAAAATGCATGAAGCGTGCATCATCAGCATTGGAACTATACCATAGAATACAAAAGGAGTCGTCATGTTACAAAGACTGTGAAAAAGGCACAATCTGTGAAAAAATAGACCGTTCATAGACAAAGCCCAAGGCACATTGAGCTTTTGGAAAAAGAGTCAATAATGCAGACAGCGGAGTTGTGACAACCTAAGCAGTTAATCAATGAAGGTACGTGTGCAAAGAAATGCAATTCCCTCTAAAAGTTCATCCTTGTCATTGGTAGAAAAAAGCGATGACATCCAATTAAGTAAGTCGAAGGAAGAATCATGTACCTCATAAGCAGGAGCATCTAAAACCAGAAATGGGAAACTTGCGTGATATTCAATGAAACTCCGCTGTAGGAAAGTCTGTGCAGCCGCACAGATATCCCATTGAGCCAAGATTCCAAGTAAAGCTGCACGCATCATTCGAACATCCACAGAACAAGCCTGGTCATATGCCTACAAGGGACCCATCACCAGCTGAAATCAGGGATTGGATACTACATGTTCGGTAAGCAAAGTTCCATCGCCCAGGAGAAATGACATCTCTTGAAATGTGGCACAAGTTGCATGCACGTATAGTATGCAAATCGAAAAGTCAAGTCAGAACTTACGCCAATCATTGCTAAGGCCAAGCATCCAAAAGTCTCATACAGCCCATTGCGGTACAGTTGGAGCTGGGCTGGCCTGTGCATAGCCTAAAAGTGAGCAGCCATTACAAAGCACAAAGAGGAGAAGCAGGACGCCAGCTTCTAGCACCAATATTAAGTGACACCCACCGAAGACGCTGGAATAAATAGAATGAATGAAAGCTGGTATTACCCTGAATATAATTGAACAGAACAGACCATGCCAGATCCCACACATTTAAAAAAAATTGCCAGGCCTATCATCTCAGATGCATTGAATATTTGGTGATTTAGTCTCACACAATGAGGTAGGAGGTCAGTTGTAAGAAGTGACTATATCTCACTCGAGGTCCGAAGCACCTGCAATATGAATGAGTCTCTGGCGGAAGTGAGCGCTTCCTCTTGATAGAATAAAAGGGCTTTGTGCCTGCTCAACTTGTTGAACTCTGCTTTCAAGGTAGGAATGGATGGCCAAAGTGTAGAACCTATACTCCCTTGCGGGGGCGGGGAAGAGACATTGCCACAGCAAGTTGCGCACTGCGACTCTGTAGTTGCTCCAGCTTCCTCCATTGTGCTTCTCAGTTCTTTGTTTTTTTTGCAGCTTTCATGGTGAATTTTCCCGCATGACGTGGGAATGGCAAGCCTGGTGCTGCTTATCACTGATATTCTTATCCCTGTTGGGCACATCGCAACTTTTTTCATGTTCTGGTTTCCTTTTTTATCAGCGTCCTGGTAATTTTAGTGCAGACATTTGACTCCTTATCTGGGAACTATCGCCCGTTGCCGGCGTGTTGAGAATACGGCGTTAACACAGCGTTAGTTTCACATGATAGACGCTGTTATATAAAATTGCGTTAGCATAGGTGGGCGAAGATTATCAAACGTTCTTGAGAATATCCCCCTAAGAATCATCTAGAGGTCGTGCAACATAATTAGAGACCGAAAAGTAGTGTACATGCCAAAAGATAGAGACACAAGGAGTGAAAGTCCGCCTGTATAAGGAATCATCATGTGCCCAAGAAATATTGCATTTTGTGGTCAATATTCAAACCCTTCTCAACAGAGTGTAATAGCATGATCCATATTGCTTCACATTGACTTTAGTTCACGATTACCCCCTTGACATCATTCTGGATCACATCAATTCACATGGAACCTAAAACTCAAGTGTGCATCCTGATCCTCACAATCTTTAGCATGCATACCCAGCATCTTGTGTCTTCATGGCTCTGAAGTGTTCACTTATCCTTTCGTGTAGGGGCCTAATTGTACTCCCTACATATATTTTATCACATGTGTACATAGGTATATACACAACATAGCGAGTTCTACAATCAATATGCATATGAATACTGTTGTCACACGATTTGTTGTGCCTAAATTTGGTACTTTCATCCACAGCCAACCTACATATATGGCAATGGCCACGTCTATAGAAACCTATTGATAGCCTCGATTACCATGTGTCTTTAGCACCACTTCTGGGATGACTTGGAGAAATAATGTTTCTAAGAGACCCAATTCTACGATACGTGATACTTGGTCGTTTCGTAAGACATGGTCGCAGACTTTTGTCAGATATAAACAAAGGCCAATGTCAACAGAGAATATTTTACACCTTATCAGATAATGGGTAATAGTCAGTGACCAACCTCACCTGGAAGGTTTGTTTCTTAGTATTATGTTTAGTGTCTGCTATGATGCTGGAACGGCTCAACTTGTGTACCTTCTTACTTGCATTGGAAATCACACGCGTATCATAATCACGTGCCCAAAATCTCTCCTCAGCATCACACAGAGCTCTTTTGATATACAAATCATTACTACAGTTACCTCTTGCTCTATGCATCTCAACATATGGTATGGAATCTATTTGCCACTCAGGGTGAGAGCTTGAAGCCTGTAGTAGAGAATTACAAGATGTTTTGCTCCTATACATTTTGCTCTGTATTTTGTCATTGCGAACATAGTTCCATGTCCAAAAATCCTTACTGTATTTTCAGGTGAACATCATATTTTACATGTTTTTGTTAAGATGTACAAAAAATCTGCCAAGTCAGTCTGTTCACCCATCCAGTTCATAGGGCAGTCATCAATTTAGCAACCCCAGTAATAAATACTGTCAATCCATTTTACACCATCAGGGCCCCAGATATGCACCCCCTCAAACCAACCGATAAAAAGGTTGGCAAAAGAAGGCGCGAATCAGGACCCCATCAAAGTCCCGCACAACTGCTTGTACCATTCACTGTTGAAAAGAAACACTTTGTTCTCAAGTATTAATCATAACATAGTAATGAGCATTTTTGAGTGCTCAAAAAGTTCTACCGGTCTCCTATCAAGAATAGTGCGGTTATTCCATGTTCATGCAAGATGTTAGTATATAATGATATTATACCCATGGTAACCAATTACATACCCGGTTTCCATGTCACATTGTTCAGGAGGTTTATGACGTGCTTAGTGTGACATAAATACGGGGGGAGGTTTGAAACAAATGGACATAAGAAAATATCCAGGAATTTTGAGTGCCTTTCTGTAGATCACCCAATCCCAGCTATTATTGGTCTACCTGGAGGTAAAAGGTTGTCTTATGTACCTTTGGCAAAGTAAACATACAAGGTACAGAGGGCGGTCCTCCCGCAATTAGAGTACTCATCACTGTTAATCAGTTCCATGTCATGCCCTTCTTTCAAAATTCGTATTAATGTGTTTAGATATTTCAAGAATAGGATTATGTCCAAATCTTAGAAAGCGGGAAGAGTTATGAAGTTGAGTATATATATCTCTCTTTCGTAATCCTTTCTGTCCATTAGCACCATGTTCCCTCCCTTGTCCGCCTCTCGATTAATCAGGTCATGGTCTAAGAGTAATTGTTTCATAGCCTCTTTTTCCCATATGTCAGATTCTTCTGGCTATGTCTTCTATGCCTGTAATGTGAGCTAAGCTCCCAATTATCCAAATCAGTGATTTGGATAACTGTAGTAATGATTTGGATTCCATAAGAGCTCTGTGTGATGTTGAGGGGAGATTTTGGGCATGTGGGTATGATGTCCTTTTGTGTAAGAGTATGTGCAGGTTGAGCCGTTCTAGCATGCTAGGAGACTCTAACTGTAATACTAAGAAACATACCTCCCTGGTGAGGGTTGTCATTGACTTTCACCCATTATCTAATAAGGTGTACAATATATTATCTGTAGTTATTGGCCTTTGATAATATCTGACAAAAATCTGCAACCATGTCTTACAGATTTGCTGAGTATCACGTACACACCCATAGACTTACTTGATTGGGGGGCTTTCCACTCTGTCCTGAAGCCTGCGCTCGATTTCCTCGGCGCCTGATTTTAACTGCACTGAGGAATCTAAAATGATCACTTAGCGCATTTGGTGCAATTTGTGTGTGTCAGCTGCATTTTAATATTTTTAGCATTTGAAGCTTACTTGATTGGGGGGCTGTCCACTCTGTTCTGAAGCCTACGCTTGATTTCCTCCTTCCTGCCCCCGTTCGACGCGGTGACTAGCACCGTTGCGCGGAGGGGGAGGAAGGGTAGAGACAGGCATTTCCGGTTGGCTAGGGGGCCGGTTAGCGGTCTAGTGCTCTTTACCTGCAGAGGCTTTCAGGGATAAAAGGCGGATGCTTAAACGGCGCCGGCGGCGCGTCGAAGGCAAGCCCATCTGCGCCCGTCTGCGGCCGGACGGGGACCGGGCCCAGATCCCCTGGTCGGTTAGCAGTAGCAAGAATAAAATATAATGCGGTAGAACTGCGTGGACTGTGCCTGTCTGTAGCCAGGGACTGCAGGCACAGTATGATGGTTACTAAAGCTGGCTCTTGCAGACACTGCGCGTTTAGGTGGAACAGGGACCACATAAGGCAGTTAGAGAGTGTGGAATTCTGTGGTGGGCTACTGAACTGTAGATCCCTAAGTAAACACAGAATTGAAATCTTTTACCTGCTCTTGGATAGAAAGCTTGATCTCGTGTTTCCTTGGGAGACCTGGCTAGACGCTGACTCTGAGCCCGACATTCTTGAGGCACTTCCCCCAGGCTATACGATAGCCAGAATTGATAGGGCGACAGGTAGAGGAGGGGGAATAGCGGTTATTTTTAAAGCCCCCCTTGAATGCTCTCTTGAACCTATTATGATATGTGAGAGTGAGGCCGGCCTTTTAATGATTAAAATCAACCCCAACCTTACGGTCAAAGGGTTCCTGGTCTACAGACCCCCTGGTCCCACTGCATGTTTTCTGCCCAGGTTGGTTGAGGGTATTGCCCATCAAGCTCTAAGATATGACAAGCTTTTATTTTAGGCGACCTTAATCTTCATTTGGAGGATCCTATGAAAAAAGAGGCCTCTGAGCTACGCCAGGATCTTATGGCGCTTTACCTGAGCCTTAGATCAAATGCCCCTACACATCAGCATGGGCACTTACTTGATCCAGTGTTCGCCAGCTGGGAGAATGTAGAAGTTACCACTCCTATCCCTGTTCCATGGTCGGATCATTCTCTGGTTCCTTTTGTAGTGAGGGTACCAGAGACCGAAGTGCAGGAAAAAGTTACCTGCAAACATCTACACAGGAAATGGAAACAGTTTGTGCGGGATGACTTCAACAGGGCATTAATTCAGGGGGGGGGGGCCCTGGTGGCTCAGATAGGGAAACCGCCGGCCTAAATCTGGAAAGGCGGATAGTTAATGCTCTTAATAAGGTGGCCCCACTGCTCCCCAATAAACCAATGGGGAGGGCACATAAATCTGCACCCTGGTTTACCACAGCTTTGCATGTTGCAAGAGCCGAATGTAGACGCTTGGAGAGGCAGTGGAGAAAGGGATTCCTATGCCAAGATAGATTAAAGTATAAGGTGGAACAGAAAAAATACTACGGTCTTATTAGGCGGGCAAAAGCCACCTATTATCAGGTGAGAATTGGGACAGCAGAGAACTCCACTAAAGAGCTCTTTCAAGTCTATAAGGAGATTTCCTCCATTTCAGCCAGGGCTATCCCAATAGATGGCTCGGTTGAGACTTGCAACCGGGTTGCGAATTATTTCTCGGAAAAGGTGTAGAAAATCTATTCATCCTTTCCTGGGACGGTAAGGAGGGACATGGAATTTGAGGAAATAGCGGGTGAAGCTGAGACAGGTCAGATACTGAGCATTGTTACTATTCCTCCTCCGGAGCTGCTCAGTAAAATCTGTCTCAGCATTAAGTCTGGCTCTCCGAGAGATCCCGCCTCTCCTAATTTGCTGGGCGAGAGTATGGAGACTCTTGAACCTTACATTAGGCACGTTTTGGAGGTCTCCTTTAAATCGCACATGGTGCCAGGGAGTTGGAAAAGAGCTATTGTTCTACCACTCCAGAAGAAGCCAAATATCAGCCAGGACACATTGGAAAATCTAAGACCTATCTCGCTTTTGCCATATTTAGCGAAGGTAGGAGAGAAGGTGGTAAACCGACAGCTTATAACTCATATTGAAGACTCTAGTCTCCTACACCTGTCTCAATCGGGCTTCCGTGTGTGTCACACACAACAGCTTCAGCACTCAACCGACGAACACAACAGCTTCAGCACTCAACCGACGAACACCATGACCGAACCACCGCCCCCCACCACCACCCTCCGCGCCTGGACTCCGATCAGCACCGAAGACACCGTCCGCACGATGAACTCCATCCACTCCGGATCTCCGACCGACCCCTGCCCTCACCACGTCTTCAACAAGGCCGACGCTGTCATCGCACCCTACCTGCGGGACATCATCAACACATCCTTCGACACCGCTTCCTTCCCGGAGAGCGGGAAGCACGCCAAACTCAGCGCTCTACTCAAGAAGCCATCGGCTGACCCCACCGACCTCAAAAACTACCGCCCCATCTCGCTGCTCCCGTTTCCTGCAAAAGTCATCGAGAAGACCATCAACAAGCAGCTGGCCGCCTTCCTCGAGACGAACGGATCCCTCGACCCCTCGCAGTCCGGCTTCCGGGCCAACCACAGCGCCGAGACCGCCCTGATCGCAGTCACCGATGATATCCGAGCGCTGCTCGACAACGGAGAAACAGCGGCCCTCATCCTCCTCGACCTCTCCGCTGCCTTCGACACTGTCTGCCATCGTACCCTAATACAACGCCTCAGCAACGTCGAAGTCCAGGAGAAGGCACTGGAGTGGATCATCTCCTTCCTCGCCGGAAGGACACAGAGAGTCCGCCTCCCTCCGTTCAGATCTGAAGCCACCAAAGTCATCTGCGGCGTCCCTCAAGGCTCCTCGCTCAGTCCAACCCTCTTCAACATCTATATGAGCCCCCTCGCAGACATCGCACGCCAGCACAACCTCAACATCATCTCCAAGCCGACGACACCCAGCTGATCCTCTCCCTTACCAACGACCCCGCCACCGCCAGAGCCAACCTTCGCGAAGGGATGAAAGAGGTAGCCGAATGGATGAAGAACAGCCGCCTGAAACTGAACTCAGATAAGATGGAAGTCCTCATCCTGGGATCCTCACCCGCCGCTTGGGACGACTCCTGGTGGCCCCCCGCCCTAGGCAGCGCACCCAAACCAACAGACCACGCACGCAACCTGGGCTTCATCCTGGACTCCTCCCTCTCCATGACCAGACAAGTCAACGCCATCTCCTCGTCGTGCTTCAACATCCTGCACATGCTACGTAAGATCTTCCGGTGGATCCCCACCGAGACCAGGAAGACGGTCACCCAGGCCCTCGTCACCAGCCGTCTGGACTACGGCAACACCCTCTACGCCGGAACCACCGCCAAACTCCAGAAGAGACTCCAGCGGATCCAGAACGCCTCAGCACGACTCATCCTGGACATCCCCCGCCGCAGCCACATCTCCGGACACCTGAGAGACCTGCACTGGCTCCGGGTCAACAAGAGAATCACCTTCCGTCTCCTCACCCACGCACACAAAGCCCTACACAGCCAAGGCCCAGGATACCTCAACAGCCGCCTCAACTTCTACGCTCCCAAACGCCAGCTTCGATCGACCAGCCACGCCCTCGCCACCGTCCCCCGCATCCGTAGAGCCACCATAGGGGGACGGTCCTTCTCCTACCTCGCCGCCAAGACATGGAACTCCCTCCCCACCCACCTCCGCCTGACCCAGGACCACCTCGCATTCAGGAAGCAACTCAAGACCTGGTTGTTTGAGCAGTAGCAGATCCCCCTTCCCCAGCGCCTTGAGACCCTCTGGGTAAGTAGTGTGCTATATAAATGCGATGATTGATTGATTGATTGATTGACTCCATGGAGACCGCAATACTGCTTGAAATGGAGTCCATCAGGAAGGGGGTCGATGCAGGACAAACTATGGCCCTGATTATGCCGGACCTGAGTGCCGCCTTCGACACTGTAGCCCACTACACCTTGCTACAGTGCCTGAATAAGGGGGGTGTCTCAGGCCCGGCCCTGAAATGGCTGAAGTCCTTCCTGGTTGAACGCAGTTTTCAGGTTAGACAGGGAGCGCACTACTCCAGGGATTTCAAACTGGAGCAGGGCGTGCCCCAGGGCTCTGCCCTGAGCCCTACCCTGTTTAACCTGTACGTAACTCCGTTGGTGGAAATAGTGCAGGGCTTTGGTGTGGGGGTCGTCTCTTATGCAGACGACACCCAGCTGGGGATCTCCCTGTCTCAGGCACCGGATGTGGCATCCTCTAATTTCAGGGCATGCATGCAGGAGCTTGCCTCCTGGATGGCTAAGAACTGCCTGAAACTTAATGGCAATAAGACTGAGGTGCTTGTGGTAGGGGGTGATCCGGCAGGTTGGACGTTGGCGTGGTGGCCTCCAAGTTTGGGCCCGACACCTATACCATGTACCCAGGCGAAAAATCTTGGGGTATGGCTGGACCCCACTCTTTCCTATGAAGTGCACTCCAGGCACGTAGTGGGGAAATGTTTTGGAGTCTTAAAAAGTCTACGCAAAACGATGGAGCTCCTTCCGATAGAGGCAAGAAAGACGCTAGTGCACGCCCTTATAACATCTCGCCTGGTCTATGGCAACATACTCTATCTGGGTGCCACTGCTAAGTGTCTTGGTAGACTGCAGGTTATGCAGAATGCCGCTGCATGACTGGTCCTCATGCAGACTATGAGGGCTGCCTCTAAAAGAGCCCTGGATACCTTGTACTGGCTCCCAGTAAGGAAAAGAGTAATGTTTAAGGCACTTTGTACCTGCCATCGCATCACCAAGGGATCTGGTCCCGCTTATCTGAGGGATCTTGTCACCAGCTATGTGCCGGGTAGGTCCCTGAGATCAAGTGGGACTGGCTTGTTAAAAGCACCGAAGGTGAAGAAAGCCAGAATGGGAGGCAGATCTTTCCGGTTCTTGGCAGCTCAGAACTGGAACAAACTCCTGTAAAAACTCCGGATGGAGACCTCTGAAGTTAAGTTCAGAAAGGTGTTTAAAACCTATATGTTCTCAAGTTAATCCCGCAGCCGCCGTGTAACGCAGGATGAGCTGCCTCCTCCTCTCTCACTGCAGAGCGGGGACACTACAAGATGGCGTAACCATGCGCTTTATAAATTCCTTTATTATTATTATTAATATTAGACTGACCGAGGCTGTAATCCTTCCCAGGGGACTCTCCGACCATTCTATGGAGTTTATTCTCCGATCCCTAGGCTCTAGAAGGTCCCGATTTTGGTGGCGTTTATCACCGTGGTTATTGAGGAATGAGAACTATACGGCGCATATGCATTCATCTTTAGCGGACTATCTACTGCTTAACATGGGATCAGTGGAGTCGCTGGTCACCCTGCACCCTGCACTTTTAGATATGCGAGTGGGTAAGGCCCCAGACCCAAGCGGCTACCCTTGCGAGTTCTTTTAAAAATATCACCTGCAACTCTTAAAACCCTTCTTAGCTGCCCTGGAGGCTTCCTGGGAACATGGTCGCCTTCCGCCAGATTGGTGACATGCTGAGATCTTTGTGTTTTTGAAGCCGGGCAGACCACCGGGACACTTCTCATCCTACCCTCCAATCTCCTTACTCAGTGTGGAAGCTAAGCTTCTGGCTAAGGTGATTGCCAGCCATCTAGTCCTGTATATCACAGAGTTGATCCATCCAGATCAGGCAGGATTTATGCTGAATCGCGCTACATGACACAATATTAGGCGGGCCAATAATGCAATCGCTGCGGTTGATAAACTTGGCACTCCTGCTGCGCTCCTTCTGGCAGACATGAAAAAGGCCTTTGATTCGCTTAGCTGGGCGAATCATTTTGCTTTGCTAGCTCTCCTTAACATTGTCCCCCGGTTGCTTAACTTTATTCGGCTGCTTTACACAGATATAACCACCTCAGTTCGTGTGGCTGACTCGGTCTCAACACTTTGTCGGGCGGGGGACGCGCCAAGAGCTGCCCGCTCTCCCCCTATCTTTTTGCACTAGCTATGGAGCCGCTCGCGGCTTGGGTATGTATATACTCGCAATTGTGCAGTTTGAGTCAGCGCCAGGCATCTCCCACCACATAGCACTTTATGCAGACAATGTACTGTTCTTTCTCACTGATCTCGACCGGACTGACCCGCGCCTTCTCCGCATTATGCAGACCTTTGGCGAAACCTCTGGCCTTTATATGAACCGGGGAAAAACCTTTTTGTGGTCACTGCAGGGTAGAGATCGGCTGGGTGCCTGGTCACGGTAATGGGTCATGGCCCCAGACGGCTTTATGTATTTGGGTGTGCATATCTCTTCGTCTCAGGCCCTGGCATGGAATAAGAACCTTGCTCCCCCTTATGAACACAGGTGGGAGACCAGGCACGTGGTAGATCCGCTATTTTAAAATGATTTCTCTTCCTCATCTCCTTTATCAGCTACAGAACCATTGCTCTCTGATAAAACCTACATGATTTCGACAATTGAATGCTATCCTCGCACATTTTATGTGGGGGGGGGGGGGGGCGGTGTGTCGCGGGTGGCTTTGAGGACATGTTTCCAGTATACCTACTCCGGCGGAGTAGCCACCCCGGATGTTCAGGCGTATTATATGGCCTCCCATTTACTTGTTCTCAATGACTAGTGGTATGGTAATCGTGGGGACCTGGCATATGCAGTGGAGCACTGGCTCCTGGGAGGCAATGCTCTCCACAAGGTTCTCTATTTAGCAGCACTGTGTTGTGAGCTACCACCTGCTACAGTCACGATCTTTAAGATCTGGAAGGTGGCGCTCTGTCAGATGGGTTGGTGGGAAAGACTCACTAGGGAAACCCCACTGTGGAACAATGGACAATTCCCACAGTTGTCCTGCTTCCGGGGGTGGGAGGCCATTGGGATAGATACGGTGGGGGCAGTTGTAAGTGGATGTACTCGCAAGTCTTTTCTGGATATCCAAGCAGAATATATGTCCTGCTCACAATTTTACCGCTATCTCCAGTTCAGACATGCCTTTACCCCATACATATCTCACTTACCAGAGATTCCGGAATTTAACCCTATCAAGGAGAAGGTTTTCATGAGACTTAGGGGATCATAAAATTACTAAAATATACAGCACACTTATCAACCATACCCCTACCACACTCCATAAAACTAGAGAGGCATGGCAGCAAGATCTAGGTCCCTTGAATGAGGATGACTGGGTGGAGGCTCTGGAGTCCTCACGCAGCGAATATATGATGTTATTCGGCGGGATAATATCCCGCATACCATTACTCGGCATTTTTTATAACGCAAGTGCCTTCACTCCCACATACCATGACCCCGCAAACTTTTACTCCGCATATGCCTTTACCACGCATGCCATTACAGCGCAAAGGCATGCGTGGTGAAGGCATATACTTTGTAAAAGTGCTTTATGTAAATATATATATATGTATATGTATATATATATATATATATATATATATATATATATATATATATATATATAACATATATATATATATATATATAACAACGCAAAAATCCCCCAGTCCTCGGGATTAATTCAAAATAAGAGCACTCTCAGCCAATGTAGCGTAGGTTCGCCAGGTATTTATTCACAGAATCTTTCAGCAAAGACAGTTTACAAACGCGTTTCGGCGTTGCCGCCTTCGTCAGTGTAAACTGACGTTTGTTTCTATCATTTTTTAAATGAAACCTTGGTGACCATATGTCACGTGTTGCCAACAAAAATAACCATAAACATAAAAGAAGGCACATCATTGTAATTCCATCATTACTTTCACGGCAGCCATCTTATAACGGCTAATATGCTAATGACAATTAATCTCTTGCAATGCATTTGAAGCCCTTATATTTATCAAAGAATGATTCTGGTATGTATCACTACATAATTAAGTCAGATAATTATATTCATCACCTTTCACGGCATCTTATGCTGCATTTTTACTTTTTATGGCGCCTAGGTAAGTAGTGCCTTTAAATCGTGATGTTCATTGTAGCCTCTCAATGAATCACCACAGGAATTTCACAGTTTCATGGCACATTTCAAGACAAGCTATCATTCTTGGAATTAGGTGCAATCAGGCCCTGAATGGGCATAACATTATACAGTTGCATATTTACACAGAACACTAGTTGAAGTTGCCAATGTGATTTACCATGAATAAGAAATTCTTTTTAAAAAAATGTATTGGGTAGTGGGACAGACAGTACTGATTTACAGAAAACAATGTATTATATCTATTTTTCCAGGTTTACAAGAAAACAGAAATAGGAGCTAGATGTAATTGCTTAGATGTGAGTCCACATCTCTTCCTCATTATTCATCCCTTCCGGGGTCTTGGTCTGTAGCTGGATGATAAATCTTGATTCTAAAGTTCTTAATTTTTTCACCCAGTTGCCTCCTCTTTCTGTCCTGACTAGTTGGTCCAGAATAAAATAGCTCAAAAGATTGCTGTTGCTGTTATGTACTTGCTCGAAGTGACGAGCTACTGGGTAGCTTGGATCCTTTGAGGTAATTGCCCTCATATGTTCAAGGATCCTTAATTTAGTGGGTTTTACTGTACTCCCAATATATTTCTTACCGCAGGGACATATCAAACAGTAAACCGTGTAGTCAGAATTACAGCTTACCAATTTCGTTATTTTACTTTTTGTTTTCTTGCCTGGAATTTGATATTCCTTGACTTTCTTAGAGTTTTTACAGGCCTTGCACTTCATGCAAGGAAAGAAGCCTGAAACAGTGGGTTTTCTCTTTCTTTTCTTCTCATAGTGACTGTTCACTAGATGGTCTTTAAAAGAATTTCCCTTTCTATATGTGATGAGAGGATAATCAGATATGGATTTTCCGATTACTGAGTCTGATTTCAGGATCTTCCAGTTTTTCCGCATTATATTAAAAACTTCAGGAGACTTTTCTGAGTAATCGGTGATTAGTCTGATCTTTGAATCTGGGGATCTAGGTTTATCAATTAGCAGGTCTTTTCTCTCCACTAAATTACTTCTGACTTCTGCTCGATCCAAGATTCCTCTCCCATACCCTCTCTGTGAGAATCTTCTTTTAGACTGTTCCTTTGCTTTTTCGAACTCCTGTGTAGTTGAGCAGTTGCGTTTGATTCGCAAAAACTCTCCCAGGGGGATGTTGTTTATGACACTACGCGGATGATAGCTACGTGAGTGCAATATAGTATTGCCCGCAGTAGGTTTTCTATAGACTGCGGTTTGTATGATGTCATTTTCCACATAGACCCGAAGGTCCAAGTAGAATACCTCATTTTTGCTAATGTTGCTTGTGAAGCTGAGGTTTAAATCATTTCTGTTCAGTTCAGCAATATATTCCTCAGCCTCATTCTGTGGTCCCCGCCACACCAAAAACAAATCGTCGATGTAGCTGACCATGTCATGAATGATGTAATATGTGACATCATCAGCAGTGGATGGCGGGTGCGCGATATATAGTTAGTGCAACTAACTATATATGCGAATTTCAATGGTTTTGTGTGAGTAAAATAAGGTTTTGTAAATGCTAATCCCTAACTATTTATGGTCTATAACCTATGGTTTTTTCAGTGAATTTTCAAGGTTTTGTAAATGCTAATCCCTAACTATATATGGTCTATAACCTAAGGTTTTTTCAGTGAATTTCAATGGTTTTTTAATAGCAAATATCAAAAGCTGTAAAATGTATTCTTCTTTTAAATGAAAAATATATTTTATATGTTTTTATTATAATTGTTTTATGCATCTGCCAAACCCTGACCTCTTAATAGTGCACTGTGGTGGAAATGATTTTGTGACTATGACTGGGGTTGGTCTGGAAATGCTTTTAAAGGACACCTTTCATCAATTGATGACACTTTTTCCCCAAACTGCCTTGGTATATTCCAATATATGCCAAAGACAGAAATGGAACTGGTCCAACCAATTCTGTCCACAATTTGGGAAAGCACGGAAACATGTGAATAAATCTCTTTCTGCTTACATGAGAGACTTTAGAATGGGTTCAATATACAAAAATAACTTGCGTTACAACATGCAAGACATCTACAGAGGAGATGGTGTGCACTTCTCAGATGAGGGGAATAGAATATTCCTCCTGAATTTAAAACTGTGTATTGGAACCTACTTGTAGGTACCTAAATCAGCCACAGAACCCAATAGCTCTTTTCAGAGCTACCCTACCTCTGATCATTCTTAACGTTTATCTTTTTCTAACTTTTTTCACTATTTTTCACCAAAGTACGCTCCCCGGTTCGCTTACCGGTGCGCGTACCGGGCGCTCCCCCGCGAAATTTTTCAAATTTTTTATTTTATTTTTGCATATATCAGCGTCCTAAGCCCCCCTCAGAAAACCTAGAGGGTCACAAAGTGTCTACCGTGCCCCCTTCTAACCATTCCGACCATTGTTTCCCCTCCATCTTGTGTCTCAATTCTACCGATACACAAAATGGAGGACTCCCGTAACGCTGCCGGTACGCGTACCGGGGCGCGCACCGGCGAGCGCTCGCTAAAGAAAGGTGGGAAAGTAATCTACAGAAAAACCACTGGAGACACTTTCATCAAATATAGAATAGGCCCTACTACATAGCAGTCCCTACCATTTACCCAAATTTGATGGAATTCCATTGAGAACATTATGCTGTAGGACTGACTAAATATCCTGAGGTAAATTACATGACAGAAACACATATGAAGTGTTAGAATTGACAACCAATTAAAATGTTACTTTCATTTTCTACTATTATTTCAAGACATTTGATTGGTTATGTACCTGAATATATATAAAGAAAGAGAGAGAAACACAGCCATTTTGACTACTACTTCCTGAAGTACATTTCAAGAGCATTTTGACTGTCAACTTTAACTTCTTTTTCAAAGGTAAGATATAATTTTAAAAATGTGAAAGGAGAACTATGTTATGCACTTTAAATTAAATAAGGAAAACGTTTTCAGATAGTTACATACTGTCCCTCTATAAGAGTTAGTCATTGAGAAAGACTTAATTATTTAAATTATTGATTGAGTTAGGCTTCTGTGGTATAATTATGAATTTACTTAGGCTTCATCACAGGCACTTTTTAATAGTTTTACTTCCTGCCTGAAACCATGCACTGCCCAAAGATTACTTCACTGTTAAAAACTCACAAGCACCTGTCTGAACTTAAACCCAACAGTGCCCTATCTCCACTGATATATTTTTTTAATGCAATTTACAGCAAGAAAATGGAAGCACAGCCAAAAGAAAATACAATTTCATTTGAAATTAAGATTGAAAGCAATCCAAACCAAGAAAAAGAAGAACTAGAGTTTATGGATGAATCAGTAGACCAAGAATTATTAAAATGTGCTGAAGAATGTGAATGTGATTCTTGAAATGAAAAGGAGGATATTCCTGATGATTTAATGTTACAAATTCTCTTAGATTTTGAAAAATCAGAACAATAAATTTACATTTAAAAAGTTAAAATTGTTTGAGACATTATTCTTTTTAATATGAAAATTATGAAATAGTACCCAAAAAGATAAAATATAAACTGAGACTTAAAATATACTGTGCAACTTTTTTTGTGTTACATAGTAAGTTTGCTCATAGTTACTTTCTTTCTCCCACTATATTATCTCCAATGTGTATTTAACATCTCTTTATCATCTCCTGCCTCCATGTTCTTTCTGCTTTCCTCACAGACTATGCTATGAATTCCATATACCACAATAACTTCTGAAACAACATGCAAGATATCTACAAAGAAAACGGTGTATATTTATTTTTAGACTCTGCATTGATACCTACATGTTGGTACTTAAATAAAAAAAATAAAAAAAATACAACAAAAAGAACAATCAATAAACATACAATATTTGAACATTCTTTCATTCTTTTTTCCGTATATTACGCTCCCCGGACCGCTTCCCGGTGCGCGTACCGGGCGCTCCCCCCGCAAAAAAAACGATAATAAAAATTATTTTTTTTTGCCCCGCGGGGCCCTTTTAAAGCCCCCTCATCAAACCTAGGGGGTCAGGGAGGATGTACTCTGCCCCCTTATGCTCATTTCCCCCTTTTGTTTTTCCCACCTCTTGTGTCTCGATCCTACCGAGACACAAGATGGCGGCCGCTCCGGACTGTTTAGAATGTTCACAGTCACCGGGGAGCCAATCCGCTTCTCCTCGCGAAGTTCCGTTACGCGCCAGGTACGCGAACCGGGGCGCTAACCGGGACGCTGTCACAGATATATCTGTTTTTAAAAACGTTAATTTCTCAAAATCCACTGGAGCACATATATTGAGACATAGCAAAGGCACGTCGGGCAAACCATATCTACAATTTTGCCAAGTTTCGTATAAATCCATTCAGCCGTTCGAGCTAAAAGTGATTCCAACCGCCCTATGGAAAAATGAATGGGAAAAATGCGTTTTGGGACCCCCCTTTTTTCTCGGCCCCCCCTTGACGAAACCCCCCCCCCAAATTTTCAGGGGCTGCTCAGAAACAAAATGTGCCATTTTCCTGAAAATTTCAGCCAATTCCGTCCACAAACGCCAAAGTTATTCGACATAGAATTTTCAGAAATCCCATAGGAAAAAAATCCTAACTATGTATACCTACAGGCGACCGCCAGTAGGTAATATATATATATATATAGTCAAGTCAATTTTTATTGTATAAAATTATTTAAAATTATTACAAAATGCATTTAGATCATCATAGGACATAAAACACGTGTTAAAATATTGGCAAATAGAACTGTTTGTCAAATGACAAAGTAAATGTCATATATTTCAGTTTGGTGGTGTGATTCCAAGTTCAGCTTGCTGCAAGAGAGATTGGGCTTTCATCATATATTTGACCCCCCTGCAGGCCAACATAGGACATGATCCATCTAGCCATCAAATTACGGCTTGCCTACAAGTCCGAATGTTCAATTTGTTAAAAATGTTCTTTAAAAGCCGTCTCCTCAAGTCCTTTAGCGCCGGGCACACACATAGTAAGTGCGTTAATGTTTCATTTTGGCATCCACATAAACGACAATGGGGGTCGGTGTGACAATTTTTCCAGGATGGTAACAAATCCTTTGAGAACTGTAGTCCTAGTCGATGTTTTATGTATCTTTGTTTTAGGGAACTATTAAAGTGGCTTTCTAGGTAGGTCTGTGGTTTTATACCGAAATATGAATTTATCACGGTCCACCCGTGTCGTCTTTTTGCGGTATTTATTTTGTCTTCCAGGTAGGATTCCCATTTGACCGCGTTGTTTGCAATTTTGTCAGAAGTGTGTCTATCTGGCCTCGTGTCCCAAGTTTCTTCAATTCCTATACAGGTCAGGGATTGAGACAGATAGCCTCCCCAACTGTTTGGAACGTGCTGTTTCTGCTGGGTGTCGATTTCTTTCCAGCACAGGTTGTCCAATGAATTGTCTTCCGACATGCGTATTTTATGGCAGAGTTTCACAAAGATTCCCATACTGCGAAACTTCTGATTTAGAAGGCCAAATTCTAGCCGAACCTGCGCCGGTGCCGACGATTTTGGGAGGTTTAAAACTGCCTTGTATACTTTTGTTTGTAGGCTGTTTAACAGCCCTGCTTCTTTGCCACACCAGGTGGCCAGTGCGTATGACAAGGATGGTAGGGTTTGTGCTTTTATCACTTTCAGCAGGTGTGTATAATTTGGACTACTTCGTTTTTTTTGTAATTGCCGGTATGCGTAGATCAAAGACTGCTTTAGCTTTTAGCTCGATTTTATGTTCTTTATTCGTCGGCCCTCGCCCCAATTTCAAACCTAAGTGCTTGTATGATGTTTCCTCCTTTATTGGGGAACTATTTGCATACCATTTGAATATTGGCTTTTTTGGATCCACAATGCGGACAACTTTAGTTTTGTCTTTATTCAGTTCCAAATATTCGTGTTCCAAATAAGTTGTCAAATTGTTGATCGATCTTTGCAGGCCTATTGGTGTTTGACTCAGAACAACAATGTCATCTGCATACTGCAGGAAAGGGATAGGGATTTTTGACATGTGTGGTGGGTGGCATTCCCCGATCTCCATGTGGTTAACAATATCTGCCATGTACAGGTTGAATAAACTTGGGGCCAGTACACAGCCTTGTTTTAAGCCCTGTTGTGTTCTTATTTCGGCCGTTACGCTGCTACCGTCTCCCAGTTTTACTCGAGCCCAGGTGTTGCTGTACAAGACTATAATAGCCTCCAATAGCTTCTTCGGGATACCCCATGATCTTAGTTTTTCCCATAGCCGGGTTCTGTTCACTTTGTCAAAGGCTGCTCGCAGGTCTATAAAGCAAGCATACTGTCTCGTCTTCCTTTTTTCAGCTTTTTCTTTCAAGAGCGCCAGGGTTATCAAGTTTGTTAGTGTACCCGTCCTTGGCCGGAAACCAGTTTGGAACATTGGTATAATGTTAGTATCTTCCATCCAGTCTGAAGAAGTGATAGTAGGCATGATCCGTATAACTTTGCCTCAACATCCATTAGCGATATCAGCCTGTAGTTCCCCGGCTCGTTGTGATCACCTTGTTTGAAAATGGGGTGAATTATGCTCCCATCCCAGGATCTTGGCGGTTTGTTCTGATTGTAGATTGAATTAAAGAGTGGTGCTAAGTTTTCTGCCCAGAATTCAGGTGAATATTTAAAGATAGAGTTTGGAAGCCCATTTGAACCCGCTGCACCCTCTTTTTTCAGGCAATTTATTATGGCTTTAAGCTGGTCTGTTGTTACTAGGGTGTTGGTGACGGCGTTCACTAGTTTTTCTGATTTGCTAGACTGTGAGTTTTCAGGTTTGTTCTCGTTTCCACTACCCAACGATTGCTTCAGCTTTTCTTCTGGTGGATTATCTCCTTTTCCTAGGATAGTTTCTGAATGTTCGGAGTTTCTAGTGCATACTTTGCACTCCGGTTTACAGTGCCTTTTTTCACCTTCCGTCCTGCCGATGAACATGTTTTCAACATGCTGGGTCCATGTACTTTCTCCGATACCTGCCTCCTGTCTTAGGGTGTTCCCCCTTGTCAGTTTGTTGATAATACCCCAAAATGTTCCGGCGGTTTTGTGTTTACCAGCGATTAATAAGTTTGTCCACATTTCCTCTTGGTACAATGTTTTTGCGCTACTTAGCATGATCTTATATTTTTTTCGCATGACTTTCTGCCTGCTAGCGGACTTCTCGTGCGATTTTTCTTTTTTCTTCCCTCAGGGTGATTGTATACCAAGGCTTTTTCCCAGTATTGAATCTTGTTGAATTTTGATTTGTAATTGGGAGATTTCTTGTTACTGCTTCACATAGATGTTCCCATGTTTTTACCGGATTTTCTTTTTTTCCGATGTTAGACTAAGCAGTTCATTTTTGAATTTGTCCATTGTTGGTTTTATATCCTTTCCTCTCCATTTCAGTTTGCGTAGATTGAATTTTTCGGTATGCTGGATGACAGTGTTTTGTTTTTCCGTCTTGGTGACCAACATTTTCATTTTAGTAATTAGAGGGAAATGGTCACTTTCCATGCGTTGCACCACTGAAAATGCACTCACCGTCGATATCAGGCTATTGCTCAGTATTGTGAAGTCTTTTGTTGACTTTCGGTTACCGCTTAAAAAAGTTATAGGTATACCACTATCTTTCTTATTTAGGATAAAAAGGCCCAGTTCTTCAAGAGCTTGAGTTATTTTGTCATCTTTTGTTAGATTGCTATTAAAATCACCTGATATAATCATGGAGTACGACTCGTGAGTGATTTGCAAGGCCCTGATCAAGGTTAGTAGAGTAATCAGTTCTTAATTTTTCTCCTTCTTTTCCGGGTGAACATAAACGTTGAGCAATAGTAGATTGCAAGAACCTGAACCGGGGACCAACTTCTCCGTAAGTTTTATTACTTGTATCCAGTTTACCACAGTGTCTACTTCTTCCGTATGCCATCTGTATTGTTGGGCGATATACGTTGATAAGCCTCCTCTAGGGTGACCAAAGTTAGAGAGTTTTTCGGCGAGGACGTGAAATTCGATATAGACCGGGATGGAGATTTGGCGCAGGTTCCAGGTTTCTTGTAGCAGTATTAAGTCATGTTGATCCAAGAAGTTTGCGGTTTTGTGGTCATGACACATACTATTGAAATCGTGAACGTTCCAGGAACAGAGGCTGATCGTGTGCGGGTTTGCAGCAATGGATTCCTCTTGATTATCAGCTATTATCCGTGGATGTAATATTGTATCTTTTTTTAAATGACTCGACATGTTAGGAGCATTTATATATATATATATATTATTCCGAGTGCCCTGTGCATAGAGGACGCTACTCCATGAGGATTGAATTCACTGAACATTTATTCTCAAAACAGCCTTCCAAACAGAGTATTATTTCCAGCAATCCCTGACGCGTTTCGAGGCAAACATACATCTTAATCATAGGGAAATAGCAGTGGGTTCATGGCTGCGCACTACAGTCTATTTCAATGTTCATCATCACATACCGCTCACAGGTGAGTTTTCTTACGGCATGCTGGGGGTTGTAGTGCGTTGATTGTATGCCTCCAGTGGCTGCCGCGCACCAACAACAATGTTCGCTTTTTTCAATGTTTTTAGAGCCCTCCAGTGGGCCTCTGCGTTGAAAGCTGTTTGGTTTGGAGACAATCCTTGTGCCGCTTGTCCGCCAGAATGATCCCGACGAGCAGACCCGCACTTCCTTTACGCGGGCGGTGCATCCTCCCACGGCCGGGCTGCCGTGTAGAATATTATTCCGAGTGCCCTGTGCATAGAGGACGCTACTCCATGAGGATTGAATTCACTGAACATTTATTCTCAAAACAGCCTTCCAAACAGAGTATTATTTCCAGCAATCCCTGACGCGTTTCGAGGCAAACATACCTCTTAATCATAGGGAAATAGCAGTGGGTTCACGGCTGCGCACTACAGTCTATTTCAATGTTCATCATCGCATACCGCTCACAGGTGAGTTTTCTTACGGCATGCTGGGGGTTGTAGTGCGTTGATTGTATGCCTCCAGTGGCTGCCGCGCACCAACAACAATGTTCGCTTTTTTCAATGTTTTTAGAGCCCTCCAGTGGGCCTCTGCGTTGAAAGCTGTTTGGTTTGGAGACAATCCTTGTGCCGCTTGTCCGCCAGAATGATCCCGACGAGCAGACCCGCACTTCCTTTACGCGGGCGGTGCATCCTCCCACGGCCGGGCTGCCGTGTAGAATATTATTCCGAGTGCCCTGTGCATAGAGGACGCTACTCCATGAGGATTGAATTCACTGAACATTTATTCTCAAAACAGCCTTCCAAACAGAGTATTATTTCCAGCAATCCCTGACGCGTTTCGAGGCAAACATACCTCTTAATCATAGGGAAATAGCAGTGGGTTCACGGCTGCGCACTACAGTCTATTTCAATGTTCATCATCGCATACCGCTCACAGGTGAGTTTTCTTACGGCATGCTGGGGGTTGTAGTGCGTTGATTGTATGCCTCCAGTGGCTGCCGCGCACCAACAACAATGTTCGCTTTTTTCAATGTTTTTAGAGCCCTCCAGTGGGCCTCTGCGTTGAAAGCTGTTTGGTTTGGAGACAATCCTTGTGCCGCTTGTCCGCCAGAATGATCCCGACGAGCAGACCCGCACTTCCTTTACGCGGGCGGTGCATCCTCCCACGGCCGGGCTGCCGTGTAGAATATTATTCCGAGTGCCCTGTGCATAGAGGACGCTACTCCATGAGGATTGAATTCACTGAACATTTATTCTCAAAACAGCCTTCCAAACAGAGTATTATTTCCAGCAATCCCTGACGCGTTTCGAGGCAAACATACCTCTTAATCATAGGGAAATAGCAGTGGGTTCACGGCTGCGCACTACAGTCTATTTCAATGTTCATCATCGCATACCGCTCACAGGTGAGTTTTCTTACGGCATGCTGGGGGTTGTAGTGCGTTGATTGTATGCCTCCAGTGGCTGCCGCGCACCAACAACAATGTTCGCTTTTTTCAATGTTTTTAGAGCCCTCCAGTGGGCCTCTGCGTTGAAAGCTGTTTGGTTTGGAGACAATCCTTGTGCCGCTTGTCCGCCAGAATGATCCCGACGAGCAGACCCGCACTTCCTTTATGCGGGCGGTGCATCCTCCCACGGCCGGGCTGCCGTGTAGAATATTATTCCGAGTGCCCTGTGCATAGAGGACGCTACTCCATGAGGATTGAATTCACTGAACATTTATTCTCAAAACAGCCTTCCAAACAGAGTATTATTTCCAGCAATCCCTGACGCGTTTCGAGGCAAACATACCTCTTAATCATAGGGAAATAGCAGTGGGTTCACGGCTGCGCACTACAGTCTATTTCAATGTTCATCATCGCATACCGCTCACAGGTGAGTTTTCTTACGGCATGCTGGGGGTTGTAGTGCGTTGATTGTATGCCTCCAGTGGCTGCCGCGCACCAACAACAATGTTCGCTTTTTTCAATGTTTTTAGAGCCCTCCAGTGGGCCTCTGCGTTGAAAGCTGTTTGGTTTGGAGACAATCCTTGTGCCGCTTGTCCGCCAGAATGATCCCGACGAGCAGACCCGCACTTCCTTTACGCGGGCGGTGCATCCTCCCACGGCCGGGCTGCCGTGTAGAATATTATTCCGAGTGCCCTGTGCATAGAGGACGCTACTCCATGAGGATTGAATTCACTGAACATTTATTCTCAAAACAGCCTTCCAAACAGAGTATTATTTCCAGCAATCCCTGACGCGTTTCGAGGCAAACATACCTCTTAATCATAGGGAAATAGCAGTGGGTTCACGGCTGCGCACTACAGTCTATTTCAATGTTCATCATCGCATACCGCTCACAGGTGAGTTTTCTTACGGCATGCTGGGGGTTGTAGTGCGTTGATTGTATGCCTCCAGTGGCTGCCGCGCACCAACAACAATGTTCGCTTTTTTCAATGTTTTTAGAGCCCTCGAGTGGGCCTCTGCGTTGAAAGCTGTTTGGTTTGGAGACAATCCTTGTGCCGCTTGTCCGCCAGAATGATCCCGACGAGCAGACCCGCACTTCCTTTACGCGGGCGGTGCATCCTCCCACGGCCGGGCTGCCGTGTAGAATATTATTCCGAGTGCCCTGTGCATAGAGGACGCTACTCCATGAGGATTGAATTCACTGAACATTTATTCTCAAAACAGCCTTCCAAACAGAGTATTATTTCCAGCAATCCCTGACGCGTTTCGAGGCAAACATACCTCTTAATCATAGGGAAATAGCAGTGGGTTCACGGCTGCGCACTACAGTCTATTTCAATGTTCATCATCGCATACCGCTCACAGGTGAGTTTTCTTACGGCATGCTGGGGGTTGTAGTGCGTTGATTGTATGCCTCCAGTGGCTGCCGCGCACCAACAACAATGTTCGCTTTTTTCAATGTTTTTAGAGCCCTCCAGTGGGCCTCTGCGTTGAAAGCTGTTTGGTTTGGAGACAATCCTTGTGCCGCTTGTCCGCCAGAATGATCCCGACGAGCAGACCCGCACTTCCTTTACGCGGGCGGTGCATCCTCCCACGGCCGGGCTGCCGTGTAGAATATTATTCCGAGGCCCACTGGAGGGCTCTAAAAACATTGAAAAAAGCGAACATTGTTGTTGGTGCGCGCGTAAAGGAAGTGCTGGTCTGCTCGTCGGGATCATTCTGGCGGACAAGCGGCACAAGGATTGTCTCCAAACCAAACAGCTTTCAACGCAGAGGCCCACTGGAGGGCTCTAAAAACATTGAAAAAAGCGAACATTGTTGTTGGTGCGCGGCAGCCACTGGAGGCATACAATCAACGCACTACAACCCCCAGCATGCCGTAAGAAAACTCACCTGTGAGCGGTATGCGATGATGAACATTGAAATAGACTGTAGTGCGCAGCCGTGAACCCACTGCTATTTCCCTATGATTAAGAGGTATGTTTGCCTCGAAACGCGTCAGGGATTGCTGGAAATAATACTCTGTTTGGAAGGCTGTTTTGAGAATAAATGTTCAGTGAATTCAATCCTCATGGAGTAGCGTCCTCTATGCACAGGGCACTCGGAATAATATTCTACACGGCAGCCCGGCCGTGGGAGGATGCACCGCCCGCGTAAAGGAAGTGCGGGTCTGCTCGTCGGGATCATTCTGGCGGACAAGCGGCACAAGGATTGTCTCCAAACCAAACAGCTTTCAACGCAGAGGCCCACTGGAGGGCTCTAAAAACATTGAAAAAAGCGAACATTGTTGTTGGTGCGCGGCAGCCACTGGAGGCATACAATCAACGCACTACAACCCCCAGCATGCCGTAAGAAAACTCACCTGTGAGCGGTATGCGATGATGAACATTGAAATAGACTGTAGTGCGCAGCCGTGAACCCACTGCTATTTCCCTATGATTAAGAGGTATGTTTGCCTCGAAACGCGTCAGGGATTGCTGGAAATAATACTCTGTTTGGAAGGCTGTTTTGAGAATAAATGTTCAGTGAATTCAATCCTCATGGAGTAGCGTCCTCTATGCACAGGGCACTCGGAATAATATTCTACACGGCAGCCCGGCCGAGGGAGGATGCACCGCCCGCGTAAAGGAAGTGCTGGTCTGCTCGTCGGGATCATTCTGGCGGACAAGCGGCACAAGGATTGTCTCCAAACCAAACAGCTTTCAACGCAGAGGCCCACTGGAGGGCTCTAAAAACATTGAAAAAAGCGAACATTGTTGTTGGTGCGCGGCAGCCACTGGAGGCATACAATCAACGCACTACAACCCCCAGCATGCCGTAAGAAAACTCACCTGTGAGCGGTATGCGATGATGAACATTGAAATAGACTGTAGTGCGCAGCCGTGAACCCACTGCTATTTCCCTATGATTAAGAGGTATGTTTGCCTCGAAACGCGTCAGGGATTGCTGGAAATAATACTCTGTTTGGAAGGCTGTTTTGAGAATAAATGTTCAGTGAATTCAATCCTCATGGAGTAGCGTCCTCTATGCACAGGGCACTCGGAATAATATATATATATATATATATATATATATATATATATATATATATATATATATATATATATATATATATATATATATATATATTACCTACTGGCGGTCGCCAGTAGGTATATATAGTTAGGACCTAGTTTCCATAGGAAATCCGCAACATTCTATTGGGAATAACTTTGGCGCCGGTTGATCAATCTATGTGAATTTCTCAAAGAAGATGGCGCGTTACGCTCCGCTCCTTGCCTGAAAGTTTCGGGGGGATTCGTGAAGCGGGGGCCGAGAAAAAAGGGGGGGTCCCAAAACGTGTTTTCCACATGCAATTTTCCATAGGACCTTTAGACACGGCTACAGCCCAAACGGCTGAACGGAATTACAAGAAATTTGGCAAAATGGTAGAGTCTGATTCACAGATCACGCTTTTGCTTAAATGGTGTAAATCCCTCTAGTAGTTGCTGAGAAAATTCAAGTTGAAATCAATTATATATCTATAGGCGCGCACAGTGCGAGCACCGTGCGCGCACCGTGCGAGCACCCCGCGATTTAAAAAAAAAAAAAAAAAATTTTTAGGGGCCTTGGGGGTCCTTGTGGGACCCCCTGAGCAGGCCTAGAGGGTCGGGGTGCTTCTACCCTGCCCCCTTTTTGAGTTCTACACATTTGTTTTCCTGCTTTCCTGTGCCTTAGTCTACTGAGGCACAAGATGGCTGCCAACTGTTTCTGTTTTGGAGTGTTGATAGACAGTAGCAGCCAATCAGCATGCCTTCCAGAGAAAGTTGCATGCTCATTGGCTGTCAACACTACAAACCAGGAAGTGTTGGCATCCATCTTGTGCTAGGGAGACCGAGGCACAAAAGAAGCAGAGCTCACAGCCCACACAGCTCTCACAGCCCACACAGCTCTCACAGCCCACACAGCTCTCAGCCCACACAGCTCTCACAGCCAACACAGCTCTCACAGCCCACACAGCCCTCACAGCCCACACATCTCTCACAGCCAACACAGCCCATACAGTTCTCACAGCCCACACAGCTCTCACAGCCCACACAGCTCTCACAGCCCACATGGCTCACACTCTCACAGCCCAAACAGCTCTCACAGCTCTCACAGCCCACAGAGACCTCACAGCCCACACAGTCCTCACAGCCCACACAGCTCTCACATCCCACACAGCTCTCACAGCCCACACAGCTCTCACAGCCCGCCTAGGTAGACCGAGGCACAAAAGAAGCAGAGCTCACAGCCCACACAGCTCTCACAGCCCACACAGCTCTCACAGCCCACACAGCTCTCACAGCCCACACAGCTCTCACAGCCCACACAGCCCACACAGCCCACACAGCCCTCACAGCCCTCACAGCACACAGAGCTCTCACAGCCAACACAGTTCTCACAGCCCCACAGGTCTCACAGCCCACACAGCTCTCACAGGCCTCACAGCCCACACAGCCCTCACAGCCCACACATCTCTCACAGCCCACACAGCTCTCACAGCCTTCACAGCCCACACAGCCCACACTCTCACAGCCCAAACAGCTCTCATAGCCCACACAGCTCTCACAGCCCAAACAGCTCTCACAGCCCACACAGCTCTCACAGCCCACACAGCTCCCACAGCCCTGGCAAAGATAATACCAGCAGAGAACAAGCACTGGCAAAGACAATAACGGCAGCAAAAAAAAAAACACGGACAAAGGCAATACCAGCAGCGAACCAACACTGGCAAAGATAATACAATCAGGGGGGCAGGGGCACAAAAAACGGCACAATCAGGGGACAGAAGGCCCGACAAACGGCACAATCAGTGGGCAGAAGGCAAGAAAAAACGGCACAATCAGTGGGCAGAAGGCAACAAATACGGCACAATCAGGGAGCAGAAGGCAAAAAATACAGCACAATTAGGGTGCAGAAGGCAAGAAATATGGCACAATCAGGGTGCATGAGGCAGGAAATACGTCATAATCAGGGGGGCAGAAGCCAAGAAATACGGCACAATCAGGGGGGCAGAAGGCAAGAAATACGGCCCCATCAGAGAGCATCTTGCTCCGGTCCAAAAATCGGATCCCTAGGGCTGCTCAGGTGGTCCCACAAGGATATTAACATATTTAAACGTTATCTGCTAATAGAATTTGCATTTTCAAAACCTTGCAAATTCACTGAAAAAACCATAGGTTTCAGGCCTTATTCAGGTAGGAATTGGCATTTAAAAAACCTTTGAAATTCACTGAAATAACCATAGGTTTTAGGCCTTATATAGTTAGGAATTAACATATAAAAAAACCATTGAAATTCACTGAAAAAACCATAGGTTTCAGGCCCTATATAGTTAGGAATTAACATATAAAAAACCACTGAAATTGCTCCTATATAGTTAGTTGAACTAACTATATATTTCGCGCATTCGCAATCCACTGCTGATGATGTCACATATTACATCATTCATGACATGGTCAGTGACATCACTGATGACATCTCAAATGACATCACTGATGACATCACTGATGACATCATCCAGTGTCTGTGTGTTTTTGTAAAGTTTAAATATGTTTTACATATTGAAGAATGAGTGGATGTATAAGAGTATGGATGAAGGATTTGATTGTATAAGTGAGTAAGTATGTGTTAGTATATCTGTGAAAATGTAAGCTGTTCTGTGTTTAACTGTATAGATGAAGAAATCAAAGTGTGATTGATTCTTTACAGGACTGACTAGGTGTGTGAGTAACTCCATGGATGAGTGGCAGTGTGTGAGTGTCTGCATAGGTGTATGAGTGCATATGATAGTGTTGTAATAATGAGTGACTGTATGTACGAGTGATTGTATGACTGAATGAGTGAATGTGTGTGTAGACGTAGGAATCAGTGAGTGTGTATGTAGTAACTGGTATACGTGTGTCAATGGTTTAAATAATGATACTCTGTATTTAACCCTAGGTGTAACAGGTTATACTAGAGTGTAAGGAGGAGCATTGTATTATCACATGAAGTATATCATCAGTGGTGTGATCATTGATGTCAAATTAGATGTCATCAGTGATGTCATCAGTGATGTCATTTGAGATGTCATCAGTGATGTCATCAGTGATGTCACTGACCATGTCATAAATGATGTAATATGTGACATCATCAGCAGTGGATTGCGAATGCGCGAAATATATAGTTAGTTCAACTAACTATATAGGAGCAATTTCAGTGGTTTTTTATATGTTAATTCCTAACTATATAGAGCCTGAAACCTATGGTTTTTTCAGTGAATTTTCAAGGTTTTTTAAATGCTAATTCCTAACTATATAAGGCCTAAAACCTATGGTTTTTTCAGTGAATATATATATATATATATATATACTCCACCAGTACCGGTAAGAGATCGTTCAGCTGTCGCAAGCGGCCCGGGTCAGGTCACCGGCAGACCTCAATCTTCTTTCCAATATACCTCCCATTCCAGGAAGTAAACCAGGACACCCAAAGCTTCTTGCAGAGAAAGTTTATTTAGCAAGTGAAAAAACAACGACGCGTTTCAACATTACGGCTTGATCACGCTCATATATATATATATAAACACATATATATATTTTGTTAATTTAAAAAAAACATGTTGTCATTTAAATTGAATTATTTATATATATATCAAATATATATATTTTTATGTATATATATATTTTTTAATTACCCTGTACACCCTAAAAAATAATCCCACCCTGGTCCCTTTAAATACCCCTGCACCCCAAAACCCAAACATAGCCCTAAACCCTACAAATACCCCTGTACCCCAAAACCCATACCTAGCCCTCAACCCTAAAAATACCCCTGTACCCCAAAACCCATACCTACCCCATAACCCTAAAAATACCCCTGTACCCCAAAACCAAAACCTAGCACTTGACCCTAAAAATACCCCTGTACCCCAAAACCCAAACCTAGTCCTGAACTCTAAAAATTCTCCTGTACTCCAAACCCCATACCTAGTCCTGAACCCTAAAAATACCCCTGTACCCCAAAACCCATATTAAGCCCTGAACGCTAAAAATACCCCTGTACCCCAAAACCCATACCTAGCCCTGAACCCTAAAAATACCCCTGTAACCCAAAACCCATACCTAGCCCTGAACCCTAAAAATACCCCTGTACCCCAAAGCCCAAACCTAGCCTGAACCCTAAAATTACCCCTGTACCGCAAAACCCATACCTAGCCCTGAACCCTAAAAATACTCCTGTACCCCAAAACCCATACCTAGCCCGAACCCTAAAAATACCCCTGTACCCCAAAACCTAAATCTAGCCCTGAACCAAATCCACCCTATACCCTAAAATTACCCTGTGCACCCCACTACTCAAACCCACCCTGAACCCTTAAAATACCCCTGTACCCCAAAACATATACTACTACACCCCAAAACCATATACTTACCTTAAATTTAAAAAAACATGATTTTACCATTCATGCATTTACAACTAGTTTCGTTGTAAAAGCATGCGTGGTAAACGCATATAAAATGTAATGCCATACGTTATAATGGCATTGCGGAGTAATGGTACTTTCGTTATCTTTGTATGCGGAGTGTTGGTATGTGGGAAAAAAGTTTTTCGTTGTAAAGGTGGATTACCCACGCAGCGCAGCAATTGCAGCTCCCTTTCGCCTTATCAAATTTAAATACTTACACATAGCTTACTACACCAGGCACAGGCTATGGTTTGCCGGACTCATCTCATCCCTGTTTTCGTTGCAAATCTATGGAGGACACATTCTTCCTTACCGTGTGGGCATGACCAGCTCTGTCAAAATTCTGTAGGGGGGATGTTCACATGTCTGTCTGAGGTTCTGGGATGGGTTCTTGCTTCCTCAATGAGACTGGCTATGCTACACATTACAGAGGACATAGGTGGGAATAGATATAAGCACCACCTCCTCTTTCTGGGCCTAACACTGGCCAAGAGGGATATCGCCCGGGCCTGGAAGGATGAATCTTCGCCATCACTTGGGGTGTAGAAGAAGGTCCTAGGTTTTTGTATGGGCATAGAACTCCCGGTTTTCGGGTCCAGGGGCTGCCCCCATAAAGATTAAAAAATTTGGAAACGGTGGGATGATTACAGGGGACTATATCTGAAGCCTCCTCCCCCCTACCTGATGTTGGCGAGCCCTTAATATGATATTGGTTAGACGGCAAGTCTGTAGAGCTTGTAATTGCTTTGATATGGATGGCAGACTCTTTCTCTCCACTTAGGATTCATATATTTGTTGAGGGGAAGCAAAATGGCACAGTTGTTTTTTTTTCTTTCTTTCCTCTTTTATTTACAGGCTTTCTTGCAATGTATCTTCTGTGGAATCCATCCCTTATAATTACAGGAAATGTTGATTCATATGTTTGCTAACATGTGTATTTGCATTGAGTGCTCTGTGGGGCACTTGCACTATATTGGTTGGCAACAATAAAAGTATGTTTTGAAAAAAAAGAACACTGTGTACTGAGTGTCTCCTAAGAATGGATTTTCGTTGAATTTTGGTGCTCAGGAATCTGTTTATCTGCACTAGTTAGTGTTTATATCTAGTAGCAGATTTGTAGGAGCAACCGATGAAGGAGTAATATTGTGATATGCATATCTTTCTATAGCCTGAATGAGCTGCTGCCTTTGAGAAGTCAGCTGTCCAGGTATGGATACACATAGCTAATCTGGAGATATGAGTGGACAGCTACTACTGGAATTAATTTGGAGCACGTCTGAGGAATGTAGTTCAGCCTGAAAAGAAGGACAACATTCTGAAAATGCGTCTTTTTCTTCTACCTGAAAATAAAAAATCTTTCTGTACTTCTTTATGATTGGGATGTCGATATATGCACCATAAAGACTGATTACATACATCTCATCTCCTGTCATCAGTTGACAGAAAATCTGATGTAATGCTAGTATATGGAATTTCTCGTCTGATTCATTTATTGACTTAATGCAAGTCTAGGATGGATCTGAAGTGTTCCTTCTGGCCTCTCTTTTATCAGGAATTATCTTGACTAAATGCCTTTGAAGATTTGGGGGGATAGGTGTCGGTATTGCTTTCTTTTCAACAAATATAGTAAGTAAACTGGTGGGTGTAGGCGCCATTGCTATGGGTTGTAGCGGTATTTTGAAAGGAAGAGAACATCCATCTTGCACAAAAACTCATTTGTCGCTTGTCACACTTTAAGTTATTAAAATATACAATCCCCCACTGGGGTGAGCACAGCAGGTGGGGTAAGGGGCAGATGGTCACTTTAATGTCTGGTCTTGGAGAAGGCAGGCCCAAAGAGTTGGCCGAGTACAGCAGATTAGGTGATCTTATTTGGCATATCGCTGGTTACAGTAAAAATACGTCTGCACAAGGTTGAATATATTTTTAGGAAAATGTTTTGAGGTTCCATTATGAAGTTGGGGAGTTGCTCTAAGTTCATAAGTCTGTAACGTACTATCCACTGGAGAAGGAAAAGCTAAAATGTCCATGCAGTTTCTGCCAAGATCCAGAGAAACATAGAGGGCTTTGGCAGGCAGAACAAACAGCACTTCTTACTCCTACAACACACCAACAACTTTTGTACCTCCTTACCTGTGTTTTGTTGAGTGGGGACTTTTTGGCCCATTCAAACATATGCTCATAAACATTGCCATCGTAGCGGCCAAGCACTGAACCAAGCTGAGCATCACTGTAGTCAAAAGCATCTACCAGGGCTACAGCATTGGGACGGATTATAGCCAGCAGCTCCTTGATGCGAAGCTGCACTTGTGTCAGCTGAGGAGTGGTGAGCAGCCCTGCCTGGAAGAATAAAACACAGGAGGTAGAGAGCCATCAATACATGTAAATGCTAGTACACTCACAGAGAAATGGAGGGCTCCATTATGGAGGTATGCAACGCAAAGAAGGAACACTGGTGATAGGAAGGTCTGCATTATGGTACACGTTGGATATGAGGGAGAATCTGAGACACACATGGCTTCGCCATTGACTCAAATCTGTACATCCATCTAGGAGACCTCAACTTTCACCTCAAGAACACTGATAAATGCCAACAAGACTGACCGGCTGGAAAGTCTTGCCAACCTCAGACTCAGACTACCTTCTGAGCCAGCATCAGAGTAAAATACACCCACACCGAGGAGATCACCTGGACCGACCACACCTGCGTACACTTCATCATCTTGGAATCTCCCAAAACCCCGCCCTCCACCGCCATCAAGACATGGCACAGCTGGTCACAGGTATCAGAACAATGATGGACCAATGCTCTCAACTCCCACATACCCACCACTACTGAAGAAACAGAATAAGCAGTGGATAATTCCACGAACTGGATCACTCAAGCACAGACAAAGCCTTACATAGGAAACCTAACAACCCCAAGAAATGGACACCCCAACTGGTTCATGCAGAACTGAAAAAACAGAAACGTTACTGCAGACAGAAGGAAAGAAGATGGCGTGCCAGTAAGACGCTCGAGGACCTGAAACGCTCCAAAGAAACTCTCAACCGATACCACCACCTCTTGCAAAACACCAAGAAGCCTGCTCTGGCCACTTGCATCAGTGACAGCTCCAACAACAGCAAGGACCTTTTCAATACAGTCAAGGAGTTCACCAACCCCTCGGCAACCGTTAACAACATCACACCATCTCAAACACTCTGAGACACCCTCGCAGACTTTTTCCACAACAAAATCAACAACATCTACCAAGACTTTGCACCCCAACCCCGCACTGAGAACAGCATAAACCTCCTCACGCTGACCAATGCCCACCCACACCAGTTCAATTTGTGAAACATCCTCACTGAGAAGAAAATGGTGTTCATCATGATATCATCCACTCCTGAGGCCCAAAAGACCACTGCCTCCGCCACACATTCAACCTCGAAAACTAACCCATCAGCAAAGAACTCACCAAGGTCCTCAACCCCTCGATCACCACGGCGCACTTACCCCAGAAATGGAAAGATAACGATGTAAAGCTGTTTCTGAAGAAGCCATCCACGGACCCAGGAGAACCTAAGAAACTACCAGCCCATCTACCTGCTCCCCTTCCCAGCCAATATCATAGAGAAATTGATCAAAATCCAGCTCACCAACAATCTGGAGAACCACAACCTGCTGGACCCCTCCCAAACTGGCTTCAGAGCAAACCACAGCACTAAGACAGTTCTAGTCATACCCACGGATGGTATCAGAATGCTGCTAGACCACAGAGAAACATCAGCCCTCATCCTCCTTGACCTACTTGCAGCTTTCAACACCATATCCCACCACACACTGATCAACAGACTTCATCAGATCGGAATCCAAGGAGCAGCTCATGTGGATTGCATCCTACCTCACTGGAAGAAGGCAGATTATCCACTCCCCCTACCCCTCTCTCCCTAAGAACATCACCAGTGGTGTACCTCAAGGCTCATCTCAACCCTCTTTAACGCATACATGACATCCCTGACCAACACTGTCAAGCGTCATGGACTCAAAATATCTCCTACACCGACGACACCTAACTCATCCTCTCCCCGGCAAACGACCATCAAAGACAAGATCCAAAGATGCGGCCGTCTGGATGAACAACAACTGTCTCAAACTCAACACCGACAAGACAGAAGTACTCATTTTCGGGAAAGGCAAGGACACCCTCTTGAACAATGAACGGTGGCCCGCATAGCTGAGCCCAACCCCCAAACCCACAAAATACACCAGCAACCTCGGCATCATCCTTGACATCCAGCTATCTATGAAGAAGCAGGTCATCGCTGTCTCCTCCGCTTGCTAACTCACCCTTCAAATGCTTAGGAAGGTCTTCAGATGACTCCTACCTAACAACGAGTGAAGACTCGTGCAAGCTCTTGTCACCAGCCGACACGACTACGGAAACTCCCTCTATGTGTGAATCACCACCAAACTCATGAGGAAACATCAGATGATCCAGAACACCTGGAACCTTGACCTCGGTCCAGGTCAGCACTCTCCCCAGCAGCTCCGCTTTCCTAGCCGCATCGCCTCAGTTCCAGAGCACCTCCCCCGAGTAGGGTTCGTGTCTGCAGCCCGATCCCAGTCAGAGGTTAGTAGTATTGCTCCCTCCCCAGCCCGCTAACTGCATTTTTCTTCTTCCCTTGTTTACAGTTTTTCTCCCGCTGCACACAGGCATTCTCTTCCCACGGGCTATTTTATTTATTTTAATTGGACTGCTCTTCCCCAGTTTCCCGCTGCTGCTGCCCCTGCAGCCCCTCCCCCTGACTCAGCCCCTGCTCCCGCCTCCCTACCTTGAGTCCCGCCCCCTCCCCAACTTAATGGCGGCCGCTGCGGGGTCGCGCGCAGCAGGCGCGCTAAAGGCAAGCCCGTCTGCGCCTGTCCGCGACCCGACTGTGGCCAGCGACAAGAACCCTGGATCTACGGAACCCCGCCGATACAATGCCTCTGCCCTTCACGCACTCAACCCCGGAAGGCAGAACGAAAGCCAAAGAGCAACTCCGAACTCCACCCAAGGACAGTTCTCCTGCAGGCACTGCCGACTTTCCTTCTCCATCAACGGCACCCCCATGACCTCCGAACACTTGCCGGACACCCGCACCACCTAATCCCTGAGATGCATCCTCCTCAACGTACTCTCCCTACACAGACACGCCGTCGAGATCTGGGACCTGCTCGACACCCTCTCGCCTGACGTCACCTTCCTCACTGAGACCTGGACTAACGTTACCTCCGACCTGGTCATCGCCACCGCCATCCCCGACAGATACAAGAACTAGAGAAGGGACCGCCCCCACCGCCCAGGAGGAGGACTCGCCATCGCACACAAGACCTCCCTTCGATTCTCCACCCCCACTCCAACACAGAACACCTCCACTTCCAGATCCAGACCAACCCCAGAACCATGCTACGCTGCACCCTCGCCTACAGACCCCCTGGACCGTCCTCCCAGGCCGCAACCTCCATCCCTCGACCTCGTCGCCCCTGCGCCATCACTTCGACAGACTACATCCTACTCGGAGACCTGAACTTTCACCTTGACAACTGCAGCGACCCGACTCCATCACCCTCGTAGACAACCTCTCCAACCTCGGACTGGAGCAGCTCGCCACCACCCCCACACACAGAGAAGGACACACCCTCAACCCTGTCTTCGCAGGAGGGACGAACATCCATTTCACCTACACCTCACAGCCCCTCTGGACAGACCACCACTGCGTACACTTCACCTTCAACACACCCACCGGACTCAACCCCCCCGCGCCCGCCACTTAAGAACTGGAGTAAGATGACAGAGGAGCACCTTAACACCACCCTCATCCAAGACCCACCCTGCGCCACGACTGACACCAACTATGCAGCCAAGGAATTTCACTGCTGGATCTTTAGCTGCGCCGACAAGCTTGCATCCCTCTGCCACCCCAGCAAACCACATCCCATGAAAGCTGCCTGGTTCACCACTTAACTGCAATAAGGCAGGCGCTCCTGCAGACGCCTTGAGAAAATCTGGCGAAACCAGAAAACCACGGAAGAACTAAACAGCTACCGTAACGTCCTGAAGGAATACCACCAGCGCATAAGAGACGCCAATCGGTCTTTCATCAAGAACAAAATCAACACCAACGCAACCAACGCTAAAGAACTCTTCTACGTCTTACAGAAACTCACCAAACCCACCAGCGAAGCCGCGGATGTCACACCATCCCAGGAACTTTGCAACAAACTCAGCTCCTATTTCCACTCAAAAATCAAGGAACTCTATGACAACTTCCGTGAACAGACGCCACACACCACCCCCTCCCCACCAACACCGACAAAGAGCCGACCATCACAGCTTAGAATCCTGCCACCGTCAAACTCACCATCATGACCATGAGGAACACCCACTCCGGAGCCCCCACGGACCCCTGCCCACCTCACATCTACAACAAGGCCGCCGCCGCCGCCGCCATCGCAACCGAACTAGGACGGACCAACAACGCCACCTTCGAATATGGCGTCTCCCCAGACGCATGGAAGCAGGCAGAGATCAAATCCCTCCTTGAGAAGCCCTCGACCGACCCGACAGACCTGAAAAACTACCGGCCCATCTCTCTCCTCCCCTTCACCGCCAAAGTCACAGAAAGACTCGGAAACACACAGCTGACAGCCTTCATCGAGAGAACTCCATCCTAGACTCATCCCAGTCCAGCTTCCGCAGCAACCATAGCACTGAGACCGCCCTCCTCGCTGCCACAGATGACATCCGCAAGCTACTCGACCAGGGACACACCGCAGTGCTCATCCTACTAGACCTCACTGCAGCTTTTGTCTCTCATCACACTCTCGCTGCCAGACTGCACAATGCTGGGATACGAGGAACCGCCCTATCCTGGATCCATTCCTTTCTCTCTGGCAGAAACCAGAGAATCAGACTTTCCCCGTTCCTTTCTGAACCCACAGAGATCAACTGTGGAGTACCCCAAGGATCAACACTCAGTCCTACTCTTTTCAACATCTACATGGCCCCTCTCACCGCCATTGTCAGACAGAACAGGCTCAGCATAATATCATAAGCCGACGACACCCAGCTCACCCTCTCTCTTACCAACAATCCCGAAGACACCAGACTCTGCTTTCAGCAATACGTTGTGGCCTGGATGAATAGCAGTTGCCTGAAGCTCAACTCAGAGAAGACCGAGGTCCTCATCCTCGGACCCACCACCTCCGCTGGGGACAACATCTGGTGGCCCCCTGCCCTCGGGAGCCCGCACACCCCGACAGACCACGCACGGAACCTCAACATCATCCTCGACTCCTCCCTCACCATGACCCGCCAGATCAACTCCCTCGCCTCCACCAGTTTCAACTGCCTTGTGATCCTCCACAAGACCTTCAAATGGATCCCACCCGAATGCAGAAAAACCGTCACCCACGCTCTCATAACCAGCAGACTCTCCTTCACGAAGTCCAAACCATCCAGAATGCAGCAGCCAGACTCGTCCTCGGCACCCCACGGCATGAGCACATGACCCAATACCTGTGAGACCTCCACTGGCTCCCTAACAAGAAGAGAGTAACCTTTAAACTGCTCACCCACACCTGGAAATCCCACCACAACATCGGACCCAAATACTTCAACAAGAGAGTCTCCTGTCACGTTCCCAAAAGGAATCTCCACTCCGCCGACCTTGTCCTAGCTGAGACCCCCCGCATCCACCGAACCAGAGCAGGCAGAAGAGTTTTCTTCTACGTAGTAGCCAAAGCCTGGAATCAGCTCCCTGTCGGCATCAGACGCTCACCCACCCTCCCCACCTTCAGGAAGAACGTCAAGACCTGGCTTTTTGACTGAATCGGAGCTGCACCCCTCCCTCCCCCTGCACTTCCTTGAGACCCTTGCAGATGAGTAGCGCACTCTACAAACTCCCTGATTGATTGATTGATTGATTGTAGCCAGACTCATCTTTGACCTACTCAGATGGACTCACATAACCCCTCAACTCAGGAAACTCCACTGGCTACCAGTTGCGCAGAGGTGCCAGTTTAAGCTGCTCACCCTGGCATACAAGCCACTACACAATGAAGGACAAGCGTACCTCAACAAACAAATTAATTTCCACCAACTGACCAGGAAACTTTGAACTGGATCTCTCTCTGTAGCAGCCACCCAAAGCATCTGCCTGACAAACAGTGGAGGCCATGCCTTCTCCCACCTGGCAGCTAAGGCCTAGAACGACCTCACCCTGCACCTCAGAGCCTCACCATCGCTCAAGCAATTCAGGAAATACATTAAGGTCTGGATGGTCAACCAATAGGAGACACAGGCAGCTTGATTCCTTCAGTGCCTCAAGGCCCTCTTGTTGAAGCAGCCACGCAATACAAATCTTGATTGATTGATGGCTTCAGTAAAGGTTTTCTATAGAGAAGGGGGTTGGAGAGCTGCAGGTGTCCAGTAGGGCTAGATGTTATGGATAAGTAGACAGATATGCATGCCTGCTTCCTTCAATGGTGGGCTAAATTGGAGCGATCAAGGTCTGCACTAAGGGGATAAGCTTCTGAGTCAGGGACACTGAGATGTGCAGGGTTCCACTGGGGGAACATGAGTGGATCAAAAAGGGAACCAGTAGTGAATACTGCATCAAAGAAAGATGAACCTGCCACATTCCTACCCATATGAGGGAATAAGATGCAGAAAAGGGCAAGGTGGAGTTGGGTGTGGACCTTCAAAGTGTCTGTGTACTGGAGACACATGGTTTAGAGAGGCTAGGCACCTATTTTATACATAGAGTTTGTATTTGGCTAGTCTGCGCTTAATTGTAGATAAGACACACTACAATCATGGAAGCAAATCTTGGGAGTATCTTGGGTAAAGGCTGAGGAATGGGATGACAACGATGACTCACCTGCAGAAAGTTCCCAGTGTTTCGGTTGATGCCCTGCAGTGCATAGAGCAGACACAGAGAGTTGAGCACGTTGTGAACAGCCACATCGGCAATCTCTGTGAGCTTGTCTGTGAAAAGTTTCACAACCACGTAATGACAGTGTGCCTGAAGAGAAAACATGGATTTGTGAGGAAAAGCTACCTGGTTGAGTGTACATGCCCTCACATTACATGACCCATCCCATCCACAAATCTCCCCATAAAACAAAAACAGACCTCAGAAGCTCGTACCAGCTCCACAGAGCTCAGATTCCAGGCATCTTCCTTGGCCTGTCGGCGGTTCTGTTCTATCTGCATACTGTTGGCTACTGTCTCCACAAGCCTATGTTACACCAGGAGGAAGAAAGGAAAGAGGATACTGGTTAAGAAAAGGAATCCTCCTCTAACAAAATCCAAGCTATAGAGACCATCTACATAAAGAAACATTTTCACAGCAAACAGCTTGCAAAAAAGCCATCCAAAATAGCAGAAAAGATAGAAAGAGGGATTATCGGAAAAAAGCTCATACAAAAATGTTCCTTTTTAGGTCTCGCATAGCGTTGCAGCGCGTATGCGCTGCTCGCTCTACGAGGGCCTTTTGGAATCGATACAGATTCGGAAGGGACTTTAAGCCACGCCCTTGTTTTCAATTGGCTTGCTTCATCGTTTATGTTCAACGCTGGCGCGTGATTGAACACCGGGCTTTTGGGTTACCGCCTTGTCCACTTTTAGGATGGCCCATGTGGACAGGCCAACGCCATCTTTGTTTGGCGTGACGTAGGAGGGTGTGCTGCTAGAGGAAACTCTGGCTCCTCATTGGGAATTCTACCAGCTCCTCCCTCCCCTTCCCCCATTCAAAAGCAAACTCCCCAGAATTGCACTGTTCAGTGTGTTAACGTTCCTTGCTGTTGGCCAAGTACACCCACTGCCCCCCAACACAAGCAGTGCCTTGCTTTTTTTGAGTGCTTGATTTCGGAATGCCGCGGGCCGACTAAGCCATGCCTGTTTTGTATGCACGAGCCCGCCTGTTACTTTTGCTTAAGAATAGCATGCCGCCTGCCTCACGGCTGCCGCACTTTATCTTAAATCATGGCGGCCGCTTCTGGAGGCCACCGGACTTTGGGAGGAGTTTGCAATCGTTCTTTGCACTACATAACGATGGTGATGACGACCACACAGAGTGCAACAGCTTGCTAATGACCCTCCTACAAAGCTCATCTCAAATCCCTCCTTCCACTTTAAACTCGCCAAAACAATCGTCTTCACACTTTAACATTTATTTGAGGCAGATTAGGTGCCAATGTGAGCCGGGAAAGTCTATTTCCAATTTCTGTTTTTTTTTTTTACCAATAAAATATGACAAATGTACTCAGGAGAATAAACATCATGAGCACCTAGGAAAGGCGATGTTGCCTAATGGCAGGACTTGGTGACTAAGGAACTGGGGAACCTGGATCGCTTCCCAGCGTCTACTTACATCTTGTAATTCAGAGCAAATCACTTGGGGCCAGATGTAGGTGAAATAGATTTACCGATTTTTAATTACTGAATTTTACCGATTCGGTAATTAAAAATCGGTAAATCTATGGGGTGGACATGTAGGTATTCCAGATGTGCTGGAATACCGATTCGGATGATTTCGGTATTTACAGATTCGGTAAATACCGAATCGGTAATGCCCATTCATTCCTATGGGCTTTGAAGCCCATAGGAATGAATGGGCATTACCGATTCGGTATTTACTGAATCGGTAAATACCGATTTTCACAAGGGTGCAGGGGGTGTCACTTTGACACCCTCTGGCACCCCCAAAACAGGCTCGGGTGCCATGTGGCAGGCATACATGCCCTAAGGGCAGGTCTGCCTGTCACATGGCATAGGTGTGGATTTGATGGTAAAATACCGATTCAGTAAGGCCTCTGGGACTCTGAAGAGTCCCACCTACATCTGGGTGGCTCAGATTCGGTAAATTTACCGATTTTTTATTTTACCGAATCGGTAAAATTACCGAATCGGTAATTTTACTGATTCTGTAAAATAATGCCCCCTACATACCTATCACCTATTTACCGATCGGTAACGGCCGAAAATACCGATTTTCGGCCGTTACCGACCGACCTACATCTGGCCCTTAATCTCCCCATCTAAATATTTTGAAAAGCTGCACTGTAGTCTAATGTCATGTAAAACGCTCGAAATTACCCTTCGGGCAGCCAAGTTGGAGCTACATTGAAATTCCAAAAAACAACTAATTATAAATAGCTTTCTTTCTTTGTGGGAAGCTCCAGAGTTCATCAGGAATTTCAATATGCATTTTTATTGACTATTTCTATCTTTTTCCAGGTGATTGGTAAAACTAGGCTCCCCATTTATCTGACTGGGAAACCCAGGGTGGCATCACTCTAACCCCTCTGCCCCACTCCACCTCATAGCTTCCCACTCTACCCCTTCCAAACCCAGACACCCACAGGTTTACTATCTTCTCTGCTGAGGGGCTAGAGCCTTTTGCCAAATATTCAATAAAGCCATAGAGTGATTTTAGGACTGAAAGTCAAGTACTGGTTTGCCATACTTTTCCCCCTATTTTTAGTCATGTTCTTTTTAGTTTAATGCAACACTGCATATCCACATAAATTATTTATAAACAGACATTGTTACTCATTCTTTCATTCAGTCTTTCACCATTCCGTAAATCCCCCATTCCATATTCAAACCTATGCTTCCATCTATATATCCAGCCTTCCTTTCAATCATCATCTCTCCATCCACCCTTTCTCTCATTCTTCCTTTCAGTCATTCATTTGTCCATCTACCCTTTCACTCCATCCATCACGGCACTTCATCCATCCATCAACCCTTTTACTGATCTATCTATCCACTAAGCCATCCATCCATTCTTTCACTCATTCATCCATCCACTCAACCACTCATCCATCCGCTCACTCATCCATGCTTTCACTCATCTGTTCATCCATCCACTTCCCTTTCACTCATCCACATAGTATAGTGTATTCCACATAATCCCACTACAAACAACATAACCCCACTCCACTAAAAGCAAAAAAACATAAATAAACACAATGTCATTTACAACGACAAAAGCTCTAACTTTCACAAATGCGAGTCAGATTGCATTGCAAATGCTTGTTTGTTACGGCAGTAGGTCTTGAGTGACACTTTCTACCAGCAGACAACTGGATGCAAAATGGTCCATGAAAGAAGAGTCATACCTATTGCAATCTAGAAATTAGCTGGTTAAGCCGCATTTCTAGACTCATAAAATTACGAGATAGGAGGCAGCAAACACTGCACATGCTCTTTCCTGCACTGTCTCTGCCATAACCAAGGCCTCTTTGATGCTCACAGTTACCCAAACTAATACAATCCTCCATTTACATACACACAGCTGTCATACTAAGAAAGCACAATGCTTGCAAATTGCACTTGGAAGGCAAGTTGTCACTCCAATCATGTATTTCCCAAGAATCAAGAGTGCCATCCTAGATTAAGAAGGCATCTAGACCAGGGGTCTCCAACCACTTCTGTAATAAGAGTTACTTATGTTAAAGGAAAATCTTGGCGAGCTACTAATATTATTAGACATGTGATAGTTACCATATCAAACAAGATTACATTAGTGGCCACTATATCCAAGATTACCAGCAGCGACCACCTCAGTGTATAAGGCAAGGTTGCCATTTAGTTACATAAAAAATACTTTGTTAATGTTAAAATCCTCTACATGGTAATACATTCCAGCCGTATCTGCACTGCCTCTAGTACTAAGTTAATAATATTAGGAATAGTCTCCCCAATTTAATTTTCATCACTCAAATAGCTTAAAATATATTTTGAAAACTCTACCACATTTCTCCAAATATCAGCTTATGAATTCTGAAAATGCACACATTTTCGTCTCGAATACACATTTAGATTTTTGGGATTTTGGACATTTTGCAACCAAGCAAAAGCTTCTAATTCCGTTCACTGGGTTGCATGCAGGAGGACTACTCATAGGTAACTGGAGTAGCTCACGAGCTACTCGTTGGAGAAGCCTGATATAGACAGAGACACTCAGTTTGCGCTATACTTGGACATAGGATGTCATCTGATATACTATAGAGCTAGGCTGCATAACTTAGCTAGGAAAAGGATCGTGCAACACACTCTCATATAGATTAGGACTTGCACGGGATTCCAAAATAAACTTAGAGCTCAATTTAAATAACCAAGTTTTGTTTCAGAGTACTACACGCATAAAGAGTTGCTTAGCTGACTTTCACATTATTAAATCACAGAAAGAAAAGCCAGATCCACATCCGAACTTCCCTTCCCCTACATGCGGTACTCTCCCCCACTATCCAGACAAACTAATGATCAAGTGCTGGTACTTCGGAAAACAGTATCCCTGAATATCCAAAAGTGATTGTATTTATATAGTGCACACAATGCTGTTAAGACACAAAGCACTATCAAGAGGGGTTTGGAGAGAATTTAAGATCATGTACAACAAGTGGAGAGGGAGAGGATGCCTCTTTTTGTAATTGTAATTGTAATTGTAAAAATATTTATTGAGCGCGGTTGCTGCCCGTGGGCGTCCAAGCGCTGAGTTGAAGCAGAGAGGTGACGGAAAGAGGAGTTAGGGCACATAGGATTTGGCAAACAGTAGTGTCTTCAAGCTTTTCCGGAATGAGAGCAGGTTTGGGTTGGACCGGAGTGAGAGGGATTGTCTGCAGGTAGGGAGTGGGCTCTGGGTGTTTTCTCTTCAATTACAGGTAAGTTGCCACTTCAATTTGTTTTAGAGAGGGGCAAGCAGGATGTGTGGTGGTAAATTGATCAAGATTCAGAATAGGAAGGGGTTTGTCTCTTTTCTTTTCGTGCAGATCTGGACTGCTAGTCTAGAAATGTTCTGGATGCAATGACGTTCAGTTGCTCTGTCAAGTAGTGCTGGGAGTTGAAGGTTACTGCTTTGAGGTGATGTACTTGATTTTGAAAATGGTGTAGTCTTGAAGGGGAAGCGAGTGCTGATCCAGCAGAGATGTGATTTAATTGGTCCTGTGATAAGATGTGTGGTGTACAAGTATAACCACTGTCAAAGTGGTATAGTAGGTCGGTGTGGGTGGTGTTTCTTAGATTTGCTTTGCAGAGGTACGGTTTCCATTAGCTCTGGATGCCCAGCACACCTATTAGGACCCCTCCTAAGGCTAGTTGTGATTCTGAGCTATTCTGGCTTGCTTTCTTTTGTTGACATCTACTCAACATATTATCCCAATTTGAGCAGTGTACCAGCCTTGAGGCATGTCCATCCCTTCCCACTATTATTTTTTAGGGCATTCTTTTAAGGTAAATCTCCTGGGTGGAGCACTAAAAGAACAAAACATAGAAATTCACGTTAAACAAGAAGGCCGTTTCATGTAGAACACTATACAAATGAGGGCCATTCTGAGGCGTGCAAAGTGAGACTCTCTGACCTGATTCGGAAGAGGGATGCACAGGTACTTTGGCTTCCAATCATGTTAGTTGAGGTTGCTTGACACTGGTGCTCTAGGGTCTTTCCTACTATGGTCACAATAATCGCAGCACACCGCTTATCACAACAATAATAATATTTTATCTAGAGAAGCATTAAACAATCCAAAGGGCTCTTGAAGATTTCTTCTTTTTTAATTATTTTCAATTCCAATCCCATGTCAACGCGTTTCGCATATATAAAATGCATCTGCATTCGTTCTGCGTTTTCAATGCCTGCACTCGGGTGGAACACAACGCGGAAGGGAGAGACGTTAATAAGCAGGCGGTGGCAAAATGCAGAATTCGGATTCAGATCGGCGAGATTGAGATGGGACGAGTGTAGCCCTAAATTGGGATTGGAATTTTGTGACATCGAGATACAGCTTTTGCTACACGCCCCGCATTGAAAACGCAGAACAAATGCGGATGCCTTTTATATATATTTTATGACCCCTTATGAAGCAAGGACACTGGATGAGAAGTCGTTTCCAGATAGGAGGTATTAAAGTGACACAAAGTCGAGCCCTGAGGAAGCCGATGGGTTATGTTTAACCACTGCGAAACGCGTTGGCATGGGATTGGAATTAAAAATAATTAAAAAAGAAGAAATCTTCAAGAGCCCTTGGGATTGTTTAATGCTTCTCTAGATAACATATTATTATTGTTGTGATAAGCGGTGTGCTGCCATTATTGTGACTGTCAAGTGTGCTTAATCTTCGGATTACGCAGAGAGAAGTGGGGTGTTCTCTTCTCCCATTGTTATTGCAAGCACCCAATTGTATTGTGTCAAAAAAAGAGATGTTCAAGTGTATTTCTACATGAGCGCTACAAATCTCCTTTAACACCCAACGTTTAAGTCTTTCCTACTATGGCTCTGCAAACTATGCCAAGTACAACCTTTCTACTCTTGAATTTCAGGTTATCAACAGCAAGCAGTCACAGGTTTCTCAAGGAGATTTTGTGTGTGGGCGGGTGGGGGTGGCACAAGCTCAGAACTCAACAGTCAACTATTAGACAAGAAAACAATAATGTTCAGCCTAGTGCTTGGGAAAATAAATTACTTTTTAAATACACAGCAGTACTCACTTCAACTTTCAATACAAGGTGGCACCGCTGATAACGATTCTGTGGATGCTACACCCGTTAGCCCCCTCTCCCAACCCAGAGTGCCCCTAGTTGGATATGTTTCATTAAAAAGCTATGGATTATGTCCTCAGCCCCACAAATGTAAAATGCACAATCCATCACAGTTTTTTCAGGTTCTTACTCTCATGTCGTGGTAGGTAAGAAATCAATCTATAGTCCCTTGTGCTTTCTTTCAGTTCGAGCTCAGCAGCTCAGTGCCATTGCAGGCAGAGGCAGCTGCAGAGGGAGTTGGGCACGGCTCATGTTTTCTCCTAGCACTGCCACGTTGAATGGTCTGTCACTCAACAGGCCTGGCACAACTGTGCAAGAGCTCCTGGCAGTCATAGTCCGCTTTTGGCTGACCTGGTCCGATTCACATGTCAAGGCAGCTACAGCCCAAACTGAGATGGTATGCACTTAGTCAAGCAGTTGCCTGACCTAGTTCAGTCCACACTGCAAGACAGATGGAGCTCCATCCTGGGGAAATGCACACTACAAAATAGATGCAACCCACCATGGGCCAATGTGAGGCTTGGGGTTCTTGCCTGGAACAGTAGAGAGACAGGACACCCTCTGCTACATGGCTGCTCAAGTTTTATCTTCTCACACTGTCCACTTTTTTTGGGTGTTCCTCGGTTCACGAATCCGGTGAGCTTCTTCTCCAAGACAGTCTCTCAACCTGCAGGTTGAGGAAGAGTCCTTCCCTGTCTCAACAGGCAGGCACACTTCCGGGCACCAGACAGACTCTGCGCTCCTTCAGGAGAAAGCACAGTCTTTATGAGATGTCCTTTCACCTCTGGTAGACTGGTTAACAAGCAGACACCAGGCCTGGTCACACAGCAGTCCAACAAGTTAGGGTTAGGGCATCGCAGCCCGGGCGTCGAGGCTAAGGTCAGAGAGGACAAGGGCAGTTTCCTGTTTGAGCCTGTTCGAGACTGACCAGGACCTGGGCCAAAAATGCTGCCCAATATACTTACCTCCTTTATGCATCTATGTACTTATGGATCTATAGTTATCACTTTCTTCTAATTTAGCATTTCCAATGCACTTCCCTATTTCCCACCCTATACTTCGCTCAATATATCCTCTAGCCCAACCTTCTGACTCATCTCAAACTTCTTTCTACTAATCTTTCCAATGCACTACCCTATCTCCCATCCTATACATCTATCAATATATCCTCTACATCCACTCTCTCATTCATCCCAAACCCCATACCACTACTATGACCTCCAAAATAACCATTTCTATATTCTCTCCAACTCTACCCCTCCTTGCATCATCTGACACCTCTTTTACTTTACCGATCCCCCAAAACAAACCTTTCTAAACTCTTCCCTCTTTTCTACCCCTCCACAACCCTTCTCAATCCAAATAACTGACTAACATATCCACCACAAAAATTACTTTCATGTTTCACCATACTAATTCAACACTAATCCTGATGGGTTCCAGAGTAGCGTGCCTTGTTGCACTTCAAAACCCCATCAGGGGTAGGAAGCGCTATATAAATACAAACCTCTTTCCCTTCACTATCCTGCCACCTACCCTTCTCTACCCAAATAACTGAATAACATATCCACTACTCAAATTACTTCATATTTTACTGTACAAATTTTCAACACTAATCCTTTATGGGTTCCGAAGTGGCGTGCTACTCGCCAGAAAAGCGCTTCAACATCCATCAGGGGTAACAAGTGCTATATGAATGCAAACCTTTCTTCCCCTTTTATCCCTCTGCTATCCTTCTCACTCCAAATAACTGACTAATATCCACCCCTGAAATTACTTTCATATTTCACCATATTAATTTACCATTAATCCTTTATGGGCTTCATGAATAGCGTGCTTCAACACCCCATCAGGGGTAACAAGCGCTATATAAATACAAACCTTTTTTCCTCCTCTGTCCTTCTGCTATCATTCCAAATCCAAATAACTGACTAACCTATCCACCACTTAAAATGTACTTGCATGTTTCACTATACTATGGGGTCCGGAGTAGCGTGCTACTCGCCAAAACAGCGCTTTGACGCCTCGGCAGGGTTAGTAAGTGCTATATAAATGCAATTACAATACAATTGTGTAAAGTTATGCTTCCTACAGCATGTAGCACCGGGGCTGTCTCCAAACTGGAAAACGCATAACATGGGCATAACGAAAGGTGAGGTTTTAGAATCTCACATCAGCCTCCCTGAAGTAAAAATCACAGATAGACAAAAGAGAAAGCCTGACTTAGAAAAATTTCTACCTTGAACAACAGACACTGTATCCCGCCCTTCACCGCTACCAGGTACCAAGTGGCAGTGCTCATTAAGAACTAATCAGCAACCCTTTGCTAACAAAGTCTTCATTTAATTTCTAAAGGTAGCTTTTACTCTACCATCCTTACTTCAGTGTCTGAATCGCAATACTCTGGCCATAGGAATTCAGACATTACTTTTCCATTATTGGGGCCATAGGAATTCAGACAATACTCTTCCATTATCTGGGGAAGCTGTCCTTATCTTCCATCTCGGACCATGGTAATCCAAGGGTATCCAATGTGGATACCACTGGTTTCAGTACTCAGACTCTGACACTCAAACAGCTCTCTTACTATAACTGAGCAAACTACACACACATACCTACACACACTTGAGATACACACAGGATGTTAGTCCAAAGTTTTCACATAATAGTGAACCTTTACACAAGAGGATTCAGTAGGCCACCCTCCCACTGACACAGGTAAAAGGTCAGGTAAACAATATGAGATCACAAAACACAATATACTGCCACCATTGTCTGAAGTGCTAACCGGAAGACAAGGACAGTAATTCTTCTCTATCCTCTATCCCCTCGGAGGGTGCGATTGGTGCACTCCTCCTAGTCACAGATTAGGTCATAGGCCTTGCAGGAACATGTCTAGGACTCTAAGCACATGCTACATTAGTGTGATGCCAGACCAAAAATAAGTCAGGGAACCAGATACACACAGTGCTGGGGACATTCCTATCTCAATAGAGACAGTATCAAAGAATACATGGCGACCCACCTGTACACCATATGTGACCCCCCCGATACTTCTCTGATCAGACTTGGTCCCACTCACTGAATAAAAGCACTGGCTATAGAAAGACATCGATAACACCAGATATTGTAACAAGAGTGCAGACGTAGATCTGACAATGCAGCAAGTTTGGGCTAAGGATGTAGTGATCTACAATGGGTGCAAACTGTAACTATACCAAGACCTTTCAGCTCCCACATGTGCAAGTGTAGAGACATATGCCCACAAACTTTCTCAGGAATATCAAATCCCCATCAATGCGCTCATCCTTTCGGCATCCTCTTCCATAGGAAGGATAACAGCTAACAGTTCCATCGAAGGACATCTTAAAGCTTGCGGAAGATCAAAACAAGCTGGGTGTTGAGGAGGACCTTTCTCTTATGGAAATAAATGTGGCCTACCTTGCAGATAAGCAGGTGCAACAGGGGTGCCAGAGAGATGGCCAGGGCAGTATGACTGAAGAGAAGAAAGACACTTAACAACACTTGAAGAACCTGGGAACCAGCGCAGAACAGACACAGTAGAAGGCTACTTACTGAGAGCAGGTGGAAAGTATAATGATCCCTTAGTGACTTGTGGTAACATAGCTGAAATATGATGTTTAATTTCATGTTGAGTGCTGAGGGTTTGTTGCAGCCAGGTTGAATCGGCCAAGTGGAACCCATACACAGATGCCACTCAACACTAACACAATACACACTTGATGTAACTGTTTTTGTCTAATAAGGAGAGGATTACCATCTCCAGTACCCGAAGTAGATTGTTTTGTTAGACACTTCCAGACATGAAGGTCAGGCTCTGTTTTCCCTGGTTCTATTACAATGGAGGAAGGACTTTGACCTCACGGAATGGGGAGGTAAATGTGACTTGCCCAAGACATTCCGCAGTACTAACACTGAATGATCGACCCCTGTAAGATTGTTTCTGTTGATTTTAATATGGGATTGCACACTGTATATTGTGACTATTGTTTTGAGAGTTGCACTGTTGATTAAACTGAAATTAATAAATAAAGGTTTCAAAGAAAGATAGAGAAAGGAGAAAAGTGGCTTTTAATATTAACCGGGAAATCATTAGAAAAACAGAGCTTTCAAGGGCAGTTAGACAAGAGCTTTCGCTAACAAGAGGTTATTCAAACTTCTGACCTTCAATATAAAAGGGCTAAATTCCCAGAACAAAAGACAACAGCACTTAAGTTACACTAGGAAGCATGACCAAAATGTTGTATTCTTGCAAGAACACCATCTTCTGCAGAAAGACCAGTTTTGCATACACCACAAACTATCCCAATAAATACTGTGCTTTTACTAAAACAAAGACTTCAGGAGAAGGGATCCACAGAAGGAGAGGGGGCTAGGGTCAAAAGAGATATGGAGGGCTCACACTCCTTTATGGACACTATGTTCTCCTGAACCTCTACACCCCTAATACCCCAGAGGAGAGCTTATTGACAGGACTTGTGCATGGACTGCTTGTACAGATGGCCATTTGGTAGTGGGGGAGGGACTCTAGTCCATTCTGACCTCCATCTGCTCAGGATGGGAGGCTCTCCTGGTGTAGTCTCTCACCTGCCTTAGTGCTTATTGTCCGTTAGGCTTGATACCATAGTTCAATCAATCAATCAATCATAGAATTTGTAGAACGTGCTACTCACCCGTGAGGGTCTCAAGGCGCTGGGGGAGGGGGTGCTGCTACTGCTCGAAGAGCCAGGTCTTGAGGTGCTTCCTGAAGCTGTGGTGGTCCTGAGTCAGTCGGAGGTGAGTGGGGAGGGAGTTCCAGGTCTTTGCTGCGAAGTAGGAGAAGGATCTTCCTCCAGTGGTGGCTCTGCGTATCCGTGGGACGATGGCGAGGGCGGGGTTGGTGGACCGCAGCTGGCGGGTGGGGGTGTAGAACGTGAGTCGGTTGTTGAGGTATTCAGGTCCCAAGTTGTGGAGTGCTTCGTGTGCGTGGGTGAGCAGTCTGAACGTGATCCTTTTGCTGACGGGGAGCCAGTGGAGATTTCTCAGGTGTGTAGAGATGTGGTTGCGGCGGGGAATGTTGAGGATGAGTCGTGCGGAGGCGTTTTGTATGCGCTGGAGGCGGTTCTGGAGTTTGGTGGTTGTTCCTGCATAGAGGGCGTTACCGTAGTCCAGTCGGCTGGTGACGAGGGCCTGGGTGACTTTTTTCTGGTTTCGGTGGGGACCATCGGAAGATCTTCCGGAGAATGCGTAGGGTGTTGAAGCATGAGGATGAGACGGCGTTGACTTGTTTGGTCATTGTGAGCGAGGAGTCTAGGTTGAAGCCCAGGTTGCGTGCGTGGTCTGTGGGAGTCGGTGCGGTGCCCAGCGCCGGGGCCACCAGGAGTCGTCCCAAGCCGAGGGGGATGGTCCGAGGATGAGGACCCCCGTCTTGTCAGAGTTGAATTTGAGACGGCTGTACTTCATCCAGTCTGCTACTTCTTTCATTCCTTCCTGGAAGTTTGATTTGGCGGTGGCTGGGTCCTTGGAGAGGGAGAGTATCAGCTGGGTGTCGTCGGCATAGGAGATGATGTTGATGTCGTGTTTCCGTGCGATGGGGGCGAGGGGGCTCATGTAGATGTTGAAGAGTATAGGGCTGAGTGAGGAACCTTGGGGTACGCCGCAGATGATTTCTGTCGCAGGGGAGCGGAAGGGGGGGAGGCGGACTCCCTGGGTTCTGCCGGTGAGGAATGAGGAGATCCATTCCAGCGCCTTCCCCTGGATGCCCGTGTTGTTGAGTAGGTGTAGTAGAGTGCGGTGGCATACGGTGTCGAAGGCTGCTGAGAGGTCCAGGAGGATGAGGGCGGCTGTTTCCCCATTGTCCATCAGGGTTCTGATGTCGTCTGTGGCTGCGATGAGGGCCGTCTTGGTGCTGTGGTTTGCCCGGAATCCGGACTGGGAGGGGTCGAGTACGTTGTTGTCCTCGAGGAAGGTGGTCAGTTGTTTGTTGATGGTCTTCTCGATGACTTTCGCCGGGAAGGGAAGGAGTGAGATGGGCCGTAAGTTCTTGAGGTCCCTGGGGTCTGCAGTGTTTTTTTTTCAGGAGGGCGTTAATCTCAGCGTGCTTCCAGCTCTCAGGGAAGGAGCTGTTGATGATGTTCCGTAGGTGGGGGGCGATGATGGTGTTGGCCTTGTTGAAGATGTGATGAGGGCAGGGGTCGGAGGGGGAGCCGGAGTGGATGGTGTTCATGGCGTGGATGGTGTCTTCGCTGCTGATGGGAGTCTATGACATGATAGTGGTGGTGGTGGTGGGGGTCGCTGGGCTGGTGTCCGGAGGTGGAGGTTGGGGTCCAAAGCTGTCGTGTATGTCTGCGATCTTGCGGTGGAAGAAGTTTGCCAGGGAGTTGCAGAGGTCTTGCGTCGGAGCAATGCCGTTGTTACTGGCGTTGGGGTTGGAGAACTCTTTGACGATGCTGAAGAGTTCCTTGCTGTTGTGGGTGTTGTTGTCAAGTCGTTCCTTGAGCGATGTCCTCTTGGTGTTCCGGATCTGCTGATGATATTCGCAGGTGGCGGTTTTAAGGGCAGTCATGTTTTCCGGAGTTCGTTCTTTTCGCCAGGTCTTTTCGAGATTACATCAGGATTTCTTTGCGGCTTTGAGGCCGTCTGTGAACCATGAGGGTTTTCTGGTGGAGGTCTTGTTGTTGGCGTTCTTTAGTGGGGCGAGGTCGTCTGCGCAGTTGTTGATGCAGTGTGTGAGGTTGAGTGTCGCGCTGCTGGTGTCGGGTGCGTTGGTGTCGGCGGGTGGGTTCTGGCTGAGAGATGCGGTGAGTTGGTCCATGCTGATTTTGCTCCAGTATCTGCGGGGGATCCGAAGCATGTGCTGGTGTGATGTTGTCCTCTTGAATGTGAAGTGTATGCAGCTGTGGTCAGTCCAGTGTAGTCCTGCGGCGTGGTTGAAGGCGATGTGGTAGCTCGCTGAGAAGATGGCGTCGAGGGTGTGGCCGGCGCGGTGCGTGGGAGAGTTGACCAGTTGCTTGAGTCCAAGGCTGGCGAGGTTGTCGAGTAGGGTGGAGGTGGCGTTGTCGTTGTTGTTTTCTAGGTAGAAGTTGAGGTCCCCTAGGTGAATGTACTCTGGTGAGGCTAAGGCGTGCGGGCTGATGAGGTCGGCAATGGTCTCGCTGAATTGTGTGCGTGGGCCCGGGGGTCGGTAGATGAGTGTTCCTCTGAGGGTGAAATGAGGGTTGGTGTGGATCTGGAAGTGTAGGAGTTCAGTGGTGGGGGTGGCGTCATCGGTGTTGGCTGTGACGCTGATGGTGTTTCTGTAGATGATGGCGATCCCTCCTCCTGTTTTGTTAGTGCGGTCCTTCCGGGTGATTTTGTAGCCGTCCGGGATGGCTATGGTGATGTCGGGGGCTGTTGTGTTGAGGAGGTCCCAGAGTTCGATGGCGTGCTTGTGTACGGAGCGGGTGTTGAGGAGGATGCATTTGAGGTGGTTGGTGTTGCTGTTTGGTTCGGCGGGCGTGACACAGGTTTGGAGGTAGGTGAATTTGCAGATTTGACATGTGATGGGTCCGTGGGTGCGTCTGGGGGTGGCTTGATAGCAGGCGGGCGGTCGTCCGGGGTTGAGTGCGATGTGTGCTGCGTTGTTGTATCTCCGTTGGTTGGGTTGTGTCTTGCGTGGTCCAGGGGTTCTGGTGCTGGGCGCGGTCCAGGCGTGGACGGGTGTAGACGGGCTTGCCTTTGGTGCGCATTCGGCGCGTAAACGGCGCGCCCGCTGCACGTACGCGCAGACTCCGCCATAGGTGGCGAAGTGGGAGGGAGGAGCAGCTGGGAGGCGGGAGGGGGTGGCGAATGGGAATGGGAGAAAGGTACAGAAGAAAACAAGGGGCGGGGCCGCAGGGGAGCAGCGGCAGGGAGCAGGGAGCGGGGGGGTCTACACAGCGGGAAAGCGTTCCCGGGGGTGGCAGAAGGAAACGGGCAGTCACATAAACAGGGGCACAAGTATAGGAAATGCGATACAATGCAGGAAATACGATTTAAATAAACTAGGGGCACAAAATACAGAGAACAGCACCGAATGCAGGCACAGAGTACACAAGAAATACGGCGGAAAAGGAACCTCAGCCTCAGGGGCAGCGGCGAACTCGCGGTGGCAGCGAGGTGACTAGGCACACTCAGAGGGAGATGCCCGGTGCGATGAGCGACCGGCCTTGAGCAAGGTCAGGTCAGGTCACAACTCACCGCCGCGCGGGCTCAACCCTAAATTGCCAGTGGGAGGGAGGAGCAGCTGGGAGGCGGGAGCCGGGTGGCGAATGGGAATGGGAGAAGGGTACAGGAGAAAACAAGGGGCGGGGTCACAGGGGAGCAGCGGCAGGGAGCGAGGAGCGGGGGGGGGTCTACACAGCGGGAAAGCGGTCCCGGGGGCAGTCACATAAACAGGGGCACAAGTACAGGAAATGCGATACAATGCAGGCGCAAAGCACACACGATTGAAAGAAATTAGGGGCACAAAATACAGAGAACAGCACTGAATGCAGGCACAGAATACACAAGAAATACGGCGGAAAAGGAACCTCAGCCTCAGGGGCAGCGGCGAACTCGCGGTGGCAGCGGGGTGACTAGGCGCACTCAGAGGGAGCCGCACGGTGCGAGGAGCTACCGGCCCTGAGCAAGGTCAGGTCAGGTCACAGTTGCTCTCAGTCTGCTCTTAGAGTGCGCACTACGGGTGATTTACTGGCATCCCTGAGGCGCATTCTAGGGTGCTCTTCTTCCTCAATGCTAGTGTGTGCAGCTACTCTGAAATGCCACTCGTGGTTGATATCTTGCATCAATTCCTGTTACCTAATAGTCGAGTTCTGAAATTTTGGCTGGATTAGTTCCATTTGGTCTTACTCAATGTTCTTTGTTTTCCCAAGACAAGATGGAAGGAATTCACTTCCTAGCCAGAGGGACGCCTCTTCCTGTCAAATTACTATAAAGGAAGACTTGAACTGAGGCCAGAAGTTATGCAAGTTTTAGTCTGTGCATGTAGCTTGCTTGTGGTTCCTTTACTCCTTCCTGCTCTCCAGCTTCTCAGCTCTCATACACTTTGTTTGGCTTACAATTTGTGAGGTTTTTCTGCTTGTCAATTTTATCAATGCCAAGCCTTTGTTCTGCATTTGCACACCTGAAGTCTGAAGTTGTTTCCGTGAGCAGCGGCCCTACCTCTACTCCAAGAAGATCATCAAGTTGTTGCCTAGAAGACCTGTCCTTTACAGTTGGAGGATCTGTCCTGATGAAAGTTGACCTGTACAATTTGCAAGCCTGGTTGACGAGCCTGTCCATCAATGCAGTTTTTGAGGAGTGATAGTTGATTGATGTGCTCATGCAGGCGGGGCATTTCCAAAGTCTAGTATAACCATCAGGATTCAGTTGCTATGGGGCAATGACGTGACACGGCACCTTATGAAATACTTTAAAATGTTAAGAAGTTCCTGCAAACTACTAGTTTTTCTACTGCAGCTGTGTGCTTCCCTTAAATAACATTTTTGTAAATGTTCACATATACAGAATATATTGTTACATCTGTAAATCAACAATATTTCAATTAAAATGAAAAAATATGAATGGATGCCAAGGATCTATTGATGTTTATTTTTTTGGTTCAATTGATTGTTGTTTTTTTCCCTCTTGGCACAAGTTGGCTCTACTTTCAATCATATAATGTTCGAGATAAACTCATAAGACTCCTGATCCTCACAATCTGTTAATCTGGTCAAAGCAAAAGCTAACTATAGTAGACACCAATGTAACTCTGCCCTGGTTTAGAGCGTTCAGTACGCTTGTGGACAACAATTTAAGAATAATACCCTGAGCATACCAGCCTCATACATCGCCCTTTGAGAAATACAATACCTCTTTTGTGCCAGGCCTAGGGATGTTCTTTCACAAGAGAAGAAAAGTAAGACAAAGGCTGAGAGCTTGTGAAAACAATACTTTACCAAGCTGCCCGCAGTCTGTAGGCCTTCACCAGATCAGCCAGGTCATTAATGTCCACCACCACAGGCCGAACAGCCACTGGGTGGGGGTGGACACGCTGCAGTGACAAATCATTGAGATAGGAGACCATGCCACCCACTGTCTTCCCAGTGCTGACCTGCATGTAACTCTTCACCAGGAACCTGCAAAGGATAAGAAACAAGATTTCAGTACTGTTTCATCAAGAGTGCACAGCATATTCCAAGACCTCGCCCAATCAACTGAGGCCGCGACCAGAGGGAAAAAGCAAGGGGATACCCTTTATGCAATGAGAGCAAGTTAGTGGCAGTTGAGGAGATGTAGACTTCTGTGATGAAGAGAGGAGAATGGGCTTGGTTATAAAATTATATTCTTGACTGGCTATGACGTATGCACAACGGGGCAGGGATTAAAATGCAACACATCCCTTATAATTAAAGCATTATTTGTGGAAATGAGGAACTCTAAGGATGGATCTTGCCAGTTCTACAATACAAGCTCATTAGTGTGCGCTAATTCAACATTTGATGAATGGAATTTTGAGAAGAACAGTCCCTGCTGTTTTGCTTCATTGGAGGACCAACTCACAACGTATTAAAGGTTTTTTCAAATTACAAAAGATATATGTTTTTCCGTATTCCTCTGCAAAATGCAGATCAAATGAGAAACTGCATTCTTATGGCAATGTCCAAAGCAAGAGAGTTAACTGATGCTTTACAATTCAGTGGGAAACATTCATTTTATTTTGAACGCTCAATGTGGTGGAGTCTGAGCAGCTGGTCCTTCATGGGAATTGGAATATTGCCATTCATAGCAAAGAGGGATTTTGTCACATACACTTAATGGCAAAGTCAAATAACCAAGGCTGTTTGACAGAAGCAATGCAACCGAGTGCATAATTCCTGGGGGTGAGAAACAAATAATACTCCTCCTCCCAAGGAAGATTAAAATGAACAGTCACTCTTTACATCGGAATGTCAGACCCTTAAACCAGGGAAAACAAAGGTTTAGTGAGAGAAGATATGCTGAAACAGTGGAACACATGGATGCTGTTTGTTACCTGGCTGTCTGAAGCATCATGACTGTGTTCTCGCCTTCGTAGGTGCACGCTGGGGTGAAGTTTGCATAGATATCAGGCAGCCCACTACAGCGGGAATAGCCGTGCCCACCACATGCCATCCTGCACTCTTTGATCCCAGCGCTGGCAATCCAGCTAGTGAAAGCTTTCAGACCAGCAGACAGTGCATGGAGCTAATGGTACAAGGAGAAAAATAGTGAAATGTCAAAAAGAAAAGGCTTTCTATAGAGTAAAATGTGCACCTCCGGTTAATCCTATCACAGCCTAGCCTTGTCCAGGCATTGATGAATAGCACAATTCTGCCCTGAGCTATATATGTCCCCATGTTCTCATCAAGCTCCAGGCATTGAGAACTACCTAGGCCCAGCAACCCCTTGTCCAATGAAATAAGCATTCTCTGCACAACAGTGTAAAGAATGTGAGGTTGCACCAGAAGCATGCTGAATCTGAATGACCTCTCTGGCAAAGTCTAAACTGCTCAAATATAAGCTTATCAAAGTGTAGCGTCCTCCCCAGCCAGCATTCAAATCAACATGCCACACACAGAGTTCTGGATGATATATTTTTATTCCTCAGCACTCTGCTGTCTGATTACGTCATAACCGTTAATAACCACACCTTAACACCTCCCAACCAGTTACGTACTTCCTCTTCTAAGTCTGCCCAGAACCTCGAGGTCCCTGCACACATAGTCTCATGACACTACATTTCCCCCTTTGTTACATAAAAAGTACAAACAACAGTTATATAGTATTTCTTTGATGAGTCGTCGAGGTGCTCGCAGTAGTCGACCAGATCGAGTGACAGAGAGTGGTTGAGATGCACTCTGTTCAGCCACCGATGGTTCAGGTTCTGATGCTTGATCTGGACTGTCAGGCGGGACTACCTCACAAGTAGGTTTAGAAGCTGACGATCGCAGGGGTATGTGTTTGAAATGTGACGAGCCCAATGTGATGGACTGTCCAGGACAATGTGTAGTCACCATATGCCTTTTGCATGCCACTAACGTCAGAGGATTAACAGCAAATGAAGTGTTTGTTTTCCACTTTCGCTTCTGGCACACCAGTACTAAGTCACCTTTACTTCACTGAAGACTGGGTCTTGGGCTCTCAGACGCCGATCCGCATATGTCTTCATCTTGCATTTTTGAGAAGTGTCGGTGACACAAATCTTCAGCTGTCTTGAATGTCAAACTGTAATGATTTAGTCGTACTCGTGAAAAATAATCATCGGGTTTCTTTACCCGACTTGTGTATAGTTGTATGAATGTACTCTTGCAGTCTCGGGCCTCACCTCTAATTGCAAGGGGGCATCTTGGCTTTCGGATTTCCGAAGATGGTGAGTAGTACTTGGTGATCTGTGATGACAGTCAAAACATTTTCCATACAGAAACACATAAAAATGTTCGCAGGCCCACACTACAGCCTTCTCCTGCTGAGAATAGGCACACAGTGTCAAACAGACTCTGACTGGCATGTGCCACAATGTGTCTCTGAGCATTCAGATGACCATTATGTAAGCAAGGATTGGCCCCAGCCCCACTGGGATTGCATCCACTGTGATCTTAGTGTGTAGTTTTGGGGTCAAAGTAGACTATCTCGGTTGTATTCTCAATTGCATGTTTTTTTTAAATTCTTTTTATTTTAGGAACAATGCTCATAGTTCAAAGTCACTATGATCTGAGAACAAAGATCATACCATAAGATAACACAGTGGTGGTCAGCAACATCAATATAACAGTATATCATCAGGATGAACAGTTGCCAGGTTACTCTTCCAGCCCCCCATCCTCCTCCCTGTACTTTCAACATTGTCCCCACATCTTTTTTCCATTTCTTCGTGCAGCCCCTGCTCTTATAGATGGTTTCCTTGGCCCTCTGGCACCAATCTAGGTTCCTCCTCCAGTGTTCCCATGACAGAGGTGTCTGAGATCCCCACCCCCTGGCAATATTTCTCGACCACCGCTGCTGCTAGTGCAAGCCAAAGTTCCATGTGCCTTGACCAGTTTGCGTCCCCCCTTATCATCAATAACAACCATTACGGCTCCCTTGGGACAGGTGCGACATTGTAGCTGCCACCCTAGTCCAGAAAGGGACTATGGTGGGGCACTCCTATAGTATGTGGTAAAAGGTGCCTTCCCCTGGTAGACCCTCACGCAAAGGGCCGATGGGCTCCTGTACCATTTATACAGTTGTGTACGAGGGTAGTATGTGCGGTGCAATATTTTCAGTTGGATCAGGCGGAACCTTGGGCGGATTGCCTTTGTATGGCATCTTGCCAGTCAACGTCGTCAATGTCGCCTAAGTCCCGAGTCCACGTCTCTAAGATTTACCAATGGGTCAGGCATATTGTTAATAAGTTTTCGATAGATGGTGGACGTGGGCTTCTCTAAAATGGGATCCAACAACAGCCTGTCCTCCATAGGGGAGTACTCCGGGATGTATGTGTCTCTGTCCATGTGGAAGTGAATGGCATGTATGAGGCGGTAGTGCTGTGACTCGTGAAGGTCGTATTCCTTCTTGAGGTGGGCAAAAGAGCGGGGAGCCGAGCCCTTCCACACGTCAGGCAGATAGTCTATCCCGATTAGTTTCCATCCCCCAAAGTCTGTCAACCGTGTCACTTCGCGTAGCTGATCTCCCAGCCACAGGGGTGTGCGACCAGTTAATTTGTCCGTCCAACCCAGGACCCTGTACGCTTCCTTCCAACACTGGACCACGACCCTAGTATGTCCAGGCCACTCTTTCCCCACTCTTCGAGCATAGAGCAGGTGTTTGCAGTTTCCCTTGGGCATTTCCAGTCTGTCCACTCTGTATGCCGGTTCAGAGCTTTCTGTATACACCCAGTCATTCACTACCTGCAGCTGGGAGGCCCAGTAGTACAGTTGCATGTCTGGGAGTGCCACCCCCATCATATACCACCATAGTAAGTTTGTTAAGCGCTATTCTGGGAGCCCCACTATTCTAGAGTTGCGCCCGCACTGCCTGAGAAATCCGCTTGAACACTCCCTGGGGGACTGGATATGGTGTATTTTGTAAGATGTACAGCAGTCTCGCCAGGGCGAGCATCTTGAATAGTGCTGCCCGACCCATGAGAGAAAGTGGGAGGGATCTCCAATGGTTGACATCAGCCCCAAGGCGCACCAGCTGCGATTCAAGGTTTTTATTGAAAAAGTCCCTCACATCCGTAATTAAGTAGACCCCTAGATATTTAAAGTCATCCGTTGCAATGGTGTCTGGGCATCTAGAGGGGACCCGTGGGGAAGAGTCCGATAGCGGGAAGATCACGGACATCCCCCAATTAATAGTGTATCCAGAGTAGCTGCCGAACAGTTCAAAAAGATGGAGCGCTTGTGCCATCGAGCGATAGGGCCATGACATATATAGGCTGACGTCATCGGCATATAGAGAAATGCGCTCCTCCCAGTCATCCATTAGGGCCAAGCCCCAAAAAGACCTGTCCCTCCTGATTCACTGTGCCAATGGCTCCAATGCCAGGGCAAACAGGTGAGGAGACAGGGGGCAACCCTGCCTGGTACCTCTCTTGAGGGGGAACAATCTAGACACCGTCCCATTCACTCTAAGCCAGGCCATCGGTTGTTCGTATAAAAGATGCACCCATGCACAAAAGGTGGGGCCAAAGTCAAATTTCCACAGCACCATAAACATGTAGGGCCATTCGATGCTATCGAAAGCCATTGACGCATCTAAAGACATCAATGCCGTCTGGGTATCACCGACATCCTCCGTCATATATAACACACAGTATAGCCGTCGCAGATTATGGCGGGTGCTTCTATGGGGCATGAAGCCTGACTGGTCTAAGTGTACCAAGTCAGGCAGGACCGACAGCAGTCTGTCCACCAAGGCCTTGGCCAGAACCTTGGCCTCCGCATTGATAAGAGAGTTAGGGCGGTACGAGGAGCAGTGGTCCGGTGGCTTCCCAGCCTTGTGAATAACCACTATAGTGGTCTCCTGTTGGTCGTTCGGGGGGGAGCGTGCCCCTCTCTCTGGCTTCCATGAACATCTGGACAAGGGGTTTGGTGATGACCTTTGCCTGTCTCTTGTAGATTTCTATCGGAGGCCCGTTGGGCCCAGATGCCTTTCCAGACTGTAGGGAGTTAAGGGCATTACTAATTTCCTCTGCTGTGAGGTCCGCATCAAGGTAGTCGCTCTGTTCCCTGGACAGATACGGCAGCCGGAAGTCCTGCAGGAATTCAGCGCAGTACCCCTCAGTTCTATTGCATACTGGTGAGTACACCCTTTCAAAATGGGACACGAACGCTTCTGCTACGTGCATACTGTTGGACACCAGAGACCCTGACTCGTCTATTACCTGTGCTACCCAGAAGCGTTCCCTATCTCGCCGCTCTAGCCAGGCCAGCAGCTTTAGGGATTTGTCGCCCACATCATACAGCCAGCGTTGCGTGGCCAGTGCGTAAGCCTGTGCCTCCTCTTCTGCCAGGGAGCAAAGCTCCAGTTGTTTGAGTAGCAGCCTATGACGGAGTTCTTCCGAGGGGGCTGTGCCAGCATCCCCATCTAATTGCTCAATGTCCTGTTCGATTTGGCTAATCTGCAGGTGTTCTTCTTTCCTTTGGGCCCCAATAAGTGCTTGTGCCTGTCCCCTCAATACAGTTTTGTAGGCTTCCCACAACACTACATGGGAATCCACTGAGCCTTGGCTTTCTTCAAAATAGAGCCGTGAACTCTCTCGGAGCTTGTCACCAATCGCCTGATCGCGGAGACGCCATGAGTCAATCCTTGGGAAAGAGGCCCTGTTTATGAATGGACCCTGGACTGTGACCCCAACCGGCGGGAGATCTGAGATTCCGCGGGCCAAGATGCAGGGGTCGGTAAAGGCTCCCAGCTGAACGGAGCGAGCGAAGAAATAATCAAGCCTAGAGGATGACGTATGCCTGGCGGAGTAGAAAGTGTACTGCCTCCTGGTTGGGTTATGTGCGCGCCACAGGTCACTAAGGCCCATCGCTGTAGCAAAGTCTCCCAGGCCCGCTCTCCCCTAAAACCAATCCCATCCCCCGACCAGTCCATATCAGCTGTCATCACTGCGTTCATGTTGCCCCCTAACAGGAGAAGCCCCTGGGGAAGATCCGCCAGGAAGGAGCCCAGCCGTGGGAGCGTGGATAAGTCTAGGCCTGGCAGGATATAACAGGAGCAGAAGACTACTGTGCGACCCTCCCACTTCACCGCAGCTGCGGCGAGGCAGCCCGTATCATCGGTCTACGTGCCCAAGGACCACATCAGGAGCATGTCGTTTAAGGTACTGTAGGATGAGGATCCTCTTCATTTTGTTGCCCAACCTGTTCACATTCCACGTCCATATGGTGCACTTAGCTTGAGAGCCCATTGTAGACCAAGAACAATTAACAGCTTCGGACAGCCAGGAGGACCTTTTGTGTCATCTGGGCTAGAACCATGTGTTACATGACTATGTTGGACTCGAGCATAACATACAAACCCCCGCCCACCAACTCCCCCCACCATACCTCCCTGCTAGATGGGTCCCCAACCTCCCACCTTGTGAACATGCACAGTGCCTGTTGCCCTGTTACATTCCCGCAAAACATGCAAGAGGAAACGTGAACTTCCAGTCAGCCGAAGAGTTATGCAAAACTAACGAATGTCCCATCCCTATGAACAGTTTGACGTTAGGGCAATCCAGTGAGATATTGCAATTGATAGTCCCCAAAGGAGGACATCCCCCGTTAGGGTCGTGCACCCCCATGGCTTCCAGTCCCCCGAGGAATGACTTAGAGATCCAACAGATCCCACCCAATAAGGCTCCGCAGGTGTCCATCATCCCCTTCTCACCTATATCTCCTCATACATCTAGAACACTGAGATTGAGGGATAAAGTCAGTGAGTCACAGTAGCTTCACAACGCCGGATTATTTCGAACCTCTCTTCTCGGGGCCCTGATGACCCCCCAAGGGTCCCGCGGCGTCTACCGGAACCTACTCCTTCGAGCGCTGATTTGGCCTCGGGGGATTTCCCTTCTTTCTGACAGTTCGCCAACATTCCAGCCAGTTGTGTGCCTCCTCCGGTGAGTCGAAGAAGTAGACATTGGGAACATCCAGGCTCTTGATTAGCGCCGGGAAGAGCATCATATATTTCACACCTGGCTCCCTGAGGGCTCTCTTCAGCCCCTCGAAGGATCGACGCTGGCGCTGGACATGCAGGGTGAAGTCCGCGAAGAATCGGATCGTGACATTCCCCAGTCTAAGGTCTCCTGTCGACCTCGCTGCCTGCAGGATGGCATCCCAGTCTCCAAAATTCAGGATACGGACAATGATGGTGCGTGGGGGGGCCTCTGGCTTGGGCCTACCTCCCTGTGTTCGATGAGCGAGGTCAACTGAGAAAAAGTTAGATAAACGTTTAGGATTCAGATGGTTCAATATCAGATCTTCGATGAACCAGTCCATGGCCGGCCCCTCCAGGCCCTCCGGCAACCCCACCACACAGATGTTATTTCGCCTGGTCTGCCCTTCCTGATCCTCGAGCCTGGCGAAGATGTCAGCCTGGTTCTTAGTGAGTGCTGCCATCTTTTCTTTGAGCTTTTGGGTTTTTGACGGGAGGCCCCCAATTCCTGACTCCGCCGCTGCTACCTTGTCCGATATTTTCCTAAAATCCGCCAAGAGGAGGGTGACCTCCTCCATAACCGAGTCCAGTTTGGGCTCTTGTGTGCCCCTGAAGTCCGGAATGGCCGCCATTATGTCCCTCAGGGATGGGTTGGGCCGATGACGTCAGGGTCCTCCATTTGGCTTCCACCTAGAGCTGCTTCATCTTTGCTGATAGCCACCGTGTACCGGTCAATCTTGTTAGTCTGCCCCTGGCCTGGTGGTCTGTTACGGCCCATGTGTCCGGCCGGCCCCTGTTCCAATGCGTCAGTGGGGTGGGACTCCCCGGTAGACCGATGCTGTGGCAGTGAGGGAGGGCGAAATCGGGTCTTCCATTACTCCTCCGGCCCGATCGTCACCCCCGGGCAGCACGGGTGCGGCAGTCCACCCCCTCCAATCCGAACCCCATCCCCCAGCTGTGCAGGTGCTGATCACGGCCCCCAAGGAGTCCAGCACTGCCCCTGTGTGCTCCCGCCCGCAGATCTAAGTCTCTTGAGCTGACCAGATCTGTGCCGCCATGGAGGGAGAGGCCGGGTCCACCCCACTTTCCACTGCCCAGCAGCCGCCCTTGAGCAATATTAGTGGATCCAGCGGCCCCCGCACGGCCAGTCACGATCACGGCCACTGCCTTATACAATTGCGTGGTCTTCTTCCCACCACACACAGCCTTGGGGGCACCAGGCCGCACCCCCTCAGCACGTGGCCCTCCGCTCTTGTTGGATGTAGGCCTCCTGAAAGCCCCGGGCTCGCGACGGGCCTCACTCACACGTGTGGGGGGAGCCTGATGTGTCAGATCGTGGAGCAGTCCCGATCAGCCCCCGCGCCGGGCAGTCAATTTGGTTAATTACAGCCTTCCCCGCAGTCCCGCTGCGCCAGTCCTCCGCACTCACTGGTTGATCCACTGGGCCGCCTCTCGCAGCGTGTGGCACAATCTTGCAGCCGCTGCCTGCCAACAGTCCAAGATGAGCGAGGTCATTCTCTGGCAGGCCTCCTGCTCAGCGACCCCGGCCTCAGATTTCAGTCCCTGAGGCGGCTGGGCGCCATTTTGTCGCCGACAGTGGGGAGTCAGGCCACATGCTGTTTTCTGACTCTGGCGGTCTGGGACTGCCCTTTTGGTGACCTCTGCGTGTCTCCTGACGTGGCGATGCAGAGTGCCGGGTTGCCGTGTCTATGTGCCCTCGGATGATGACGGATGGTGGGTCTGTTTGCTGACCGCTAGCGGAGCTCAAGCAACCTGCAGCCATCTTCCGCGGCTGCAAGCCACGCCCCGAATGTTTGAGTCCTTCTAAAATGTTATCACAATCAACAGACCATTGGAACAGAACATTTTATTTTGTCAACTCTCTTAATGGCAAAAAGAACCATTGATGGACAGAATGCTGAACAATGTCAGACATTCACCCCAGTACAGAGATCTGGACTTAAATTCATTGTTTATTGCCCCATGCCATTCCCCATGGGAACAGTCCAGCCTGAACTGTCAGGCCAGATCTTTCTTGGACTGGAAACAAGCATCCTGGGACTGGTTTTGGGGTAACACCCTCATCAGCCAGGCTAGCACTTACAGTAGCAAATTCACTAATGTACCTTGAGGAATAGCTGCCCACACCTAGAAAGTATTGCATAGTGATGACATCTTGCGGGAGGCATGTAACTGACAAGGCTTTTACTTTGTCAGCAGTCAATGTATACCATCCTGAAATAGTTCTGCAGCTGATGACATTCCAAAACTAAACCTTTTGCAACTGAACAAACCAGCGGGAATCGAAAAAGTTGTGAAGTACCTGCGATTCTCTTCCAACTCGAGTTGATGATATCCCTTGTTCAGGTCAAGATGGGAGAAAACTTTGGCACCATTCAGGTGCATGATCATGTAGCCTATATGTTGCTCAGGATGTCTTTCTCTCTTTGTTGGCCTGGCGCATATCAACACAAATGCACACTGCACCTTTACTGTCCTTTCATGGTACCACCACTGAGGGCGACCCCATGCCGTTGGACCAGTGGAGTGCTCAATAATGTCATGCTTCAACAGCGTTTCTAATTCTTCCTCAATGGCTTCTTGCAAGTGGAAAGCAACTCTGCAGTGCCACTGGGCAACACGGCAAACGTCGTCAATAATGTGAAGTCGCACTTTCTTAGTCTTGAGCCTGTTCAAGTTGTCAAATAATGACGGAAATAGACTCTCAACTTCAGATTGAGTGTGGAGGTTGTAATTGATTGATTTATTTATTTTTGAGATTTATAAAGCGCTCAAATACCCAAGGGTGTCTCAGTGCTATGGACAACAGGCAGAAACAATAGTGAAGATATTATTGGTTGAACAGCCAGGTCTTTATCATCTTTCTAAAAATTAGCAAGGACTGACAGGATCTGATCTCCGCCGGAAGAGTATTCCAAAGCTTTGCAAAGATGACAACAAAGTGCCTGACACCCCAGGAAACAGTTTTGGTACGCAGTACTTTTAGATGAAATGCAGTGGATGATCCGAGTGTCCTATTCGGAATATAGGTAGCTAAAAGATTTATTAGAAACTGGGGACCTGTTTTGCGGGAGGCCTTATAGGCAATACATAATGCCTTGAACTTTGTCCGATTTTTCACAGACAACCAGTGGTACTTCTTGATGACATGAGAGATGGACTAGAACTTAGGGGTTCCGGACAGCATTCTGGCTGCCGCATTCTGAATGGTTTGAAGATTTTGGATGACCATACTCTGTGAATTTGCAGGCAGCCCATTGCAGTAATCTATAGAAGACATAACCAATGTGCTGACCAAGGTTTTTCCCGCATTCAGTGGAAGATATGGTAAAATCTTTTTGATCACTCTGAGTTTATAAAATGAGGCCGAGACCACCGAATTGGCATGGGGTACAAAGGTCAATCTGTCGTCAAATATGACGCCCAGATTTCTGACCTTGGTGACTGGAATCAGTGGGGGGCCTAGAGCAGGCGGCCACCAGGAGTTTGACCAGATGGGGGATAGCTTACCAAAAGTCATGACCTCCGTTTTGTCAGAGTTCAATTTAAGGCAATTGCAGGCCATCCAGCTACTAATGGCCAACATGCCCTTTTGGAAGCTGTCTGCTACCCTTTCTTCGTTATTGTTTATTGCGAGTACAAACTGGGTGTTGTCGACATATGATGTAAGGCCCATCCCGTGTGCCTTGATGACTCTGGCTAAGTCCGACACGTAAATGTTAAAAAGGGTCGGACTTAGGGATGAGCCCTGCGGAACACCGCACGGGAGGGTCAGTTGGGCAGAATGGAAGGTGCCCAAATTTACCACCCTAGTGCGATTTGTGAGAAAGGATAGCAGCAGGTCTTTTGCCTTATCTTGGATGCCCATTCTGGTGACACGGTCGATCAGGGTAATGTGATCGACCATGTGAAAAGCAGCTGAGAGGTCCAGCAGTATAAGTACTGCCGTTCCTCCCTGGTGTAGAATGATTTGACTATTCATTACTTTTTCCACTAATTTGGCCGGGAAAGGCAGGCTGGCAATGGGCCTATAGTTTTTGGTGTCAGCCAGGTCCAGATGTGATTTTTTTAATAATGGTTTTAAAATAGTTTTCTCCCAGGCAGTGGGATATATGCCTGAGGAAAACATTGCGTTGCAAATCTCCACTAAGACAGGAGCCACCTGTTCAGCCACTGATGCAAGGACAGCGGTGGACAGGGATCACTAGCTGAGCCAGATTTAATAGTGGGCATTAAATTAGTAATTTAGTCCGGAGTAATGTTTTCAAATTGCGCTCAAAGATGATCTGAGAGATCATTGGATGTAGACTGATTGACTAAATTGGTTTGTGCTGCAAATTCAGAGTAGATATTATTTACTTTTTCATAAAAATAGACCGCTAAGGAATTGCACAGAGACTGTGAGGAAACAGAGACTGACGCAGAGGCATGACCTGATAACTTAGTGACTACTTGGTAAAGCTGTTTTTTAAAAATTTTTGCAGATTCAATCTGAACTACATAGTATTTACTTTTTTCTTGCGCAATCATAAGTTTGTATTTGGCAAGTTCATCCTTGTAAAGAAGTTTTTCTTCACAAGCATAAGATTTGCCCCAATGTCTTTCCCGATTTCTACACAATTTCTTTTGATCCTTGAGTGATTCCGTGAACCAGGGGGCTGATGGAGAGTTCCGATGTTTAGTGATTGTTTTGTTTGGCACCAACAAATTGAAAGCATTAAACAACCAATTTGCATAGTTTGTTGAGGCTAATTTGGGTCTGAGGAAGCATCAGGTTGGGTAGAGGACAGATGTGTCATGATAAGTTGATTATCTATATTTTCCATGCTTTAAATACAACCGGGCTATTTACAGTAGTGTTGCAGAATGAGTTGTTGTCAATGAAAATATGATTGCATGATGATCGGTCCATACTAAATGTAAGATTTCTTTTAGGAAGATGTTTTTGGAATTAGAGAAGAGGCCATCCAAATTGTGACCTGCTGTATGAGTAGGTTTAAAGACTAGCTGTGATAAACCCACTGTTTCCAAATCGGGTAAGTAGTGTGTTAGTGTCCTTGTCATGATCATTCTCTAAATGAAAATTAAAATCACCTAAAATAGAAATTTGTGTTCTTCTGCTATAGATTCCACCAGGTTACTAAAAGTGGAAAGAAATCCTGTCCTGGATCCTGGAGGACGGTAGAGTAAAATACCTTTAATGGTTTGGGAGGGGGTAAGCAAAATAGAGAAGTATATTGCTTCACAAGTTAGTGAGGGAACATGGGATATTTTAGTTGTCAAATTACTGAGAGATATTATCGCCAGCCTACCCCCTTTTTTATTTAATCTGTCTTATCTCAGGGTGGTATAGCCTTCAGGGGTGGCTACTCCAAGATCTGATTCAGATGCAGGATCTGTCCACGTCTCTGTTATAAACAGGACATCAATACGATGGTCAATAAGCAAGTCTGCTATCTCCTCTTGATATTTTTATGGATTTATTTATTTGGTGTTTTATACAGCGCGGACATGACCCTGAGTAGGGTGTCAGAGAGCTTTACATTTTCATTTCCAAAACAGTTATGTTACCAAGTCATCGGTTGTTGTACAATTATTTAGAGCAAAAACATTAAGCTTAATGTACATATATACAAACCACAAAAAGGTTAATGTTTAAAGAAAGGTAACATGTAACTGATCAGGCAGGTTCCATGATGCTGGCGAGCCTGTTGAGATCATGGGAGGTATTTACTCATATAAAAAGATTTAGCTTCGTTTTTTAATGCAGAGATGGACGGGATTTTTCTAATGATGGGTGCAAGAGCGTTCCAGATTCGAGGAGCAGCACCAGAGAATGCTCGGTCGTAAGTTCTCTTCTTAGGAAAACGGCGAGACCTACATGTGCCCATCATTTGTCAGTCAATGCGATCAGCACACGCCCATTTTCCTCACTGGTGCTCGAGGATGACATTGATGAGCCTCTGTAGGACGAACTGTACGATGATCGACTTTGTCTGAATTCTATTTGTTCGAACTGATGCCACCTTTTTTTGGGGGGGTCATGGCGAGAAGGCTTCTGGAACTTTCTGGTATCCATTTTCTGTTGTTGATGTGATGCAGTTAGTTTCTCTTTCGCTCGTCATACCATTATGAAGTGATTCTCCTTACCACAGCCATTGCACGTCTGGCCTATTGCAGGACATTTGTCTATATGTGAAAAGGAAAACCCAAATCAGAAACACAATTTTTTTTTCTTTGTAGTCAGTGATTTGGATGTGTCTAGTCAGTGTTTGTCCTTACTCTTCATAGGTAATGTGTCTACATTTTCCCTGTTCCAGCTCCCATGTCAGTGATTTGTCAATCCACTCTTTCTTCAGCCATTAGCACGTTCTCTAAGCTGAGCGTCTCTCTCAACATGCGTCTTCTGAAGGAGCCTGAAAGACAGCCATCGATAACTCAAAAATGTATGGCTTTTTCGTCATTAAATTCACTAAATTTGCAATGCTTGGTAAGCATTTCAAGTCTTTAAAAAAACTTGTCCATCATTTCACCGACTTGCTGTCATGCTTCATTGAAAATGTACCTTTCATAGTCGACTTTTCGGCATTGGATTGAGCTTGACTTCTAATGCTTCCTTGACTTGATGGAATACTATTACATCAGCTTGTGATATTTCTTCAGCACTTGAAGGTTCTTTAGGTACTTAATGATTTTCTTATCATCTACCTCTTCTAGGGTATCTATGAAATCTTTAAATGTCTCAATCCATGCAAACCATTTGGCACAAATATTATGCTTCTTGGCAGTGTCGAAAGGCGTTGGTGGTTTCAGAAATGTGGCTGCACCATGCTTCGCCCTCTTTTCACCTGCCGTGCAGAGTATATGCTCTTCAGGTGACCTCAGCTGGTCTTTGGGGCAGTACCTCCTGCAAGCACTGGCTGTGTGCTTGAACCTGGGTCATAGGGAACCATCTTCTTTGTAGACGGTTAGCAGCAGTTCTGCCTCTCGTACTTGTTTGTCACTGCTTTCAGCTTTTTGCATTACACCAGGTTGTGGCTGCTTCTAGCGTTTCGCTCTGTATCCATGATTTCTTCTTAGCCTTACAAGTGAGTTTCTGACAGGATTTCGAATGTGCTCCACAGCACGGCCTTCAACTTCTTAGAGAGCCGTATGTGGGCTGAAGCAAGGCTTCGATTTCACACATGCCAACTTTGAACTGCTTCTCATCGAAATAGACGCATGTGACATGCACGAGGAATGAAAACATACTGTGGCTTATTTGTGTTTTAAAAGGGATATTCCCTTCCCAAAACGTCCGTTAAATTTGCCCTGAGCAATTTATACCTACAGATCTAAAAATACCTGTTCTAGATAGTGTACAGACTTCAAACCACAAAGATCCAATGCTAGCTGGCAGACAACTGTCTACCCTTCTCCATGCCACTCCCCACTGCTTATTAGATGATTCCCTCAATGCAGGGCCAAAGCATTAAAATGAACAACTTAGACTTTGCTCGCAAGACTCTCCAATCAGCACTGCAGGATGCCACCACCTCAAACCTTAAACCTAATTCTCCCAGCACAGACTGTTATACTCAAGCCGATGACCCAGACCTAGATATTCTGAAATTGTTTCAGGTGAGCCTAGACCGTAAACCATTTAAGGTGGCTGGAGCTTATCTTTGAAATATACTACTTTGTCAACAGCAAGCAATTCCTAGGTGTCTTGCTATGCTTTGCAAATGTATACTCCTTGTTAAGGTTAATAGGCAACTGGCTGAGAACTTATTGGAGTCCACAGTTGTGGCTATGCACATATTTATTGGGACGGAAGTGTGTACATTTTTATCATTATTAGTTTAAGGAAGTGGTTAGATTTGTTGGCATACGCAGTTAATTCATTATTTTTAAACACCCTAAGCAATGGCCACATTCCGGTATTGTTTTCTCTTTATAGAAAATTAAAGCACACACCAAACCCTTACCTTTGTAACTTACTGCTGCCTCAACATACCCGAAACTCCCTTTTGCAATCACAAGTTGAGAAAGGAACAGCCTCCCTCCCCTAGCCCAGACCTCATCCTCACACCCTCTCCTTCCCACTAAGAGAGGTTTACCACAATCAGTTAGGGAATAATCTACCCCAACACAAAACTTCCCAGCATCTTCCTTCCACAATTACAGTTTGCCGCATAAAGCTTGTCCAGGCACCCCATTTAACAGCTCTACACCACATCCTCTCCAGCTAACCAACATGGCATTACATTGCAGTGGTGCCTCCCGCCTAACACTCCTTTTACCACCTTAGCAAAGTTGCCTTAGGATGATTACTGATATACATCTCTCCTTCCCAGACCTTTAAATTGCTTTTTCAACTCACTAAGGTACCACACCTCTGCTTGTCCACTTTGTATCTTGCTCAGATCTGCCACCCACCCCATGCATTGATTCCGCAGACCACTGCAACGTTACCTTAAGGAGCTCAGTTAGGTTTTGGCAAAATTCTACTTTGTGTATTTTTCCATCAGAGCAAAGGTACCTCAAACAGCTTGCAGAAGTCTCCCCGACAGCTCTATCCAGCCCTTGTGGCCTAAATGCAGGCATCATGCAGAGCATCACCAACCTCCCCACACTGCACATCTGTGAGCCTTCCATGTATCACACCAATACCTCTGGTAGTTCATTGAAGTCCCCTTGGTTGATGTCTCCTGTGACGCGGTGGTACGTATGTTTTATGTAGTCTCCCACAAACCATAATGCATATGCAGTGGCCAGCAAAGGAAAGAGCTTGTACTGCTGGGTCTGATAGTCCAGGATCTGGGGCTCAGGCTCACTGTGGATCAAAAAGGAAGGTAAAACATAGTAATTGTGATTAGCAGTGCAGCTCAGACTCTCTATTCAGCAATTATGTGATTGTCTTGTAAGCACAGAGAGGACAACAGGATGCAGAATTTAAGAATAAGGGCTTGAATTAGAGTTTGGCAGATGAGTTACTCCATCACAAACGTGACAAATACCCAGTGTGCCGTATTACAAATGTTAGTAGATATAATGCATTTGTAATATGATGGCTGGGATAGCTTATCAGGCCCTTAAGTTAGCAATCTCAGTTTTTCAGCTTTGGTACTCTTAACAGATTCACATGCTTTCAATTAGTTTTCATTGTCAGGCTGGGAATCCATGGCAAAATATTCTACACAATAGTAACAGCTTATGAAGGGAGAAAATCCCAAGTTGTTGAGATGGTCCATCTCCCTACAGGGAATGGACTTCCGGGTGGAACATCGGCCTGGAGTGGACCACGCCAATGGAGACGGTCTGTCCAGGTACTTCCGCCTTATTGATGAGAACTCCCAAGGGGTTGGGTAGCTCTCCCCACTTTCAGCTGGGGGGGGACGCGTGTTAGACCTGTCAGCCCTATGGGTAGGCCCACATAGTTTCCTTTATTTTTTTCCTCCTCATATTTTTTATTTTTGTGTCCACTACAATTTTTGGTGTTGTTAATAGAGCTCTGGGTGCCCTATTACTGTTTTTCCACCATGTAGGGGGCACAGGTGCTCTTTTAAAATGGAGGTGATGGAGTTTATCATTCACAAAATGGTGGCTGCCAACTGACAAGGAATTTTACCTCAGGGAATGGCCCATAGACTAGTGAAGAGGTTCTGGAACCTTCTGGTCCACTCTGGAACCTTGGGCTCAGGCTATATATAGGGGGACAGTAGTGCGGCCACTTTGGGGGAGAGAAGAGAGAAGTCAGTGGTGACTGAAGGGGTCGATTGGAGTCCAGGCTGCTGGTTGTGGAGGTTGTTGCGCTGAAAAGGTTGACTGCCCTCTGGGACTGCTGCCTCCACAGTTGATGCTGCCTTTCATCTGCTGACCTGACCTGGTCCTTGTTAAGCCAACTACCTCCCCCCCCTCCGATCCCACCGGAGAGAGATTCCCTTGACCAAGACCTGTGAGGGAAGTCCGGACAATTAAGGAGGTGGTGAGTGCTGTTGGCTCCGCTGAAAAGGTAGCTATGGAGAGGTTGTCCCTGAATGCCCTACTGCGGTTTGGAGTGTTGGAGAGATTGAACTTTCCCCTGCATAGTCACTAAGTAATCGGGGTTCTGCTCAGAATTCCTGGATCTCGAGGTACAGCCACCGCAGACCGATCGGGATATTATCTTAAACCCCCCCTCTGTTCTCAGACAGTCTTTTCTACTCACCGTAGCGACTCCCGAGAGACTACATGGGGAGCGGACTTCTGAGGGAGGGTCCCGGAGTGTAGCAGCTGGGAGGCCTATCGCTGGGAAGAGTCAGCTGACGCCGCGGACCGGCCTGAGAAGGGAAGCCGGGCCACGCTGACAGGAAGGCTGAGGCAGCGTTGAGAGACGCAGGGCGGAGTCGCCTGGATACCGGGGCTCCCGCCCCTGCGCGTCACTCCCTCGCGTCTTCACTGCCGGCTGGAGATACCCAGAGAGATTGTGAGGGGTCAGCGGGTAAAGTGACGGTGCGGCTGAAAACTCACCATTGCTTTAATGAGCGCCAGCTGCCTGTAGTGAGGAGAAGAAACCCCCAGGTGAGGCGCTTAGAACAACGCGCTGGAAGTGTGGTGCAGATTTAGCGAATAGGCGGCAAGGAGCTGACATTGGTGTGAGGGAACGAGGTAAAAGAGCCTGCCATCATCGGGGTGGCTGTTAACTCGAGTTCACTCTGATAGTGGTGATCCGGCGGAGGTTTAGTCACGTGGGTCATCCTTCGAGGGACTGTGACTCCGCTGTTTGACAGAAGTAAAGGAATTAGCTCTAGCGCTTAAACCTAACGGCCCTTGTCAGAATTGTGAATCAGGCCGAACTCCTGCACGGGGTGAAGTCACTCTATTTACTGTTCATTCAAGTGGTTATCACAGCAAAGTAAATTGAAACGGCTCCCTAGAGCCCTACCAGCTGATAAAACTGTAAGATCTTAAATCGAGTAGGAGAGTGAGAAGATCAGTCACCAGATTAGGAACCTGCACGTCTATTAAGTGTATTAATTCTTCATAAGGATGTGTTAGGTGACTGATGTAAAGTATTACTTCAAAGCTATTCAAGAATTTACGTAAGGATGTACTGAAAGATACAGCTAACTACTTAATGTATATCCCACAACCTTAATCTCTTGCCTTGTTATAGAATATACCTGAAGGAGGTGGTAAGCCAAGAGAGACAGAATCAACTGCCCTATATTTAAAGGTTACGCTGGGCATTGTTTACATTGTTGGGCATTTGCCCAGTCGTTATTTGCCTTGCTGTAAACTGCAGAATATCCAATGTATAATTAAGGGCTAAGAATTCGCATTGGGCTTCTTTCAACTGAAGGAGGAATGTGTCATTATTGCTAATTATAGATGTGAATGTGCTAACAAACAAATGCAAAGTTGTTTTATGTATGGAATCTAAACATTGTTAAGAAATCGCAAAGAGAATTTTATAAAACAACCCGTATTTTTCTAAACTGGTGTGGTGTCATTACTTTTGGTGGTGGAGCGCTGGAGTTACTGTGAGTGAGAATGTAAGCACAACACGTTTACCTTTGGAGTTTAGCTGTCCCTGCTCTGTGCCAGGCTACCCTATGTGGACTGGTAATCCCAGGTCTAACAGCATGTTTCATCTCGGGATGTTTTATCATGAATACCAATCCTGATGCTCCACAGGCTCTGTGTGATCTCTTAGAGCTCTTTTTTGTTACTTCCTGTTGTTAGGTATTGACTAGAATGACTAGAGTGCAGAACGGATGGGATTAAAATGATGTCCGATTATGGCTTGTCAGCGTGTACGCTTATTGAAGTAATAAATAAAAAGCTATGTTGCACAAGATTATATTATATATATATATATATATATATATATATACATATATATATATACATATATATATATATATATATATATATATATATATATATATATATATATATATATATATGTATATATATATATATATGTGTGTATATATATGTGTGTATATATATATAGTATAAGATAGTATATAGTATAATATCGTATAAGAATGTAGTATAGTATAATATATTATAAGAATGTTAACACTATTACTCTTACTCCTGATTGGCCAACATTTTTAGCCCATCCATGGAACTCGTACATCTGCAGGCCTTAATCAGGACCTACCTGTTGACCCTACAATAGTTACTCAATTTATGCCACACCACTCTGGTGGTAGTAGCTAAAGATCCCACCTTACAACCTCGTGTTTGTTATAATCATTGCTATCCTGAAGGAGAATGAGACAAAAACCATGCTAACCTTTATTCATTCTTTAGATCATGGCACATTAGGTCCTTAATTCTACCACCAGAAAAGCAACTCCCGAAGTAGTATACACCTGCAATAAAATTGTGTGACACCTGCTTAACTATATCTAAACCGCAACCGTTTTCCAGGTACTGATGGGAAGAGCACAGCTCCTACCCTGTGCAATACGGGGAAGGATGCTGTGCAACAGTAAAGCAAACCAGCTAAGTTTAGACTGAGGTAGGTAAATAATCAGTTGCAGGTGTTATTAAGCACTGGTATTTAAGCATTCTTGTATGAAACAAGGTATTGTACGAGGGGCCAACTTAGCGTTCCAATTTAGATGTACTGTGAGAATTCACAATTTTGCCGCTAACACATCAACAACGGGAGTTGCTCTTTGAAATTAGGCATATCACTAATGAAAGAATTGTCACCTAATGTGTAAAATAATGTACATTAAGTTTTGTACCAGATGTACTAACACAGATTCAAAATGAATACGGTCCAGACCTGCTTTAACTCTGGGTATGAAATTACTAAAAGACTTTAAGCAGGTCTCGTCTATATTATTAGCCAACATTAAAGGGGAAGCAGCATGTGTGGCGATCCGCCAAAAATTGAAGGAGACAGATATAACAGAACAACCTTTTGAGCTCGCAAAAATAATTGAAAAATCATATGAAGAATTAGGCAGAGATAGTTTGGGTGGTAAACCAGTAAAACCCCAACTAATTGAAAATCCTGAAAAAACCTTTATTAAAAAAATTCTCAATTCTCAAAAGAAGAACTATGAGGGTAACAAACAAACCACTCCCAGAGAAATACAATTTCAGTCCAGGGGAAGGTCTCCCCAACGGAGAAATAGATCTCCAGAGAGGGGGGCAAGTCTCCCCAAAGGGAACCCTCTGAGAAAAGATATAACCTTAGAAATAGGGACAATCTGAGAAAACCTGACAGAAATCAAGATGTTGATACACGTTCCTCTCGATCTTTTCAGACTTCCTCAAAGAAATCAGAAAGAAGAGGACGGTCAGAACACAAGGAAGAGCACGTCAAGTCCAAAGACAAAGAACCTGCTCATCAAAATAAAAAATCACAATTTCCCAGAAAGAAGGTAGCAAGTATTAAAATAAAACATGCAGAGAATCCTGAGGACACAACTGAACAACGGAGAGTGGGCCCAGACAATGCTAGACAGCGCAGCAGAAGTGAGCATAGCTCGCAAGATCCTGATGAATCTTCTGGAGACAGTGGACACGAATTAATACATTCAAGTGGAAACTGCAGACACCCGAGTGAGCGTGCCCCATAAACTGTACGACATAACATTGCGTATAGAGGGAGATAAAACTAGGAAAATAAAAAGTCTCTTTTGGGAGAATCTATCGAAAGGCTACAACATCCTTCTAGCAGAAAAAGACTGGCCACCAGAGTTTGTCAGGGAGTGCCCCATGTCAAAGAAATGATTATGCCTGCCTTCTCAAAGCACATTCCAATGCATAAAAAATACACACTTGCTAGGAAATGGGCAGTGGCCCTAGCCCCAGCATTATATAAAAATCATGTAGGATGGGATGAGGACTCTCCTCATTATAAAATCCAGTTAAAAAATCACACTACTGCACAGAGGCAGTATCCGGTTAAGCAAGAAGCTAAAAAACAAGTAAAAGAAATTTTAGATCAACTTGAATATCAGGGGGTGATTGAAACATGCACCTCACAAATGAACAATCCTTTGTTTCCTGTCTCCAAGCCAGACGATTCATATCGTCTAGTTTTGGACTACAGACATCTAAACTCCTGCTGTAAAACTTTTGCAGTCCAAAACTCACACAGTGCAGCACTAATGAATAACATCGTGCGCAAAAAACTATAAAACAACATTAGATATCTCTAATGGATTCTTCTGTCAAAACATTGCACCGGAAAGTAGGTATTTGACCGCTTTCTCAATAATGGGGTCGCAAAAACAGTTTTGTCGTCTCCCACAGGGATTCAAGAACAGCCCAGGATTATTTTCAGCAAGGGTAACAGAGTTACTACAAATTTATGATGATGAGGCATTATCTTATGTCGACGACATCTATCTTACAGATGATGACCTGGAGACTCACTTGAAAAGAGTGAACACCACAATACTTGGGTTCGTTTCTGAAGGGTACACATTTAATTTTAAAAAATCTAGAATTGCCCATTTAACTGTCCTATTTTTAGGATATGAATTATCAAGTGAAGGCAAAAGCCTGGCAGACAACTTCTTAGAGAAGTGTGCTGTACTCCAAGCTCCAAAAATGCTGAAAAACCTGCAATCAATACTAGGTTTCCTGAATTTCAGAAGAACTTACATTCTAAATTATGCAGAGAGGGTTAAACCTCTCTACGAATGAATAAAACCTGATTTCAAACCAATAAATTGGACTCAGAAACACACAGAAATTTTGAGATCACTGCAAACAGACATGTTAGCTAAAACAAAATTAGAAACACGCGACAATACACGCAACCTTGTAATCCGAGTCATCCCAGGAAGATGCGGATTCACGTACCTGACCTCTAATGAGGGAGATACGATACCAATAGCTTAAAAATCACATTTGTACACATAAGCAGAAAAAACATTCAGTCCTACAGAAAATACTGTAAAGGCGGTTCAGACGGCTATAGCAAAAGAAAGAACCCTAGCCCAAGGCAAAAGAATAACTGTTTTTACAGCAGAATCAGCCTTTGAGGCATTATTCAGCCCAGTTAATCTAAAAACGGTGGCACTAAATCCAAAATGGATACAGTGGGAAAATTCTTCTGCTGCAGAAGACGTGACATACTATTTTGTCCCGAACATGAAAAAACTGAATGATTTGAAATATGAAGAAGAATATCCGCTCCCAATCAAAATTCTGCCTCTCCAACAATACTCTTGTATAATCTATACGGACAGATTTGTACAACATTACAATGTAGATGATAAATCCTACAATGCAGCCTGCGCGATTGTTAAAGGTCGCTGGCTCTGCGGTAAATTCAGACCGAAAATAACAAAAACTGAATCACTGAGAAACTGTTCGGCTCAGCGAGCTGAAATCAGATCTTTAAAGATGGCGCTTGAAAATGCTGATCGTGAATTCCCAAGCGCCTCTGCTGAGAAAGGTTATTTGTAAAACAAAAATGAATCTAGCTGGTGTTCAGAATAAAGCAAAAACAACCTGCTGAATCATTAATCAACTGGAAATTTATTCCTCTTTTCAAAAAATATATTTTTTGTTTATATGTGACATAATGTTTTTAGTGCATGGATAGAACGACAGTTTTTTATATATATATATGTACAGTGAACAGTAATTACAAGTGAAAAAATTATTTACACACTCTCAACATTCGTGGCCTTCCAATCGTACAAAACACTTGCATACACAGGAGACAGTAAAAAAATACAAACAACAGTTAGGTACAAAAATACAAAAATACATGAAACCACGTATCGGTCTTAAATCAGTCGGATAAATCCCTTGGTGTTTTTTAGAGAAATAATCCTAAAGTCTTTTCAACTGAATTTCTGAAAAGGAGTATTCTTCTTAGAGAGGTTGATACATGGGCTGATTTATAGCGCACAAGATGTAGACCAGATACGTAGGAAAGGTGGTCGACGCGTTTCGAACCCGTACCAATAATAGGGTTCTCCTCAGGACCTGTACTGGTTCTGTGGAAACAATCAAAAATATGGGTGCTTTGTCTAGCGAGCTATTTTAGAAGAGAGAGACACTCGCCCTGAGTCAAACCGAAGCCTACCTTAAGCAAATTAAAGGGGTAGCGATGGGCTGCCCCTTTGCCCCCGAGCTGGCGATAATGTTTATGGGGCTGTTCGAAGAAAAGTTCATCTATAACAACAATCCATATGGCCATCATATCTCCAACTATATGCGCTATATAGATGATCTATTTTTAATCTGGACAGGAAACCAAGAAGATCTGGACAAGTTTGTTGAATGGCTTAAAAACATTATGTCACATATAAACAAAAAATATATTTTTTGAAAAGAGGAATACATTTCCAGTTGATTAATGATTCAGCAGGTTGTTTTTGCTTTATTCTGAACACCAGCTAGATTCATTTTTGTTTTACAAATAACCTTTCTCAGCAGAGGCGCTTGTGTTGCTTTCTAGTTCAGTTTGGCTCAGCCGTGCTGAGTAACGAGTCAAGACCCTTGGGTGTTTTGCGGATCGTGAATTCCCGACACTAATAGTGTGCGATTCGCATTTCTGCGTCAAATCTTACAATAATGACTTGCAGAATTGGGTTCAAAACGATTACAAAGATGACACAATCAACCCTCAAAATGCTTTGGGAACAAGTAGTTCTTTTACAGAAAGAACTACAGAAGACTCACGTGATACACACTCTGAGTCATCAACGTGATGGCGTTCACGTTGCAGGGAATTCATTGGCTAATATAGCCAGAGCGTAAGCCATTAAACCGGCTTCCGTAGCCACAAAAAAGCGTTCAGAAAAATACATAGACGGGGAAACCATGCTGGCGGTCAAAACGCCTTCAAAAGACAACTGTGCAGCACTACCCGTGAACTATCCACTCAATTATACATACGTAATTGACGCAAACTCCGTTCCTTTTGATCAAATCCCTGGAGTGGGGGATAGAGTAATTCCAAACATGAACAGGAGAGTCTTATTAATAGCAGACGCACACATGGGTGAAGGTCCGAGGCACAAACAGATGAAGGAATCTCTGACAGAATTACAATCAGAATACTGGTGGCCGGGGATGAGCCTGCAACATTATAAATTTGCAAAAAGCTGTCCAGACTGCAACAGAGATCGCAGTAACGAGCCAACCAGAGTATTGCCTTGGCCACTTCTGTAAGTTAGCATAAAGGCTATCTATACGTAAAATCCAGCATTAATTCCTTTTAAGACTAAATTCACTTAAAAATGTGGCCCCAGCACTCGGCTGACGCCAGAACTGTTATAAAAGATTTTCGAGTCTTTATCGGCACATACGCAATTGCCATGCTTCATTCTGACCAGGGTCCTGCTTTTAGCTCTTGAGCTTATAAGGAGGCCATGACCAGCATGGGCATTGGGTTGCGGTACTCTTGTCCCTTCCATCCTGAGGGAAACGGGATTGTGGAAAGAAAAAACCGAGACATAAAGCAACCTATAACTGCAAAGGTACTAGGTTCGGGTGATGGGCGGGTCCAACATTTAATAAGTGTCCAACGTAGTCTTAACAATCTGCCAAGAAAGTCTCTAAAAGGTTTCAGCCCGTACGAACTATTGTTCTGAACTAGAATGTATATTCAGGATTTAGATGGTCAGACTTCAGTGGTAGAAGATAAGAAAAAATGCTTTGACATCAAAGATCGTTTGGCTGTTTTACAGGACTTAAATGAAACAAGAAAAGCCCTGAGCAACATAAAGTTAAAACAACAGCCAACAACCACTGAAGATACACCACCTGTCCCAGCAAGACCTGTCTGGATTCCAAAGATTGGGGATCTGGTCAGAGAGAAAATAGCGGTGAAGAAGGAATTTGGGCCTTCTTACAGAAAAGCAGTACCTGTCTTATCTGTCAACGGAACGAGATCAGTTGTACTACCGCCCCTTGCTGGTAAAAAGGAGAACTGAGTTGTATCCATCGACCTGGTAAAACACAATCACGTGGCCAATAATAAGTAGTAGGCCCAGTGGACTCCCAAAAAATAGCAGAATACCAACATTTGCTACAATCCAAGAGGTTCAAACTGAGAGACTAATCACATTTGATAAACCTGCAGTGAATACAACAGGACTATGCAACAATGCCATGGAACTTGTGCCTCTTGAAACCCAAATTGAAACAGTTCGTCAAGAAACACCAGTCTACAACGATGTAGCCTCAGACTGTGCTAATGAAAAACAAATTGAAAAAGCAATCCCAACAATTGACAGAACTGCATCTGGCTACTTCATCAATTTCGATAACTTTTCTGAGGATCAAAGCGACCCTGAAGTAACGCCAGCAACAAAAACGTTTAAAGACAAAGTAACAGAACTCTTTCATCAACTCAAAGAAACCTATCTGATTTCTCCATGGATTGAATTTTGGATTGTGTTAGGTGTACTTTTCCTCCTGCTTTGGCTCATCATGGTACTTTGTTTGGGAAAATTAATCGAGGGAAAATACAGTACAATGGACACAGCAAGTCAGAACATCAACTTGGTCCTAAAGCCACACAAGTCATCCCACATTGAGAAAAGAGAACTATCATCAGTGAATGTGACAGCAATTCCAATACCCGGCGGGGTAGTCTGGGACAAAACGGATTACGAAATCTATGGCCCGGTCGAACTCTTGAAATATCCTCATCAGTTTAAGGTTTCATTAAGTGACTTTATAAAACCAAGTACATTCTCTGATGATTGGGACTTTGAAAGCATAAATAATATGATGCCAGATTTAGTAATGTCAGCAAAATTTACAGGACATGATTATTTACAGGGTTCATCGAACTATGAACAGATGTATTGCTATAACCACTATGCACACCACTACTTGCACAAATCTGCTCAACCTAGAAATGTTTTTAAATATAATCAATGGGAACATTGTGCTACTCCACCTAAAAGCAGTTCGAAAACATTCTATGAGAAATTCCCATACTTCTCAGGTTTTAATACAAGTGATACAGAAACATTTTATTACAAACTATTAGATAAAACAGGGACAAAAACTATGCTGCCAAACACTAAATTGATTTATTCGGAAACATTTTATGAAAAAATGATTACATTTGGTTTTGATTTCTGGAAAAACAACATTGAAACAAAAACTATCTGGGGTACAAAAGAATGGCAACTCCAGGGTTCAGAAGCATTATTTTGAGCCTGCATGATCCCAGAACAAATAACGATACCATTCAACAGACTACCTGTCTTGCCCTAGCCAAGATCAAAGATTTAAACAAACCTTCTATTCCAAATCCAATGCCTGATAATACAACCACAGATATTGAGATAGATGTATCCCACATTTTACATCAAAACAGAACACATCCTGATTGGAAAAAGTGGTTAATCTGGCCAACAGACACAAATAAATGTCAAGATAGATTGCTGAACAAAATACAGGGGTTAAAAATGACCAGAGCAGACCTTAGATACTCCCAGAGACAACATCCAGGGATAGTAACAACATACAGTGTAGGGAAATTATGCCTTGAATGGCTACAGACATCCACACTGGTAGAAATTAAGCAACACTTGACTTTACTTAAAGACGGTGCTGACTTGCGTGATTTCATAATGGGACCCCGCAAACAGCGTCAAAAACGTTTCATAGGGGAGGAGCCAAGCTCGCGACCGTGATGGCCGCACTGTAGCTCGGCTCCGTCAACCTTCCTGCCTGAAACGCAAATCCTGTACCTCATCCTGCCCCGAGGAGACACATTCGACAAAATATGGGAAGGTGAAACACTGCTCGCACTCACCGTTTGTCCCGGGGGCTCCTCGGTGCCGCGGATCTTGAGTTGTGCCCCTGTTTGTTCCGGAGCCTCCGCGGCGTGCAGACCGGGGACTCGCCTGTGACGGTCGGCCGGAGCGGGGTGTCGACGCCGGCCCCCGGTGGAGGAGAGGGGTCGGCTGGGGAAGCCATTGTGGGGTTGTACCGGTGGCGACTGACCGGGCCCGGTCTGGTGGCCCGGGGGCTCTGTTGCGGGGCGCGGCCCGCCTCGAACGGGGGTAGACCGTGCAGGAGGCTTGTCCCCCCTTTGTTGTCCTGTCCGGCCATCTTGAAGCCCTTCGCCCGGATTCGGCGGGCGGCGCCCGTGAGACGGTGGCGCCGGCGACACCTTGTTTTTTGGCGGCCCATCTTTCTGCACCAGGATTGCCATTGCCGGGCCTCGACGGGACTCCGTTGGGCCTTGTTCGGCGGCCCGGTCCGGGAGTCGAGGAGCGGAGCGTCCCTGCTGCACTGACAGGATGGCAGCCGGCGCCCTGGGTCTCGGACCTGTTTGGGGCGGCGAATCTGGTCTGTTGGAATGCACGATGGCTGAGGCTTGTGGGAGTGAGCCCATGATTGGCGATGTCTTCGCTGCCCTGTGTTCTTGGCGTGCGGACATGGCTTTTGACGCAGCTGTGCAAGATAGCGGTTCTGCCCCGTGCCTGTTGGGACGCCCCCCATGAAAGTGGCCCGACTGACGGAGTGTGCTGCTTTGCCTCTCCCGGCTGATGCAGAGAGTGATGCCGCTGTTCATTTGGGAGACCGTATGTCTGCTACCACGAACCTCCAGGAAGTTTTGATCGTGGCGGACGTGGGTGAGGGCCCCACGTCGGGGCCCGTCCAGGTCAGTCTGGCTGGGGAGCTAGGCGGCTGTTTGACTCGAACTGCTTTGGTGGGGTCCTACGGCTGCCCCGTGGGGGATACCTCGCCCCTTTGGACAGCGGGACCGCACCCAGACTGTTTGCTGCTCCTGATGTTGCTCTCCGACAGTTTGGTCTGCTGCCGCCATTGTTTGCATTGCTGCTCAAGACTGGGATCCCCTGTTCTGCACCCTTGGCCTGCCTTGTTCCGATCCTGTGTACACTCCATGCCGAACTGCTTGCTGTATTCTACTTTATTGTGTACTAAAGTTATGATCAGGAGAGGACAGGGGTGAGACAGAATTGCCTTGGTGGACTGCTAATTGATGTATGGGGATGTGGACTGCTCGCAGCTGTAACAATATGACCAATTCCTCTTCATGTTCCTGATCTTTGAGGTTGTGTCGATCTCGTTTCGATGTGGGTTTCAGCTGTGTTAAGGCGGGGGGCAGGAGCTGAATGTTCGATTGCAGATCTCCTCTCCCACTGGTTTTCTTTCCCCCTTCCTTCCTCTTTTTGTCTGTTGTGTTCTTTTCTCACTTTCTGATTCTTCTATATTTCGGGTTCTACTTAGGGCGACAGGCACGCTGCTGGGGGGGTAGGCCGTAGTCTTCTGCAGGAGTGCAGGGTGGTGTGGGAGGGATGGGGTCTGAATATTGTTCGTTTTTTTTCTTAGTTCTATGGCTCTTTTGTATCCCTTTCTCGGGACGCTGTGTCTGCGGGCGTCCTCCATGGAGTGTTAGCCGGCAATGTAGGGTATGACTTCCTCACGTCACTGATACTGATAGCACATGTACCATGTCTTACTCGCCGCGACCCCGATTGTGGGTCTCTAGTCCTGTGTGCTTTACTTGCCATGGGACGCGCACTGCGGCGCTGCGTTCTTCTTTTCCGTTGCTGTTCCGATTCCTTTGATTTGTACCAGCACATATTCAGGTGGTGACGGGTGGATGGTGGGCAGCGGTGGGAACTGATTTGAAACGGGGCGACTATACGTTGACTTTGCCAATTGCTGCTATTACTTCCGCTTCTCACTGCTCCTTTGTGATGATGCTTTACCAACTGCCCGCCATAGGAATTCAGATGTCAAAAGTTGCAACTGATTCTGCTATACTTCCTATTATATTATAAAATTAACCTTCTTCCATCCTGTTCCTAGCGGTTATGCCAGGCCTTTTAATGTTGACTGCTTGTTTATATATTGCTGAGAAACTGCTGGGGAATTTCAATGCTGACTTCGTGCGCTCATAATGTGTCGTGGCCGGCCTGATTGGTTGTAGGCCCGTATTTGTATGCTTCTACTTGCACAATAAAGGTTTTCCAAAAAAAACCAAAAAAAAAAAACGTTTCATAGCGGCCAGTATATACGCTGCATACAACGAAGCATGGAAAGTGACTCAAATTGAGACAGCAGAGAAAATACGTGAAATTGATCGTATTAATTTGGAAAAATCACTTTCTGTTGTGGACAATGGGTTAATGACTCTGTCCTCCAGAATATATTCACTGGACAGTATTGTATCATCTGCTATAGATATAATAGATCAGGACTTACTAATGTTACAACACGGTCAGTCCCAATTACGTTCTATTGTACAGCTAGGCTGGACGTTGCAAAATCTGCGTTCAGGCTATGTGCCTTGGCGTTTAATCAACACAACGTCATTGTTCTCTATCTTTAACCTTACTGATAAACAAATCAGTTTGGCACAAAAAGGAGCAGACTATACGATTCTGAACATTGAAAAACTTGAGAGATTACCATTGACAATGTCAGAAAGACCTGTCATTGAATGGATAATACACGGAATAATCACAATTCCGATAACAACTTTCCAATTTAAAAAATGCCAAGAGTATATACCAGCAGGCCAGTATGAAAGGTTGGGTAAAGGGTACGTTAAGTCATCATGGAAATTACCTTATACACATACATGTTATAGTGACAAAAACCAGAATGTATTTCTTAGTGGTAATAATTGTAAACGATCACTAAGCGGTATACTTCTGTGCCAAGGTATTAATTTACATGGGGCCTGTGAGGGAACTTCAAATAACCTTTCATGCCACCAGCACGGCACACCTGCAGCACAAATAGAGCTATTCTTTAGACAACTTTCTAACGGGAGTTACGCTCTAATAACGGACCACAGCTGTTGTGGCATGGTGCCAGGGAAAGCCGATCTCGTAAGCGTTAGTTCCATGGTCACTTGCTGTATGCAAGCATTGTATCCAAACGTCCCTACTGATACAGAAGCGACGATTTGGCCTCCCTTGAATATCTCTTCTATACGAATTGATACTTTAAGCAGAATGAAGTCTGTGCTTTTACAGACAACAGTGCCTATTACGTCATCAAAAGAAACGTATGATCTTCAAGTTGCAAGGACAATGGCAGAGATACATACACTTTTATCAACTAATTGCCCCGTGCATTTCGTAGAAATGCTAAGCCAAATCCTAAATATGTCAGATGCCAGTGGTATCACACATGTATTTAAGACAATTTTTTCGGGACTGTTAACACCCTCGAAGCAGTCATGGGCATCTTTCCCAATTTTGTCCATTCGGTCTTTGGCGGCCTACCACTACTTTTGGGACTCGTAGCAGGAATTTTATTTTTGACTCCACTGCTCCGCTATGGCAAGCCAAAACGCAGACATGACTCCAGCAACAATGGAAGAAACGATCCTAGCAATACGCTACAGGAACCACATAACTATAGTCCTTGGATTAGCCCGGCTAAGAGATCTGAATATGACCTGGTTTCTTTCATTCATACCTATATGGCAGAACTGCATCTTACCTGTGCTTCTATGTATGCTATGCGGAGAAGAATGCGTGTTGGACACCTGTCTTACACTACAATCAGCAGTACCAATGGATATCGATACTTTGCTAAGTCCTGTAACGGCTCATGCATTGTGTTGTCCCCAGAGGTTACCCATCCTGATGACGGCATTCGTTGAAACTTACCACTACGATTAGGTGGAAGTGAAGCAAGAAATAAGAGCAACATCACTTAGGTACGACATTCTGTGAGTATTGCTGATCCCGACACCGATGATAGCAATCATTCTCACGACTGCCCGGTTACAGCATTTTCAACCATGGTCGAACTTTCACCTGAAGCTGTAGACTGTTTTTTTGCACATCTATCTGAAGTAATGTTCTCCCCTGAACCGAAAGAATAACTTTTAAGCAAACCGGCACACAGCGTTCCCCTGAACTCTGAATTTGGCTTTCAGCTTTGATAAACAAAAGCCACTGAAAACATTTGGAACTATTTTTTCCCTTGAAAACGAAAATATTTTTTCCAAATTCCAAAATATTTACCTTTTTTTGGCACATGTACTCTGCTTACAGTAGAACTATTCATAAAGAACAGAGCTTCTATGTTTAGTAATTCTAGAGACAAAATATTACCTCAGCCTCTAGCACACTTACAAGTAAATTCATTTATATGTGATGAAATAGTCTCGACCTTCTTTTCTGTAATTAAGAGACATTCCATGTGTATTTTTCGCAAATCGTTCAGCTAAATATATATGCATTTTTTTGAATGATTACACTGCTTAAAAACGTACAGTACCTATAATCTTTCGTGTATTTCGCATACACCATTTCGAATGCAAAATGTATTTTGGGGTGGGTTGGAATACACATGCACCTTTATTGCTTAGTTTTTAGTAATTGATGGACATTAGATCGTGGAGTGGGTATTGTGTTTTTATCTAGGAACCTGAATCAATATTACCATTTTATGCCCTTACACAGCTATAATCAATAATATCCCTATAATGGCATAAGAATCAGATCCATATTTCAGTAAATCGGCCTTGCAGCCCAAGGCACGGCAAAAGCTACTTCCTTAGATTCCTAGAAAGCACAACGAGTTATTTCAACACACCAAACCTTCAGCAACCTGGGAAATCCCCGCTTGCTTTGTTTTGATTTGTAATAGAACTCCTGCGAGCACTGTAAGAACGGCCAGTTCTTAGTTACATCTTTATTGACGTCTTATGTCCAAACGTTACGTCAAACTCGGCACCTTTCAGGTATAAATATACCAACGTTGCCTTAAGCAAACACACGGTGGTGGTTTTGGAGCAGAGCAGCTAATCTACTTGCCGAGAGCCCAGCAGACACGGAGAGCCCACGGACGCTGCCCCTCCTCTTTGACGCGCTGAGAAAGACGCTCTCTTTTCTCCTCCCGAGAAAATCCAGCTCCGGCGTTTCCAGCCTACCCTTGCGGTTGACTGGGATATCGAGTCCTGAGAGAGAGATACCAGACCTCCTATATTCTATTCCCAAGGTACAGTGCTGACTAAACCCTTAGAGAGAATTCTTGAACCAGATTCTTGGCAAAACCTACTTAACTCAAACTGCTACTTACTTACTCCTTCCCACGTATTAGGCTTAGGTCAGGTACACCGGGGTAGGCATATTTTAAAAGCACCAGTTGAGCACGTTAGCCTATGTATATATATTTTATCCATTTTAAAGTGTCTTATGGCTAAGAAACCATATCAATGCTTTTACAGTATTATTTCATAATACTCCTTTTACTGTACGTACTTTACTTTACATTAAGTATTGCGATTGTGGCAATTCATTTCTCTTGCATAAGAAGGAAGACTGCTCAATAAATAATACCTTTATTGAAAACGCCCGTCTCTCTATTCTCTGCACTCTGGTGAAACTAAGAATGCACATCTGACTGAGTGAAATAGCTGTCTATTGTTTTCACACGACTCTAGAGATTTACTCTTATTCTGAGGGAGCAAAGTTGTCATGTTTATGCGGTTGTCGGAAGCTGAATCCCTTCTTGTCTAAGCCAGGGAAGCTGATCCCTTCCTATTCAGTCAAGAAAGTTTCCAGTGACCTCTGAGCTAGCTGGCGCAAACCTAAATTAAGTCTAACATAGTCAGTAGAGACCTAGAAGACCTCAGTCCTACGTCTACACTGCTGTTTATGTTATTCCAATGCGCAGAGCCTATAGGCAAAATAGGAACTACACTACACTATTAGTTCTAAGGGTAATCCTATCACAAGTGCTGTTGGTCTTCCTGGTGAAGCAGATCTGTTCTTGTGTATCTTGTTCAGACTAAAAAAATACAGTATAGTGGGAATCTCACCAGTTTCGGCTGGTATTTGAAGACGGTGGGGGGGGGGGTAGGGTGGTCTGCGGTGAGGTGGAGGTAATGAAATAAAAAAAATACAGACTGACCAGTCTGAAGCTGACACCTGCCGTCGCCACCGCCTCCTCCTCTCAGTCCTCTTCCCCACTTCCAGGGCAGAAAAGCAAGATTTATTTATTTTTTGAATTTATAAGGCTCAACAGATACCCAAAAAGTGTTTCCCGGCACCAGGACAGAGAAACTGGGAGCAGGAGAAAGCAAAATGAGAGGAATTTACTGATTGAATAACCAGGTCTTCAGGGAGCTGCGGAAACGAAGTTTCCTTGCGAATGGCAAGAGGGAGATCATTCCAGAGAGTAGGACCAAGATAGGAAAAAGAACGGCCCCCCATCCTAGCACGTTTGAATCTGGGGACCATTAATTTTTTGGGATATATGGGCAAGCCAAGGAAAGCAAGTATTTTTATTTATTTTTAAAGCGCACAATCACCCGTAAGGGTCTCTAGGCGCTGGGGGCCATCGGGAAGATTAAGCAAGCTATTGCCCAGAGTAGAAGCTGAATCCCATTTGAACTGAAAATATAGCTCAGGGCTTTTAAATTTTATACGATTTTCCACCCTGAGCCAATGCAAGTCACGGAGATAGCCGGAGATGTGTGCAATTCTGGGGACACTGTATAGCAGTTTCGCCGCGGCGTTTTGCACCAGCTGCATTCTCTGGGTCACCGCCTTATTTTCACCCAGAAAAAGGACATTGCCTTATCCCGCTGAGAGGTGACAAGGGCATGGATGACAGTTTTCTGGGTGGACTTGGGTAGCATCCAGAGGATTTTCCCAAGCCATTTTAGGATGGGAAAGCAGGTGGCTGTGACCTTGACAGCTTGATGATGCATGGATAGCGAATCATCAATGTAGACGCCCAAATTACAGACGTTCCTGGAAGGCTGTGGGAGAGCTCCCATCTCGACGGGCCAATGTAATTAACCCTATAGATCTTTCTCCCTGCCAAGGACTAGAACCTCGTTTTTTTCACCGTTTAGTTTCAAGAAATTCTGGTTCATCCATATAGGAATTTGCCTAATGCCCGATTGGAGACAGGATGTAGAATCAGGATCAGAGCGAGATAGTGAGAAGATGATCTGAGAATCATAAGCATAAGAGGGTAAGACCAACTTGTTCAGCAATATCTGCTAAGGGCCTGACATATATATTAAAGAGTAAGGGACCCAGTATAGAGCCCTGAGGTACCCCAAAGGGAGATGGGTGGATGTTGGATTTATCTGTAGCGGAGAAAATCTGAAAAGTACGACCATCCAGGAAAGAGACAATCCAGTCCAAGGCTGGGCCACAAATTCCGGAGGACCTCAGTATGTTAACTAGTATAGGGTGGGAGATGGTGTTGAACGCTGCACTGAGATCTAATAATATGAGCCAACAGTTTCTCCAGCATTGAGGCAGTGGCGAAGCCTCTCTGTGACCCCCAGCAACATGGTTTCGGTGGAAAAACCAGTTCTGTACCCAGATTGAGAAGGGTGCAGGATAGTGTTAGTCTCAATAAACTGGGACAGATGAAAGTGGATGTGCCTTTCAAGGATTTTAGAAAAAAAAGGCAGAAGAGAAATCGGGCGATAGTTGTTAAGAATGGCAGGATCAGCAGTCGGTTTCTTGAGAAGGGGAGTTACCATGGCGTGTTTCCACGATGGAGGAACTATGGACTCCATTAACGAAGAATTTAGTGTTTCCAGAATGACCTTCATATGCAAACCGTCAAGCTGCTTGAGAATCGAAATTGGTAATGGGTCCTCAGGAGAACCAGATTTGATTTTATCTAAAATGAGAGTGAGGGAGTTCAGAGTTAGAGGGGGCCAACAATCCAAACGAGAAGTAGTGCAACACTCCATAACTGATGTGACGTACCAGCCGTCAAATTAAAAAGAGATAGTGAAGGACTAGTAGCTGTCAAATTAGGTTGCGAAAGCATGAATAGAGGAGAATTAGCAATTTCAAGATGGATCTTCTCAATTTTGTGAGTGAAGAATTTGGCCAGATCTTCACACTGCTTTTCGTTTAAAGACATGGGTTTGCCTATGGTTTCTGATCCGGACAGTTTTTTAACTAAGCAAAAAAGTGTTTTAGGGCAATTGGCTGTATCGGTGATGTTTTTAGAAACTGGCCCTGGTCGTCTTACAGAGGTTATGGTAGATTTTCATAGCCTTTTTATAGGCAACTTTAAGATCAGATGCATAGTCCGTACGCCATTTTCGCTCTAATACCTTGCATTTAGATTTCTCAATCTTTAGAGTGTCATTAAACCAAGGGATGGACCCGGTTCCCAGCCTGGGGATAGCCAATCTCAAAGCTGCATAGGTCTGAGCGCAGTAGATCGGCGCTCAGCCAGAGAATGGGAGGCTGGGCATGTTCTCTGTGCAGGCTGTAATGCAGCGTGCGTGGATAAAATGTAAAGTGCGCATGAATGTTTGGCCAGCCCCAGAGGGACGGCTAAACATTCATATGCACTTTAGGGAGTGCAAACCACCCCTCCCCTCCCCTGCTCTGTCAACAGAGCAGCCCCGCCGGGTCCCACCAAGAAAGCTGCTGCAACAAGGAAAAAAGTAAATGATAATAACTTAAAGTTATTAGCATTATTTTTCCTTTAGTGGCACTACTTAAAAGCAATGGGGTGACACTTCTCCGCCTTAGCGGAGGAGTCACCACTGATTCTCACTGACAAGGAAGTCATATTCTTAGTTAAATATGAAGTAATTAGTGAAGATTTCACAGACTATACTCATAATCTCCTTTTTATGCTCTCAACTGGGCTTTCTGGGAGCTTTCTATAGCTCTTCACATCAGATATTTATGTGCATTCTTTATTGTCATCCGTGGTTTTGAGGATCATGATTGCTTCTCCCTTTTCCACTTGTTTGATTGTGATCTTCTAGTGCTAACAAGGAAAGAGGTGGCACCATGCTATTGCCTGGAATAAAGCTGGACTTGTTTTTCAACCCAATGTTATCTCCTGCATTATGGTGTGGTTTAAAAATGCATTTAGATGCAAAGGCTGTATTTTGTTTTGGGAAAAAAGTCATATAAATAAATTATAAATAAAAGAGAAAATGCAGGTGAACAGCGGATTGAACATTGGGAAACATGATTATAGGTATTATACAGTACGCGTGACTCAAATCGAATGAGCATAACTCTAACAGCGAAACACAGCAATAGTTAGATTGGCACTGTGAACCTTTAAAGAATGCTTGATCAATGGTCTCGCCCGCCTCCAAGACCCTGATGTATTTCATGACCGATTGGCCATTTTAATGATTTGCTGTTGCTTTGTGATAAAAAGCCTTAAACAGAGTAATAAGAGCAGAGAACAAATGGTAATGAACATTTTAATAGAAAACCTGAATTAATTGTTACATGGCCTACCCGACTTTAATTTCATGGGCATAACCCTGCACCTTTGGTGAGGTTGGCAATTTTGTCATTAGTGACTTGCCTAATTTTAAAGGGCATTAGAACAATGGGGTTAGCCCAATAAATCACAGGAACCGGGTAACAATTTATATATAGAAACAAGGTGGTCCTTCATACAACTCAAGACGCAATTAATGTAAGTCTTATTATTAGCATAAGCAAATTCAACTAAACAGATTAAATCTGTACCTGAGGAGATGTGTAATTTGCAAACAGCAGTATTAATTGCAACAAACCCAACACAAACAGATCAAAGGCCAGACGTACTTGATCTCACTTTTATATCACAAGTTTATTTACATAATTCTAAAATAAGTGATCAAGGAGAACTGCAAGATGCAGTGGACAGAAAGAAAAAAGGGGGTGCTCAAGTGAATTGAAAGGAAATTAAGCTCAAAGGGCAGAGTTAAGATGATTCAGTACAACTAAAAAAGACAATTTTTCAGTTGGACAACCAAAGGCCTACCCATACATTTGTTTAACCTCATAACGGCTATGGAACGCCCAGCTCCAGTGCTGGACGTTCCATTGCAGCTATGAGGTTCGAACGTTCAATGGCCGACGGCAGCACTCCTGAGGTAGTGGTGCCGTCGGCCGCCGAACGTTCGAAGCACTTAAGAGGATAGACATCAATTATAACAAACACAGGGGGGTGGAGGGGGGGAAGATGAAGGTGTAGGCCTCAAGTTTTGGGGGATAGTCGTCGACGTTTCGACCCTGGCGCAAAAAGGGGCGGTTACAAGGCCTCTGCTGCGGGTCTTCTTCAGGACAGGGATGGGGGGGGGGAGGTGGTTGCGGGGGCTGGACCGAGGGACCAAGGGTAAAAGCGAAGGGGTCACATCAATGCAATTTAGACGGGCCACCTAATATAGATGTGTCAAGATATCCAAACGATGGAATTGGTGATTACTCCGGATATTTTTATACGTTTCCACGCCTTAATCCACACACGTCTGAGCGGAGGATCAATTCGCTACAGGCAATCAATTGGAGGGAGGGGGGCGAACCCACACAAGGCACCAAGGCTGATACTTTTGGCAATCCTCAATCAGGTTGCTCCATATAATGAGGTATCTTAAGCCGAGGTCTGAATAACTGGAGTGTTTCTCTTAGTCGAAGTACACCGTAAGGAGAAATCTATTCCGCGTTCTTCCGGTGAAGTCGGGCAGCGTCTTACCCGGGTTTAACTGAGTATTTGTATGGGAGAGTGAAAGTGTGTGTGGTTCGGTGGGGGGTGTGTGACTGTCCAAAGATGTGTGAATAGTTGATTCAGTAGATATATGAAGTTAAAACTACATGTTCTAACAGTTGTTTGGGTGAGTGAATCTCTTTATGGGTGTGGTGATGAGCAAATATATTTCTCAATGGTACATGTCCAACAAACTAGAAAAATAAAAGGCAGTGTATGTGCCAATTGTTGTATATAAGTAAGTATACATAAGACTCAATGATTGTGTGAGTGACTGTATGGATAACTGTATACTTGTAATAATGATTTTATAATTCACTAAGTATGACTTAATATCTAAATGAATAGATGAAGTGGTGTTTGTATAAGTGTGTAGCTAAGTAAATATGTAAGTATGATCCATTGTTTGCATAAGTGAGTAGGATGACTTCATATGTGAATAGGATGTGTGCTGGTGTGTAATGTCGATATAGGTGTATAAGTATTTTGATAGTGTTCTATTGTTCATTGACAGCATGTATGAGTGAATCTACAGGTAAGGGATTAGATGTGTGTATATATCTCTGAATCACTGAGTGGGTTTTTAGATACTTGTATTGCTGTGACAATGGATTCAAATATGATACTCTGTATTTTACAAAGAGTGATGAAAGATTTTACTAGTGTATGAAAAGGTGTATGTGATTGTCACGTGGATGATGTCATCAGTGATGTCATCAGTGATGTCATTTGAGATGTCATCAGTGATGTCACTGACCATGTCATGAATGATCTAATATGTGATATCAGCAGTGGATTGCGGGTGCACGAAATATAGTTAGTACAACTAACTATATAGGAGCAATTTCAATGGGTTTTTTAAAATGCTAATTCCTAACTATATAAGGCCTGAAACCTATGGTTTTTTCAGTGAATTTCAAAGGTTTTTTACATGCTAATTCCTAACTATATAAGGCCTGAAACCTATGGTTTTTTCAGTGAATTTGCAAGGTTTTTTAATGCTAATTCCTAACTATATAAGGCCTGAAACCTATGGTTTTTTCAGTGAATTCGCAAGGTTTTTTAAATGCTAATTCTATTAGCGGATAACGTTTAAATATGTTAATATACTTGTGGGACTACCTGAGCAGCCCTAGGGGGTCTGGTTCTTTCTACCCTGCCCCCTTTTTGCATTCTACATGTTTGTTTTTCTGCTTCTTTTGTGCCTCGGTCTACCTAGCACAAGATGAATGCCAACACTTCCTTGTTAGAAGTATTGACAGCCAATGAGCATGCTGCTTTCCTGTGAAAGGCATGCTGATTGGCTGCCACTGTCTGTCAACACTCCAAACCAGGAAGTGTTGGCAGCCATCTTGTGCCTCGGTAAAACCAAGGCACAAGAAAGCAGTGAAACAAAGGTGCAAAACATGCAAAGGGGGCAGAGTAGAAGCCCCCTGACCCCCTAGGCCTGCTCAGGGGGTCCCACAAGGACCCCCCAGTTTCAAAAATAATTTTTTTTCTTGTTTCCCCCGTGGTACGCTCAGGGTACGCGTACCTGTAAGCGTACATGGGAACGCACCAAGCTCTTACCCCGCGAACATTTCAACCAAAAAAAATAGGTTTTTTGCCCTTCAGGGTCCTTCTAGGTCCCCCTCAGAAAACCTAGTGGGTCAGGGGTGTCTACCCTGCCCCCTTTTAATAATTTCCCCTTTTTTATTTTCACATCTAGTGTCTCGATTCTACCGAGACACAAGATGGCGGACTCTCCGGACTGTTTAGCATGTTGACAGACATCCGAGAGCCAATCAGTTTTCCGCTCCCGCACTCCCGTGGCGCGCAGGGTGCGCTCCCCGGTACGCGTACCGGTGAGCGCTCGGAGCGCGCCTATAGATATATATGTGTTTTTGAAGTTAATTTTCGAAAAAACCACTGGAGCAATTTTCACCAAATATAGCAAAGGCACATCTGCGTACCAGTCCCTACAATTTTGCAAAGTTTGGTGTAATTCCGTTCAGCAGTTCGGGCTGTAGCCTTGTCAATTCGTACTATAGAAATTAACATGGGTAAAACAGGTTTTGGGACCCCCCTTTTTTCTCGGCCCCCACTTCACGAATCCCCCTGAAACTTTCAGGGAAGGAGCGGAGCGGAGCTGCCCTAAATTTTGGAAAATTACACGCAAATTCCTCAACCGTCGCCAATGTTATTCCCAATAGAATGTTGCGGATTTCCTATGGTAGCTAGGTCCTAACTATATATACCTACTGGCTATCGCCAGTAGGTAATTATATATATATATATATATATATATATATATATATATATATATATATATATATATATATATATATATATAGATATATAGATATATAGATATATATATATATATATATATATATATATATATATATATATATATATATATATATATATATATATATAGAGAGAGATATATATATATTGGGGCACCTAGTTGACCCCTCATACAATTCCATGTATTGTACATGACTGCACTGCTTAAAAAAAACACCGGTGATTTATTGTTTACCTATGTCAGTCTAAACCAGGGGTCTCAGAGTCTGTTCAAGAAAACACATCCCGAGCTACCAACCAATTTTATCACTGTACAATAGTGACCACATTCGCTATCAATACACTAAACACCAACCAAACATTTGCGGCGGGGTTATAGGCAGGCATGTCAGGAAGAGTATTATCAATATACAGTGCCTCCACATGACAAATGAAATAAAACCAGAAGCAGCACATGCTCTCTGACAGAAATGACATAGCCATAACAATAAGTACCATTCAACTATCAGCTCTTTAAATATATTTTGGATATGTAATAATTTTCTCTTCATCAATAAATCAGTTTCTGAAAATAAAATTATTTTTTTTAACCAATACCGCTTCCATTTTGGGCAAACAAGCTTTCAGAGGGAAACATAATTGTTGCCTTTAAAATACCAATTTTCATTTTTGGTAAATACACAGTCCCCAAACATGACCTTGTCGTGTTCATTAAGCACTTACATGTACAGATGTGTCACATGGCAGAATCTGATTCAAATATCCGGGCTTTACGCACAAATGACTTCCATAACACCAAACATGCCTATAATATGCCAATAATCCTCATCTTATAGAAGAAGCACCGCTGTACGAAGACCGGACACTATAACAATAATGTCTGTGACGCCACCATTATGTGAGGGGTTGTCAAAATTAAGTCAGTCAAGCTCACAGTATGTCAGAGATGGCTGCCAGTATGCAGAACTAGGCCAGGAATGCACAATATATGTCAAGGACATCAACTATTATGCAGGGGCCACCAATAGGGCAGATATAGGCATAATAGTGCCAGACATGTTCCCGGTATGATGCGATGCTACAAACACTTGGTGGTCGTTGATACTGGGCAGAGTTTCCAGGGAGCAACACTGTGTTTCAAACCCACCCAGACAGACATGCACATACATGTACACCGACGCATGCACCAAAAAAGATGCCTTCAGAGTGGAAGTGGATCATAGCTCTGTATCCAGTTCCTGCTCGTCTCAGCTCCTGGACTGATCATGTACCCAACTCACACACTTTCTTTCGGGCTCCTGCTGGCCCACACATGGGGGACACCACACTGGCTGCAGCTCTGGCTATTGCTGACACGCTTCATTCCTTGTCCTTTGTTCACACAGATGGTGTGATTAATGTAGTGGGGCCTACAACATCTCCAATCTCCTTGTGACTTTACTGTATTGAGATTGGATACATATGTTCATGTTGCACAGCTCACAGACCAATAAGGTGTGTGGTAATGAGGCCCTTCCATTGGTCCGAGTGGCTGTCATTCTAAGGGGCTTGAGATTAGCGCTCTTCTTTAAAGTGCATAAACCCTCTGAACGATGTACTGTGAAAGATCTGCTTGAAGGGTGTTGTCGAGATACCAGTAGCTCATGAGTTACACGTAGGAGACCCAAGGTCTACACATACCCTGACTTGTTTTGGTTTACCATTCCACAGTGTGTTGCACCGTATTGCTCTGGGTAAGAGCTGTGTTCTTCCTATCAGTATCTTAAAGCCTGCTGAGGTTTAGATATAGGTGACCAGACCTTCAGACAAACTGATGTACGTGTGTACTTGGGGTTGCTTTTCTGGTGGTAGGAATAAGGACATACCGTTTCATGAGTTAAAGAATTAACATTATTAAGGATTTTCAGTCTTTCCTCTAAAGGATACCAGTGGTGATCCCAATGCCAAGGTTGTAAGGTGGGAACTTTATCAACTACCACCACAGAGGTAGGGCCTATCGAATATGCTACTTACTAGTATGCATCTGTTCTTGGCATGTAGGGCTGCTGACATTCATATCTGTGCATAGATCGCCGCCTAGTGTTGGGTCCGGATGATTGCACATTGTTGTCCTGGAAGAGTCTTCGAAGTATCACGAGATAGGTGGCTCCTCCCCTGGACTACAGTGCGCATGGGCATTCTCTCCATCCTCAGATTGTTTTTAGCCATTGTGGCAGAGATGGAGTGCAGTACAGTAAGTGATGACCATGCTAAGAGTAATTCTGAGTGCTGCAGCCGCTACAGGCGCCGGGGAGGAGGGCGGACGGTACAAATGTCAGCAGCCCTACATGCCAAGAACAGATGCATACTGGTAAGTAGCATATTCGGTTCGATGCTTGTGGGCTGCTGAATTCATATCTGTGCATAGAATATATAGCAGTCCCTCTCCCTAGCGGCGGATGCCCGTGCCAGCTGCAGCAGTCTGAAAAAGTGTTTTTAGAACAGCCTGTCCTACAGCTGCCTGCTGTTTGGAATGCATATCTACACAGTAGTGTTTAGTAAATGTGTGTATGGTTGACCATGTGGCTGCTCTACAGATCTCCTCTAAAGGAATGTTTCCAAGGAAAGCCATGGACGCCCCCAACTTTCATGTTGAGTGGGCTCTCGGGGGAATTGTTAATGTGCGCTTAGCCTTTTGATAGCAAATCTGTATGCACTTAACGATCCACCTGGCTATACCTGCTTTTGAAATGGGGTTGCCTTTGTGTTGTGGGGAAAAGACAACAAACTGTTGTTTTGTCTTCCTGAAATCTTTTGTCCTATCTATGTAGTACATGAGAGCTCTTTTGACGTCTAGTGTGTGGAGCATTCTCTCTGCCACTGAATCTGGATTCTGGAAGAACACCGGCAGTTCTATAGTTTGATTGATATGGAACTGTGAAACTACTTTAGGCAGAAACTTAGGGTTAGTGCATAGCACCACCCTGTTGGAATGAATCTGTATGACTGGCTCTTGGATAGCTTGGATAGTTAGTGCTTGAAGTTCACTAACTCGTCGTAGCGATGTGATTGCTATTAGGAAAGCCACTTTCCATGTCAAGAATTGTATCTCGCAGGAGTGTAGAGGCTCAAAAGGTGGTCCCATCAGTCTGGTAAGGACCACATTCAGGTTCCATACAGGTGCTGGTGGGTGTCTGGGAGGAATAACTCGCTTGAGTCCCTCCAGAAAAGCGTTGATGGCAGGCACCCTGACAAGTGAGAGATGCTGCCTGTTTTGGAGATAAGCTGCTATTGCGGATAAATGTATACGAATGGAAGCATAGGCTAGATTGCATTTGTATAGATGTAACAGATAACAGATGATGTTGTGAGTAGATGCATCTAGCGGATTAATGTCGTTGTTGGCACAATAAATGACAAACCGCTTCCATTTCGCCGCATAACATGCTCTAGTGGTGGGCTTTCTTGCCTCCCTTATGATATCCATGCAGTCAGGAGGCAGGTTGAGGTAGCCAAATTCTAAGACCTCAGGAGCCAGATCGCCAGGTTGAGCTGTTGCGGATCTGGATGCTGAATGTCGCAATGGCTCTGCGTCAAAAGCCTGGGCGTGAGGTGCAGTCTTTGATGCGGTACCACGGAGAGTTCTAGAAAGGTGGTGTACCATGGTTGGCCTGCCCACGTCGGAGAAACCAGGATGAGAGTCATCGAGTGTTGCTTCAGTTTGCGTGCCACCAGCGGTATTAGCGGTGCTGGGGGAAAAGCGTACGCAAATATGCCTGACCAGTTCATCCATATCGCATTTCCCTGCGACTGTGGGTGTGGGAACCTGGCTGCAAAGCTTTGGCATTTTGCGTTTTCCCTTGTGGCGAATAGGTCTATCTCTGGATGACCCCACTGCTGGAAGTACGGGCGGAGTACTGATGGATGTATCTCCCACTCGTGCATCTGGTGGCTGTGCCTGCTGAGCAGGTCCGCCATCTGATTGTCCTAGCCTGGGAGGTGTTCGGCCATGAGGAAGATGTTTCTCTGAATGGCCCACTTCCACATGCTCTGAGCCAGATGAGACAACTGTGGAGAGTGTGTACCTCCCTGCTTCTGTATGTAGTACATGGCCGTCATGTTGTCCGTCCGGATCAACACTACCTTGTTGCACAAATGTACTTTGAATGCTTTCATTGCCATGAAGATAGCCATCAGTTCCAGAAGGTTGATGTGCATCTTCTTCTGCTGTGCTGTCCATAGTCCCTGCACTGTGTAGTGGAGTACATGAGCTCCCCATCCCTGGAGAGATGCGTCCGCCGTCAGTATAATCTGTGGCACAGGCTCTTGGAACGGTCGGCCCCTGCAAAGGTTTTGTGGGTTCCACCAATGCAGAGAGTTGTATGCACGACCGGTCACCAACACTAGGTCTTTCAATTGTCTGTGAGCCTGATTCCACTGACGTGCCAAGCACTCCTGAAGCGGACGCATGTGTAGTCTCCCGTGCTGGACTATGAAGATGCAGGAGGCCATCATGCCTATCAACTGCATGAACACTCGTGCTGGAAGCGAGTGTTGTGGTTTGAATTTCCGTATCAGCAATTGCATGCTGTTGATCCTCACTGAATTTGGCTGTGCTTTGGCTACCAGAGTGTCTATTGACGCGCCCAAGTATTGCCGTACGTGGGCGGGTTGAAGGTGGGACTTTGGATAATTCAGTGAAAACCCTAGATCGTGAAGAAGGTGAATGGTGTGGGACATGTGGGTGGTACATTGCTGGGCCGACTTTGCTTGGATAAGCCAGTCGTCCAGATAAGGGTAGACGTGAACGTTCTGTCTCCGTAGGTGTTCTGCCACTGTCGCTAGGCATTTGGTAAACACCCTGGGTGCTGCTGTCACTCCGAAAGGGAGGACCTTGAACTGATAATGCTGATCCTGAATGGTAAATCTGAGATATTTTCTGTGTGACGGGTGTAGCAGTATATGGAAATATGCATACTTCAGATCTAGTGTTGCTAGGAAATCTCCTTGACTGAGTAACGGTAGAACCTGCTTTAATGTGAGCACGTGAAAGTGTTCTGACAGGATGTACTGGTTCAGGGGCCTGAGGTCCAGTATGGGTCTGAGGGACCCGTCCTTTTTTGGGATCAAGAAGTACAGCGAGTACACCCCTGTAACTCTTTGTTCCACAGGCACAAGCTCTATGGCTCCTTTTTTGCAACATGCTGACTACCTCCTGCTGCAATAACTGTATATGCTCTGCAGACATAGGACGGTGTCTTGGGGGTATGTTGGGTGGAGTGGATGTTAACTCCAGAAAATAACCGTACTGGATAAGCTGCCTCACCCACCTGTCTGTAGTGATGGATTTCCAGACCGGCAGGAACTGTTGTAGTCTCCCCCCGACCGGTGTTATATGGTCGGGGGTAGTGACAAGACGTCACTGTTTATTAGTGGCGGAGGATCGGGAGTTGTTGTTTCCACGACCTCTGCCCTTGGTGCTGTTTCCACGATAGCCACCCCTATTGTTCTTGTTGTAGGTGGTTTGCGTGCCTCCTTTACTGTATTGTGTCTGCTGGGACACTTGACCTCTGGAAGCTCCTCTATTGTTGGAGCGACGAAAAGAACCACCCCTGAACTGCTGCGACTGTAGAGCCCCCATAGACTTTGCAGTCTCTGTGTCCTTTTTAATTATTTCTAAGGTGGTGTCCACTTCTGGGCCAAACAAGTAATCAGGGTTAACTGGCTGATTGAGTATGGTGGCTTGTATCTCAGGCTTGAAGCCAGAGATTCTCAGCCAGGCGTGTCTTCGTAACATAACGCTTGTATTAATAGCCCTGGCTGCAGTGTCTGCTGCGTCTAGCGCACACTTAATAGATGCGTTGGATATAAGTTTCCCTTCTTGTATTAGCATTTCTGCTGCCTCTTTATACTCATCTGGCAAATGTTGTAACAGGGTCTCAAGTGTATCATAATGAGCCCTGTCATATCTGGCTAAGAGTGCTTGTGTGTTGGAGATTCGCCAGACATTGGCCGCTTGAGCCGCCACCCTTTTCCCTGATGCTTCTAGCACTTTAGATTCCTTGTCAGGGGGAGGAGCATCACCCGTGGTCTCCGAGTTCGCTCTTTTACGAGCATTTGAAACAACCAGAGAGTCCAATGGCAACTGTCCCCTGATATACGTAGGGTCCACAGGTGCTGGTTTGTATTTTTTTTCAATTCTGGGGTTTACCACTCTCGCCATTGTGGTCTCCTTAAAGATGTCTCCAGCGTGTTTTAAGACACCTTTAAGCATGGGTAGAGTCTTGACAGTTCGCTCTGAGGTCGAGAAGGTGTCAAATAAAAAATCCTCTTCCATAGGGTCAGCATGGAGTTGGACATCGTGATTCTTTGCCGCCCTCTCAATAAGTGCGATAAACGCAGCTGTGTCTTCTGTAGGTGACGTTTTAACAGCATAGGTATGACTGCCAGGGGCTTTTTGTGGCTCCCCTGGGTCAACAGTGTCTGCCCAGGGTTCAGTGTGGTCTTCTGGATCAGTGTCTACAGGATAACTGTAATCCTTATTGTCACCATCCCCTACATCCACATCTGAATGTGGGTGAAAAAGGAGCAGGTTCTTGTCCATATTGTTGTAGAGGTTCAAAAAGAAGAGGTGATGTTGCAGAATCCCTCTTTTTCTTTAATGGAATTTTATACGACTCCATGGGCTGTTCTGGGGCGATCGTTCGCTTGAAAATGGAAAGTCTACCAGTCTCAGCGTCGATGAATTGCCTCGACTGATCTTCCTGCAGAGGCTGTCGATGCTTGGTGGCCCCTTCCATAGTTGTAGGCTTCGGCCCCATGGACACCTTCTTGGCCACTTCGATGCCCGTTTTAGGGGCGAACGCCTTAGGTGCCACTGGCGGTGGCAGTGTAAACTTAATCGGTGCCGACGACTTCGGAGGTTTACTGACCGTCTGCGGGGGTTGAGTGGCCTTCGGTCCGGCAGCACTAGCCTTCTCCTTAATGCGTTGCAGCGAGTCGGACACCTGCTTTGAAAAGGAGGCGGATGGTTGTGTTGACTCGACTGGGTCCTTAGAGCCACTGCTCGTTTTGGACTCGAGGTCTTTACTGACCTTTGCTTTGTCGAGTCGACGCTTAGGATCGAGAACGTTCTGCGTTTCGAGCCCTTTGTTTGTGTCAACGGTCTTCGGCGCTGACTTCTTCGGGTCGATGTCCTTGACCTTTTTCTTCGGGGCCCCGGCTTTCGGCTCGACACCCTTTAGCCACCTCCCCGGGTCGATAACACTCTTCTGTTTCGTCGGAGCCGATGGTTCAGAAGCCTTTGATCCGACCAAAGTAACGTGTACTTTCAGTTTCGATTTAATCTCCGGTGCTTTCAGTTTCGTAGTCACCATTGTTTTTGGTTTCGATTTTGATCGATCAACCAATGGCTCTTTGGAAATGTCCGTAGCCGGGCCTTGAGGCGAGGCTGTAGAACTATGCGTTTGATCTTGGGTAAGGCCATGTGGCGATCCCTCGACCTGAGCCTTATAGAGTGTTCTAGTCTCGGCCCCCATATCAACGGTTGGGCCTAGCTCCTTGCTCGAGCTATCTTCTACGGCCCCAAGGGCCTCATTGTCGTCTCCTACCTCGTCGACGACGTCTTCATTGTCGATCATTTCCACATCCGCGTCGTAACTGGAGTCGATCTCTGATGCAGGATCAAACAGGTTCTCTTGAACTTCCTGCTCGACTCCCTCATCATCCTCGGCATCGAAGATGTTCACCGGGTCAGGTGCCGTCTGCTGGGCTTCCTTCCGCGCCGCGCGTTGAAGGCGAATCGTCTTCTTGGATCAGAACCGAGAACAAGCCATACAGCTGACTTCATCGTGATCCGGAGACAGGCACTTGTTGCACACCGGGTGGACATCGATGTGAGGATACTTGGAGTTGCAAACGGGACATCTCTTGAACGGGCTCCGTTCCATAATGGATCGTTGATAAGGCCTCTGGCGTCGACCGGGCCTTCAGTGCTGAATAGCCACACGGCTCTTCTTGACGTCCGGCTCGAGGACAGAGCTGGAACAAGTACTGGGCACCGATCGCAAAGACAATACCGACGATAACTAAAGGCCTGTTGGCCAAATATAAAGTCTTTTATCGAGTCCGAACTTGAGTCAACAAATATACATCCGAACCCAATGGCGGAAAAAAACAATCTGAGGATGGAGAGGATGCCCATGCGCACTGTAGTCCGGGGGAGGAGCCACCTATCTCGTGATACTTCGAAGACTCTTCCAGGACAACAATGTGCAATCATCTGGACCCAACACTAGGCGGCGATCTATGCACAGATATGAATTCAGCAGCCCACATGCCTCGAACATAGAGCAGCTCTTGTAGGATTTCCAGTAAGGCCCTAAAAAAACCTGTAGATGACGGAGTTAACCAGAGGCCTGAAACATGTTAACTAATCGGGAATATGAGGAAGATTCCCCAATAATGTCAACATCCTCATACTTAGTCTTTGCTTTTAATCTTGTGCAGGGTAGGCTCTTAATCTTACAAACTTACAATCCATCATCTGACACAATAATACCATCCATTCTGGACCCTAGACAGCCCAATCAATACATAACAACAGAAAAGATCTCCAAGCGCTCATATAGAGCCTGAGGCGCACCATGATTGGTGCTTGCCGTGGTGTAACCCAGATGATGAAGCATGCCACTATTAGTGGGTGAGGGGTCACTTCCATTTTCATTCTAAAGGTTTCTGTCACCCTGTAGAGCAAGTTCAACAGGAGTTGATACGCAAGTGAATCATTCAAGAACACAAATATTGGGGAGTAGTTATACTATACTAGTCTGAGTCTAAAACCCATTAGAGGCTGATAGTTCTGTACCATGTAATATGTTGTATTTTGAGAGAACACCTAATTGGGCACATTAACTGTTCCTCTCATTCCCTTTTTTGTATTATAATACCATACGGTACCTACATCCCATTGGCTTAGTTTCTGCATCCTCCCAATCTCTAAACTGTTTTATTTTAACTAGTTTTGGTTTGGAAATGTTAAATGCATTTCTTAACTGTAATGGTTTAGTTTTGTTGTTTATGTGTTACATGTATGACATGCTGTTTGTACCAAGATACTATCGGTAAGCTCAGGATTGCTTACAGAAACTAGTTTACTTGAGGACACCCGATAGTCTTACTCTGTGGGAGCTCAGCTATATATTAAGACGGAGGTTTCTCATCCCAGTGGTCTAACAATTTAGTTTTGGCACTAGATGTTCTTTTGGACAGGCTCTTAAAATCTCTCATCTACATTTCGTGTAAAATCCACTACTGTAATTCCACTTACACCTGTATTGGAAACGCCTCCATGATTAAAGGAATTGTTGAGAGTACAGGGAGCAAATTGACGCTGAAAATAACAAAAGGGCCGATTTATTTCAGGGTGGATGCCCGTCCTTTGTAGATCAATGGAGTAAATAAATCAGTTACCCTGCTGGAGGGGCAGCCCACCAAATATTGAAATGCCCAACAGCCCACCGGACTTTTAAAGCACTGACAGGAACCATATTCAAGGCAGGTTCTGCCAATGCATTGTAACTTTGCTGGCACGTCAAAGTTACAATTACAACTTTTTGATTTTCAAAACGAAAATCCCAAAGTGGGATTTTCTTTTTCAGTCAGACAAATAATCTTTATTTCGATCGTAGATCATAAAAGATGCATAGTAACCATCCAAATCATTACTTAAAAACACTATCCAATGACACTAATAATAAATACAAGTATAAAAACTGTAAAAACTGTACAGCATTAAAAACACATAGATACTGTTCATAAGTCGTTTCCACAGGTACGAATTTTTTCTACAGATAAGATCTTCTCCTTCGCCACATGGCATCAATAAAGCGTGAAACTGAGAATACAACTGGGGTAGAAGCATTACTCTTAAGTATTCTGAGGGTCTCTTTATAATGTCTAAATCCCAAGTTTTTGCAAAGTTGGATAAGCCAACATTGTCGTATGGTTTTATAAGTCGGGCAAAAAAAGAAAACTTGGGACTCAGATTCTTCTTTGGCCCCACACGCTGGACATTCTACTGTTTTGATGGGCGACCATTTGTTGGTGAAGACCCTAACCGGGAGTGTTCCATATCTAAATTGTAGATAATATTTCCTCGCTGTGGAAGGTAAAATTTCATCTAAGAATGGTTCGACTATATAAGCGTCTTTTTGAAAGTAAAAAAAAATACCCTCCCTCCATGGGAGTTTCCTCTTTTTCAATGTTCTTTAACACCAGGTTTTTTCTGGTAGTGACGGGCATTGAAAAACGGCTATCTGTCCGCACATCTAAATTAGGTGGTTGAACATATAGCCGAACCTCTGATGGAACTTAGCCATGTGTCATAGAAGTTTGATGATCGCAGAGATGGAGTAGTCTCTGCCATTGTCAAACTATGGGTAGCTTGCATCTAAAACGGGTGGGTGAATGGACCATAGTCTTGGTGGCGAGGAAACTCAGTCTTTAATGCAACAGAGTTCCCTCTCCGCCAAGATATAATTCTTGCCCAAAGTTTTAGCTGAAGAGGCCTTGGTGAACCAGTCATGTACTATGTGATTTCTGGGTTATCAATGTTTTTGGGTTCTTGACAAGGATGTTTAGGTTTATAAGTGAGTCATCAAGGGAAGAGTTGCAAACATTTATTTGGTTACAAATGATTTGGAAGTCGTCAACGCACAAGTGGTGGGTGATGGGCAATACTTTTAAGTTGATGACGAAAATAGGGATGATACAGTTGTCAAGGAGCATATACTATATTGTGGAGGTACAAGAAATTTGGCATCGTATTTTGTCATTAATGAGTAAAACCGTTTGTCAGTGGGAAAGGAAATGATTTTCATAGAGGACGTATGGTTCAGTTCATAAAATTTTTGCTTTTCAACTTCAGAAGTCATGGAATCAACAGGCTGATATGTTTGTGCCATTGTTTGATGCAGAAGCAGGAGAAGCACTTCTGACAGACTGCTCGCCATAGGAAGCAGCCTCTATGAGGTCAAATCCAAATCTACTCTCTGGATCCTTCAATATTTTGGTTCAAACAAATGAATTAATCTTGCAATCCTGGGGTACATGCTTAAGATGTATTCCAAATATGTGTAATCTCGTCAGATATTTTTAAGGCAACAAGTTTGAGAGGACTTTGAGAATGTCTTCTTAGCTTTGACAGGAGGCTTATCCATGGCTAGAAATTGCCATATCTGAGCTACCCAGAGACAGTGCCTTACAGAGCAGAAAAATGCTACCAATGCCCTGTGACTGATCGGTAAATGGCTATATAAGTTTCCATCTCAAAATACTAATAAATTGTTCAAAGTTCTAAAATACAGGAAATGGACAATCTGAGGTATGCTGGACTCCAAGAAATGCCTTAGCCACAGTGCAGCGAGGTGGGTAAGCTAAAAATATTATTGTACTGAGAGTTTTACTACTAAGGCCCTTTCAAGCCTACAGGCAGAGAGAAATTCAAAGCTAGCTAGTTTACAAAAGATAGAGAAATGTAGAATCTCTGGGTTTCAGACCAAATCCTCACCAACCATGTGATCTTGTCAATGTTTCTTTTATCTGCTGTGTCGTACCTAAAAGCATTGGGTGGTTGAGCGATACACTACATAAAAATTGTTTCCTCCTTACCCAGGCTTCAACTCAGACTGGTGTCTCACAGCACTGTATCGGATTGCGATGGTGCATGCTCTGGACAGGCTGTAGGCGGCCGCTCTGACAGTGATGGAGCGGATGAACACCATGGTGCCGTACGTCAATTTATCGCTCACCGGCTTTACATATGCTCCATTGGGCTCCACCTGAAGAAAGGCAACAAATATCTATCCAGAGGATCCAATAGGGTAACTGGCAAATCTTGCAGCTACTAATAAGCAACAAGATGGCAGACTCATCAATAGGTGGTGGGCAAATGGAGGAAAGCAGTCAGACTGGCTATGAAACCAATGCCACAAGAGGACTGTTGCAGCAACATCACCAAGGGAACTAGCGGCAACAGTAGCAGTTGGGTAAAAAGCCTTATAAATATACCTGATGCTGTGTTTGTCCGCACACGCTTTCCTCACCTGGGCATACTTCATTAGCATGTTCTCCCGAGGGATGCGAACGTTGTCCAGTTTCAAAAAGCCATTATCAATGTCCTCAAAGCCAAACTTGGGCCCGATGTCCCCCACAGTCACACCTGTGTCAAAATTAACATCAATCAGGTTCCATGTACAGACCTTTGCAAGGGAGTATTATTTTACCATTTTTTAATAACCACATTTTATTACATTTATTAGACGTGACAGTATACAGCTTCATCCACAGAGATTAACATGTAAATATCGAGAGCAATCTGAACAAGGGCAACAGATATTCACAGGCATATGTCACAGCCAAACAATTACACGGGCCTTCCATAATAAGTACACCATTTATCTCATGTCTTCTCATGCTTTTGGGGATATCACCGAATCTCACAGACCGGCTGTCCCTGGCATGCTCATCACTCAACCCCTCTTTGCCATGTAATCAGGGTTGAGGGTTTAGAGTGCCTCCAATTGCATGCAATATCACCTATAGCAATCAGGGAGACCACTCCTATAGAAGTGGGTTCAGAGCAGGATTCACCAATTCCCTCAAGAAGACCTATAAGTGCCTCATGAGGACCCAATACAATCCGGTGACCCAGCACCTCTAAGATCTTACGGCTCACTGCATTCCAAAAGGGGGTCAACATTGGACATGTGGTAGAAATCAGCAGAAGGAGCAAAGCAGCACAGACATGCAGTTAGGTCCGTATGACCCAATGCATTGTAACTGTTGAGGGGATAGATATGTCAGGTGGAAGTAATTAAATGGTACCATCTGTAGGCAAGAAAAAATTGCAAATTTCCTGGGTGCCAGGCATGCCTCTCGCCACTCCACATCATCCAATTCCCCTACCCAGCCCTCCCTCCTGCGTCGGATGGAAAGTAAAAGATCTGGTGCTTTAATTATTAGGGAGTGATAATTCAACAATATAGCCCCCTTGCATCATCAGTTTTTCCCCAAGGGGGCTATGTTCAGGAATCTGGTAGGTTATCTGGAGATAGGCCAGTAATGGCGTAGCTGAAGATAGAGAAAGAATTGAGTGCCGGACAGACCAGAGTGATCCTGCATCTCCTGAAAAGTCATCAAGGCCAAATGTCCCCATGGTAGGTAATACCAATATGGTTCCAGTGGGAAAATTCCCCAAGGCTCGCCACTTGAGGGAGCCAGTACCCCCCTACAATGGCGTAATGTTCATGAGGCCACTGATCCACTGGGTGAGGTGCAACGCCGCCCTCCAACAGCGCAGCGACACTCTGTGCAGGAGGGTGTTGTAGAGGACAGGGGATTGCCATAGAGTAAGGCGAGAAAACCGTCAAAGCCCATCAGGTGCAATTCTAGCCTGGATCATCCCAGTGTCCGGTGAACCATTCATTCACCAGGACTATAATAATAGCCATACAAATCTGGGATGCCTAGGCCGCTGTCAAGCATTAATTTGCGAGCTGAAGTGACGCCACTCGGTGGGGACCTTCCACCCATACAAAGGAAGTCAAAACCACGTGCGTGGAATAGAATGAGGATAGTTCGCCAAAATATAGAGGTACCTGGGAAGACACATCATTTTGAACACTGCAAGCTGCCCCAATGTGTTAAATGGAAGACAAGATGATTTACAGAAAATATGATCCAGTGCTAAGGCGAGGGAGTGGAAATTTAGAGAACAGGCAAGGTCTAGAAGGCTGGAAGTGTGGATCCCCAGGTACATGAAGGAGTTACGCCTGAGAGGAATATCAGGACACCAAAACCCTCCCGCAGCATCACTAGCAACGTCTACCAACACCGAATTACTGGGGTTCATTCACAGACCAGATGCCTCAGAGTAAAGCTGAATGAGCTCAATATATCTGGGGCCTGATGTTCGTGGTTCACTGAGGAAAAGTAGGACATCGTCCGTGTAGAGGACGATCTGATCCTCCACCCTGCTGCTTCACCACCAGCCCCATACCAGTGTGTTGCATCGCACCATGCGCTCCAACGGTTCTAATGAGAGAACCAAAAGTAGTGGGGATAAGGGGCACCGCTGTAGTGTCCCTCTTCAAACGGAAGGGTGGGGAGAGAACTCGTTTACCTGAACCTGTGCGGAGGGGGACTGGTAAAGCAGTCAAACTAGTCTGCAAAAGGTGTGCCCGAGACCTACCCTTTGAATCACGGGTGCGAAAGACCACTAGGAGACTGTGCCAAATGCCTTTTGGAAATCTATAAGGAGGAGGACCAGACTACCTCCCAGCTGGGATGATCGACGCCAACTCCACCGCCCTGATCAGCAATCTCGCCAACCTCGGACTCAAACAACTCGTGACAACTCCCACCCACGCCGCTGGGCACACGCTGGACCCAATCTTCTCCTCAAGCCCGCACATCTCCTTCGACCACACCACCGTACCCCACTGGAACGACCACAGATGCGTCCACTTCACCTTCAGGAAACCCACCACTCACCATCACACCCACACAGTTGCCACACCACAACTGGGGCAAGGTCACCAAGGACCAACTGACCACCACCCTCGCCCTGAGACCACCCGCCAACCCCAACGACCCCAACAACACCGCTACCAACCTCAAACAGTGGATCAACGACTGCGCCAACACCTTCGCCCCTCTCAAGATCTCCACAACCAACCACACCAACAAGAAAGCCGCCTGGTTCACCGAAGACCTTCGGACCTCCAAGCACACCTGTCGGAAGCTGGAGAAGAAATGACTACGCGACTGATCACCAGACAGCCTCGCAGCCCACAAGAACGCCACCCGCAAACACCACCAACTCATCAGGACCGCCAAAAGGACCACATTCAAGGACCTCCTAGACAACAACGCACACAACACCAAAGAGCTCTTCAACATTGTGAAAGAACTCTCCAACCCCAGCTCAAAACCAACGACATTTATTTATTTATTTATTTATGGGTTTCTATAGCGCTGGAATCGACTCCAACTGGAGTATCTCTGCGCTGTGATACCAAATAAGATTTCAATATATATGCAGATAAAGAGGCATGGGGCTAGATTTTATCAGTAAACAGCAGAGTTTTCAGTTGTTTCCTGAATTTTAAATGGTCTGTGCAGAGCTTAAGGGCCAGAGGAAGTTTATTCCACAGTGTGGGCCCTGCAACAGATAAAGCTTTCCCTCCGTGTCTAGTTTTTTTAACACGAGGTACTGCCAACAGAAAATTTTCGCTAGATCTCAAAGATCTGGAGGGAGTGTAGGGGGTGAATTTCTGCTCCAGGTATGTCGGGCCATGTCCGTTTAAGCATTTATGAATAATGCAACATATCTTAAACTTGGCCCTTTGTCGAATACTCAACCAATGTAGTTTGTCAAGGAGAGGTTTTGATGCTGTTCTGGGAGGGGCGTTTAGGACAAGGCGAGCTGCCGTATTCTGGACCACCTGGAGCCTATCCAGAACTCCTTCATTAGCAGAGAGGAGTAATCCGTTGCAATAGTCGATGCGACTCAGTATAAGGGCTTGCACTAGGGTTTTTCTGAAGGAATCTGGTAACAGGGGAAAGATTCTGCGCATCATGCTGATGGTGTGAAAGCATGAGCCAGCTACCATGTTACTGTGTTGTTTAAGGGAAAGGTCATGGTCAAGGCGAATCCCCAGATTTTTGACGATCTGTTTGGGCTCTGGAACAGTACCAAGATCAGATGGCCACCAGTCTGGGGTCCACAGTAATTTGGCATCTCCAAACAGCATTACTTCCGTCTTGTTGACATTGCACTGTAGGTAGTTGGTGGACATCCACTGTGCGACGGCTTTCATGCCAGCGGAGAAGGAGTTTCTTATTTCAGTGGTGAGATTTTGAAAGGGAAAGATGAGCTGCGTGTCATCCGCATATGACACGGGAATGAAACCAAATTTGCGCATCACTCTTGCCAGGGGTGCCACGTAGATGTTAAAAAGTGTTGGGCTCAAACAGGAGCCCTGTGGCACCCCTTTCGTAATCTCTACCTCTGTTGATCGGTATTCACCCATGGTGACAGTCTGGGTGCGATCGGTAAGAAAACTCCTTAGCCAAGCAAGGGCCTTGTTCTTAATCCCTACGTTCGACAACCGGTCAATAAGGATGTTGTGTGACACGGTGTCGAACGCTGCTGACAGGTCTAATAACACCAATATTACTGAGTAGCCTTTGTCCTGAAACATATGCAGGTCGTCAGTAACAGACAGGAGGGTGGACTCTGTACTGTGTTTCGGCCTAAACCCAGATTGGGAGTAGTCTAGGCCGCCAGCTATCTCAATGTAGCTGGATAAATGACGATTAACATATTTCTCAGTGAGCTTTCCCAAGAATGGTAACAATGAGATTGGTCTGAGATTTGATAGATCAGTCCAGGGAGTTGCGGTGTTCTTCCTGATAGGCCTAACTAAGGCCTGTTTCCACTGTTTGGGAACAGAGCCTGTACAGAGGGATAAGTTAATAAGTTTTTCAATAGTGGGTGATAGAATTTCCAGCAAGATGGGCATAAGTCTTGCTGGAATGATGTCATCAGGACTTCCGCTTTTAATTTGCATCGTGAGTAGAGACACATCTTTGGGAGTAATAGGGGGGAAGAGGTCTAAGGTATGGGGGCCGCTATTAAGCTCTGAATCCTGAAAGATGGATACTGCATTGGTAGTCAACGTGTTGTTAGAGTTGACTATTTTCGCATAGATGAGATCTATTTTGTTAGAAAAAAATAGAGATATATCCACCATCATAAGACCTGTGCGACTCCCTATCCACCTTCTTTCACCGCAATATCACGACAACCACGACAGCTTCAACTGCGACACCCCCGCACCCACCACCGAGACCACCATCCCCACAACCTCCACCCACACCAGTCACCTGACCGCCGACAGAGAACATCGTCAAGAAACAGCTAACCAGATACCTCGAAGACAACAACATCCTGGACCCTTCCCAATCCGGCTTCCGCAGCAACCACAGCACCGAAATCGCCTTCATCGCCGCCACCGACGACATCAGGATCCTGATGGACAAAGGAGAAACAGCCGCCCTCATCCTCCTGGACCTGTCAGCTGCCTTCGACATGGTCTGCCACCGCACCCTATCAGCGCTCCTCCATGACGCCGGAATTCAAGAGAAGGCCCTGGCCTGGACCACATCCTTCCACTCCGGCAGAACCCAGAGCGTCCGCCTCCCACCCTTCCGCTCAAAAACCACCGAGATGATCTGCGGCGTCCCACAGGGATCCTCCCTTAGCCCGACGCTGTTCAACATCAACATGGCACCTCTCGCCCACGTCGCACGACAACACAACCTCAACATCATCTCCTATGCCGACGACACCCAACTTATCATATCCCTCACCAAAGACCCCCACACCACCAAAGCCAACCTCCACAGAGGAATGAAGGCCATCGCCGACTGGATGAAGGACAGCAGACTGAAGCTGAATTCAGACAAGACGGAGGTCCTCATCCTCGGACACACCCCATCAGCCTGGAACGACTCCTGGTGGCCCACATCGCTAGGCACAGCCCCGGAACCCACCGACCACGCACGCAACCTGGGGTTCATCCTCGACTCTACCCTCTCCATGACCAAACAAGTCAACCCCGTCTCTGCGACCTTCAACACCCTCAGAATGCACCGCAGGATCTTCAAATGGATCCCTCTCAACACGAGGAAAACTATCACCCAGGCCCTCATCACCAGCAGACTCGACTACGGAAACGCCCTCTACTCAGGAACAACAACCAAGCTCCTGAGACTACTACAACGAATCCAGAACGCATCGGCATGACTGATCCTCGACGTCCCCCGACGCAGCCACATCACACCCCACCTGAGAGGCCAGCACTGGCTCCCCGTCAACAAGAGAATCACCTTCAAACTCCTCATCCACGCACATAAAGCAATACACAATACTGGACCAACATACCTCAACAACCGACTCAGCTTCCACACCCACAACCTCCGCTCTGCCACCCTCGCCCTAGCCACAGTTCCCCGTATCCGGGAAACCACCACCGGCGGCAGATCCTTCTCCTACCTCGCTGCCAAGACCTGGAACGCTCTCCCTACCAGCCTACGACAGACCCAGGACCTGCTGGCCTTCAGAAGACTTTTCAAGACCTGGCTCTTCGATCAGCGGCAGCCCACCCGCAAACCTGCTGCAGCAGGAAAACATAAAATGATAATAACCTCGAGTTACCTGTCTTTCACTGCTTCAAGTAGTGGGGCGACGTCCCTTTGCCTTAGCGGAGTAGCCGCCACTTGGACAAATGAGTCCATTGTGATTTGTTAAAAAGACACTAATCACCAAGCCTAATGAGATGAGGTGCAAGTGAACTGCCCAATGTCACAATTAGTAACTGGATTAAGAATGGAATCCTGAAACATGGCCGGAATCTGAGGGTCATGTTGTCAGAACCCAAGTGTTCTCAAAACACCACAGCTATCACATGTCTGATTAGGCCTCTTCTGTAAGCCCATGCCTTGGCTTTCTCATGTGGGGATTATATATTTGTGTAGCTCTAGCATAAGCACACTCTCTCCCTCTGCCTCCTATGGTGGAGATGTTTTCTGTGTGTTTGATATTTGGAGATGTTTTCTCACCTGAAAGTGGTTGATGAGTGTCCATGTGGCGTATGGGCACAATGAAAGTGTGGACGCCCTTGCACTGTCCTTGGGTGTACAGCTGAGCCAGAACAATTGCGTGGTTTGAGGTCTTTCCAACTACAAAGCAATATGGAGAATACAGAGAAGGGTTACAACAATGCATACAGAAGTACAAGGTGTTTCCATCGTGGTTCCCACCCTCCTTCATCTGGACACCGAAGACACTAATGTAGAAAGGAGACTCCGGAAACTAGAAACTTCAATATAGATTAAGCACCTCCGCCACAGCTGACGCTCGCCACCGGTCCTCACACAAGACCAGGCTTCACGGCGCTCCACATAGAACACTCGTCGCACCAACATTCCATGAGTATCATTGGCCCCAAGGACAATGGTTAGAGGGGAGAACCAACTGTGGAGGATGGTTGGGGAAAAGGACAGGCTAAAAGGGGGGGTTCCCCCATAACGGGAGTCACCCTAGACTATTCCAACTTGGTGAGTCACCAATACCTCGGTACTAGTTGTTTCGATCGTATTCCTCCAACAAAGTATTTCCAACTCTAACTTCCGGCTGCTGTACTTTTATCTCACCAGGAAATCACTCTATGTCACGCCAAACGTTTAATAAGTGACTTCATCTGCTCAGTTCTCTACCTCGAGACTGTTCTTCCTCTCTTCTTCTGCTCCAACATTTTAACATTACGACTCAGATCACAGCTTATTCTTTAAGCACTGCTACCTCACAGAGTTGGTTTTTTACCACACTTCTGCTCAGGACTCCATCTCTCTTGGTCCATTCTTCACGCTCTCGTCCCAAAGTTCCTTTCATCTCAATCACAGAGCTCTCCAATCTCAACCATCCAGATCTGTAGGGCCCTCCTCCAGCTTCCGCACTACATTTGATCCCTCCCATATAAAACCAGCCCACACATTTCTTACATCATCATTCCTACTGGAAGAACGGACAGTGCAGAGTGGACTAGGATAAAGGCCTGCCAAGGAGACTATTCACTGAATTCACTATTCACTGTTACCTGCCCCAATCCAGAACCTCTTTGAGCCACAGCACAAACCCAGCTAACTAAACAGGATGAATACACTGCGTTGAACCTCGGTCTTCGACTAGACAGTCTCCAACCCAAGGGATGGTGTGTGCTTAATCTTTCGTGCTGTGCTGGGTTGACACGCCTTGAGTGCTAGATTATAGCTTAAATTGCTTGTCCTGTAGTATTTGCTGGTTTTGGGGGCTTGTCCCTTGATCTAGTCACAAGATGCTCTACCCCCTTCTATGCCCACAACACGTTGGCTCATAAATGTCATGTTCTTTCATCAGATTACTCCGCACTAACTCTTGTTTCTCCAATGGGAGCCCTTGAGCTGAGAGCAGACACTCCTCTGGGGGGGGGGGGGGGGGGGGGGGGCGTTTGTCGTGTGAGCATGCACCTCCAGCCCGCACCAATAAGGTCCTAGATTCCAGTCTTCAGAAGTTGTAAACGGTGACAGCTGCTGTCTTGTAATCGCTCTCCTGCAGCTGAGAGGGTATGAGAGCTTTTGTGTTACATGGCTGAGAAGTCCTTGATGCATTTCCGAAATGAACAATTAATTATACATTTGATCTATGCAATAAGGAGATTGCTTATTGAAGAACATTCGTTTGTATCCTTGGGAATCTCATGGTTATTGTTTTCGTAGAGTGGAGGTATAAAAGACTATAAAAGACACAAAGACACAAAGGTATAATTGTATAAATGTGCATGATGTTCTGACTTCGAATCCTGGACACAAACTGGTAAAGATGACCATCCGGGGTGCTCAAGACTGGGCATGCGGACTCCAATGATAGCTATTTTATAATGATGATGTCTGTTGACTCCTCTACTCACTACAAGAAGATCAAGGGCACTTAAGAGCCTATAATGTAATAAAGACTTCACTCTAACATGTCTTCCAGGCTTTTAAAATGTATTCTATTGCATAAACGTCTAAGAGACACTCATGGAGGATTCTAACTTCCTGAAGCTCTAGTAGCTAAATGTGTAGTTTGTGGCTGCACCATAGTCTATGCGACTAATGAACATTTGACTTCACACCAAGTTTTGACAAGCTTTAGAAATGCAATAGGTCTTGCTTTTGCTTGAGTTAGAGCTATTGGCGTTGTAAATGAAGCACGGGGACAAGTTTACTCTGGGGATGCTTTTCTCGTATTTTCAAATATTATGTTTAAAAACCCGAGCCTGTCTATTACTTCCTATTTTAAAGTGTTCTTTTTTGTGGGCTAAGAAAGAGCTAAAAAAAAAAAGCTGAAACATAAAAGGCGGTGTTCCTGATTTGGCCACCGTGCTCAGTTTTAAAGTAAAAAAAAAAAAATTAAACGGCCCGGCTGACCCTATACATTAAGACTGCTCAGTCGCGTCCCAGCTAGTTCTCGCCGCTTGTGACTGCTAAGCCTTATATCCTGCAGCAGAGTACCCACGACCGGTCAAGCCTCGGATCACGAAACCCCACCAAAGTAACAGAATTAGAATGTTGAGCGGATTCGGGGTTTTCATTGGCAAAGGGCAATGGCACGTCAGGAGCCCACAGAACCCCAACGGAGGCCTGTTTGTTTCATGATCAAAATAGTTGCAGTGGGAGGGATTTTCCTTGCTACACCACTGTTTACTGGCAATGTAGAAAGAAATGTGTAGCTGTGAGCTCTCTGAAGCTACCGGAAGGAGCCATCAGCCACTTTCGAACATACCTAAAATATGTATGACTGACGGGAGCCATTGCAGCACAAATTAGCTGACGTATAAGGGATTAGAAAAAAAGTGAGAAACAGATGGGGGCGATTTAGAAGGGTGAGAAGAGGGAAAGCGGAGATAGGGGTAGAGAAGGGATTATAGAGGGAGGCGGAGCTCTTGGGTAGGAATGGTGGCCATCAGGAGGGCAGGCCCTTAGTCTCGGAGGGCTGCCCCCCCGTCCCTTACAGTGGTCAGCCACTCCTCCCCAGGGCAGGCGATGCCCGGTTGGAGGTGGGCGGGTCGGTGACGCGCGTCCGGGGTGGCAGGCAGGCAGAGGGGCTATATCTCTCCCCCTCGCCATTGTTCAAGCCTCTGTGCCGCTCCGGACGTCGCACGTATTACTTCGGGGACACTCTTTCACTCTCTGCGGTGAGTGTGGCCTACAGGCTGAGGCCTACGGGCAATACCCCCCCTCCGCCTACTCCCTCCCTTTGGAGGTTTCAGAGCTATGGCTAGGGGGCCCGCTTAGCGTCAGGCGCTGTGGAGGTGGGGGTTAGGGGCTTCCTTGTCTGCACTTTTCTCCGGCTGCGAGCTGAGGCCTGTGGACTGAGGCCTACGGGCTGTGCCTCCCCACCCCCCTCCGCCTACCCCCTTTCTTCGGAGGTACGAGCAAGGCTAGGCGGCCCGCTTAGCGAAGGGCCGCTGTGGAGGTGGGGGTTATCGGGCCTCCTTTCACTGTATTAGATCTCCGAGGTCCGGGCGGTTCAGAGCGGCGTTCATTTTGGCGGCTTCGCCCGCTTTCGTTCTTGCGGCATTCACTGCCATAGCGGGTGGGGGGCGCCCCGCCATGATCTTATGCCCTGGCCCTCCCACTCGCACCCCCCATCCCCGGTGCGGCGCCCACGTGCTTCTCGGCGGGTCTACTGCCCGAGAGTGCAGGCGTGTGGGGCGTTTCTCTGGGCCTAGTGTCGGAGACTGTTGGTGCGTCTCCGGTGGTCATGGCCTGGGCCCTGAGTGCAGACGCTTGTATTTAGTCCCCCCGTCTGCTCAGGATATGCTAGGACTGGCAGGTATTGTCGCATTGCTCCTCGTGCCCCCCCTCGGGGGTTCCCGTGGGTGATGACGGAGGCAGATGGGTATGCTTGCAGGGTGACCCTTCCAGGTTGCACGTCTCCAATTTCCTAGTTACGATCACGAGTTAATGATTGAGTTATGCATTGCAAATGTTATTGATGCCGATATACTTCTTTCCTGGCCCGGCGGCCCTTACCTTTTAGGGCAGCGGTTACTTATGGCCTTCAGTACGGAACTCGTTAGCCTCGCATTTAGACAGGATACCCTTGCACGCTGTGGGGTATCACCGTGCACACTGTGTGTAATTAGTGCTGGCAAATGTTTATAACAGTTGATGCTCATTTGGCGACGCTGTTGTACTGCCTCCCCTCGTGTTGCTTTTCTCTTCAATGTTGGGTGAGTCAGCCTAGCACTCGTATAAGGTTCATACTGTTTATGCTGTGTTCACGGGGGATTATTCCTAATGTTGACACCGTTGATGCGCGAACAAGGTTTTGTTTAATTCGTCAAATGTGGTATAAGGCTGAACTTAATTCATTAGTTGGCGGACAGTAACCGCATAGGGGGCCTCGAGGGGGGGGGGGCGCCGCTGCACCTCCCGCCCCGGTCCCGCGTCCACGGCCCTGTCTAGGCACTACACCTTGTGATGCAGGCCTTGGGTTGTCCTCTCTGGCCGCGTGCTGTTTTCGTCTTGCGCTAGGGCGACTAGGCCCCAGTAGGTAAGCGCTCTAGCATGCGTTGTGTGCTCATGGTGCGAGTGGTATTGGCCGATCTCTTGTCTTGTGGCCCACGGCCCACTTGGGCCTGAGGGGCCCTCGGGCGGTGGTCGGGTGTGTGGGCGTGCCTGTGCCGACCCCCTCCCCGGTACATACCCCCCCTCTCGACCCTCCAAGCCTTGCCATGCTGCGGGTCCCCAGGCGGCGCCTGGGGGGGGTACGCGGGCCCGAGTGAGCAGTCTCTGCCGGGCCCCCAGCAAATTTCCGGTCGGTACTAGCCGTCTGGGGGAATTTGTACGGAGGTCTCGCTGGGCTTGTTTTGCCTCGTGCATACGCCTCCAGCGCTGCTCCGTAACTGGCTTGGCACGGGGTAGGCTCTGGCCCGGGGTGTCGAGTGCTCTTGGATACGTACACTAATGGCTATGTTTGCAATGTGCTCATGCATCTGTTTATGTCCGTCATCATCTTCCTTGTGGCGCTGCGCTCACGTATGAGTCAGGCATGTGCCCGGTCCTTGCCTCAAACATTTTAGGGTTCCCGTATTCTTAGACCTAGTCCTGTTCCACATGAATGCAGTCATGTTACTCTTAGACGTGCATTTCCTTCGTATGTCTGTTTGTATCTATGTAATGCCTGCCCAACTTATGCCGTTGTTGTCTTTTTCCAGGGCCAGAATAACAAGGTTTGAGTTAGACTGGGGCAAACAGTTGCAAATGTTAACGCAGAATTTTGTTGAAGACTAGTTCCGCTATTCATGCACGGATGTGCATCTTCTGCTCGCTGGTTTTTAACTTACGGCGCGAGTGCCGGCCAACCATATACCGTTTTCGCTTATGAGTTCAGCACCAATGTCACAAGTTGTGGGAGCAATTGGTATGCTCCTTTTCCTAACGCATCCTTTGTCCTGCAGACCGATTCCGGCCTGCCACTTGCGCGTTCGTCCCGGTGGCCGCCCCCCCAACCCCCTTTCTCGCAGCGACAGCAAGTATTTGTGAGGTATGTACCTGGGGCTGAAGTTGGCTGTGCCCACAGTATGTTCTTAAAATGGGAGTCTGCCTTCCGGTATACATATTGTTCCACGCCGACATTTCTCATGTCCCCGGGGGGCACCTTAAGAGGAAAAACGAGAACTTAAACTCTCCTATTATATGTTCAGCATGAAGTACATTCACTCTGTTCACCACACGTGAACCGGTCCAACCCCCCGTGCCCCGGGTCTTCTCCCGCAGTGTTCCAGCCGCAAGGTAGGAATCTGTCGCACTTTCCCTGCGGCGCCGCCAGCTTCAGGTGCGATGGGATTGCGGTTTTCTCAGTACATCAGACCCCGGCACACTGCCAGGCCACATCGTTTTCAGTTACTGCAGTAGATCCGGCAGAAGCTCCGAGCAATGGAAGTTTAGTCTCCTGGCTGCAGATAGACAGGGCCCCGCGCCAGAAACGTGCATGGACTAGGCACTCTTGTTAGCGGTCTAGTATAGGTTGATTTCACCAATTTCTGGCGGGTGGCATTTCGTTCAATATCCTCCCGCTTGCAGCGGGAAAATGTTGACATTGGTATGCCAGATCGTAGTTTTTTAGCATGCCTTTTGCCCTACTGATTCTCGGTAGTTGCGGTCATTCCAATAGGGTGGCCCCTGTCCTGTCTGGTGCGGGTCAGTATTTAACACTACTACATGTGCAATAAAAGATTCGAGGCAGGAGCGAGGGCATCGGGTGGTTTCAACCTCCCTGCTGATTGGCTGCCGTTAGCTATGGAGGCCCTTGTAGACTCCTGTTTATTTCTGTGTTCCTTATTTCAGCCTCTTTTCTGCTTTTACCGGGAAACTTTCCCGGGATCTTTTGCCCTGCTGCGTCGACGGGTGTATAGGGCTATGCTTCCCAGCAGGCTAGATGCGTTTAATTATACAGTAATGCAGTATGCGATTATTACAGTGCTGTAGGAGGCGATTGATACAGTGTGGTAGTACTTGTAGCAACTCCAGTGCGCCTTCTGCCCCCGCACTGTGTTCATGTAGGCGGCAGAGCGCTTCACAATAGGAACAGTATTGACACAGGAGGAGAAACTTACTAGTATACAGATGACAAGCTGTCTTTCAAGAAAAGAGTGGCGTGTGCATGTTACACAATCGTATCAAGCTCTGGCGCGAACATTGTTCTAGGTGTCAGAGCGCCGCATAGAAGAACCATTTTCAATTAATACAGGCCATGGTTTATGCTTCCATCATGCTGCGGGGAAGGAGCGGTTGCTTTGTCTATTTATAAGTGTTTTAGATAGCGCGGCCTTTGCCCATAGGTGTCAGAGCGCATTGCAGAGAATCCGTTTCACTACAGGGCCTCTGGGCTAATAATTCGATATTAGACAGAAACGTCTACAGTTGCTTAGGAAAGGTGGTGAGTGGAAGTGTTCAATTACACAAGCTATGTTCTGCCATAGGGATTGTGTACACCTGTATTGGAAGTGCTTCAGTGCGTGTGAGGCAACCAGGCTAGCAGCAAGCCGACACTGCATGATATACTCAGCAGGTACATATCCTGGGTGCCTGAATATAAGTTAAGATGATATATTCTGTATGTTTATGGGTTTGAGTACCTGCATTTGAGGTGTGCGGTACACCAGGCCATCAGCTAGTGTACTCTACATAAGGCCACTAATGTGTACGTGTGTCTGGGCGCCCCTGTGCCAGACGTGTGATACATCAGGCATACAGCAAGTTATAACTGTATGGGGTGACTAATGTGTTTGTGTAACTGTGTGCCCATGTTAGAGATTGGTGTTATTCCTGACAAACAGTAAGCCAACTATGCATGAGGTATCAGTATGTACAGGTGACCGAGTATCCAGTTTAGGACTTATGCGATACACTAGCCTTTACTAGAGCAAGCCGTCCACTGCATGATTTATGTAGTTAGGTGACTGAGTGCATGTTTGTAGGAGATGTGCGACGCGCCAAACCCTGCATGCTGTCGTCAGAGGGCATGTAAATGAGGGGCATGTAAATGAGTGGCCATGCAGAGGAATTGCATGGAACAGACACGGTGTGAGGGGTGCGCAGCATACATGTGAATGAGCGCCTGTCACCCGCAGGAGAGGCGCCGAGCAATGGGTCATGTGTGCACAGCAGACTTATGTATGACTGCTCGGTCCAGGAGAAGCCGGTAGTTGTGCGCTCAGTGTACATGGATGTGAATGGACACCTGCTCTTACGCATTTTTAAGGCCATTTGGAGCGTTTACTGGCATCCATCTATCATTATCTCAAAACAAGATAGTGCGACTGTCAGAACAGATGTTCGTAGACCACAACAGTGTGGAATCAGTGTGCCATAGGTGTTAATTTTCAGGCACTTTTCATTAATTGGCGTCTTTTGGGTCTGTTCTAATACAGTAGAGCAGGCACTCCATAGAATTACACGTCTAAGTGTGCTAGGGGGAGCCCCGAGCCGCGTTGTGACTCTTTTATTGGCTATGTGGAAATTTATATTGGCACCTTTATATCATACATATTACAGATTTGCTTATGGGCTTACTCCTGTGGTGCTCAATTGGGAGGGGTCCTCACTTTTGGGTATTATCTTACTGTACTGTCTTGGCAAGGTATGACTGTATGGAAGTCCGTCTAGGATGTGCCAAAATTAGGATATTTAGCAAATTCTAGGTGTAGCCCTAAGCTAATAGGTTCATAATAACCCCTTGCGCATATCAATCTCCTGGGGCCTTAACCAAGAGGTATAGTTAGTCTTATTTATGAACAATCCCGGGACCTGCACTGTTTTTAACTTAACCTATGAGAAGAAAAGGTCACATGACATTAGTCAATTTGCTCTTCCATATACTGCAGATTAATTGCATTTAAACCTGATTGTAGCGCTTGACTGCTTTGCCACTTAACCTGCCCACAGATCGTAGCGCTAGACTGCCCTACCTAATTTGGATTTGCTTTTATTTCTATCTGCTCGCGCTCGACGGCGTCGCATTGCTACACTGTAGCTTTCTAGTGCCAAGTAACTCTCCATAGCGCTTAGCTGCCAAGGTGCGCTTGCACTCGAAGCTATTCCGATTGCGGCCATTTTAATCGCACTGGTGTTGTTGTTGTTTAACCTCCCTGACCTCAGCCCCTCCCCGCTCCCGCCTCCCAGCTGACCACCCCCTCGCCCCTCCCCTTCCCAGTATCCATATATGACAGTCGCACTTGCGCGCAGCGTTCACGCGCAGCGACCGCGCCCAATCCGCGCCGAAGGTGCGCCAAAGGTAAGCCCGTCTACGCCCGTCCGCGCCTGGACCGCGCCCAGCGCCATACCCCCTGTCCCTCGCGCTGCCCAGCCCTCCCGCATTACCTACGATGCCGCCACCCTCCTAGCCCTTAACCCCGGTCGCATCCCCAACTGCGTCCAAGCCGCTCCCGGACACACCCATGGACCTTTCTCCTGCTACTCCTGCAAATTCAGCGGCACCGACAACATCTCCGCTACGACCACACCACAGACTCCCGACCCCAACCACCTACAATGCATCCTTCTCAACACCCGCTCGGTCCACAGACACGCCATTGACCTATGGAATCTACTAGACACCATTTCTCCAGACATCGCCTTCCTAACGGAAACATGGATGAACGCTTCCTCCGCACCAGACATCACCATTGCCATCCCTGAAAATTATAAGATCACTCGCAAAGACCGTACCAGCCACACAGGAGGAGGAATCGCTATTGTCCATAAGAAAACAATCCGCATCTCAACCAGCTCTGATGCCAACCTCGCCAACTCAGAACACCTTCACTTCCAGATCCACATCGACCCCAAAACAACACTCAGAGGCACTCTCCTCTACAGACCACCAGGACCCCGCGCAAAATTCAGTGAAGACATCACGGACTTCATCACCCCTCACGCGCTCCCCTCCAAAGACTACATCCTTCTGGGAGACCTCAACTTTCACCTTGAAAAGATAAACAACCACAACACCGCCACCCTCGTGGACAACCTCGCCAACCTCGGACTTAAACAACTAGTCACTTCCCCCACCCACATCGCAGGTCACACACTCGACCCCATCTTCACCTCCAGCAATCATGTCTCCTTCAGCCACACTACGGAGCTCCTATGGACCGACCACAGCTGCGTTCACTTCTCCTACAACAAGCCGAAACCCATCAACCACTCCCAACCTACCCTGCAAAGAAACTGGAACAAAATCACCACAGACCAAATCTCCGCATCGCTTCTTCGAAACTCCCCAGCCCTCTCATCTAACGCCAACGAAGCCGCCGCCAACCTCACCCTATGGTTATCCAACACCGCCGACACCTTAGCTCCACTGAAAAAACGTCAAAGCAAACCTGGCAGCAAGAAAGCCTCATGGTTCAACGATGATCTCAAGAAGTCCAAGAAACTCTGCCGCTCCCTTGAAAAGGCCTGGAAAAAAGACCCAACCACCAGCACCAAGGACGCCTTCAAAAGCGCCACCCGCACTCACCACCAACTGATCCGAAAAGCCAAGAAAACAGCATTCAAGGATCGACTTGACAACAACGCCCACAACAGCAAGGAACTTTTCAACATCGTCAAGGAATTTTCCAATCCCTCGGCCAACGCCAACGACATCACCCCCTCTCAAACCCTCTGCGACTCCCTAGCCTCTTTTTTCCACAACAAGATTGCAGACATCCACAACAGCTTTGACAACCATCCCGGAAACCAACCCACCCTACCATCTGCTGAACATCTTCCCCCCGTGAACACCCTTAACGCCTGGAACCCAATCTCCACTGAGGACACCACCCGCCTGATGAATTCCATCCACTCAGGATCCCCCACAGACCCATGCCCTCACCACATCTTCAACAAAGCAGACTCCGTCATAGCACCGCACCTCCGAGACGTCATCAACTTCTCCTTCAACTCCGCTACCTTCCCAGAAGACTGGAAACACGCTGAACTCACCGCCCTTCTGAAAAAACCAACAGCGGACCCCACCGAACTCAAAAATTACCGCCCCATCTCACTTCTTCCATTCCCAGCCAAAGTCATCGAGAAAGCCGTCAACAACCAGCTCGCCGCCTTCCTCGAAGCCAACAAATCCCTCGACCCCTCACAATCTGGCTTCCGAGCAAAACACAGCACTGAGACCGCCCTCATCGCAGCAACAGACGACATTCGAACTCTACTGGACAATGGAGACACAGTCGCCCTCATCCTCCTCGACCTCTCTGCAGCATTCGACACAGTCTGCCACAGCACCCTTCTACAACGCCTCAATAACATCGGAATTCAAGGAAAAGCACTTGAATGGATCACCTCGTTCCTCACCGGAAGAACCCAGAGAGTCCGCCTTCCTCCATTCAAGTCCGAGGCCTCTGAAGTCATCTGCGGCGTACCTCAAGGATCCTCACTCAGTCCCACCCTCTTCAACGTATACATGAGCCCCCTCGCGGCCATCGCACGCCAACACAACCTCAACATCATCTCTTACGCGGATGACACTCAACTGATCCTTTCCCTCACCAATGATCCCAGCACCGCCAAAACAAACCTACACGAAGGAATGAAAGAAGTTGCCGAATGGATGAAACAAAGCCGTCTGAAACTGAACTCAGACAAAACAGAAGTCCTCATCTTAGGCACATCCCCCTCCGCTTGGGACGACTCCTGGTGGCCGGAAGCCCTCGGAAAAGCACCCATCCCGACAGACCACGCACGGAACCTTGGAGTCATCCTGGATTCTTCACTCTCAATGAACAGACAAGTCAGCGCCGTATCCTCTTCCTGCTTCAACATTCTTCGCATGCTCAGAAAAACATTTCGCTGGATCCCCTCCGAAACAAGGAAAACAGTCACCCACGCTCTGGTCACGAGCCGACTGGACTACGGAAACACCCTCTACGCAGGTACCACCGCTAAACTCCAGAAGAAACTCCAACGAATCCAAAACGCCTCAGCCAGGCTCATATTAGACATCCCACGCAACGAACACATCTCTGATCACCTTAAAGACCTCCACTGGCTACCCGTCAATAAGAGAATCACTTTCCGACTGCTTACCCACGCACACAAAGCACTCTACGACATCGGACCAGATTGCCTCAACTCTCGAATGTCCTTCTACACCCCCTCCCGCCAACTTCGTTCTTCCAGCCAAGCCCTCGCCACTGTACCCCGCATCAACAGGACCACCATGGGAGGCAGATCCTTCTCATACCTGGCTGCTAAAACATGGAACTCACTCCCCGCTTACCTTCGCCTCACCCAGAACCACCTAGCGTTCAGAAAGCAGCTTAAAACGTGGATATTTGACAAATAATCCTCCTCCCCTTCCTAAGCGCCTTGAAACCCTCTGGGTATGTAGTGCGCTATACAAATTTTATGACTTGACTTGACTTGTATGTTTATCCAAGGCTCTGGAAGCTGGAAGGCAGCCAATCCGCTGAGCCATCAGTCGGGAGCACCTGCTGCCTCTCAGTAGTATGTAGGGTCTACAGCCTGCAGTGTTACACTCATTTCACGTACTAGTGGAGCAACTGTGCAACCACTGCCTGAGCCTGGACTGCCAATAATACCTAAAGAAGTGGGCCTGTAGAAGACTCACAATATAGAATTGCTCAAGAAGTGAAGTAACAGCTGTTATGGAAACTCAGAATGTCTATCTGGTATTCCAACACCCCTTTTGTTCGTTTTCACTATTATGGGTGGTGGCTTTGCACGATGGGCTCCTATCAGGAATTGGACACACAGCTTCTCGTTCAGGGTTAGTGTGGTTGGGCTCCCCTGGTTTGCGTTGGAACAGCCTCGTGATGAACCTCAGTAACCTTTAGATTCCTTTGTGCTCCTCCCAAGGTGAGAAGTTGACCTGAGGTTTGATATCGCCAATATTGGGAGCACCTTGTTCAGCTTATTAATCCCTTATGGCGGGGGTCGTAAGTCAACTTTTATAGACAAGCTATTCTTGAGGTAGCATGGTCTAAGCAGCCCCAGGCTGCTAGGGGGCATGTGTTACCAGCTGTTTACCTTTGCAATCCTGTATATAAAATGTAAGTCCACCACGCAAGTTATGCTAAATTATGCATCGCGCACTGAAACAGCCCTCTGTACTTTGCTTGAGTATAGCTGCACAAGCGTACACAAAGCACAGTTTACAGTTGAATTTTGAGAACTGCACTTCGGCAGAAGTTGTACATTACTGGGTGTAGTCTGCTGATGCTTTGTGTGAAGGTGTGTGGTGGGTCTCAGTGGCATGCCGTGGTTCCCCTATGGTATAGATTAGGGAGCGATATTAGCAAGGGGGGCCCCCTCATCTCTTGGGCTCTTTCCAGGGGTATGTCCTCACGAACCTGGGATAGTCTACACTATTGCTGTAGAGGCATTTATTCCCGGGGGTATATGCTGATTAGTTTCAGAGGGGCTTTTGGTTTCAGCGGGCGTGACATGATGCAGGTCGGGATCTTAAGGGGGCATTTGGTTTCAGTCCCAGCAATCCCTTGGTGGTGGTCGTAAGTCATCCTTACAGACAAGCTATCTTAGAGGTAGCATGGCCTAAGCTGCTTCCAGACTAAAACCCGAGAGGGCAGGTTATGCCTGCTGTTAATACCTGTTCAATCCTGTATTGGCATATGCAAGGACATCGTCCAAGTTATATAGTACAATATGTATTGATCCCTTCAATGCCCCTGTGCTCTTTTGAGTATAGCAGCACAAGCGTTCATCGTAAGCACACTTTCTCTATGTTATGCGGAGAACGGCGTTACAGCAGTAGTTGTAACTTAGCTGGGTATAGCCTGCTGACGCTTGTTGTGAAGGGTGTGGTTGAGTTTCAGGGCATGTGCTGGAATGCCTAGTGTTCGATACGAAGCGCCTTCAGCAGTAGGGGCCCCTCCTCATCGCTTTGTCATTTACCTGGTAGTATGACTTCACGAACCGGGGATGGTTACACTAAGGTTGTAAAGGAATAAAAGACCCGGGGGTATCTGCAGATTAGTGGCAGAGGGGCCTGGGTTTCTTCAGGCATGTAATGTTCATGTCAGGATCAGGTCACTTCGAGGTGGAAAGGGTCCACCGCTCACCTGTCGTTTTGGTCTTGTTCCACTGACAAAATGCTCTGCAGAGCAAGGGTTGCAGGTTTCCCTAAGAAGCGAAGTGGTGGGGGGGCCGGACGGCGACGGTGGCCGCCGGCCTGGCTGTGGCGGAGTTACTGGGCGATCCGGAAGCAGAGAGGTGCAACACTGTACTTCAGCGGGCACATAGGGGTGCCAGAGCCTAACCTAGAACCTCATGGGAGGTCTAGGAACCCGTGTCGGCGCCCCAGTAGTCCTTCGGGCGGTTGTGGGCCTGTGCAATCGGGGGTTTGCCTAGATACGCCCCGCAAGGGGCGTGAGTAGTGTGATTACCATAATGGTGCAGCAGTTGGGTGGTTCGCCACTGTGCTGATTGGCTCATCAGGCGGGCAGGTGGCGAGAATTCGGCCTGCCCTTGGATCGCCCGTAAGATAACCCACCGTGATTACATAATGTTGTATGTAATAATAAACCTGCAGCAACTTTTCCCAATCTTAACACTTGTGTCTGTGTGTTATTTGCGGGATGTTGTATATGTTGGGGCGGGGGGTTCCTGTTGCCCTGATGTGACTATGTGCCTGCCCGAGGCCACCCGGTGGCCATCAGGAGGGCGGGCCCTTAGTCTCGGAGGGCTGCCCCCCGTCCCTTACAGTGGTCTGCCACTCCTCCCCACGGCAGGCGATGCCCGGTTGGAGGTGGGCGGGTCGGTGACGCGCGTCCGGGGCGGCAGGCAGGCAGAGGGGTTATATCTCTCCCCCTTGCCATTGTTCAAGCCTCTTTGCCGCTCCGGACGTCGCGCGTATTACTTCGGGGACACTCTTTTCCCTCCCTACCTCTAACCCAGAGTGTCAGCTAGGGGGGGGGCTCTTAAGGGAGTTTTAATGTGTTCCTTTTTCATTGCAGGCGGAGTTACTGGGCGATCCGGAAGCAGAGAGGTGCAACACTGTACTTCAGCGGGCACATAGGGGTGCCAGAGCCTAACCTAGAACCTCATGGGAGGTCTAGGAACCCGTGTCGGCGCCCCAGTAGTCCTTCGGGTGGTTGTGGGCATGTGCAACCGGGGGTTTGCCTAGATACGCCCCGCAAGGGGCGTGAGTAGTCTGATTACCATAATGGTGCAGCAGTTGGGTGGTTCGCCACTGTGCTGATTGGCTCTTCAGGCGGCAGGTGGCGAGAATGCGGCCTGCCCTTGGATCGCCCGTAAGATAACCCACCGTGATTACATAATGTTGTATGTAATAATAAACCTGCAGCAACTTTTCCCAATCTTAACACTTGTGTCTGTGTGTTATTTGCGGGATGTTGTATATGTTGGGGCGGGGGGTTCCTGTTGCCCTGATGTGACTATCGCGAGAGGCTAAAGTGTTATTGAGAGAGGGTTGGTGGAGAGGCAAAGTGAAAGAATTGTATAAGAAAAAGTGACGGGAGAAAGAATTAAAGAGGAGGGGAAAGATTTGGCAGAGGAGAAGGGTTAAAGCAGAAAAATGAGAGCTTAGGAATGGGGAAGAAAAGGGAAAAGAGAAGGAAGGTGGGGAGACAACACTGAAGGAAGTGGGAGAGGATCAGTTTAGAAAAGAGCGAGGGGGAAGAAGAGAGAATCAAGCCTGGGAATAGTTACGGTAGAGGGGTAGAAGGGCAAGCAGGATTTGAGGGGAGAGGAAATGCTTAGGTGAGAAGTGGGTAGCAAAAGACAAGAAGAGGGGAAGAGAATGGGTGAAATAAGAGGAAAAGGAGTAGAAGGGGTAGAGAAAGGGTAGAGGAAAGAGATATCGGACAGAGGTAAAAGGAAGGGCGAGAGGAAAAGGGAGGAAGGAAGGGCCAGAAACGAGAAGAAAATGGAGAATGGGGTGTGTATGGGAGTGAGGCGGTTTGGAGGCTGAATATGAGAGGCAGTGAGAGAAAAGAGGGTGTGGACTCGAGGAGATAAAAAGCGAAGGGGTAAGTAGAGAGGGGAGAGTGGCAGAAAGGGAAGGAGTGGAAAGCAGGAGAGTAGCGTAGAGGGCAGATGGAGAACACAAAACTAAGGGGGTGAAGACAGTAAATGCGAGAGAGTTAAGATGAGAGAGGAATGTGGACAGGGTGGAGAGGGGTGGAATGCCGCTGCCCGCTGCCCGCGTCCCACGCAGGGGGACATTGGCAGGAGAGCCACCTTAGTGGCCACTAGTCGTAGCCCCCCCCCCACACCTGTCCAGGGCTTCAAAGGAGGCGCGGCGATCCCCGTCTGCCCCTCCTCGGGGTCCTGCATGACGCGCGGCCAGGGTAGGGCTCACCAGTGGGGGCGGGCCAGGTACTTAAGCTCCGGCCACCCCTAGCTCTGCCTCTGTCCTGCTTCTGTTCGTGCTGCACCCACGCTATCCTCGTACCCAGCGGCTGGACAGGCGGCGCGGACATGTTGGATATTTTAATGTTTTTCTTGTGTTGCAGGCGGAGTTACAGGGCGATCTGGAGGCACACGGGTACAGTAAGGGTACCTCTGCGGCAGACTGGTACAGTAAGGGTACCTCTACCTGGCACAGTAAGAGTGCCTGAGCCAAGGACCTGGAGTCGCAGGAGGTTACGGGAAACCGTGACGGCGCCCCGTTAGTCCTTCAGGCGGTCGGGAGCCTGAAGCGACCAGGGGTGTGCCATACCTCTCCGCCCTGAAAGGGGGGAGCAGGAGTATAAGATAAGCATCTACAAGGTGCTGCACTGTCCGAGCTAGCTGGCTCATTAGGCAGGCGGGACAGCGAGGGGCTGCCTGCCTTGGATCGCCCGTAAGATAACCCATCAAACGTCATACTCTTGTTGTATGAAAACAAACCTGCAGCAGTTCTCACCCAGAAACAATGTGTCCAGTGTAATTATTATATGGGCAAAATGTGTATGATGTTGAGGGGGAGCGGATGGCGGTGTGGGCACTATGATCGGGAGGGGCGGAATGATCGCGGAAGGGAGAAGGCAAAGCAGAGAATAGACGAGAGAAGAAATGTGTAGAGGGCAGAGGGCTTACTGGGAAAGTCTACAGGGGTCTGGCTTGGCTTTAATACCAAAATACGAGCCGAGCCGGAAAAAATGTGGAATATAAATGATGCATCACACGTCCTGTGAAAACATGATAAGGCGCCAACTCACAGATAGCGCTTGTTGCCTTTCAAAATTGCACTACGGATGGTCAAGAGCACTGGTAGAATGCGATGCTCAGTTGTAATGCCTGCATATTCAAATCAATAGAAATTAGAATCTAGTGCCCACATTTCTATAATTGCAGAAATAAATAGAAAACAGAATATCTTTTCACAAAAATCTGCACACTCGATGAAAACGAATTTACATTTTAAATATAAAAAAGTTACACTATGAACCATATTTTTAAAACAATCAACAATTCTTGTAAATCTATGTGCCGTATAAGAAAACAAACAATACATGAACATTCACCGCACTCCTTCAGTTATATACAACAGGTTCGTATTTTTTTGAATGAAATGCTGTGGTAGATAAAACTGATGATCATGAGGAGTTATTATTGTCTGTAGAGGGTGCAGAACTGGTTTCATCTCAAGTTATTGAATCTGTGGAAAAGTTAAATTTTTACTCAATTATGACTATACATGAGAATGATTTAAATTTGAAGAAAGAAAGTACAGAGAAACTGGAAAACCCTTATTGTGAATTCACTTTAGATAAAGGAACGATAAAATTATTAGCTGATTCTGGTAGCTTATTTACTTTAATTTCTAAAGAGACTTTTGAAAAGAACTTGGGTGGACAGATCAACAATTTATTACAAGCAGATGTGAAGGCAGTTGGATATGGTGGAACAAAAATTTGCATTTTGGGAATGCAATGGATGAACATTGTCTTCAATAAGAATGGTGTTATTTATTTATTTATTTATTTATAGGTAAGCATTTCAAGAATTCACAATACAAGGAGAGCAGTGGTATGTAACCATATCATGTATATAGTTTACTACATATAACTTTCCAAAAACTCCCCCCGCCCCCCTCCGCCCCTTCCCACCCCCCCCAGACCAAACACCCCATTGAATATATAGCAATTACCACACACGAGCTAAGCTTTTCAAGTGTTGCATGTCCATTATAGAGTCCGTCCCTTACTGTGACTCAGTCTTTGGGCCATTATACAAAAGTCCTGACACCAAGACGTTGGCAAGGTGTCATCCAACTTTCCGGATTACGGTTCCCATTAGGGCCGCACTACCCGTAGCCCTCACCGCCCCCCCTCTCAGGTTGCGCACTCTCCACTCACCCCTCAACAGAGACCATGTCTCCCTCCCCTCCCATGTCACTCTGGCCTTCGTCCTCCTGTTGCCTTCTAAGATAAGACAGCAATGGTCCCCATATATATTTGGGGCAGGATTTCATTGGTAGCTGCTCTGCATATGTCAGCAAGTGTTCCTGCCAGGTAGTCATATCATGCAACCAATCCTTAAATTTGGGCGCCCTGCCTCTGCCCCATCTACAAGCCACCTGTCTGCGTGCTAGTAGTACACCCATGAGGAGAAATATGCGGTGTGGAGTGTCAATGTCTCCTATCAGTCCCAAAAGGGCACGTGGGGACGTGGCTCGATGGGAAGTTGCAGCATAGCAGTGAGTCCCGCAAACACCTCCCTCCAATAGTCCGCCACCCTAGGGCAGGCCCATGCCAAGTGTAGGAAATCTGCCGGGCCCTGTCTGCATCTAACGCAACTGTCGTCTTCCCGAAGGCCAAGCCGATGTAGCCGTGCCGGTGTGTGGTACAGCCTGTGCAAAAATTTGAAATGGAGTAAGTGCAGCCTACTACTCCCGGAGACCTGTTCCGTCTGCCAACACGCCGATTCCCAATGCTTGTCTGTGAGCGGTTCAGGTAGGTCCCCGTCCCATGCCAGCCAGGCTCTAACTTGTGCAGTCGGGGGTTGGGAGCGGACTCTCGCATACAGCAGGGCTGTGACGTGTCCGGGTGCTTCCGCCTGTAGCAACAAAAATGAGGAAAGCAAGTTCCGAGAATAAAAAAGGCAAGGGCGGGTGGCAGAACATTCACCCATAATGCCTCCAAGATCTGGAACTCACTTCCTCTTCATCTTAGATCCAACCCTAATCTCCCCTCATTCCGGAAACAGCTAAAGACTTTTTTGTTTAACTCCCCTTAGTAATTTCAACAAGTTACCTCTTCAAGCAATTTCTATTCTGGTCTCTAGCGCTTGGACGCCTCTGGGCAGCAACCGCGCTCTATAAATCTACTTTTCATTTCATTTCATTTCATTTCATAGATCTCTGGCTCTTTTGGGAAGTCAGGGGTTTGGGCGCGTACACTCTGTTTGAGTCTAGTATAGAGAAAGACATCCATAAACGTGTAGGTATGGTCCTAAAAAAACTGTTCCCTGGTGCGAAACTCCCCGTCTTGATATAAATCTCCCCATGTAGGGTATTGCAGTCTGGCCAAGAGATTTTGGCAAATTTTCTCAGTCGTCACCGGTAGGTAAGGGCAATGCCTCAGCGGTATTCTAGGGGAGTACAACAGGGAGAAGCCTTCCAACTTTGCCAACCAGTGCCATGCTTTAACTGTGCAGTCTACAGTGGTAGGATCTTTGTCTCGTTCCTTATACGAAGTAAACAGGTATCCAGACGATGGGATCGGCGCCATGTGACTGTCCTCCACTGCCAGGTGGGGCATATAGGGGGGAGGGTGGAACCAGTATACTGCGAAATGCGCCTGCGCACTGTGATAATACTGTTCGAAGTTTGGCACATCAAATCCACCCTGTCTATACGGGAGGGAAAGAGTATCTAACTTTAGTCGTGCTTGCTTCCCTCCCCATATCAGACGGACAAGTTGCGTTTTTAGAGTTGCAAAAAAGTACGCCCCTGGATGATAGGGTATGTTAATGAATAAATATACAAATTTGGGGACTTTCACCATTTTTATTAAGGAAATGCGCCCTGCCATTGACAAGGGGAGCTTGAGCCAGTTCGTTATATTGTTTGTTACCTTCATCATGACTCGGCCATAATTGGTCCTCATCAGGGTGTCCTTGTCCCGGGATACGTATATCCCCAAATATTTAAATTCCTCCGCTTCCCATTTCAGTGGGTAGTCCAGCGGATGAGGGGGTGTATTCTCAGTCAGTGGGAAGACTGCTGATTTGCTCTAGTTCATCTGCACTCCTGCGAAAGCCCCAAATTTAGTGATTTCCCTCAAAACCGGGTTCAAGTTCTCCTGGGGTTTGTGTATGCACAGAGTAATGTCGTCAGCGTAAAGGGATACCAGCACTTGACGGGAAGGGTAAATGTGGCCTCTATGGTTATGATGTTGATGCAATTTGGCCGCCAGTGGCTCAATGGCAATCGCAAATAGAACGGGGGACAAGGGGCAGCCTTGTCGCGTCCCCCTAGCTATGGGAAACGGCTCTGACCTAGCTCCGTTGAGGAGTACTCAAGCATAGGGTGCGGTATAGAGGAGTTTAATCCATTGGACAAACTGAGCGGGCATTCCCATGTATGTTAATGTCCCAAGCACATAGTCCCATTCAACTGAATCGAACGCTTTGGTGGCGTCTAAAATGACCACCACCGCTGCGCATTTAGGGTCTATATCCTGTATGATTGCCAACAGGGTTCTGAGATTGCGGGTCATGGCCCGGTTAGGCACAAAGCCCGCCTGGTCAGGCAGCACAATTCTTTCTAGGAGGAGATTTAGTCTAGTAGCCATTACCTTAGCGAGGATTTTGGTGTCGCTGTTAAGAAGGGACAATGGCCGGTAAGAGTCACATAGGCCAGGTGCTTTGCCTGGCTTGAGTAAAGATAGTATGTGTGCCTCTCTCATAGTAGCAGGCAGGGTGCCTTCCTCTAATGCCTCATAGTAGACCGCCTTAAGGATAGGAGCTAATATGTGTACGTATGTTTTATAGAATTCTATGGGAAGCCCATCCGATCCAGGTGACTTTCCCGATTTCATGCTCATTATGGCTTCTGTGATTTCATCTATCTCAAGGTCCATCGCCAAGAATTTTTGTTCCCCGTCTCCCAGCCATGCAAGCGCTACACCTTCAAAGTATTCTTCTAAGGTCAGTGAAAGCTGCCTCTGCGTGGTGTACAGGTCCTGTAATAATCTGTCAGGGTGGAGAGTTGGTCAGGGAGGGATCTGCACACCACGCCGCACTCTGCGCGCAGCTCAGTGACGAAGTTGTGAAAACGCAGGGGTCTAATAGCGCCCGCTAGCGACTTCCCCGGTCTATCCCCTTCCCCGTATATTCTAGCTGCGCATTGCTTCCCTCTGAACTTAAATTCTCTGTCAGCTGTCTCCACGTATTCTGACATCTTATCCCGCAGTATAGCCCCCAAAGACCCCGAATCATCCCGGCTAGCTATATCCCTTTCCAGTGCCTTCAGCTCGGTCTCCAATGTGGTCAGAGTGCGTCGCAGGTCCTTCAATATACCTCCTCCCTTGGGGATGCACAACCCCCTTACAGTCACTTTGAAAGCTTCCCAGACAGTGGAAAGACTTGTCACTGACCCCGTGTTCCTAGGGAAGAAGTCTATAATCTCTTGTTCTATATCCGCCTTAAAGACGGTGTCCTGCAGGTGTAGGGGATTGAGTCGCCAATTGAGAAAAGGTGCTAGGTCAAGAGGGGATTTCCCCTCAACCTTCACGGGGGAATGGTCCGAAAATGTCTTAGCTAGATGGGCCGCTCCCTCTACCCAGTGCGCCATCCCGCGTGCAACAAGTATGTAGTCTAGTCACGACCATGTGTTGTGCATAGCAGAGTGATGTGTGCCTTCCCTCCCCGAGGGGTGTAAGCGGCGCCATGCGTCCACCAAGCCTATGTTATCCATGAGGTCGCGAAAGGTGCGCGGGAGGAGGTGTAGTGGGCAGGTGTGGCATGTGATCTGTCCCCATCTGGGTGTAACGTCGTATTAAAATCCCCCCCCAATATAGTGTACCTACAGCCTAGAGTTTGCAGCTTGCCCTGGAGTAGAAGCATGTAATGTGGATCATCCGTATTCGGCCCGTAATATTTCACAAACACTATATCGTGTACAGTGTGCCCCATAGTATACAGTATAGTCCCTCGGGGTCAATGTCAGTACCCCCTGCACAAATCGGACCCCCGCTTGATTAGTATTGCCACCCCTCTAGCATAGGAGGAGTAGGAGGCATAACAGCTGTGCGAGGCCCATCTAGATGCGAATCTGGGATCGCTGCCCTTCGGTAAGCGAGTCTCCTGTAAAAGTGCTATTTTTATGTGATGTCTGTCCAATAGCCTAAGATCTGCCTAAGTTTCCTAGGGTCGTTAAGCCCTCGCACATTCCAGGACACAACGGATAGACTCGTATCAGACTTACTCCCCTCGCCTAATGATATGGAAGTGACCATGTTGCTCGGGACATTGGAAAGGATCGCTTCGTTCAAGCTCTGAGTGTGGCCTATCAGTGAAATGTCGGTAAGCCCTCCCTCCCCTAACACCCACACCAGCTACCTCAACTTGCCAGGAATGAACTACCCTCCCCCCCCCAAACAAACCCTGAGCTGTTTTGCCCAGGCATGAAAGACCCGAACCCTTAAACACATAGGGCAACAAGGGGAATGCGCGCAGTGGGGGCCACCAGGGGCTCCCGCCTGTTCCACTTCACCTCCCTATTTCACCCATCCACAGCCACTTGGATCCCAGGGGCCGGTCTGACGGGACGGAGGTGAGCGGCCAGGAGTCAATATGTGCCTTCAAGTCAAGAGCAGATTTATACATCACCAATCCGTTGTTCACTTTTGCATCGCCATGTTGCAGCTCAACCTAAGTCCAAAGCATTACAGTTCCTTCGCATCAAGAAGGGTCCGACAAGGGAGAGTGAGAGCGCGAACGTCGTCTTGCAGCTGCCTCCCGGGAGGTCGATCTTCTGTCGCGCTTCAGGTATTCCTCAGCCTGCTGGGGTGTTATGAAGATATGTCGACGCCCTCGATGATGGATCCGCAGCCGTGCCGGGTACAGCATTGCATATTGGATACTTCAGGGTTGCAGCTGTTTTTTCACCACCAGGAATTTTGGCCGGGCCTCCTGTACCGCCTGGGTGAAATCAGGGTAGAAGGACAAAGTGGTGTTTTCATATTTTACCTCACCCTTCTCCCTTGCCAATCGCAGCAACGTGTCCCTGTCGCGGTAATTATGGAACTTCATTATGATCGGGCGTGGTGCTGCTCCCGGAGGGGGTTTCTGCGCAAAGGAGCGGTGTGCCCGTTCGATCACCAACTGTGCAGAAAAAGAATCTCTCCCAAACAGTTCAATCAACAGGCGCTCCATTAAATCTTCTAGCCTGCCCGTGTCAATTGTTTCGGCAAGGCCTAGCATGCGGACATTGTTTCTCCGAGAGCGCGACTCCAACTCCTCATTTTTGTCCGCTATGAGCTTTAGAAGCTTGTCCATGTGCGCCACTTGCTGCCTGTTTGTGGTCGCCCCATCCTCCAGGTCCGATATTCTCTGTTAAGCCTCCATGAGGCGTCCTACATGCCCGTCCAATTTTGCCACCACGTTGTCCAGGCGTTGACTCATGGAGTCTATTTTAGAGTCAATGGAAGTGAGGCTTTGCTGCATGCTCACCAGGAGGGTTTTCCAGCCCTGGGATTTGGAGTTCGTTCCCGAAGCCTTGCGTGCATCAACGGCAGTTTCGACTGTCGTGGCTCTGCTTTGCCCATTGAGCCAGGCTGTGTACTATATGATTATGGCAAGTGTGGAAGGGGGAGTAGCCTGTCCCAGTCGCACACCCGTGCTGCTAGCCCAATCTCGGCAGGCCAAAGGCTACGCCACGTGTGCTCCTCAAGTTATGCAGCCCAAGCGGTCAGGATTCACGTCGTCCCAGCACCGGAATAGGGGGGGGCGGTTATGCAATTCGCTCCCCGGTCCGCGGCCAGCCCAGATGGTCAGTGCGGGGCCTCCCACTCAGTAAGATGGGGGTGTGGGTGTGCTGCTCACCCCCGCGTAAGGGCCTCAGCTGGAGCGACTCAGGCCACTGTGCCACCGTGCACCATTGGTCCTTAGTGATTCTAGGATTGCTGTGCCGTATCTGGATTAGCGTAGAGCGCAGGATATACAGTATGGCAGCCAGTGGTGGCAATGACCCCGGTGTAGCAGCGCGTTCAGTCACAAAATGGCGGCCAGTGCCTATGTCTCTTACCGCGATATGTGCCCCTTCCTGAAGATACAGTGGCGCAGCTCTGGCCGTCCCGGGCTGAGCGCAGGATTTCCCCTTCCAGGTGCACTCCGAGACTTGATGGCCCCGGCTCCTGCCTAGCTCAGGAGCCAAGCGAGTGTCACAGGGGCCTACGTTGTAGCAGTGGTCAAAATGGCGGCACCAACGGCCACCACCGCAGAGTTGATTTCCGCACTTTATGCCTGGGCTCCCACGGTAGTTACAGCTGCGGCTCCGCCTGTATCGCGGGGGCCCCAACCTGCTGCGATGAGAAGCGCTAGCTCCGGTAGCACCCGCAGCCTTTCTGTGGTTCTCCCGCTCCCGCCTGTGGCAAATATGGTCCGGAAGGGACCCGCGGTCACAGCCCCCGCTTATCTTTCACCAAGGTGTTCCAGCAAGGGCAGATATCGAAGGTGGTAGTGGTGCGTGGGCGCTCTATTTGCTCCCAGGTGTCTTTGTCAAGCGCGTGTTCTGCCCGGCGTCCGGCCTGTGCCTCTCCGGTCTCGCGTAGTTTGTCGGACCGCCCCAGGGGACCAGTACTTCTCACTGCTTCGGTCCACGGCGCGTCTTCCTCCGGGTATTGACCTCGTTCCTTCAGGGATCGGGCTGAAACTTGCCTCACAGCCGCAGAGTGGCTTCACCCACGTTCCGGTGATGTTTCAGCACATAAAATTTAGGCAGGATGAGGATTTTTATGAATTATACTCCCGGCTCGGCGGGAGCACTACGCTGAGGCAGCCATTCAGGTTCAGCGCCACCTAGCGCCCCCCTTCAATAAGAATGGTGTTCATGGAAGAGTTTATGTCACACGTGAAGGATCCGATCTTTTGGGTTGGCAACATCAGAAGGACTTGAACATTATACTTAATCCTAATGCTGCAGAACCGGTTATGGTTGTTGCGGTTGTATGTCTAAACAACGACTGCCTAAACCACGACTGCCTTAACCACTAAAGCCTAACCACGAGCTATTCTTAACCACTACCTTTTGTAGCACGACATCCTGAACCACGAAATGAAACATCTTGTGTATGGCCATTAGATGGCACTATTGTACTTACAATACTTCTTGCGTGAACCACTCGTTAGTATGCTTTGCTAACACATACCATTAGCTTTTTTTTTAATTTAGCCTTTTTTGTGGGGGGAGACCCCCCACAACCCCCCTAATGTTCCCTTAATTCTGAGGAGTGACGTTATACAGGATACGTTATACTTCGTTGTTCAGCCTTTCGTAGTTCCGGCCGACGTTGTTCAGCAGTCTTCGTTATTTTCTCCTCGTTGTTCAGGTGAGTCGTGGTTCAATCATCGTGGTTTAGGATGTTTCCCGGTTGTTGCGCCAGTAATTGTGAATATATCATCTAAAGTTGACGGGGTGGATGAGTGGGCAAAAGTATTTATGAAAAAGTATTCTCGTGTTTTTACTGATGATTTAGGTGTGTTAAAAGGATTTTCTCATCGAATAATTCTTAAGAAAAATGCTAAGCCTGTTGTACATAAGGTTAGGACAATACCATATATGATGAGGGAACCACTTCAAGGTGAATTAGATAAGTTGTTAAAGGGCAATGTCATTGAACCTATAGAGTCATCTGAATGGTTATCTCTGATTGTCGTTTGTCCTAAGGATGGTAACAAAATTCATTTATGTATAGATTTGAGAGATTTAAATAAAAATATATGGGCAGATAAACAACCTTTACTGAATATTCGAGAAATGCTAAGCATGATGGGGTGGTGGCAGTGTCTTCAGTGTTTTGGACATGTCATCAGCTTATCAACAGGTAAACCTACACCTTGATTCACGTCTTTTGACATCTTTTGTAACACCTTTAGGGGCATTTTGATTTTGTAGGATGCCTTTTGGTTTGGCATCTGCCTCTGCCGTTTTTCAACGAATCATGCAAAACATTTTTAAAGGAATGGGAAGGGTGTTATTCTTTCAGGACAATATCATGGTTGTGGGGAGGTCATTTGAAGAACATGATGGAGTAATGAAAGAAGTTTTGCAAAGAATTGCTAAGCATGGATTGACTATCAAAAAGGACAAATGTCAATTAAGACTAAGACAAGTCAATTTTTTAGGTAATCAGATATCCGCTATTGGTATTAGACCAAAAAGTAGTATTGTAAAGACTATAAGAGATGCTCCTTGTCCAAATAACAAAGAACAGTTAAAATCATTCTTAGGACTTCCTAAATATTGTTCTAAATTTGTACCAAACTTTGCAGATCTTGTAGAACCCATGAGACTTCTTAAAAGAGGAAGTGTACTTGAACGGAATTCTATATGTGAGAATGCATTTGTTAATCTAAAAAAATGTATTTCCTCGGCTCCATCTTTGGGAAATTTTGAACCAAATAGAAAATCTTTGTTGATCACTGATACAAGTAATTTTGGGCTTGGGGCAGTTCTAATGTAGATGTCTGATGAAGGTGAGAGAATTATTGGTTTTGCTTCATGCAGATTACAAGGAGCGGAAAGATCTTATTCAACCATTGAAAAAGAGGCATTAGCTTGTTGTTGGGGAATGGCACATTTTAGGCATTACTTGTGGGGTTTCCCTTTTGTTGTGAAAACTGATCACAAGCCACTTGTACATATTTCTAAAGGTGGTCATGGTCTAGACGGAAGCGTAACTCCTCGTATTTCAAGGTGGCTTATATCTGTACTAGATTAAAATGTTGTTGTGCAGTACGTTCGTGGTAATACAAATGTTATTGCGGATTGTCTTTCTAGGATGCCTGTGGACGATGATTCTTGTATGGAAATTATGGAGGACCAAGTGGTTAATGTGGATTATGAGTTTGTAGTTGGACAAGAAGAATGGAAAGAAGCAGTACAAAATGATTAGGAGTATAAGGTGTTGATGGAGCTCATTATGGGTTGTTTGAAGAATTTTGATGGTTGTGATGAAGTAGCAAAGCAATTTTTGACAGTGAAAGAGTGAAAGATGAGCTTAGTATGCAAGGTGATAACATTTTAAGGAGGAGTTGTACAGTTCCCCCTTATTTGTTGAGATCGAGATTGTTAAGAATTGTCCATGAGGGACATTTGGGAAGGAGTTTAACGAAGAGAAGATTGAGACAGTGTTTTTGGTGGCCGGAAATGGACAGGAATGTGAATATTTAGTGAAAAATTGTCATGTATGCAGTAATAGTGACAAGGTGAAAGTAGTCAGAGAACCTCCTTTGAGATGTATACTTTTGCCTATGAGGACATGGGATAAAGTGACATTGGATGTGTTAGGTCCGATTGACAAATTGGGTACCAGTAATCGTTTTCCAATAATCGTTTTTTTTTTGTGAAAGATATTTTTATTGAGAAAACAGAGAGATAGAAGAAACAGAAGAGAGAGGGGATGGAATCACATGAAATGCAATAAACAAGAAAAAAGAAAGTGCCCTCGCAGGGGCCAATTCAATAAGGCCAAGCAGCAATAGAAATGATGAAGGGTCGTATAGTGTCAATGCTCAGGGCAGAGAAAAAAAAAGAGTTCAAAAATCTTCCCGGGACAAAATCAAACCCCCCGAGGAAGCCCGGAGGGGTAAGAGCCCTCACTGGCACCGGGCAAGCTATCCAAGTCAGAGGCTTATTCGACCAAATCCATTTGCGCCTCCAAGCTTCCCGGCCATGAGGAAGACAATACTGCAAGGCCGAACATGAAAAAACAAGAATCCTCATCCCCCTCCAGGAAAGGAAAACAAACCAAACCCCCCCCAACCCCCCCCCCCCCCCCCCCCCCCCCCCAAGAGGCTCCAACCTCCCCACTATTTCCCTCCCCCCGGTGGTGGCAGCCTAACAACAAACGCTCGCACAAGCAGACTTCACACCTGAAACAGATGTAGGGCGCGTATGGTAGGTGGGCAAACCGCTGACGGAAACCCTCGAGAAAGAAAGCGGACCAGTGGGCCCCATCTGAAAGTAAAGTTCTTGAAGCTATTTCTGAAAATGTCCGCCATACGCTCCACACTCAGCAACTTCCACAACCTAGCGAACCAAAGGGAAAGAGCAGGGGCCTCCCTCTTCTTCCATGCAGCTGCCAGGGTTAACTTGGCCGCACCCAAGCAGAGCCAAAGGATGTGTTTGTCAGCCCTGGTCTGGTGCTCCAAAAGCGAATCCCGAAGGCCAAGGAGCACGAAGCCAATGGAATCCGGAATCGGGTAGCCCAGGATCTCCCTAATATGAGACAGTATCTCCTCCCAATAGGGGCGTATGACGGGGCAATCCCACCAGATATGGCGAAAGTCCCCAAGGAGACCACAGCCCCGCCAATCTGTCAGATGCAGAAGGAAAAATCTTTTTCAACCGGGTCGGATACAAATATTAATCTAACATGGTCTTCATATGGGCCTCCCGAAGATCGATAGAATGATTAAATCTATGCAGATCACGCCAGAGATGAGACCACTCCTCGTCAGAGATATCCCGCCCCAGGTGTTCCTCCCACAAACCCATGTATCGAGGGCGAGGTGAGATAGCAGTGGTCAATAGCAAATCGTAGAGGAATGAAATCACCCCTTTCATAGAGGATGTGCGAGTGATATAAGATTCGAAATCCGTGGGAGGCCTTGTCACAGCATCCCGTACCTCAGGCGACAATGCCCAATGCAGCAGCTGGGCATGCCGGTAGCGCTCAGTGGGTGGCACCCCATAGTCATGCATGCAATTGTGAAAGGTGAGCGGCTCAAAACCATGGAACAAATGTGTAAGTGCGTGGCATCCCCCCGCCCTCCACCCATCAAAGGGCCCCTCAACAAGAGCCGGCGGAAACGCCGGGTTAAAGTGAATAGGCGTGAAGGGGGAGGGGAAGGAGGTCCATCGTTCATCACTAGAAACCGAATCCCAGACCTTCAGAGTAGTACTCGTAGGGGTGCTAATGTAAGCGTTGCGCGGCCGATCCCCTTTCGCCTTCCAAACCAGGTCCCAAATAGAACGACCCGCCACACTCCTATCCATATGCAGCCAGTGCTTCTCTGACTCCATTTGGGTCCATTCGGCCAGCACTCGGAGTTGCGCCGCTTTGTAGTAAAGATGCATGTCTGGAAGGCCAGCCCCGCCCTTCCTCAGCGGCCGGCGAAGCGTAAGAAAGGAGAGCCTAGCTCGACCTCCTTGCCAGATGTAGCGCAGGATCATAGACTTAAGACGCCGAAAAAAAACCCCATCCAAAGTAATCGGGAGGGCTTGGAACAGATAAAGAAGCTTGGGGAGCATCGTCATCTTGATGGCATGCACTCGTCCCAACCAGGAGATAAACATGGGCTTCCAGCGATGAAGCTCAGCCTGTATCTGGGTCAGCAAAGGAGGGAAGTTAGCCGCATATAGGGTGGCGATGGATGAGGTCAGCCGAACCCCGAGATATTGTATGGAAGAGCCAGACCAGGACAGGGGCGTGAGCGGTTGAATGCGCGCTACCTCAGAGGGTGGCAGCGTGAGGTTGAGAATGTAGGATTTGCCAGGATTGACCCGAAACCCCGCCACCGTTTCGAACTGGGAGAGCACGTCCTGCACACGCGGGAGGGAAGTCCCGGGGTCAGCTAGCGATAATAAGACATCATCAGCAAAAAGAGATATATTGTGCTGTTCCCCCGAAAAGGGAAGACCTACAATATTCGGGTCCTCCCGTACCCTAATCGCAAGAGGCTCGATGCTGAGCGCGAAAAGCAAGGGAGATAGGGGGCAGCCCTGCCTCGTACCCCGGAAGTGTGCAAAAAAGGGTGAAACATGACCATTCACCATAACCCTCGAGCGCGGGTCACGATAATTGGCCCGGAGCATATCTATAAATTTGGGAGAAAAACCAAAGGCCTGTAAGGTACCAAAGAGGAAGTCCCAGTCCACCCGATCAAACGCCTTTTCAGCATCAAGGCCCACCAGAACAGCTGGAATCTTAAAGCGATTAGCTTTCTCAATCAGATGGATTAACCGTCTAGTATTGTCATGAGTCTGGCGACCCTTTATGAAGCCCGATTGATCGGGATGGATGAGGGCAGGCATGAGGTCCTGGAGTCGGGTAGCTAAGATAGAGGAATACAATTTAGCATCAACGTTTAGCAGGGCAATGGGCCGGTACGATTCGCATTTAGAGGGGTCCTTCCCCGCCTTGGGAATGATCGAGATCATAGCTTCCGCCATAGTGCCCGTAGTGTGACCCGCCTCCCTCATACTGTTGAAAAGAGTCACCAAATGGTCCCCCAATTCAGACGCGAACGTCTGATAGAAGGAAGCCGTGTAGCCGTCTGGGCCCGGAGCCTTCTGCGGTTTAAGGGACCGAATGGCGGTCAACACCTCCTCCCTAGTAAAGGTGGCCTCCAAGAGTTCGTTCCATTCCTTGGAAACTTGCGGCAGTGAAAGGGCCTCTAAGTATTCCCGTTGAGCGGCCGATGCTAGGCGGTCAGCTGAGTATAAGGCGGCATAGAAGTCGCCGAAAAGCTCTGCCTTAGCCGCATCTCTATGTTCCATGACGCCTGAGGGGGTCCGAACGCCACCCACATATTCCCTCTCACGTTTATCACGGAGCTGCCGTGCCAGATGTTTCCCCACTTTGTTGCCCTGAGCATAGAAAAGGCGCTGGAGGCGCAAGAGGGTATACTCAGCCCGATTATTGTAGTGCGCCCTAAGCTTCCCCCGCACCGCAACAAGAGGGCGGAGGGTCTTTCTAGAAGGATTCTGCTTATGCGCAGTCTCCAATGTCGCCAGCTCCGCCTCCAGCGCCTCCAGCGTCTCCCTCTCCTCGCGCCTAAGTTTGTTCAGGGCGGAGTTCAGCGCAATGCACGTGCCTCGCGTCGTCGCCTTGAAGGCGTCCCATTGGGTGAAGACCGAGGTGTCACCAGCCTTGTTAAGCTCAAAAAACTCACCAATGGCTGCCCTAAGCTTTTTGCAGGATTCCTCATCCCGCGTAAGGGATGCAGGGAAATACCATTTGCAATGAGGGGACGACTCTGGGGCCCAGATCAAGCATGTAGCCAAAAGGCTATGATCGGAGACCGAGAGTGGAAATATTCTGCTGTCCCGCAAGTCGCCCTGTAGAGATTGATGCAAAAAAATGTGATCAAGACGGGAATATGTGTGGTGGACATGGGAATAGAACGTGTAGTCCCTAGTGCGGGGGTGGAGGGAACGCCAGCTATCAATAAGGCCCAAACTCAGCAAAGTATCGCGCAGTTCTGGGGAGAAGAGACCCGCCTCCGTCCTCTGCTGATGTGAACAATCAAGACATTTGTCCCAAACCAAATTGAAATCTCCCAGCACAATCAATGCTCTCGCCCCGAAGTCCCCCACCACCCTCAGAAAGGCCTCAAGGAACCCATGCTGGGCCGTGTTTGGTGCATACACAACTACCCACGTGCAAAGCTTACCCATGAGCATCCCCTTCACCATCAGCCACCGCCCTTCCTTGTCCCCCCGCACTCCCAGGGGTTGAAATTGAAGTGTAGAGCGGAACAAAAGCGCCAACCCTCGGTGCTTGGAAGTGGCCGAGGACTTATAAATCAGGGGATATTGCCTGTGCTTAAGCCTAGATTCATCTTTACGGGCCAAATGAGTCTCCTGCAGGCCCACCACATCCAACTGATGATCAAGAATATACTTCCACACTTTCTGGCGCTTTTGAGGAGAATTAAGGCCTTTAACATTCCAGGAGCCTTCTGCAACAGGTGACATTGAGTCCAACACCGTCCCCCATCGCCCCAATCAGTGCAGCCCATAGCGCCAGAACCAAACCAGACACACTACAGCCAAACCAAGTCCCCAGCCCCCACCACCAGGTCCCTTCCCATACAATCCTACCAGAACCCACAGGAGCCTCAAAACCAAAACCCAAAAAGGAAAAAGTCAGAACTAGAAAAAGAACAAAGAAAGTCGGACATGACCATAAGGGTCGGGGGTAGAAGACCCTGGTAATGCCCCCCTCGAGTTCAGGGTCGGGGTAACCCTCCAGTGGAGAACTGTCCCACAGAGTACCTGAGATGGTAGAGCCCCCCCGGCTCCCACGGGCCGCTGTCGAGGGAGCCTAGGCCGCTGAGGAGCTGTCCACTCGGCCCGACTCAGTCACCAGGGCCAGTGAGGCCAAAACATCTCCACTTTCACTCTGGCTCGCCGATGGAGACGGACCCTCTGCCACGCCATGGCGGCCCACTCTCTGCCATGCTGGGGAGCGGCGACGTCTTCTTGGAGAGGCGCTGGCATCCGCCGACGCGGCTGTTTCCTCCATTCCGAGTAGTTCCCTGGCGGCTGCTAAGGTTCGCACCTGCACCAGTTTATTTTGCCACCTGAAAATGAGCCGAAAGGGGTGCCCCCAGGAGTAGGATATCTCTTGTTCCCTCAGGAAGGCCGTGATCGGGCGGAAGTCCCGGCGTTTTTGCAAGGTGGAAGCTGCCAGGTCTTGAAAAAGCTGAGGGCTGTGCCCACGAAAAAGCAAGTTATTGGTGTCCCTCGCTTTCCGCAAGATTGCCTCCTTCAATTGGAAATCGTGGACACAGACCAAGATGTCGGGAGGCGGCGAGCGCGCGACACGTGGAGGGCCTACCCGGTGTACTCTGTCCATCTTGACCTCGGTGCCATCATCCTCCGCCAGAATGTGCAAGAATAGAGCCTCCACATACTCCCGTAGGTTCCCACCGTCTCCATCCCAGGGCACCGCTCGTATTCGGATGTTATTTCGGCGGGACCGGTTTTCCAAGTCCTCGCAGTGGGTCTGGAGATCCAGATTTTGCTCGCGGAGCTGGAGCAGGTCCTGCTGTAGCTGATGGACATCCCCACTGAGGCCCAAGTCGTGGTCCTCTAGGGTCGCTACACGCTCGCCGATGCTGTCCACATCTCGGCGGACCTCACGAAGATCTGAAGCTAGTTGTGCTTTTAGTTCCGTAATATCGTCCTTGATGGAGGAGAAAAGCTCTATCAGAAAGGACTTCGTGACCGGGCCATCAGCGTCGTCCTTGGTCGGCGACTTGCTAGGGCCGGGGGGCGATCCAGATGCCCCCTTACCAGGACCATCCTTCCCCGGTTTATTGAAGCGGTTCCTTGTCGACATGGTGCGACGCCTCAGCCCAGATCGGTGCTCTGCACGACCTCTTAAAACGTCCCGGAGAGCCAGCTATGTTCCTCACCAGCAGCTAAATTCGCTGCGGAGACACCGGGGGGCCGATGCGATCAGAGGGCAGTACTCGCCCCTTCGCTCCGAGTCCAGTGGGTCGTCCGACGGGTCGCCCCCAGGGCACAGATGGTGAGAGGCAAGATGGCACCACCTCTCCCTCCGATAGCTTACTGCGCTGTCCAGCAGCCTCCAGACAGGCCGGCGCCTCTTCGTCACCTCCGCTCGGCCACAACAGCCAGAGGGACGCCGGGGTCACAAGCAGGCTCTCTACGATCCCAGTGGGGGGGACTCGCAAAGCAAGTGCTTCAGTCGTTAACTTGCTAGAGATCGGGGTCCCCTCCTGTGAAGAGCCGATGCCGCCCAGGCGGTGCTCCGTAGGCCGCTCCGGTGCTCGTGCGTCACCAATCTAACACCTCGGCTAGGTCCGCCGTCCCAGGTCGTAGCTCGACGGGAGAAGGAGCAAACCAAATCCAGGACTCCTCAGCGACCCCAGGAGAGTCAGAGCCGGGGTTGAAATCACCCCAGTGTGGCTAAACAAAGCTATGAAAGGCTCGGGGTGCCGGAGGAGCTCGCAGGCACGTCTTACTCCGTCGCCATCTTGAGTAATCGTTTTTTAGTTGTGTTGGTGGACTATCATAGTAAATGGTTTACATGCAAATACATGGGTCAAGTTACTACTGCTAGTGTGATAAGATTTTATGAGGAAGTATTTCTTGAAGAGGGTGTACCTAGAGTTTTGGTGACTGATAATGGTGTTCAGTTGGTTTCTTCTGAAATGGGAAATTTTCTTGCTAGACTTGGAATACGACATGACAAGGTGGCTTTGTTTCGTCTACAGGCAAATGGACTTGTTGAGAGGGTAAATTGTATTGTGATGGAGTGTATTCAGCTTTCTCTTGCAAATGGTTTATCATGGAAAGAGGAGTTACGGAAGATGATGTGGGCTCACAGAATCACACCTTATTCTGTGACAAGGGTTTCTCCTTTTATTGCATTGAAGGGAAGAGAGCCTGGTAATAAAGAGTCTCCAATGTGGCTCCATGAGAAGGATCAAGCGTGGGTTGATAGAGAAGAAATGAGGTCAAGGGTTTCTGATTGTCAGTGGCGTAATAAAATTCACTTTGACAGTAGGAAACATGTTAAGGAGTTGGACATTGATAAGGGGGATTGGATAGTTGTGAGGAAAACTGATTTTGTGAAGAAGGGTGAGAGTAAGTTTTCACAGCCCCATAAAGTCATTCTAGTCATGGGATCAGTGGCTCAACTGGACAATGGTAAGAAATTGAGTTTTGGGGATTTGTGTAAAATATTCCATTCCAGTAGTGTATAGTGATATTGTAATACATCTTATTCTTAGAATGTATATTATTATTGTTATGTTGTTAGTTTATTGTTTTATCTGGTATTAATGTACTATGTTTGGTTTATTGTTTTTCTCTTCTTTAGGATAATATTGGGGGGGGAGATATATGGTAGCTGGAATCCTATGATGCAGCTGTGATGCGATAGAACAGCATCATATCTAGGATGCCAATATTGACCAGTATTCTCAGTAATGCTGGAGGTTGTAGACATTATTTCTACTCAGCAATAAACTTCATGAAGAAACTGAAATTGAAGCTGTGTGGATTACTACAAATGCATTAAAATTATATTGTACAGAATAAATCGCGGAGCTGCACACAGGAAAGAAACAGTGATTTTGACATTAGATATTTACCGGCTGTGAATAAACTGGGAGATTTTGGGGCCAGATTCTGTCTCTGGTAGGACTTGTATTGTATCTAGAGGTAGACATGAGGCGGAAAGGTTGCAGACAAATTAATTCCGTTTTCATTCAAAAGTATGATACGGTCTTGTACCCTGTACTGCGGGCTGTCCAAGGATCTGTTGAAACATGTCGTGATTTAGTTCGCTGTATGCGCATAATGTGCCTCAACTCCCAAGAGACTCTATTAGTAATAACAACAGTGTTTATACTGTATACTTGTGTCACATATTCAGGCTGAAGAAGTCACTGGCCGCCATGGGGAGGCACCTTTGTTTCGTTAGGTGAGCACCATGTATTGCCCGGGTTCTTGGTTGTTTATCTGGAATACTCTACGATAGACAAGAGTGCCCTGGCTGTGTGTCCATAGGCAAAGCAAAGCTGGCAGGGCTTCAGAAAAAAAAACATTGGGAAAGCCGAAATAGTTTAAACATAAAGCACGGTGTACCTGAAGCATGCGCTGGACTTAGTTTAAAGATAAAAAGCCAAAACATAAAGCACGGTGTCTCTGAAGCAAGCGCTGCACTCAGTTTTTAAGCTAAAAAAGGAAAGAAAAGTGTTAGAATTGGGGGTCTCTGGTTGGCGCAAGTATGCACTTGTGACAAGCAGGGACCCTCTCCTCTAAGTCAGGGCGAAGGAGGACCCCTTTAGAATGACCCTTACTCACCCTCTAGGTGCGTGGCGTGAGCAGACAAGGCTATTCTCCAGGCGTTGTTTAGTTAAGCATTTGTAATCACACACACAGTAAAATACACCAATCCCCCCACGAATGGACACCAGGCTGTGAGTATATAAAAATACGCTTCTTTATGTAAAAATATGTATGCAGGCAGATATTTAACACAAGACCTTAAATAACGTTTTTTATAGCACCACAGATTGTAAATAGGCAAGCTTCTCTTTCAATTGTTCCACCAACAGTTCTTTGTTGCAAATTAAATGGCGAGTTCTTAGTCGGATTTCTAGCTTAGTTCCAAAGCAGTTCTTATTTGGTTCAATTTATTTTCCACAGTGTTCTCTGTCAAAAACCCTGCTTTGCAAGTCTCTTTATTTCTGATGCTTCCAGAGCACTTCTTTGCACCAGTTCGGAGGGTTTTGAGTAACCCTGGGCTTTCAGCGCTTCCCAGCGCCTCCCTCTCTCTCACGGGGAAACTGACTCAGCCCCTACCGCTGCTCACGCATCTCGCGGTATGCTTGGGATGGAGACCAGATAGGGCCTCGGAGAAACCCTGGGCCTTTTCCAGAGGTGGGGGCTGAGCTGCGGAGCAGAGCAGCAAGCAGGCGATGAGAGGAGCCTCTGGGGCCAAGGCACAGGGAAGGCTGATGTCGTCTTCAGGAATGCTTCTCTGCTCGGCTCGGGGGAAACACAAGTTGCGGGCCCGAGCCCGGTGGTGATTTGAGGAGCACTTCACGAACACTTCCTCTTCTTTGATGGGGTTGGGCCGAGTCGGCACAGGCAGCGCGACTCGGTCCGGTTAGCACTTTGGGATCCCGTCTGACAGCGGAGGATCTCCGGGGGTGACACGCAGCACAGGGGGCCCTCAGTACCGACGGTACAGCGAGGGGGCTCCCTTCTCAGTGCAGCGCGGCCTCTCCTGGGGGCAGAGCACAGCGGGGCGGCCGGGTGCAAAGGCAATGCACGGGCGGCCGTCCAGGCTACAGATGGCTCACGTCCTCAGGATTCCGGCGGGAGGGGTCAAAATCACGCTCAGGCGCTCCGTTAAGACAGGCAGGGGTAGAGGAGCGGCCGGCCTTAGCCCTGGGGCAGAGAGCGACTCCGGTCGGAGCGAGGCTCTCAAGGGCAAGAGGGCAGGCTGGCTCCCGAGTACCACGGCCCTAGGAGGGGGCGAGAGGGGGCAGATTTCACCTCCGGCGGGAGGAAATACTCGGCCTCAGGCAGGGGACGAGCCAAAGCACAGGAGAACCCACTGGTCCTGGGGTTCAGTTCAGGGGGCAAGCTCAATCAAGCCCTTGGAGAATGTTTAGAGCACAAGTCTGCAAAGTCTTTCAAAAAGTCTTCTCCTCTCCTTCTTCAGCAAGGCAAGCAGCAGGCCAGTCCTTCCGGCGTCTTCTTCTCCTTCTATTCGGGCAGAGGTTCTTTGTGGTAAAACAGGATTCTGATCTACAAGGAGCAGGGCTCCTACTTTTATACCCAGTTTCTTTTGTTCTTACAGGCCAGGGGGGCCTTTGCATAACTGTTCTCAGTCCCTGAGCACTTGTGGTGGGTACTTCTGCTTCTGCATTCAGTGTGAGGGCAGGCCCATCAGCCGCTCCCCAGGGGGGCGGAGCCGGCATTGTGAAGACAGGGGCAGCTTGAGCACTTTGTTGACAAGCTTCGGTCCTTCCTGGGCCAGGTGCAGGCTGAGTCATCAGTCGCTCCCCAGGGGGGCGGAGCCAGCATTGTGGAGGCAGAGCACAGCCTGATGCATCATTCAGGGAACTCCCACCTCCCACTAAGGTGTCATCCTGCTATTCCCCCACTGTCCACACCCAGCCCTGTCACTCACACAACTCAGACAGTCAGATACACACAAGAGCAGAGGCGGGCTGAAATGGTTAGGCAAGCAAATGCTAACTTTCTAAAAGTAGCATTTGCAAACCCAGGATATTAAAATAAACTTTACTAAAAGAAGTATTTTATTATTCTGAGTTCAGGCATACTAAACATTAATTTCTACCATGTTCCCTGAGCCTGCTGGGATTATAGAGTGTAATAATTCCAGCAGCCCATCCTGGCCTAAGGGGAGCAGGTAGCCTTACAATAGTGAAAAACGAATTTGGCTGTAATTCACTATTAGGACATGCCACACACATCAGGGCATGTCCTACCTTACACTTACAATGCACCCTGCCCTAGGGCCTACCATAGGGGTGACTAATATGAAGTTAAGGGAAGGTTAAGGGGCTGGCAAGTGGGTGCACTTGCCCAGCCAGCATGACAGTACCAGACTGCACACAGGTTCTGCAATGGCAGACCCTAGACACATTTTAAGGCTGCTTCTGTGGGTGGCGCAACCAGCGCTGCAGGCCCACTAGCAGTATTGGCATTTACAAGCCCTGGCACTCCTGGTGCACTTTACTGGGGACTGACAGTAAATCCAATGAACCAATCATGAACATCAATCACAGTTACACTTTATACAGGGAGAGCATATGCACTTTAGCACTGGTCAGCAGTGGTAAAGTGCCCAGAGTCATTAAACCAACAAAAACAGGTCAGAGAGAGTATTGGAGGAAGGCAAAAAGTTTAGGGATGACCCTGCCAAGAGGCCCAGGTCCAACAAAAAGCCTGAAACAAAGTGCAGTGTTACTGAAGTGGGTCCTGTGCTGAGCATTAAAGTTTGTTTTTAAAATGGTGCAGCTTTAGAAGCGAAAGGAGAGGGGGTTGTTTTTAGACCTGCTTCTGTAGTATGAGGAGGATGGTGTCGTGTCCAGGACAAGGGCACTAGGACCCTGGGACAGCACCGAGGCGAGGGGACACCGGACACCACATCCGGTCAAGGGGTGGGGAGAGGCAGCATTCTGCTTCTGGACCTCGAGACAGGAGGTCATGATCCATGCATGCTGTAAGCAGACCAATAAAGGAATACCTGTAGAGTCCACATCGTGTCCTGTGTGAGTTCCTGGGTCGTAGGACACGACAACTGGCGACGAAGGTTCGACGGACTGGACGCCGTGCCCTTTCGGAGGATCATCGCATTTCATACCAGTAGCCCACCCTGGATCGCAGTGTGCAGGAAAGAACAAAAGGAAAGTGCCCCAGACGAAGAGTAACGACGCGGGAGCCCACCCCGATCACAGAAAAAGAAGACTGCGAGCTCCGGTAAGCGCCGTGCAATGAGCGCGAAACAAAAATAAATTGAAAGAAACTGGTGCGAGCTCTCGCGAGAGTCTCGGCAGCCATCTTAGGATCAGGCGCGAGAACCAATCACAGAGCAGGAAACGAGAGCGGCCATTTTTAAATCAGGCAGCGCCCGGATTGGACAAGAAGTCTCGCGAGAATCCCAGCGGCCATTTTTAGGTCAGGCGAATTGAACCAATAGGAGCAGAGAACTGTGCGGTGGCCATTTTGAGGTCAGGCGAAGTCGGAAAAACAACAAAAGGAGCAATATAAAGAAGAAATTGATCGAAAAAGGAGCAATAAAGGAGAATAAAAGAGAAATAAAGGCAAAAGGGGCAAAACTGAAGAAAATTAAGAATTAAAGAAAGAGCAACAAAGAAAATATAAAGAGAAAAAGGTAATAACAGACAAAGAAAGTACAAATAGAGGAAAAGAAATATAAGGAGCAAACAAACAAAACAACAAAGTGCAGAAAAGAAATAATTGTGAACAAATGCAAACAACGGAAATAAGGGACTAAAAGAGCGCACGCAAAGAAAACACAAAAGGACAAATAACAGAAGAAACAATCAAAAAAGGGTCAGGAAGAATGCGAGAAAGCAAAAATGACAGACCCCAAGCCAGAAAGACAAAGTGCACAATACAGAAGACCACCACCATTCAACTTGTCGGAGCCACAAGTAGGAATAAGGTGGGAGAATTGGATCATACGTCTAGAGAAATACATGGAAGCGACTGATGTGACAGAGGCAAAGAAATTGGATCTATTACTAAATTATGCAGGCGATGACATTGAGGACCTTCTAGTGACGCTACCAACAGAGGAAACAACTACTTATAAGAAACTAAAGAAATGCTTAACAACGAAATTTGACCAGCAAAGAAATATTGATTTCGAACGATACACTTTCGCAATTGCGTCTCAACAAATAGACGAAACACCAGATGACTTTGCGACCAGACTGAGGAAACTTGTAACACATTGTGAATTTGACAAATTTGACAACGAACAAGCAATAAGATTGCGAATCATAGAAGGCTGCCGTGACACGGGGTTCGGTGCAAGAATACTAAAAGAGCCAATGTCACTAGAAAACATCCTGGCCCTAGCAAGAGCGGAGGCTAGAGCGACAGCACGCGCAAAGGAAATGGAGCGAGGAAAGTTCACAGAAGAAATAGCATATAAGGACAAAAAGATCAAAGAGGACATTCACGTGCTGCAGGGTGACGTCCCAGCGCCGTGCCTGTTGAGCAACATCACAACGCAAATGATGGGTCTCATGGCCATGACATACGACACGGCAGAGGAAGGGAGCATGCTGAAGACAGATCACAACGTAACTAAAAGACTGGAAGAAGATGATGCTGCCACAAGCACCTCACTGAGGGGGCCAACAAACAAAGGAAAACTTTTCACATGGACCGAAGAGCACCACAAAGAATTGAAAGAGATCAGATTTGCTATGACGGCCGAGGACGACCCAGCACATGCTGACCAGAGGCTGCACAGAGAGCCAAATTCAGATGGCAACGAAATTGAACTGGTAGCAAAGGTGACACAACACCAACAAGGAAAAGATCACCGAAGACAGGTGGTGGCACAAGAAAGCAGAAATGGACCGGCAATGAGGGAATCAAGAAGAATGAGACTATCACACACAAGAAGGGTAGAAAGAGTGGAACAAGAAGACACTGCTGCAAGAGATCAAACAGCAAACGCAACAACAAAGGCCCATGAAAAGAAAGGAAGACATGCGACAAAACGAAAAAGAAAGAAAGGAGGCATCGCGATGGTCAAAGAAGGACAAGCGAGGAAACGTGGCAACGAGATCCCCGGAGGCAAGTTGAAGATGACAAAAGCAAAAGAACGGATGGCAAAGGCGGCAGTTTGGTCAGTGTCACGTCACAGGGCACCTTTCGCATGTCAGCAAGGCAGAAGCAAGAGAAGCGGAAAGGTCAAAGCAAGAACTGTAGAAAGACACACAAAAGGAAGAAGCTCAAGCGGATACCAGAAAACAGCGATCAAGAAGGAAACACATGGAACAGAAGAGACTGATTGAGGAGGTGTAAATGAAGGGGCCTATGGGCCCTCGCACATCATCAACTCTCTCTCTCTCTCTCTCTCTCTCTCTCTGTCTCTCTCTGTCTCTCTCTCTCTATCTCTCTCTCTCTCTTTCTCTCTCTAAAAAAAAAAATGTTTGTTTTGCAACAAGGGGGGAGATGTCGTGTCCAGGACAAGGGCACTAGGACCCTGGGACAGCGCCGAGGCGAGGGGACACCGGACACCACATCCGGTCAAGGGGTGGGGAGAGGGAGCATTCTGCTGCTGGACCTCGAGACAGGAGGTCATGATCCATGCATGCTGTAAGCAGACAAATAAAGGAATACCTGTAGAATCCACATCGTGTCCTGTGTGAGTTCCTGGGTCGTAGGACACGACAACTGTGGGGGGGGGGGCTTATAAAGCACAGCAGAAAGGAAAACCCAAACTAAGTAAACAGTGACCAGCGAAAAGCAACATTGATAAAAAAGTGTTCTTGCAAACAGCACATAAAGAATGGTTGCGTATGGAAACTGTAATTGGCCAGTACTCCTCACCCTTAAACGGAAGTGAGGTACTGGCAGCAGGAACGAATCAGGAAGAAGGAAAGAAGAACAATGCTGCACTGAGCTTATAGTAGGCAGCAGGCGGGAAATAGAGTAGTAGTATTGATCACATCAGGTCTTTCAAACAGCGTATGCACACTGCTCAGACTCAACCTAAAAACTGATCTCAAAGTGTCCAACAAACGTTAAAGGACTTGCCAAACTCTCTCTCATGACACAAAAAAGACAAATGCTGCTTCTAGCCCAATTTGTTTAGTGCACAGTTTGCCACCTCCTCTAAAAATGTAATATAGGTAAAATAGTTAAATAATCCACTTCAACCATATCTAGCAATACTAATGACTCCATCATTCACACCAACCACCAAAATATCCCTATCCTTCTCATCTGTCTGTTAGCAATACTCACTCACATACTCACCAAACACCTTGTAAAATAAGAAGTGACACTCACGTCCACCTGGCCACCATTTGATTGAGGTTACAGTGGGGCTGTTGAGGATGAATTCCTGCATTGATGGGTCGTACGTGGAGGTTGTCTCAAGGCCACGAATGTGGGACCCTATGAGTAAAAACATGTTAGGCACATATTGTGAAAGCTCCTGGTTTTGCAAAAGAGAGTCCAACATAAAGTAAGGAAACAAACAGAGAGAAATGGCCTCCCCCACTAAGAAAAGGAGCCAACAGATTCCATTCATCCACCCCCCACGGGACCGGCCTATCTGTTCCAGAAGTCACCACCTTGAAGGGCCATACAGAAAATTGGAACTGGAAGTCATTTATCCAGAAGCAAGAGGAATAACAGCGATGAAGTAAAACTTTGAAAGCAGACCAAGAAACCAGAGGTGGATATGTGCCACCATGTTGATTGCGCTTTAACCTCCAGTTAGGGTGTGGGAGGTCTTTCCCAGACACAGCAGTCACTGCCACTCCTTTACATTGATGTATGTGGATAGGTTAGGAACAGCGGCACTGACATTACTTTACAATAGATTTTTCACCCTCATTACCTAACAATTTGGCCTTAGCAACAAGCTGGTGTCCATCTCCCTACTTGTTTTAGGTGAACGAAGTAGCTAGGATCGACCGCATGAGGGAGAACTCTTCTAAAAAGAGAAAAGATTGTCTGTTTTTCCTCTCTTGAATGCAATGAAATGCATAATCAATGCTTACACCTGCCAGAAACTATGTAAATGTCAGAATGGTCAACAGCTGTGATGACTGCAGCATCTGCCCTCGTTGTCTACTGAATGAACTACTGTTTTTAATAACATCCACAAAGATTTGCTGGGTGTGATAAAGAGGCTAAGGAGAACAAGCATTTGCAATGCAATAGGTCTCACATTTACGCAAGTTTGAGCTAGTGACATTGCAAATGAAATTGAATGTTTGTTTTCGTTTTTAAAACATACATAAAAGGCATTGTCGTTTGCAATGCAGTAGCTTAAACTTGCATATGTGCGAGACCTATTGCATTGCAAATGCTTGTTACTTGTTGTTAGCTAACTTTTACCAGGGTTTTCTTGAATTTTACCTGTCCCCTCATCGCTGTAGTGCACTCTCGCACTGATGAGAAGATTTGAGCGCAGCATCATTTGGTCCTTTCCCAGGAATGTAAATAGATGTGTGAGGGTCGTGAAACAGCTGCACTTATTGAGGGCGTGCTCCTGCTCTCTGCACTCTATTGCTTTTCCCTAGCCGCTCGCGTCTGCGTCTGTCTGGCAGGCGGGAGGGAGCGACGGGGAATGGAGGAGGAGCAGGAGGGCACCCTATCACTGGAAAGGAGAGGGAGGCTCTGAGCGCCACTCACACGGGTTCATGGGAGGGCCTGAATCGCTTCAGGAGGAAGTTTGGGTAGGTGCCTCATGTGACACTGATGTGCATTAGTGGGGATCTGGTGAGTGGGCTGGGAGAGGCCGGCTGCTGTCACTCATCACTGACATGCGGCGCGGGTCATGTGCTCTGCGCCTCAAAAGCGCTAGTCACACAAGGGATGAACCAAAGCATGGGCTGCTCAGAGGATGCATGGGGGTGCAGAGCCAGTGCAGGGGGATTCATCTGTCAAGGCTGCTCTCATAGTGTGCAAGCGGGGCTCGGGTGACGGGTCATCTAAGACTAAGCGCTTGCTTCAGACAGGATGTGCTTGTAAACACAACGTCCCTCCAGCAGGACGTGCTCGGCTAATGCATGGAGGTCTCTGCTAATACAGGGGTTCTGTTGATTGGGGGGGTCTCGGGCAATGCAGGGGACACTCGACAATGTCAAAGGGGGAGTAGTCAAGACATGCAGCGCTTTGATAACCCATGGTCTCTATGAAACCAGGCGTCGATCTGCAAATGTTGGTGGATGCGGGCGTGCTCAGCTAATATATATGGAGGGTGAGGGGGCTCAGTTCATATTCGGGGTGCTCAGCTGATGCTGGGGTCTGAAATAAAGCAAGGGTGCTCTGCTTCTGCTCAGTTTCTGCAGGAGGAGCTCACCACAACGTCCCTTCCGCAGGATGTGCTCAGCTACTACACGGTGCTCTGATAAAATGCAAAGGGCTTCGAGCTTTGATAGGTGGTGTTTAGCCAGCATGTGCGGTGCTGCAGTAAAGTAGTGGGTATCTCGTGACTCCAGTGTGTGTGTGGGTGGCGGGGGCAGCGGCTATCTGGGGGAGACTGCTGACGCAGGAGGTGCTCAGCCTGTGCAGGTGACATTCTCTACTACCTGTGGTGCTCAGGGAATGCGGGTGGGCGGGGTGGAGGACTCACTGATAAGCTGAGGTCTCAGATAATAATACCGGTTGTACTATCGGCTGATTAGTTAAGGGGTGCTCGTTACGCATAAAGTCTCTTAAATAAGAAGTCGTGTCAAACTGTATTTTCCATATCCCGGTCTGTTGAAGATAATGCGCCTAGCTGATCAGAGGCACCCATTGTGACACTGCATCATCACAAACTGTCCTCTGATTCCTGTCAGAGGGAGCAAACATCTTAGCAAGTAGAAAAACAAAATGAATTACTGAAAACCGTGACTTGAAGAAACGGTTCACAACCTCTCTTTCCTTCTTTCATTTAGTTGCTTCCCTGTGAAATGGATCCAAAAAAGAAGAAGCCCGCAAGAGGTGCCACAGCCACAGCGACGTGTCTGGTTTCAATTATCGCGCCCGGGTCTGGGCACGATAATTTAAATCACATGGCGGCCGTGCAGGTAACCGACACCAATAGGCCATGGGTGGAGCAATGCGCCCGCCTTTGGCCAATTGGGTGCTGTTTTTGTTAAAAAGACGCACGCAAAGTCCAATAGCGTGTGCCATAATAAAAAGCACATGCACGAGCGTGTGCGATTCTTAGCTTAGTTTTGAAACCCCCTACATGAAGTCTTCCCCAGAACAGAGCATGCACGCTGTTACAGGCTCGACCTAAAAAGGATAGTCATTTGATGTACTTCAAGAATTGAAGAAAAGATCAAAAGGTTAAAAAAAGTCACTAATCGCTTTGTTAGAGCGGCAGGCTGTTTGAAGCGCAGCCCATTTCCCAAGGTCAGTAACAATGAACAAAGCACCCAAGATGTGCTTCAAACGATCAATGTCAGCTGCAAACTTTATATGCGCTGTGGTTTCTTTGTGGCACTGCTGCAACCTTGCTTCCTTAGTTTGTACCACTGATGTCAGTTTATGTTTTTTTCCCTCCCTTTTTCATACCCTCAAAGAGGTTAAACAATTTTGGGATAAAGTGTGCTGAGTACTTCCTTATGACTATTTTAGGTGCTAAAACCATTCACTTCACAGAACAACGGCTGGAAGGGCAGTGAGGAACCTGTGGTTAGATAGAGTATCCACCAGGAGAAGAGTAACCAAACTTTCTCTTCTAAGGGATACTTCTAACTGTGGATTCATCACCTTAAAAAAAATACCAAAGCAGCAACTCCCCAAAGTGGAGGGTGTGTGGAATGAACTCAGACCAAAAAGTCCCCTAGAACTGAACAGAGTCCCATCAGCCACAAAGGGGAACCTGCCTCGAATGAAGATAGGCGGAATATCTCGCTGTGTTGTAGGAAAAGCTCACAATTGCCAAAGCCATGCGATTCAGACCCATAACCTTCAATAATGAAGCAATAATCTTATTTGGCTACAAGCTTTTCAATATTTATTACAACAATTGTCAAATAAATAACAACAAGGTATGTATATGGTTTCTACCAATGCATTGACATTTTTGCTCTGGGAATCTTCATGAAGTTGTATCTCCCTATAATCGCTCAATCTCATAAAACAAAACTACACACATGTTATTCATACCACACACATCCATTTTCCGCTAGCATACTTCCCATATCAATAAATGTCAACAACAAACAGAAGTGAAAACATTATAGCAGAGACCAATGTGGAGCTGCCCCCCTTGGGGATCTAGATATACTTTCCAAATAGGTGCAACTTATACCTCAGTGGTATAGATTCTTAATTCACATATGTAAATAGAGTATTCAAATCAATACATTTTACTATGGAAACATCAATTAAATAGTCCTTTTATTTCTGTTCTTAGCATGCACCAACGTGTGTTTCGGTGAGGACCACAATACTGGTCACACCTTCCTCAGGGGGCCTAATATTAAAATCCAGAACTTGGTACGAGAGAGTAAGAAGGGGAAGAGGAGCGGGTCCCAGAGGTGGGTTACCTCAAATTCTATAGTAGTGATATTTTGATAAAAGGGAGGCAGCTCGAAAGTCAAACAAATGCAGAAGTCTTCATGAACATAACCAGATTCTTAACAAGATCCCCTGGAATTTGACAAGTCAACTATTGTTTTGGCCGTATTTCAATATATGTAGCACTATCGTGAATATGTCTAGTGAATGCACGGGTGGGGAATCACCTCGCTCCTGGAATGGTCAGCGATTTCAGTTCCTTTCTGGAATAACAGCAAAAGTGTCCCATCAGACCTGATCGTCAAGGCATTAATTAACCAACACCCATGTCACAGTCTAGCAGATGTCAATGAGAGGTAGCAGCCTTGGTAGAATGGGGTTTCAGACCTTCTGGGGACTATGTCTTGGCCATTGCATAGCAGATTCTAATGCAGAGGACTATCCACCTCAAGAAGGTCCTCTTATGCACTGCCTTCCCTTTTTTTTGCTCAAGAGCAAAAATATTGAAGTTCCACTCTGTGATTCTTAGTACAGTCTATGTAAAAGCTTAAAGTCATTTTGCGGTCCAACCAATGAAGCCTCTCCTCCTCTTTTGAGTGATGAAGGGAGCAAACAACACTGGTAGAGTGGTGGATTATCCAACATGAAAGGGAGTCATGAATTTTGGTAAGACGACCTCCTGATTCCTTAGCAGCAATTTGGGAAAAAGGTGGCGTGTGGAGGATGCACTGAGACTGGCAGTAGTTCACTCAAGTGACAAACTAACATAATTGCAATGAGTAGGAGATGCAGTGAGCAGCTGTGCATCAGCTTGAAGATTGAATACATGAGGAATTGCATGGGAGGAAACCTGTGTCAAAACTTTATTATATCTCATCAGGTGATTTGAAAAAGACGGTTGGTCAAGCAGACTTAGGAAGGATGAAAGGGCCAATAAATAACTTTCTATAATGCCCACTGCAAGACCTTGCTGTGCTAAAGGTAAAACAAATAAAAGCACAACCAATAGCATGACTTGTTAATTAGTCCAAGCACTGCAGTACCAGGTCCCAAATTTGTCCCAACTCCCAACTTAAATGGATTTTGCGGAAGGACACCTGGTGCCGATTAAGAAAGCCTCCACCGCAGTTGGCACACTGAATGAAGTCAAATGCCACTGCTCAATCTCAATGCATGGAGGTGTAATTTGCATAGATTCAGAGAGAGGACCCTGCCCTATTGCTGAGACAGGTGGTCCTCCCGAAGTGGCAGCCTGATCGAGGAAGGGATACTCACTCAGGAGTTCCACATACCACACTAGGCTTTCCCAATCTGGGGCCTCCAGGATGATTTAAACCCGTTTGTTCTTGATTTTCTTCATAACCCAGGGGACAAGAGGAAACGGCAGGAAGGTGTACAGGAGTCCTATTGTCTATTCTAGCTGGAATAAGCGTACTTAAGGAAACTCCTGTCCGCCAACTCATTGATGGCACGTTCTTTTAAAAAAAAGTTTGTTTATAAAAATTTCACATAAAAGAAAATTTACGACACAGTACATATCATTTTTTTTAAAAACTTTATTTTTGGGAGTTTTAAGCGACAATACATCATCAAATGGTGCATTTTCAAGTACACATTTTAGTTCAAAACATACAATGCATGCATAGACCGAGCATAAATGTCCGTATTATAATATTACTTTGCTATAATAAGTCAGACCCACATTATTCACATCCGGAGTTACCTTGCATTACGAGTTTCTGGTATCATAAGCACATTCTTACGAGAAGAGAATTCTATCATTTAACATCTAGTATATAAGCGCCTGAGATCCTCAGATTCGATTTCCTAATAACATAAAAGCATGTTATACAATGCAGGTCCGCACCGCCGTACGGCCCCCCCTCCTCCCCAGCTCCAACCTACACAACACTCACACCAGTATCCCAATCTCACATTGTCAGCGCTGTGTGTTTCCGTGTGTGTCCAAAGACTATCTCATAACGACCCTTCAAGCCTCCACTTCTTCCTCAGCAGCGACACTCCCTGCCAATAGATAACATAGCAATGGGGCCCAGATATCTGTGGGTCGTGAGGCAGTCGGCAGTAATTCAGAATACGTATTTATCTGTTCCTGGCAATACGTAGGGTCGCGCAGCCAGTCCTTAGATTTTGGGGCTCTGCCCCTGCCCCACCTACAGGCAACTCTCCTTTTAGCTACTAATAGGGCTAGTGCAGTGAATTTACGATGTGCTGCCTGTATGGGCGCCACATATCCCAGTAGAACCGGTGAGGGATCTATCTCTGTATTAAACATTTTGGACAGTGCCGTGAACACTTGGTGCCAATATAGCTGTACTGCGTCACATGCCCATGCCAAATGTAGAAAATCAGCCCCTGGGGCATGCCACCTATCACAATTGTCAGTGGTGCGAAGTTGAAATCTCTACATTCGGGCCGGGGTGTAGTACAATCTATGTACAAGTTTATAGTGTATAATTCTGTATCTGCTGCTAGAAGAAATGCGCTCCGTTTGTTGGAGACAGAATTCCCACTGTTTGTCCATAAGTGGCACCCCCAGTTCCCGATCCCATTTTATTTTAGCCGCTAATGGTGGGGTATCTATTTGTGTGTGGACTAATCTGTAGATTGTCGACACCAATTTTTTAGGTGTATCATCTTGAATTATGCGCTGCAGGGGAGTAAAAGTCTGAGGCTCATGAGGGAAATCAGGCGTAAGCGCTTTCAGTCCCTGCCTTAGTCGAATATATAGAAAGACATCCAGTGGAGACGTTTGTATGCTTTCATATAGCTGTTCCATAGAACGGAATATTCCATCCTGATATAGGTCGCCCCATGTCGTGACATGGATCTTGTGGAGCAACCTGCGAAAACCTGTTTCCTGCAGTAGCGACATACTTGGGTGGTAAACGAGAGGCAATAGCGGCGCATATAGCATTTCAGCCTCCAATCTAGCCGCAAGCCGGTTCCATGCGGTCACTGTGCTCATCACGGTCGTGAGGGTCTTGTCTCTGCCTGGGACTAATGCATACAGCGCACCTTCTATGGGGATTGGATGGGCCAGCCAGTGTTCTGCTGCCAGTTGAGGCAAATACCTAGGCTGCCGCACCAAGAAGAAGGCGAAGTGAGCCAGCGCAGCTTGATAATAAAGTTCAAAGTCGGGAATGCCAAATCCGCCCCGATTGTATGGCCTAGTGAGAATATCCCATTTTAGCCTAGGTGTTTTTCCGCCCCACACTAATCTGATGAGCTCCGTTCCGAGTTGTTAAAAAAAATACCTGCCTGGGTAAAAAGGAATGTTCAAAAACAGATATAACAATTGCGGGAGGATCACCATCTTTATCAAAGACGCCCTACCCGCCATGGAAAGAGGCAGGGTGATCCACCTCTCAATGTTCTCCACGATACGAGTCATCGTCGTTCCATAATTGGCTCTTAATAACTCATCTCTGTCTTTTTCAATGTGGATACCCAAGTATTTAAAATCCCCTTCGCACCAAGCAATCAGGTAATCAAGTCCGAACCGTCTTGTTGATGCCGTGAGTGGGAATATGCACGACTTGTCCCAATTGATTTAAACTCCTGATAGTCTACCAAATCGAATAAATTCTCTTAAGATGGGATTCAAGTTTTCGCTGGGATTTCGTACATATAAAGTAATATCGTCTGCGTACATGGATATTAGAATTTATCTCTGGAAACATCTCAGTGCTCTTTCCTTGTGATGTTGCCGCAGTTTTGCCGCCAGTGGCTCTGTGGCTATGGCAAACAGGAGCGGCGATAGGGGACACCCCTGCCTAGTGCCTCTGGTGACGGAGAATTCAGAGGAAAGCCTGCCATTAATAAGCACCCTGGCCACTGGAGCCTCATATAGTAGCTTAATCCATAAAATAAATATTGTCCGAAAACCCATACGTTCCAGTATGCGGAACACATAATCCCATTCCAAAGAGTCGAAGGCTTTTGTGGCGTCAAGGAAAATAGCCGCCATCGGTTGGTCTTCATGTACCGAATTTAGAACTGAAAAAAAGGTACGTAAATCATGTGATGTCGCCCTGCCAGGAACAAAGCCTGATTGATCGGGTAGTATTAGAGTAGGGAGTAAGAGAGCAATACGATTAGCAATCAATTTGGCAAGTATCTTCACGTCACAATTAAGCAAGGAAAGGGGCCGGTAAGAGTCACATTTATTCGCCGGCTTCCCGGGTTTCAAAAGTGAGGTGATAAGTGCTGCCGTCGTAGAGGGGGGCAAGTGGCTCACCTCTAATGCATCTTCGTAGACTTCCCGAAGCACCGGAGCCATTAAGTCAATGTACGTTTTATGAAACTCTATTGGAATCCCATCCAGTCCCGTAGCTTTACCCGACCGCATATTCATGATGGCCTCAAGCACCTCATCAAGTTCGAAAGGGGCACTTAAAAATGCTCTCTGCGCATCACTCAGCCACCTCAAGGATACATCTTCAAGATATTCTTGCAAGCGGAGGTCACCAGTCCTAGTGAACGTGTACAATGCGCTGTAATGCGTCACAAAGGTGTTGAGGATCTGCGCAGTGTCTCTAAACGCTTCACCTTCTGGATTCTCGAGCTCTAGTATAACGTTAGGGGTTCGCGCCAATTTCATTGTGGCGGCCAAAGCTTTCCCCGGTCTCTCGCCTTCACTATATCGGCGATATATCCAGTACTTGCCCCTAAATTTGGACTCCCTAGCAGCTTCATCAGTATACTCAGATATGTTCTCACGTATACTTGATAGGGTGGTTTCATCAGGACCGATAGCCAACGCTGCCTCAAGGTTTTTAAGCTCCATCTCCAGCGTCCTCAATCGCGCCATTATACTCTTCAAAACTCCTGATCCCTTCGCTATGCAGATCCCCCTTAATGTCACTTTGAATGCGTCCCAAATAGTTTCTACGTCATTGACTGAATCTTTATTTTGCTTGAAAAATTCCAAGCGTTCTTCGCGTAGCTCATCCTGAAATGCAGCGTCAAGCAACATCGTGGGTTGCAGTCGCCAGGCAGTTGTCGGGGGGCCTAAATCCGCCGACCGCAAAGTAATTTTCACTGGTGAGTGATCAGAGTACATTCTAGGGAGGTGGTAAGATTTAACTAGTGCAGTGTAAAGCTGTGGGGATATAAATATATAATCCAACCTCGCCCATGAGCGTGCTTGTGCCGTAAAGTGCGTACCCTCCCTTATGTCCATGTGTTGGTGTCTCCAGGTGTCAATCAAATTGTGATCTGCGAGTGCCGCCCGTAGTGTCATCCTTGCCCTAGTGTAATGGTGGGGGGAAGGGTGAGATCTATCAGTAGTTGGGTCTAACGTAGTGTCGAAATCTCCCCCCCATATTAGGTGCTGTGGGCCCGTTCCTATAATGGTCGCCCATAAATCCATGAAAAACTGAGGATCGTCAATGTTGGGGCCATAGCAACATACTAAGGTGACTGCAATGTGTCCTAGTCTGCCCCACATCATACAATACCTCCCTTGTGGATCTACCTTGGTACCTGCCATAATAAAGGGCGTGCCTCTCTTTACTAGTATCGCTGTGCCTCTGGCATACGTCGAGTAGGATGAGAAGATAGTGTTGACCGCCCACCGACTGGCAAAGGTGTGGGTAGCCTGTGCTTTAAAATGAGTTTCTTGAAGAAAGGCTGTGTGCACTGAATGGCGGTCCAGGTATGATAGAATCTGGCGCCGTTTCCTATGGTCGCCCAATCCCCTCACATTCCATGTCAGTATATTTAAATCAGTATCTCCCATTAGTATTTCGGACACACAATAATGTATAGCATATCGGGCGCGCCAGGGAAGGTCTAACGCCACCTACAGCAGTTCTAGAACCTCTCTTCTGCATAGCAGGCCAATAGTCCTGCACCTCGAGCCCCACACTAACATACAAGCTCATGCAGTATTGTGAATCAACTCTCATGTGTACGAAATGCACTGCGATTGCACCTTCTAGTATGCCATCAACCTGAAAACTGAACGGATCCATATGCAACATCTCTTTGATATTTATTGCGCCAAAACTTATACCAAAATTGTCAAATACCCAACTCCCCCCTACCCCCAACTGAAGCACTCCCATCACGCTAGAAGGAAAAATTTCTACTACAGTTCCAAGTGCCCATGCAATGAGTCCTATCAAAAACAATGCAAGGTTTCGTGGCCCATCCTCCCCCCACTGAGGTAATACCTGATACATCTTTCCTTTACCTACATCCCAGGACAGAACAGTAGTTGTGTCCCAAACACACACCATTCCTACCATTCCTGCAAATAAAACATTCACCTCGTGCCCCAACAGACCATCCTTATGCATTTTAGATAGAAAGACATCAGCACCAAACATGATAGCATCGAACACCATCGCGATCCCTAAGTACCCAACCCCACCCCCCTCCCACTGAAGCATTCCCAACTTGCCAGTGTCTCCATCCCACCCCCCACCCCAGAAAGAGATTAAACAACCCAACATCCACAATGTGCCAAACAAGACCATCGGGTATTCCCTATCGGGGTCATCTGAGGAATGCACATATCCACCCCCTACACCTTGCCCTCCGTCCTGTCCGGCCTCGTTGGGCACAGTCTAAGGGAAGGGGGTGGTGCCTGGAATACGTTACCACCAACAGTCCAATACCCGTCCATGATATCTTTTGGCCAGCAGCGATGGTTTCACATGACAGAGATTTCCCTGTGAGCATTCTAGTGAGAGACCCTGCGACATCACAGTACTTCAATATCGAAAAAACTCAAAGTTAATTCCCTATTCATCGGTCGTTCATCTTCTTGACCCTCACTGTCTTCTTCCCGCCGTCCCGGTCTCGCCCGCCGCAGGGCTTTCAAAAAGTCATCTACTTGCTGTGGGTTCGTGAAGAAGTGTTGCTTCACTTGATGGGTCACCCTCAGTTTTGCAGGGTATAGAAGGGCATAGTCTATTTGCAACGTACAGAGTTTTTTCTTGTCATCAAGGAAGTTACGTCTCTGTTCCTGTACTATGGGCGTAAAATCAGGGTAAATGGAAAAATTGACTCCATCACATGATAGGTTTTGGTTGGCACGTGCTGCTCGCAACGCAATATCTCGATCGCTGTAGTTTAGGAGCCGAGCAATGATCGGTCTTAGCGGAGCCACAGGTTTAGGCCGCGGTCCAAGCGAGCGGTGCGCTCTTTCGACAATGAATTGTTTGGAGAACGCTTCAGGCCCAACCGCAGCAAGGAGTATCCTCTCCACGTACTCTTCCTTCCGGCCAGTGTTGGAGGATTCCGGCACTCCTATAACACGAATGTTATTGCGCCGGCTGCGAGCCTCCAACTCATTTTTCGCTGTAATGACCCTGAGGATATTATCCATTCTCGAGAGCTGAGTGGTATGTGACGCCGTGGTGTCATCATTTTCAGAGATTCGCCTTTCCGTTTCAGTAATTCGCTCTTCATGCACATCCATCTTTTGTGCAATGGCGTCCATCCTAGACGGCATGCGGTCAACTTTGTCTACTATTGTAGCAAACCCTTGCCTCATTTCCTGCATCAGTTGTTGTATGTCCGACGTTGATTGTTGGACTTGGCCCTTCTGGCAGGTTCACCCCTGAACTTTTTGCTTTGTGTTGTGACCCAGTGATAGTGATTTCTGGTCTTTGCGCACTTTGACACTGTGGCGCAGTGTAAAGTGCGTGCGCTCCCTGAGTGCGTGTGTGAGATTGGCCTGCTCTCCCATAGGAATGCATGGGGAATGTCTGTGTCCCTGGTAGTTCCTGATGCGTGAGGTGTGCACGGTCAAGTTTGGTATGTGCGAACTCGTGAGAGTGAATGCTGCGCAATGATATGTGCGGCGTGTATGTGTCTAGTGGGGAAGTGCCACTTCTAGACATGGCTGTACGTGTGCTGTGAGGGTGCTGGAGTGTGATTGGCTGGAGCTGGCTGGGATGCCAGGCTCCAGGAGTCTGTGTGGGTCTGCCCCGGTGGTGAATGGAGAGATTAGCATGCTGATGTGAGGGAGGGGCTGTACCTGTGTCCTGAATGAGGCTGGGTTTCCCCCACACAATGCTGGCTCCGCCCCCTGTAGTGCGTCTAATGACCCAAGCCCTGGCCAGCCAGGGATCCCATTTCTAACATTGGACGCAGCGGTGAGGATGAGGATTTGTGTTTGCGTTGTACCACAGTGGCAACTGGCCGCACTACAAAACTCTGCATTTTAGATAAATCACATTGTGGGGATTATTGTATGGAGTTTGCTAAAAATGTCATTTCTGTGGAAATGTGTTTCTTGTGCACTTTGAGTTAGGTGTCCCTAGCTCGGGAGGGTAGATCATCCCCCTAAGTGCAGTGTGTTTTCTGGATTCACCATGAGGGTGGGATCCAGTGGTGGCAGCATAAATGTGTTCAGTGCATGTGTCCCCCGTCCCTGTCCTGGAGTAATGGTACCTGTGCCACGTGTGGTCAGGTTGAGAAATCAGGGGTGGCAGAAACTGCTTTCCAGTCTGGGGAGGGGTGTGTGTGGATGAATCGTGTGTTGCACTGGACAAGTGGTGTGAGTTCTTTGGATGGGGAGCTTACTGAATGCTTGTGTACTCTTGTTTTGCTCAGATACCAAAGTTCCGTGTGTTAAACTTTTCCCAAGAACGACTGCAGACAGTGGAGCCTGCTTTTGATTTCTGTGGTCTGGTAGAGACAGATGTTTGGAGTTGGTAATGTTCTGGGAGGAGAGAGGCATAGGGGATGGAGTGATTCCAAAAGGAGTGGCTGAGGTGTCTTCCAGCCCAGTGTGGTGGAAGAGGTTGTGTAGCCCAGCTAGGTCTCGGTATATGGGCTCACGTCCTGTCTCAAGAGGAGAAGGAGTGGGTGGGACTGCATGTCTCCAGGTGCCCGAAACCCAGTGTCAGGGCCTGGAATGTTTCTGAAGGGGCCCTAGGCTGTACCAATAGGTCATTTGAGGAGGATCTTCCAGAGTGTCTGGAGAACGTGGAACCTCTGTAACCAGGGTTCCAGTAGTTCTGGTGTCTGGCAGTACCGCTCCAGTTGGGAGGGTGCAGAAGTCCAGATAGGGGGGTGCGAGGGGGATAGGTTCCCCAGTGGAAGAGCCAGTGGGTCAGGGGCCAGCCAGAAGGGTTGTGTCACCAGGGAGTGACCATGGTGATGCCACTTCTGTCCTGAGTGTCAGGCAGACTTGTACACGACACATTAGTTGTGTCACCCTCAAGGAAGTCCTGCTGCGCCAGGCATCTGACCAAAGGGGTACGTCCCTCGGTTGGGGAGCCAGTAGCCGGTGTGTCCGGATCTGGACGTAAGGGCAACTGTACGTAGTGTCCTGAAGTTACAAGAAGGAACTCCTGCTTGAAGAGAAGGAACCGGGTAAGCTGTATGGGGGATTGACCTGCAGTGGTTGCCTTGCTGCTGAAGGAGGAGAGAATTTGAATCCCAGGTGGTAGACCAGTTAAGGGAGCTGTGACTCCGTCATGACCACCCTGGTGTCCTGTAGGCACCGCACTGAGACGCGTCTGCCTTCGGCCGTGCAGCCTATGCCGCTCGCCTTCCCCGTCTCGACGCGGTCCGCGAGCCTCCGCCTGCGCCGCATCTGGCAACCCGCAAAGTGCAACGCCTCACTACACCGTTCTTGTGCTGGTCTGACCGCGGTCACTGCTGCTGAGGGAGTAAGGTCCTAAACTGGTGGGAGAGTTGTGTTCTGGAGGGTGCTTCAGAAGTAGAGGTAGGGTGGGGCATTCTTGCCCGTGATCTCTGGTCAGCCTGAGGGTGCGGACCCTAGGTTGAAGGATCAGTGGTAGTTTGGAACTACACTGAGAAAGGGAGTGGAGAATGGCTATTGTAGGCCAGGGGTTACCACCCCCCACTCTGTGGATTGGTAGAGACCAGTGGTATCTGGGTGGCCTAGGGCCTGGTCCTAGCCGTGGACAACTAAGGAGTACCAGTGGGGTAGCCTAGTTGGGCCTGTTTTTTTTAAAGTATGTCCTTGTCTTATGGATCAACGTGGCGTAGAACTGGAGGGTGTCCCTGCAGTGTGGGCCCGCGTCCGTGTTCTATCGCCCCAAGCAGGGAAGTCCATCACGGTGGTGATTGTTCTGCCCTGCGTTTTGGCTGGAAAGGGGTTGTGTTGGACTTGACCCTTCTGGCAGGTTCACCCCTGAACTTTTTGCTTTGTGTTGTGACCCAGTGATAGTGATTTCTGGTCTTTGCGCACTTTGACACTGTGGCGCAGTGTAAAGTGCGTGCGCTCCCTGAGTGCGTGGGTGAGATTGGCCTGCTCTCTCATAGGAATGCATGGGGAATGTCTGTCTCCCTGGTAGTTCCTGATGCGTGAGGTGCGCATGGTCAGGTTTGGTATGTGCGAACTCGTGAGAGTGAATGCTGCGCAATGATATGTGCGGCGTGTATGTGTCTAGTGGGGAAGTGCCACTTCTAGACATGGCTGTACGTGTGCTGTGAGGGTGCTGGAGTGTGATTGGCTGGAGCTGGCTGGGATGCCGGGCTCCAGGAGTCTGTGTGGGTCTGCCCCGGTGGTGAATGGAGAGATTAGCATGCTGATGTGAGGGAGGGGCTGTACCTGTGTCCTGAATGAGGCTGGGTTTCCCCCACACAATGCTGGCTCCGCCCCCTGTGGTGCGTCTAATGACCCAAGCCCTGGCCAGCCAGGGATCCCATTTCTAACATTGATGAACTAGTAATCGCCCCAGTGGCAGGCGGACTTTGCGAGCCTCCAGGGTCCGGTGTGTTTCGCAATCCTTTTTTGGTAGTCGTGGATTCAAAAGTCAGTTTAGGCTGTCGATTGTCCTGTTTACCCATTGTGAGTCCCTTGTAGGGCCTTGTAGTAGCTGGGGGGATTGTTTCACACGTTCTTCTCTGGAATGGCAGGAACCAATATTCATGAGCAGTGTTGTCGCCGGCCTGTGCCCAGTACCTGCGCAGTTTTTCACTTTAAAGGCTTAAACTGGTCAGCCTTGCCACCGAGGTGCCCACTAAGCGGATGATGTAGCGGTAATTTCCCCCACCGCTCTGCTGGCTCACGCTGCTGCTTCCTGCCGGTGAATTCCAAATCGCCGCGGCCTTGATTGCCCAACCAGCGCCACAGCTCAGTCCCGAGTGCGTGCACCAGGCCCCCACGCGGCTATCCCTCTGAGGCCTCAGGTCGCACCATCCGCTGCGCAACGGGCTGCTCACCAGTCCAGCCGCCATCGCTGCCTCCAGGCCGGTCACAGCATGAGGCGCTGGGGTTCAACTTGTCCGCTACGCAGGCCAGGGTACGGCCGCCCGGCCAGGCCTCGGCATTGGCATGCAAATTAGAATCCCGGGCTGGACCCGAAGTGCAAAGTCTGTAAAAAGCCCTGCAGGGCCCACCTTACCTCGCTCAGGCAAGAACGAGTAGGTCCACCAGGTATGTGTAGCAGGGAGGGGGTCCCACTGCCCGCCGTAGATCTCCGGCCTCACGTATGCTTCCCAACGATGTTGCACCACCCTCTGTCAGGCCTTTCCGCCTTTCCACCGAACAGCAGGCAGCACGCCTTACCGCAACTTCTCGGCCCGCCATCACACATCCATCCGATTTCCAGTCACCCCACTGGGATGTTCCGATAGTTGCGGCAGCTTTCAGTGTCTGGACGGTGTCGCAATCCTCATCACACTGCAGCAGCGCTGCTTGAAGGGTGCTTCTCTGGCAGACCAACTCTCGGGCATGCACGCCTGGTGGGACGCCGCGGTGTAGAGTAGTCCCTTGTTCCCCGCGTCTCGATTCGCCAGCCTCCGGCGTAGCTCTCGGTCAGAAACTCCCCCGCCTCTAACTTCTGATTGCAAAGTCAGATCGCCTCCAAATTTTCACCGGGAGTGCAGTTCAATATTTACGTCACCTCCACCCAGTGTAATTCGGGTTTGGTGTTGGTGTTTTAGGATAATTTTAGGATCTTCTGGCCAGGCTGCAGGAGCCTCACTACAGTGCGGCCATTCTGCGTGCGTGCCCTCTAGCGCCCCCCCCACAGTACATATAATTTTTAGATGCGAAAATCACAGTACAGCAATAAACGACACAGAGAAACATGGCCTATGTTGAGAGGCATTTCACAGTGGCAGTGGGTTTCTACTGCAAGGGGATGGTGCGGCCAGTCCAGAGTTGTGCGGGTAGGGTGGCAGTGACCCAGTGTTTCACTGTAGATAAAAATGGAAGAGTGACCATATGTCCCTGGGTCGAGCAGTGGGAGTCAATGTAGCAGTACGAGGCGGGTAAATATGAAGTATCTCCCAGTAGAGCCGACTGAGGAGATGGGTTGACTGGAGTATCTACAATCTCAGAGACCCCCAGGAACACACTCTGTCAGAAAAAAGGAAGTTCATGGCAAAAGCTATATGGAGAACATTTGCATTAGGAATATCTCATCTAACACATTTTGTTTCAGTGCCCTCGCTAAAGTTGTTTATTTGTTCAGGAGTGTAGTAGTATTGGTGCAGGTATTTCAAATGTAAGAGTTTATGTTTGTGGGAGAGCAGTCTGTTTTTTTTAGTTGTGCAGAACAGTAGTTTCATAATTTATCAGAAAACGGATGCCCCAAAGATGACTCCCACTTAAGTCTTGCTTTCGGTAGCTTGTCCACTGTACAAGCTAGGAATGTAGAGTATAAATACAATATTGAGTGTCCCTGTTTTGCCCTTCCTATGTATGTCTTAGAGAGCTGCATGTCGGGCAATTGTGCAGGGTACGAGGATAGGATAGTCCTGGCTGCCAACTGTAGCCTGAGATTGCAGCAAGATGCCAATGGAGTTGCACTGGAGTGAACACAGAAACTACAATATGAGATAGAACAATTGTTTTCAAATAGGTCTTCAAAGGTATGTTTATCTGCCTACCGCAGTAGACCTTTAACAACTTTCTCGCTGGTAGGAGACAATAGGGGATTATATATCTCCCTTCCCTGCATCTGTCTTCCCGCCAGCCTTTGTGTTGTCCCGCAAGGTAATATGATTCAAAGTCGAAGCCTGCAAGCCCTCACACTCCTGTCCGATGTCTCAGTGTCTTCAGGGCCATCCGCCTATGGCCTGAACTCTAGATAAAGGACACCATAAGGGAGTCCAGCTTGGTGAAAAGTGTTCTCGGTATCCATATAGGCAGTGTTGGGAAGAAGAACAGTAGCCACGGAGAGCCACCATTTTCAGAAGAGCTAGCCTACCCGCGACTGATAGAGAGGAGAGTCCCTCAAAAGGTCATACTAGCTTTTAGAGACCTTATGATAGCCCTAATGTTTCCTTCCTGGAGGTCAGGATGGGAGTGGTAGATCTTGACTCCTTGGTATCGTAGATAGCGGGGCTCCCACAGGAGTTTGCCTAACCCATCCAATGGGTCTCTTCCCTCCGTCAGTGGAAGAGCTGATATTTTTGCCACTTGACTTTAAGCCCGGAATGCTGCTCAAATGCAGTCATCATTTCTCTGGTGCCCTACAGATCCCCTCCCAGACTGACAACAGAAACAATAATAAATTGCCAACATACAGCGCATTGTAATGGGTACGTCCCTCTAGCTGCAGACCTCGATAACTATTGCATGTCCAAGCAAGGCTTGCCAGTGGCTCCATAGCAGGGACGAGTAGCAAGGTGGAGAGAGGGCATCCATGTCGCACCCCCATCTCCACCCCGTACTGCTCCAATATAGTGTGGCCCATTCGAACCCTTTCCAAGGGATCTGTATAGAGCAGCTTGACACATCGCAAGAAGCCCCGTTCCATCTGTATACGTTCCATGACCCCATATAAGAACTCACAAAGGCCTTTTCTATATCAATCGCGAAGACAGCTCCCTCTCCTCCCCATGCCCACATGCATCCATTATGGACAGCAGTCGTCTTATGTTAAGGGTTGTGTTGTGGCCAGGGATGTACCCCGCCTGGTCCAGGTGGACAAGGATGGCCATAAATGAGAGAAGCCTCACTGCTAGTAGCTTGCTAAGTATTTTAAAATCAAGATTAAGCATAGATAATGGCCTGTGCTTTACATTCCAAGGGTAATTTACCCGGTTTGAGCAGAGGGTCTACTAGTGCTTCCCGCGTGGTACGAGGGAGAGCACCTACTTCTCCGGCCGCCTCGTACATCTTCACAAGCCTCTGGGCCAGCTCCTCTACATAGGAGGCACAGGACTCGGCATGAAGACCATCCGTTCCTGGAGTTTTCCCCATGGCGAGCCCCTTAATGACCGCCCTCACTTCTTGTAAGTTGATGTCTGCCCCCAATGTCTTCACATTTTCTTCTGTCAGGGTGGGAGGGGAAGTGGAGCAAGGAAGTCTGCCGTCACCCTCTCCTCCTGTCCCACCCCACTCTTCTACAAGGCTGCATAAAACTCCAGGAACTTCCCATTGATCTGCTCCTGTCTATACAGGCGGTGTCCGGCATGGTCTTCTATTTCTACTATTGGTGGGCCCCTACGTGTCAGATTGGCCAACCAAGCCAATAGGGAGCCCGTCCTACCTCTTTCCGCATGGGTTAGTTCCATAAATGTTTTATAGTAAAAGCATCTCAACCGTTCCTTTTGCACTGACACAGTCTCCTTACCATCCAGGAGCTCTTGGCGAAGCTCCGGGCCTCTGTCTCCCGAAAGTCCGTAGTTCTCTGTCTGCCTCCTCCACGTTCGGCACTAATGAGAGGCAAACTCCAATGGATAATGCTATACACTTACCCCAAATTACTGCCTCAAAGGAGTCCCATTCAGTCAATCCGGACGAAGCTGGGTCAGCATTAACTGAAAACTATTGTATTATGTGTCCTCTAGTGTCTTCGTTAAAGGCCTGGTCCTCCAGCGCCTCCAGTTTGAGGCGCCAGTTAGGAATGGGCTGTCGACGCGTCCCCTACCTCAGCCGCAAGAGGACAGGGTTATGGTCTGATTTTGTGCGTGGCAAGTATTCTACTCTTTGAGCTAAGGCATGGACATCAGGTGAGCGCAGGAAGGTGTCCAGCTGTACGTGGAGTTCATGAACGTGTGAGAAATAATAGTCACTAAACGTTGGGTGCATATGTCTCCAAGAGTTCAGTAACCCCTATCTACCCTGCCAATCTTTGAAGGCCTTCGCTATGCGGTTGACAGGAGTGTCTCTGAGTGGGGGATGTGAGCAGTCTAGCAGTTGGTCAGCTACACAATTGAAGTCCCTCCCCGAGGATTGTGGAATGAAGCAGGTAGGGGGCCAATTTGCCAGACAGGATGGCCAGAAATATTAGAAATAATAGGCCCGCAGATGTTAACTATCGCCACATCTTGGCCATCACATCTGGTAGAAACCACATATTGACCCTCAGGGTCTCCTAAGCATCCAGTGTGCTGGAAGGGGACTCCCGGTCCAATCCAGAACAGCACCCCCTAGCGAATGCACAGTATGAGGTGTAGAATGCCTGCCCCTTTCATCTGCTTTGCAGGGCAGGCCCCTCAGAAGCTAGAGGATGCATTTATTGCAAGAGAGCAATATGGATCCCCCTCCTGCTCAAACAGGAGAATATTTTTTACTGCTTGCTCATGGTATGTATTCCCCTAATGCTCCAGGTTATGGCAGAGTGTCATTATCCATTGGTATAGATCAGGTAAGGACTGTCCTGCCCCCTTTCTTTGGATGCCCATGGGTCAGGAAGCGGGGCATCCACTATTATCTTCCATCGCCTCAGATCCTGGTATGCATCTCCTGCAGTTTCCCCAACTAATATCCTAATAACCCCAAACTCCCACACCCCAGGACAAGTGAGTGGTCCTCCCCCATCCAAATTGTATGCAATGTATGCAACCAAACAATACTCGTGGGGGTCCATGCAAGCCGTACAGGTGGAGGGCAAGCAAATCTCCTCCGACCCCTCGCCCCCCCTATCCAGTAGAAAGCGCTGGCTTCCGAGACTCAGCTGCTATAGTCCTGTCTCACCCCATGCACCCCTGCTTCCCCCTCTCCAGTTCTTGCATGTTAAGACAGTGTTCAAATGATGTCATCCACCATTCCGGGGGTCACCATGAGAGATCCTGGCCGAGGCCCCCAATCATACTGGAGCTGTGGTCCGAGTCTGAGTCTTTAGATTACTCCCCTGTCAGCGAGGATGTCTCCCGAGATGCAGAGGCACAGAGCGATTTGATTGCCCCCATTTTATCCCTTTCCCAGATGTGTCTCAGCCCAAGAAGGGACAGCCAGGGATCAACCCCAATCCTCCCGTTGTCAGCCCATCTTCCTCCCTTGTCACTCATCCAGGGTTCCTGCTGATCGATCCAGTCCCACACCACCTAGGGCGTATTGAAGAATTGTGTCTGCACTGTGGACACCACCCTGAGCCTCACTAGGAACAGCATTGAGTATTGAGTTCCCATTTGACGGAAGTCTCTTTTCTGCCAGGTAGGATGCACACTGCTTCTAAACCTCCCTTTAGGAGTCTGACCTTACTGTTATCCACCACTAGTTAGCCGTTAAGCCAGGCTCAACAAAGTATATGATCTCGGACTTTGTAAAACAACAGTGTTGCCATCACTGGGGTGCCCCCCGCCCGGTCTCTGGGCATGCTCCAGTGCGAAATATGAAGAGAGACCCTCCTCTGCCACCTCCTCCCGAATCCATTCATCCAGGTATTCAACCATGTCGTTGCCTTCTGCTTTTACGGGGATTCTCACAATTCTCAAATTGTTGCGGCACGATCTGTTTTCCACATCTTCTGCCCTGAGCACTGTCAGCCTATCCACCGTGTCGCTCACGTTAGTGATTACTCGTTCCTCTAGGGGGGCACCCTTAGGAATCCCAAGTCATCTCTGAGGGTAACTATTTTCGTTTTCATGGCCGACCTTGACACCTCTATTGCTTGAAGAATATCCTGTAATGTTGGTCCAGACAGGAGATTCCCATTGTATTCCAGATCAGATCCCTCAGTGTTTTCTGGTGTTGAGTCCGAGGGTTCAAGGTCTCACTTTCTGCTGATTTTCCCCATTACGGCGTAACTCTTGGGTGGTATCTCCCCACAGCAGCGGCCCAATCCTCTCCCAGATCTTCAGTACTGTGTCTCTGTGGCCCCCTTCACTGGCCTCCAGGGCAGAGCGGAGCCGTAGCAGAGTACCCCTCAATCGGTTTTACTAGTCTGTACCCTATCTCGGTAGCTTGTCTTTTGGGTCTCTCCGGGCAGCTAGGCCATGAGGTCCCCTCCACGTCTTCTCCACCATGTAGTGCAACTACCCAGAGGGTTCTAGACGTCCCCACAACATGCGTTTAGGTCATGGGTAGGTGCAGGGTACTCGCCTGCTCATATTCTCCCTCTGCCAATCTTTGGGATGATGGGGAGGAGAGGGTAACCCCCCCGCCCACCGGTCTCGACACTCAGTTCTCCTCCTAACCCTCAAGCTCGGCCCGTGGTCTCTTCTCGTCCATGTGTTCTAAGGCCCAAGTCCGGCCGGTCAGTCTCGGTGCAGGGGCTCAGGCCGCCACTCCTGACCCTTTCGCAGGCCTCTGTCATGCTCCCTCGATATCCGCAGCCTGTAGCTCTCAAACCGGTATAAGGGCAAGAGGAGAAGCCCAGCACCCAGCCCCCATAGTCAGGACAGGCTCTCCGGAAGGTCCCTGTGCATTAGATATTGGCTCACCTGAGAGCGCCGTCTATCTCCAGCTCCAGGGGCTGTTGCAGGCCCCAAAGCTTCTCCTGTTCAGGGTTCTCCTTTCTGGGTAGGCTCACCATCTCCACTTGTAAGGGTCTGTTACCTCTCTCCGTGGGGGGGTCTCCAAAGTCTGCTCTTGCAGTCCAGTATATTTCGGGGAGCCTTCCCAGAGGTCGGATCCTCAGAGCCTCTGGCGGGAGGCCTCCCTCTGGCTATGGTCGCCCACCGGGGCTCTTTTCAGTTCCCGGTGGGCAGAGTTCAGTCGAGAAGGCTCTTGATCCTGTGAGGCCCCCCCAGGGGACCCCAAGCAACCAGTATCTCTGGGAGCCTGCACATTGTGGCCTACTCTGGAGCCATGGCTGCCATCTTGCCTCAATTACTGCTCCGCTTTTCACTGCTGTATCAGGCTCCTTGGCTCCCCCAACAGCTTCTCGGTCCACAGGGCAGGGTCTCATTCTGTCCTCAGGATCTAATGCAGCAGATTAGGGCCCCCGGTCTCTGCTACCTTATTCAGGATGACACTGGATGGAGGCTCGCCACCTGGAGCACAGATCAAAGCTCCCTACTCCATCGGCGTCCCTTATACGTAATCCTGATTTTCTTATACTTTGAACTGAAACTACATAATCTCAAAGACCTTTAAAAAAGAAAAAAGGGTAGACAGTCATAAGGGCAGGCATAGGGAATTTACTTGACATACAACGTTCACTTTGGTTGTATTTACATGAGAACAGGGTGCTGAAGTAACAATGTTTAATCACTGACATTCTCAATAGCAGTATTGTTTACCTATCTGCATGTTGTGTTGGTAAACCTCTCCTACTGTGGGGCAAGAAGGAGCCTGTCTAGGGAGGGACCTTCATGGGAAGGACTAACTTGGAAAATGGTGAAGTCAGTGGAGGAACTGGCAGTACAAAATGTACTGAAGGATGCTACTTGTGCCATCCGGTCTCAAGGTGGGGTGGGGGAGGGGGAAACAAGCAATAGGTCTGGTGTTGGCAGCCAGCCTTCTGGTAAAATATGCCAGGCCTTCATGAATCTAAATAAATTTAAAAAAAATTGTTACAGCCAAAAACAAATTTGGGGGTCTCCAGAAAACACACATTACAACAGCAATAAAGGGAACTACTTTGTGTATGAATGTGTTACTAGTGAACAGTGGCTGAAGTGGGCTGATAAATTGCCCCTTGATGCATGCTGGAGTGGGTGGAAGACAAAACGTAATTACCCTAACCACAGACTAATGGATGGAGTCAAGTTCAAGTTCAAGTTCAAGTTCAAAAAGCTTTATTCGGTTTGTTTTGTACAACCATACAATCTGAACATTTTTAAAATACACACAATAAAATATCAATACATAATTCATCACAAGAACAGCAGTATTATATTCCGTATAAAGGAAAGTATTATTCCACGAGCCGACTCTCATGATGGCTTCAGTGCCGAAGGTAAGAACATAATTATATAAATATTTAAAAACTATTACAATAGATACTCTATATAAAAGTGCGTAGTGCAAGAAAGTGACTTGTGCAAATTTATCCCTGAAGCAAAAGGTATGTTTTAAGGTACATTACTAATTAGCTTCTACAACATGGTACTGTATTCCATTTGCAACATGATATAAAGTAACATATGCATAAGTGCAAAATGCAGGAAGTGCAAGTATGAGAGGCAATATATACAATATTACAGCATTATCGATCTTCTAGCTGCCCTACATTTCAATAAATAGTGTCGACATAGAAACAAATATCTGGACTCTCAAGAGAGTAGATTAAATTCATTGCATCTACTGTTAGACGAGTATTAGATTTTAAAAGGATAAGTTTCAGATAAAATTTCCTTATTGATACATAAAATTTGCAAAATAGTAGGAAATGGCAAGAACTCTGCTTAGATATATTATCGCAGGGGCATTTCATAATAGAACCTACCCCTATTACAGGGAAGGACACAAGATGGTGGAGTCTTTCAGAAACCCCTATAAGTAACTATGTAGTATACTTAATTGAAGGAAAAACCAAAGATCTTGGCTAAGGCGGACCTGAAAAAGTCTATCAGTCTGGAAATAGCTGCAAGCCTTCTGACTTTGAGAAAGAAGGAAAGAAGAGAAGAAAAAAGGAAGGGACAAAGGAAGGAAAGAAAAGGAATGAGAGAAGAAAAGTGGGAGGGACAAAAGAATGAAAGAAGAAAAGAGAACAAAGGAAAGAGAATGGCGGAAAGAGAAGGATAGAAAGAGAAAGACAGAAAGAGGAAAAAAGAAAGAAAAAAGAGAAAAGGATAGAAATAAGGCTAGAGAAGCGAAATGAGAAAGAAAGAGCAAAGGAAAGAAGAAAAGAAAAAGAAGCAAACAAGGAAATAGAGAAATAAAGAAAGATAAAAATAAAGGAAAGAAAAAAAGAACAAAGAAAACAAAAATTAAAAAAGACAAGAAATAATGAAGGAAGGAAGGATAGAAGTAAAAAAGTAAAAAGAAGATAAAATAATACAGAGCAGTTTTAAATAGACACATACAGATCTGTTACACTGTGAAATTGTAGCAGTCAGAAAAGCAAAACACTCCAAAAGGGATTTGCATTAGCAGGAGAGGGCATTTGATAAAGATGAAATGTGTATCAGATGTGGCCTGCTATCAAATCAAACACAAAGACAACACTAACATTAGTATAAAGTAAAATCACTGGCTCTGAAGGGAACTAGCTTGTGTGTGGATGTGCTCCTTGTGAGAGAGCAAAATGCAGTCACTCAAAGTGAAGTTAACCAGTGGCTACAATAGGTTGACCCACTGCCACATACTATATGCAGTAATAGGCAGAGGAAAAACGTGAATGAAACAACAACAGATCACTGAATGAAGAGAGGAGGCTGAAAGCCCCAATGTATAAGTATGTTATACATATTTTAGTAAAATCAAAGGTTCTTGGCTAATGGCAGACTTAAAAGAAAGAGTCAACAGTGGATGGACAGTAGCAAATTGAAACAATGTGTCACCTTTCCGTGTTGAACAAACCCTTATCTACTGTCTGAGCAAGAGTCCATTGGTCGAAAATTAAACCATAAGAAAAAGGGATCTGCCATTTAGTGTCTTTGGACAGAAATAAAGCCCACAAGTTTCCGTCGTAGCTAGCATCGGAGATGAAATTAAAACATAAAGCTTCGAGACAGTTTCACTTCATTTAAGGGAACTTTGTTACTTAATCTCTATGGGCCCTATTCACAGAACAAACGTAAGACAAAATCCTAAACTTACTACCATTTTGGTATTCAAAGACGGCACTTACTCATTTTAGTATACACAGACTGCACTTACTCATTTTGGTATTCACAGAAGGCAATTACTCATTGAGGAGTAAGTGCCTTCTGTGAATACCAAAATAAGTAAGTGCCTTCTGTGAATACCAAAATGAGTAAACAGTAGCAAGTTTAAGATTTTGCCTTAAGTTAGTTCTGTGAATTGGGCCCAACATATTTACATTGTCTGGGCCTTAAACCTTAAACTTTACCATAAGACTTTTGTTTGTGGTGTTTCAAAACAAAAATAATGTTTACTATTTTTGTGAGCTGGGTAGAGAGTGGTGCTATGGTACCAAAATATATATATTTTTTAACCGCCCATGACGGCTTGTAAATAGGTCTAAATACTTATGCTTCAGGAATCTTTCGTCTCTCCTTTTACTAATTTGTGTTGTCACTAGTAAGAAGCTGTGTTAGACTGCAGGGCTTACCTGGGAGTCCCTGAAGGCGGGAGTCTTGTAGGTGTCAGTAAAAGAAAAGGGAATTATTAGGGCACCGACCACAAACAGCCATGACTTGAATGATAAAAGTTCAAGAGTGCTTAAAGAGGGTTCGGTTTCTAGCATACCAGATTTTGTGAAGTGAGCGGGGATAATATAAAGCCATAAAGCATTATTGCACCAAGCATCTGACTAGCATTTCCTACCAGTGGCACTGCCTGTAAGACCAGTATCAATTTTGGCCTATAGTGGTCGACATGATTGAGATCCCCATAGCAAGCAACATACCCTTGCCTTAGCAAGAAAAAATATTACTATACCGTGACCCATCTCACTCTGGGCGTAACAGCCAATGATCTCCAGATTCCAGGCGGGCATAAAGAATCGCTCCTGCTGTTCAGGGGTTGCCTGGGTAATGAGTGTGGGCAGGAACATGGAATGGTGAATATCCAGAGGCCCAAACGGTCCGCGATACACAAACCTGAAAACAAAAATCCAAAGGCAGCAGGAAGAATTGTAATGTGAAGAGGGACAGAGAGTAGAAAGTGGGAAGAGGAGAAAAGCAAAATAAATAAATACTTATAATGATTAGACAATATTAAAATTTAAACAGATGTCAGCCCTCACTCTTTGGGTCCTAGGACAGACTATATACTTGTACCTTCCTTGCCATCTTATGGGCAAGCCACAAACTCCAGGAACATCATTTAATAACATTTAACTAACTTCATAGTTTAGAACACTACACTTGTTTTCTTTCTGGATATATAGGGCCAGATGTAGGTGGCCCAATACCGGTCGGTAACAGCCAAAATTACCGAATTTCGGCCGTTATCGACCGGTATTGGGCATTTGAGATGTAGGTGGCCTAAATTGCAAATTCGGTAAATTTACCAATTTGGGGCCAGACGAAGGTGTCAAAATACTGGTCGGAAACGGCTGAAAATACCGATTTCGGCCGTTTCCGACCGGTATTTTGACATTGGTATGTAGGGCATTGAAAATCCTAAAATTACAGAATCAGTAAATTTTACCGATTCTGTAAATTTACCGATCGGTAAAATGACCAAATCTGTATTTTCCTATGTAGGTAGCACTTCTAACAGTGCTACAGGGACTTTAGAATTCGTTATTTACCCTGTAATACAATTGCATGGTAAATAACGAATTCTTGTGTACATGCACATTTGTGCATGTACACCTGTGCCATGTGACACACATACATGCCCTTAGGGCATTTATGTGTGCCACATGGCACACAAGCCAGAAACAGGGGTGTAACAGGGTGTCAAAGTGACACCCTGTCCCCCTTGGCAATTCGGTATTTTTACCGATTCGGTAAATACCGAATCGGTATTTGCTATTGAATCCTATGGGCTTCAAGGCCCATAGGAATCAATGGCAAATACCGATTCGGTAATTACCGAATCGGTAATTACTGAATCTTACCGATTCGGTATCTTTACCGAATTTTTTACCTACATAGCAATTACTGAATAGTAAATACCGAATCGGTAAAATTCGGTATTTACCATTCGGTAATTTGCTATTACCTACATCTAGGCCAAGGTATTTTAAGGAATCGGTAAATTACCGATTCCTTAAAATACCGAATTGTAAATTACCAAATTTGCAATGTAGGGAGCATTCAAATGAGTGCTTTTCCCATTTTAGGATTCGTTATTTACCACCAACTATAAGTTGGTGGTAAATAAGGAATACCTTTGAAAATGCAAATCTGTGCATTTTGAACTGTGCCATGTGGCAGACATACAGGCCCTTAGGGCATGTATGTGTGCCACATCTGCACACACACACGATTCAGGGGTGCAACAGGGCACCCTTGAATGTGTCTCCCATTTTACTGAATCTGTATTTACCGATTAGGTAATTGCCATTCATTACTATAGGCCTCCAGGCCCATAGGAATGAATGGCAATTACTGAATCGGTAAATACAGAATCTTACCAATTCGGTAATTTTTACCGATTTATTTGCTACATAGCATTTACCGATTCTAAAATACCGAATCGGTAAAATTCGGTATTTTAATCGGTAAATGTACTTTACCCAGTCTACATCTGACCCTTAGTATTTACAGCCTGATTCATCATACTCCCGTTTTGCGAGCCCCTAATAGCGATTCATAGCGAATCGCTATTAAGGACTCGCAAAACGGGATTCATGTTGGAATATGCAAAAAAAATGCGATTCCTACTAATTCCTTATTTGCGATTAGCAAATTGCTAATCGCAAATAAGGAATAACTCCCCATTCAATACTTCCTATTCATTCCTATGGGCCTCTTGGCCCATAGGAATGAATAGGAAGTATTCCTTATTTGCCATTAGCAATTAGCTAATCGCAAATAAGATAGCGATTGAAAGGGTGCCAGGGGTGTCCAAAGGACACCCTGTAGCACCCCTTAAATACTAAAATGAACAGGGGTTGCGCACACACATGTCCAAAGGACATCTGTGTGTGCAACATGCAACTCAGAAAAATACTTTTAAAAGCATTTTTCTGAGTTATCGCTATTTACCTCGAGGTTTGACCTGCGGTAAATAGCGGCCCGAAATTGCGATTTCGCAATTTTTAAATGGATGATGAATTGCATTTAAGGAATCTCAAATAGAGATTCCTTAAATGTAATCCATCGCTAATTTGCGAAAACGCAATTATCGATTTTTGCATTTGGGATGATGAATCCCAAATGCAAAAATCTCACTCGCAAAGGGCCAGATTCTCAGAATCTGGCCCTTTGCGAGCCGAATCGGGCTTCATGAATTAGGCTGTTAGTCTCTGTCTTGCTCTATGCTTAGGATTTAGGGCCAGATGTAGAAAGCCTGACTACAAAAGTGCTTTTTATAACGTTCAAAAGTCCCTTTAGAAGGCAGAACATTATTTTAGACTTGTAAATGGATTTTTGAAACCCTTTCTGAATCCCAAATAAGAGGGTGCATGAAAGTAGCGACTCTCTCCTATTTATGAGTTGGAAAGGAGTGCATCAATGGTTTGTGACCCTAATTGTGATTGCAAACCATTGATCATTTTCCGACCCCAGAATTGAAGTGGTACCTGATTCGCAAAGGTAAAGCTGTGACGTGAGTCAGCTTCAGCTTTCGGAATCCTTTCAGCTGCCTGTGGGGTTTCCCAAGCCAAATTTTTCTTTTTAAAGTACTAAAACAGCATCTATCCCTTTAATGTACACAAGCAACTTTTAAAAACAAGCATTGGCAAAGCTAATAGGTCTGACTTTAATATGCAAACCGTTAGCTAATTAGAGCAAGAAATATAGGAAAAAAACAGCAGGATCAGACAGAGAGGACTATAATTGTAAAGTATCCCCTCATGCAGTTCAATGCAAGCACTAAAATGGAGTTGAAAGGATGCACTCAGACAACCGATAGTATTAAGAGATGAATACTCCACTGGCCAGAGCAAAGACTTCATTGACAAAGAATCAAGCCAATGGTTGAAAGAAGCTGGATAAAGAAAGTCAATGGTTAAAAGGGGTGGACCCGGGGGCATGGCCAAGATGGCGGCCTGAGAGGACGTGGCAGGCAGAGGCTCCCCGCCACGACCCTTCGCCCGTGGATCCACTGCACACATAGTTCCCAATCTCACACAGCAATCGGTGGCACTGTGTGTGGGGAAGTTGCGGCGACAGGTAGCGGGAGGTTACACAAGCTTGCTGACCCGCATCACATTCGCGGGCGGACCCTGCGGGTGACTTGGCGTCTCCAAGAAGATGGCGCCTGGGCGGTGATCTACTACAGAAGGAGGCGGATGCCCGGCGCGACCTGAGAGCCGGCAGAGAGGCGCATACGCCCCAGAGAGCCCCGCACCATGACGGAGACGAACAGTGAGTGCCATCGGTGGCGGGGGAAGTGCGAGCCGCTCACCCGCGGTGGGTTCCACGGGCGGTCGCGTGGCCGTTCTCACAGCGCTGCCTGGAAATCGAGGCCCTGGCTTGTGGCCTAGCCGCGTAGTCACAGGACTGAGGAGCTGCCCGACTGGGGTGGAGTCAGCAGCGTCACCCCACTGCGACTGATGCAGGGTGGAAAGTAGCGGGGGTGAGAGGAGAGCAGCAACCCCCAATTCAGAGCAGCCCGAAAGGCGAGTCACCCATCAGACAAGGCCGGAATAGAGAGCGCGGCTCCGCTGCCTAGTCGTACCTGCTTGGGGCCCCGGCGGCGCACAACAGCAAGACAGTTAGGCGTCCAATTGGAGCAAGACAGAGGCAGCCACTAAACTAACTGCAGAGGCACCCCCAAGGGTCCAGGTTATTGGGAGCCCAAACTGTGAAGGTGGGAGATATTGGATTAGTGATGGGGGAGCCCAGAGCGGCGATGCACGAAGGCCTCAGCATACGGCTTACAGGAGCTTTGAGAGCAAAGGCGCTCTGAGCAGGAGAGCAGAAGAGACAGCGAGGGTGCGTTGCTGGGGCCCAGTGTGACAGCAGCAAGCAGGCTTTGGCGGAAGAGAGCGCGCCTGCGACAGGGACCCTCAGAGACAACACAGCAGCAGTGACACAGTGGGCCGAGAGAAGCTAGGGGTTTGACGCGCCTGCTCTGCGCAAGCTAGACGTGAAGCCTGGTCCCAAGTGAGACACGACGACACAGGGGGCACAAGAGCGGTGATGGGTGCCAGAGCATGGCCAGCACGAGGAAGAAGGGGGTGCGCACGCTAACAGACATGCTCATTAAAGGGGGACAGAAGGCCCCCCCTCCCCAGTAATGGTGAAGCAACACATGGAAACGGGTGACGGCGAGGTGCCTATTACAAAATCTTTGTTAGAAATTTGGTTCAACTCCCTAAAGGAAGACTTCCAAACGCTAAAGCAGGAGGTAGCTGAGGAGGTCCGGGAGATACGCCGGGAAGTGGACGGCCTGGGCAAGAGAGTGGGGGCCATTGAAGACGCGGCTCCAACAAGAACTCACCTGCCTCAAGGACCAGCAATTTGATCTACAGGCACACGTTGAAGATTTAGAGAATAGATCTAGACGCAACAACATTCGGGTCTGAGGTGTCCCATACAAAGAGGAAGGAGCGAACATTTGTGGATATCCACAGGGCCTGTTTCGCGATGTTCTTGGGGAATCTGCGGACTTTAACATTTGAATTGACAGAGCACACAGGGTAGGGTTGGCGTGGCGCGCACCCGCTCCCCGATATTCCGGCCTTTCTACCAGACTTTCCACTAAAAGAAAGGATCCTTTCGGAAGCACGACAGAAGCAACCTCTTCAATATCAGGGCCATCCGGTGGCATTATACCAAGACTTGTCAGCCGTCACGCTTCAAAAAAGGAAGACGCTCAGAGTCGCCACAGACTTCTTGCGAGACAAGGGGATCCCATACTCATGGGGCCATCCCTTTCAACTGATATTCAAATGGAACGGTACTCTGCACCAACTGCGATCGCTTCAAGACACTTGCGCCCTGTTGGGCATTGAGCAGACGGAGGGGCCCGCTTCAGCAGGGCCAACCCAGCGATTCTGCACCCTCTGGTTATGCCTTATGTTCCAACACGCCCCCTTCGGTCTGGTACCCTGCAGCTGGCCACCTCCTCTAAAATTAACAAAGCCCGTTGGGGTGGCCGCTCTTTTTCTCATTCGGCGACCAGACTCTGGAATGCCCTCCCCTTTGCCATCCGGGGTAACAGCAACCTCCTCTCGTTCAGAAAGGCCCTAAAAACGCATTTGTTTGCTAAATCTCTCTGATCTGCCCCGAGCCTGCGCTAAAACCATTTTATCTTCAAGCGCTGCGAGGCCCCAGGGCGGTTATGCGCTATACAAATGCAATTTTTCATTTAATTTCATTTCAGTGATCCACCAGGGGAGGATGGCAAAGAGTCAGTCGCAGACGTACTCCGGCCACGGATATGAAGCCAGACTCGAACACCATATCGCAGGAGAGGGCCTTAACCATCCAGGAGGTATCCAGAGACACATCGCCGACGGATTGATTTGTTCAGGAGAGGGGAACTTTTTAGCACTTCTGAAATGCTGGGTCCGGAGGGGAGGGCGGGCAGGGGGCCTAAGAGGTCGCCACGGTTGTACGCTCCAGCAGGTAAATTCACCACAGGCCTGCGATGCGGACTTCCAGGCTTGGGACTATGATCACATGTTGGGGTATCGTTGTTGGGGTTTGGGAGGAGGGTGGAGAGATGGGGTACGGGAGTTCAGGACAGAGGGGGGGTTGGGTGAGGGGTTGGAGTGAGCGGAGGGGTCAAGAGGCGGTTTCGTTGGGGAAGGGGGGGAGGGTTTTATGGTGGGGGAAGGGGGGAGGGAGGGTACCGGTGTGTCGCACTTTAGAGTGGATCTTGTGAGTCATTTTAAAGGACAAAAGTGCAACAATGTAACTAACACAATTAAAGATGAACATTTGAATACATGAACGACTAACGGAGTTCCGTGTATCATTGTCATGAACATAAACGGAACTAAATTTGTGCATACAGCATGAGACTACGTCTCAGGAGGAGTGCCATTAGGGCACAGTGTCATTCAATTGACATTGCACTTTTGTTGATTCAAGTCTTAACTCCCAATGGTCAGAGGGAGTTCACCCACTGGCACCCAGAAGAATTTTTAAATTACAATAAATTGCAGAAAAAGCAACAAATTTTACACAGATTAACAGGAAGGGTGCCGCACATCACGCATTAAGTCGTCAGAAAGGGACATCACTCCCAAACATCCGCTTATTCCGGAGCGGAAGCAACTATGGTTGACGCCACCCTGAGAGTTATTACCCTGAATGTGAAAGGGCTTAGTAACCCTATCAAGCGGCGGGCCGTAATATCATACTTGGAGAACTCGGGTGCCTCGATTTGCTTGTTACAGGAAACACACCTGCTTTCCAAGGACTGGCCTAGAATGCGAACCAGAGCTTGCCCTCATCAATTTTACTCCTCCACCACGGAGAAGAAAGCAGGGGTCGCTATTCTATTCGCCGGACACTTTAAAGGCCAAGTGGGGGACAAGGTCGCTGAACTCAAGGGCATGCTCCTAGCTTATAATGTGCAGGCGGAGGGCAGGTCCTTGGTTATCGGGTCAGTAAACGGTCCAAATTCCAGGCAGGAGTCTTTCCTTACGGGGGCTCTGTCCGAGGTCCTTGCTTATCAGAGTCGATACACCCTGCTGGGCGGTGATCTTAACCTTGTGATGGAGCAAGACAGAGACAGATCAGGCCGCCGCTATGGTGCCACAGGGGCGATGTCCCTAGAGGGAAGGCAGTGGTTGGCTAGCAGGGGCCTTTCTGACTTATAGCGGGAGGCACACCCCAACATTCTACTCTCACATGCATCACATGTACGCTAGGCTGGATCACTTTCTGGGGTTCCCTGATCTGGCCGGAACAGTAACAGACATAGACATTGTCCCAGCTGCACTCTCTGACCATGACGCGGTCACACTTACGATGACTGTCCCTCATGCGAAACCCCATAGAGGTCGATGGCGATTACAGGAGGCCCCGTTACAACGCAAAGGGGTCACATAGCAATTGCACACACGCATCGCTGAATACCTCAAGCTTAACGACACCACAGATGTCCCAGTGACAGCGGTGTGGGGAGCACTCAAGGCGGTAGTGCGCGGAGACCTCATCGCAATAGAGGCGGCCGAGGCCCAAGACCGCAGAGACAGAAGGGAGTCACTCTCGGCGCAGGTGTCGGAACTAGAGAGGGTACACAGCCGAACCGGGCCCCTAGGATTTGGCGACAGCTAAAGGCAGCTGTGCTCTAGCTGCCTTTAGCTGTCGCCAAATCCAGCTAGAGCACAGCTTGCAGGCCTTGATTTAGATTGTGCGGAGTACGCAGCCCTGCGCCTGCGACACACCTACTATGTGGGAGGCGATAAAACCGGGCTCCTGTTAGCGAACAAGCTCAGAGCCAGAGTCCACAGGTCTAAGATTACTGCTATTCAGGGCCAGGCCGGGCAAACGCTTCAAGAGGACGATAAAATAGCAGAAGCCTTTCGGGCACTCTATGCCTCGCTCTACAGTGCGGATCCATCTCTGGACTCGGGGGGGGCGCTTACCTCAATGAGGCAGCGGTCACTGCACTTAATAAGGCAGGTGCAACTTCCTTGGACGCCCCAATACGGACAGAGGAAGTGGTCTCCACTCTAGCGTGCCTCAAGCCTCTGAAAGCACCAGGTCCAGATGGCTTCACCGCCGGTTTTTATAAGACCTTCTGCCTTCTGTTAGCGCCAATTGCTGTGTGACCCCTTTGCGTTGTAACAGGGTTTCACCAAGCTATTTAATTCCTTTCAAGGGCCGGGCTCAATCCCCCCGACATGCTTGCTGCCAACATCATAGTATTGCCTAAGCCTAGCAAGGATGCCACACAGTGCGCCGCCTACAGACCCATATCCTTGCTTAATTTAGATCATAAACTTTTCACAGGGATTCTGGCGGCGAGGCTGGGACCGTGCTTACTGGGCATCATAGAGCCCAATCAGTCGGGTTTCATCCCCAATAGGCAGTGCATTGACAATACCAAGCATCTTTTACATGTTATCGATAAGGCGATTTGCGTCAATGGCACCTGCTCGCAACCCTCTGACATCCGGTGGGGCACCAGGCAAGGGTGCCCGCTCTCGCCCTTACTTTTTTCGCTCTACATAGAGCCGTATACGCAAAGAATACGGGACAACCCGGATATAACTGGAATCACATTCGGAGGCGAGCCACATACCATCAGCCTATACGCTGATGACATTTTGGCAGCTTCAGACAATCCCACACGGTCCGTGCCAGCTTTCTTGGCTGAAATGGAGGCCACCGGGAAGGCTTTGGGGTTCAAAATGAACATGAGGAAATCCATGATCCTCCTGCTGGGCCGCAACGTTCATAAGTCCACTGGCGGTCTCAGGTCATTTGGGGGATTGCCCGATCATACTTCACTCCCATATCCGGGAATCACCTTGTCACCAAGCACTATGCAGATGGTCGATCAGAACTACTCGGTTTTGTATGCCCAAATTCAAGGAGACCTGAGGAGATGGTGGCAACAACCGCTCTCCTTGCTGGGTCGTGTTGCGGTGGTTAAAATGTCTTGCTACCCAAGGTCCTATATGTGTTCCAAACCATTCCGGGGACTCCACCGATAGGAATGCTAAAGAAAATACAAGATGCAATACAGCAATTCATATGGGCCGGGAAGCGCAAGCGGATCCATAGAGAACTGGCTCGACGCGCTCCACATGAGGGGATTTTGGGGATTCTTAACTTGTAGAGGTATTTCCAGGGGACACAGCTCCGCTATCTCCTGGAATGGAACCGCCCAGAGTCAGAAGAGGTGGCTTTTCCAGGACAGAGCGATGGCCCAAATGTCGCTTTGGAAGGTCCCCTTTTTGAAGCGTTCAGATAGACCGGCATACCTTAAGAAGTCACCCATCACCCACTCAATACTCAAAGTATGGGACGCGTTGGCAGTCCGCAGGGGCCTCACCACTTTCCCCTCGCCTATCACACCGCTCTTCGACAACCCTGCCTTCACCCCGTGGATGGAGCCACAGGCATTCGACCAGTGGAGAAACTCAGATTGCAGGTCCGCGGGACACATGTTCGACTTAGATGGCTTTATTCAGCTTGACGCCCTAACAGAGATGTATACTCTAACGGCACCGCGGCGGTACCAACACTTCTAGATTAGACATTGGCTGATGCAACCGGACACGCGAATGTTAGTGGGCTGGCATCTCACGGCCTTAGAGAAATGGCTCATCACGAAAACAACTGACAGACAAGCGATCACTGACCTCTATAAAATGATCAGCCCACTTCCGCCCCCATCACGCTCAGCTGGTCAGCGAAGATGGGAATCTGAGCTTGGGAGAAATTTTACAGACAAAGAATGGCGCGATATATATCACATGGCCCACCACACCGCCAGGAACATGGCAAGTAGGGAGTCTGCAGTTAAGATTACGTCTTACTGGTACCTGACACCGGCTCAACTGAATAAAGGTAACCCAAACCGCAGCCCCACATGCTGGAGGGGTTGCGCAAGATAGGGACCCTGACTCACCTACTGTGGGAATGTGTGGAGGTGATGGACTATTGAAAGGTAGTTCTGGACAATATCAACACACACTTTGACACAGAGATTCCCTGCCTATACACTGCTAGGTCTCCCAAACGCACTCACATTTCCACTAAAGTCGATTAGAGGGAAACAAAAGGGGTTGGCAGTGGGGGCGGCGGTCCAGCATATCCTCTCACTCTGGGGCACCACGAGGCGACCTACACACACAGGCTGGCTCCATAGACTCTGGTGGCATGGAGCAGATTCAGGCAACCCTCACGCAGTCCACGGAATCATTTAACACCATCTTGCAGCCTTTCCTTACTTTGCTAGCCAAGGAATTTAATGAACGTACTTGTCCAAAATACCTTTGCTTGTTGTGGCTCACGGACGCATCTTCCACAGGGGCCACCTCCACCTGAAAGGGAAAGAACAGGCAAGCTATCTCTGCGACTCCACAAGGTGAAGACGTGACACACCGGTTGGGGAGGGAGGGGGGGACGAGGTAGGGAGAGTTGGGGGTTTGGGGGGGGGGGGGTTTGTTACTTTAATGGGTGCTTGGGTGCGCCGATTGTTGAAGACTACCCTCGACATGCTCTCATGGACACATTACTCCCACGCGCCTCCCGCGCCGGTACACTTTTGCTGCTCTGGGCGGTAAGGCATTTGAAGTTGGGAGTTCGATTAGAGCCTATGTTCAATGTATTGTAACATGCCTGATGCACCTGAAAAATAATAAAACAAAGTTAAACAAAAAGGGTTGGACCCAAAGCCCACTCCATGTATATTGTTAGTAATAGGTCTGTTTGACAATGTTATTGCCATAGCTATGCAAATATCACATAGGAAATTGCAGTCCTAATCACCGATCAATCTCGTGTGCAATTGGCACATCCATGGTTTGTGAATAGGGATGAACAGACGAGTTGAACAGACGAGAGGAGGTGGCCTAACGGCTAGGGCGGTTGACCTCGAATCTGGGAACCGGGTTCGAGTCTCAGCAATGATGCTGAACATCCTGTGATTCTGAGCAAATCACTTAATCTCCCCGTGCCTAACAAAAATGAATGTGCCCATGTAACGCAACAGGTGCTACCTTCGTGTCAAGTTTGTGCTATATAAAACTCCAAAAAACAAAACAAAGCAAAAAACAGAGACAACCCTTAAAATATAAATCAGCAAAGCATCTACAAATGAAAGAATATTCCAGCATGGTGACCACCATATGGTAGTGGCGTACGAAAAAATCACTGCCAGAGTTCTGACATCAATATGGTTTAAGAGGGCTAGGGTACTTAACGTCTTCTCATTCAAAGACCTGGCAGTTTCTAATGAACAGCGTATGCAGTGTTCTAACACCCATGAGGCCTTCAGAGAGGAAAAGAAAGTAATACCTTACAATGGAGATTTTTTCAAAAGTGCACAGACTAGGCCAAACTTGTACTGCTTTTAATGTGCGCAAAGAAGTCACCACTGACCCTACCCTCGATCACTAGCTTACTCTCAATTCCATCTTCTCTACCCTGTGCTGCCTGCATATAACACAATCTAGCTTCACTGCTATCAAATCAAATCTTCTTTACTCGCAATAGAAATCATAAAAGCACAGTACAAATCAATCAAAGCTGTTAAAAATCTTCAGTGAATACATGAGCTATCCAGAAGCTACAGATTCATATATAATCATAAAACACCCCTAATAAAAATCTAGATGAATAGCAGCATACATTACAATTATCTAAACACTGCAAATACAGTAATACTTGTCTAGCTTATTTAAAATTAAAAGGCAAAAAAGAGAGACCTCTAAAAATAAGGGAGAAATGGGTGTGAATGAACAGTGTGGGGGCTCATCATAATAAAACCTAACAAACAAAAAGTTCAATTTTAGGGTTCGCTATGTTGGTAGGAACAGTGGCAGCAGGCACGGATCGGGGGTGGCGAGATGTAAAAACAAAAATCAAAGGAAAAAAGGAGTACCTTATTGCTGTTGCGCCTCTCCTTCATCAGGACTTGGGAACAAGGAAGCACCCAGGCTCCCCTGACCAATCCGAACGCTACAATGCAGCGTTGTGATTGGTCTGAGCGTCGTGGTTCGACACTCAGCCAGGAACAGGGAGCATGGGCATGTTATCCATGCAGGCTGCAGTGCAGCCCGTGTGAAGAACAGGCGAAGTGCGCATGACTGTTTGCCTGGCGCGAATGGACAGCCAAACAGTCATGTGCAATTAGGAGCATCTTCTGCCCTGCTCTTTCGTTGGAACAGCCCCACCGTCCCAGCCGCAGGAACAACTAAAACGATAAAACGATAATAACATTCAGTTACTATCATTTAATTTTTCCTTTGTTACACTGCATAAAAGCAGTGGGGCAAAGCTCCACTGCCTTAGCTGAGGAGCCGCCACTGGGTAGAAAATAACGGGGTCCACCTAAAACCCTTAATCTAATCATTATCATCTTAAATATCTTTATACAATTTGTGTATACAATCTTGGAAAGCACAATAGTAGGAAAACTTACTATTCAAATAACATTATAACACAGAATTAATAATATTATCACAAATTAGCAAAATACACCCCTGCCAGAAACCGGCAAAAAAAAACCAGACTTTAGGCAAGTCAAATAAATGCAGGTACAATAAGGCTGGTCTCACTTGATTAAAATTCAATCAACATACTTTTGTCGTAAGACTGACCAGTTAGGACAAATAAAAACAATGTGTAAAGTGTCTAGAACAGTTATGCCACGCCATCAACAAATGCTGAAATGGGTTTAACCGCAAGTATGTTAACATCCTTCTGTGCTGGGCTGACATATCCAGAGTTAAATATATTTCCATTTTATTAGTGGATTTCACCATCATAAAGTGCTTGTGATTGTATTTATGTTGGGCCACTTGGAGCCTTGCATCTCTTGTGGGTAGCCCGAAGGTCTCTTTGATGCAAGCTATGTCTGATTTACAGATCAACTCTGGGGTGCTAAAAAAATACTAGGGATACCCAATCCGATATACCCCAAGTTTGCCCTCCTGGGCATACAGTGTGATATAGACATCACTCGACCCCAGCTACTCTTCAGCGTATTGGGCCTAGTAGTAGCCAAGAGAGATGTGGCCAGGCACTGGGGGCCAGTGGCTCCCACACTCCAGGAGTGGAAGCAAGGGATGGATCTGCACTTGGCCGCCGAGAGAGTCACAGGTAAAAGCAGGGGATGTCCATGGAAATTCTTAAAGGTATAGGGCTGCTGGATATAATACATTAGCCTAGACTCACTGGCTGATCCCCAGGAGCATCCGATGAGGGGAAATTGGATACTCATCTATCCTCCGGAGTGCTGTAGAAGGGCGAAACTGAAATATTTAAGGGGCATGCATGTCAAGTATTCCATATATAATCCTGCTCGTGTGTAAAAACATTGTGATTGCTACATCCGACTTTCTTATGCCTGTCCTACATACGACCAGTGGTTATGGTTATGATGATTGTATGTTTTCTACGCACACTTTTAATCTGAAAATAAAAGATATTTATGAAAATTTAAAAAAAAAACTCTGGGCTGCTGAACACCTGAGGTTTGCCCAATGCCCCTAAAGTTGTTTAGACATAGCTTAGCCATGGTATGCGGTGGCTCAGATCCATATTCATACACTCGTTCACAATCTTTATATTCAATTCTAGCTTCCTTTTAAGCCATATAGAGAACCAAAGAAGTATTGGTGGAGTTGAAGAAAATCAGAAATAAAACCTGCTCCTATTTCTTTGTCCACAATTTCCTCTGGGACACTCTCGGGAATTCCTAATAACCTCCTAAAAAATTATTTTCAGCAGTCTGTATTGGGCGACCAAATTTATATCCCCAGATTTCTGACCAAACACCACGGTCAGGACGAACTTTGCATTATAGAGATGTAAAATAGATTTGATGTTGCTATGCCATAGCCGTTTATCAAAGAGGTCTATGCCATGAGCTATCCTGGTAAAGGATTGTATATGCGCTCTTACCAAAGGCCCCTAATGTAATTGAATATCCAGCAGAATACCTAAATAACAAACCTATCTGCTTTCCTTAAACAATGGTCCTTAATATAGTGAGTTTTCGATTTAACGTTATTTGGACCTAATATCATAGTATAAGACTTAAGATTATAAATTTTCAGTCCTAAATCCTACATAAATTTGTTAAAAAAGATTTAATAATAAATGTAAACCAATTTGATGTCCGTGCAATAAGAACGGAGTCATCTGTGTACAATAATGCAAGGACCAGTCTACTTCCCACCATTGGCACGTCCCTGCAGCGTTCGCTTAAAAACTGGTCTAGTCTATTAATATACACAGTAGCGGTCGGTGGTGGGAGTGCTTCTGGGCGGTGACGTGGGGAGGGGGAGGGGCGGGTGCGGGGTAGTAAAATACGGAATATGGCCAAATACAGGTAATTCGTTTTATTTATTTATGTTTACTTACCTGTATTTGGCCGTACTCCGTAGTTTACTACCCCCCACCGTGCCCCTCCCACGCCCCATGTCACCGCCTGGCAGCACTCCCACCATCGACCGCTACTGAATATACATGATAAAAAAGCATTGGGACCAAAATACAACCCTGATGGCCCCCCTGCCCAAATTCAAAGTGCATAGTACACTATCCGTGTGGCCAAACCTCACTGAAGCCTCTAGGCCCGGGTGCAGATGGAGAAGAAAAGCTACAAGGGCCTCGTCCATCCCCATGTCCCTCAGCACAGTCACAGTTTAGATCTCCCCACTGTGTCAAATGCTGTGCTGTGGTCCAGGAAGGCCAAGTGTATGCTGCCCTTATTAACAGTTGTATATTTATTCATCATCAAACAGAGATTAAGATTCTGTTTGATTGTCTCCTGGCCTGTCCTAAAGCCATATTGGATATCGAACAAAATTTCTTTGCAGTCAGACCAGTCCTCCAATCATTTTAGGAGAATCCTGCCCAGAATTTTAACCTCAGAGACTATTAATGGCATAGGCGATAAGCATGCTGTGTCCTCTTGGTTGCCCTTTTTAAAAACAGGTACAATGGGCTACAGAACTAAAGTGTTGAACAATTAGTGGGGCCCATAGGTCCTTACATGATTTAAAAAGATGTCTGTGCACCCCATCAGGCCCTAGCGCTTTCCCTAGAGCAATACCTGTTATGCCTTCTCTTACCTCCTCTAATTCAAATGTCAGTAGCGGCCCCCACTCAGGCACTGGATAAGAGCTAGGAACTCAATCACTGGAATAAATATTTTCAAAGTGTGCAACCCAGTTTTTGGCTGGGATGGATTGTCTTGTGACTTATGGGGTTATTTAAATGAAAAGAGGACGGTTCACTATTCTCCAAAAGGCTTGACTATTTCTCTCTTTACACACTTCTTTTAATCCTCCCGTGCCATTTTTATGTCTTATCCTTTTGTGCTTACACATAGTTCCTTATGGACACTTTAACAGCCAGTGTATTTCTTGGCTTTTGCTTAAGGGCCCGCTATAAGTCCTTATAAGCCTTTGTCCAGAGTTTATCAAACCAATTGGGGCCTTCCTCATTAGATTTCAATTTAGGACTAAAAAGATCTTTCTGTATCTCTCTGCAAATATTGGAGTATGCATTCAGAACAGCCTGGTCTGGAGAATTGGGGTTTAGACACGCCTCAAAATCATGACTGCCCACCTTGACTAATTTCCTCAAAATATCCTCGGGGACTATCATGCCCCAGTCTATCCGCCTGCCTTGCTCCTTAGTGTAAGAGGATTGCTATGAATGTTAAAAGGGTCTCCCCTAAACCACCCCAACTAAATTCAGCCAAAAGGGGGTTATAATCACTAAACATACTCCAAAATGTCCTGAACCCCACTAGAAGTGAGTACAGATTCACAGAAATATAAACAAAATCAATGGTGGAGGTTGCGCCCTATCCTTTACAGGTTGGTAGTATCTTATGTTAACCATATTCTTCAGTTCTTAATAAATGAATACGATTAAATTCTGATATGAGGGGGTTAATATTATCGCCCTGGTGTGATTGGCTAAAAGGAACCTGTTCACAGCACACCTCAGAGTAAATGTAAATGTATAGGAATTTATATAGCGCACTACTTACCCAGAGGGTCCCAAGGCGCTTCGACCGCTGCGAAACCCTTCCTGGCTTCCCTGAGAGATGGTCCCTTAATGGGTATCTCCAGGGTGAGACCAGGCATCCCCGGCGGTCTGGTGGGGCCGTTAGTGAAGATGAGGCAAGCTAATGCCCAGAGTTGCCGAGTGTGATCGCTGATCAGAGTGGGCACCGAGGCGAGAGAATTATCGAGTCCGCTGACCCTGGTCCAGAAACCTGCCGCGCCGGGAATCGAACCCTGGTCCCGGGCCGTCCTCTGCTCTCGGGTCTGCCGCCTCTAACCAGTGAGCCACACTACTTCACTGCATCCTTCTTGTTAATAGTACAGGTCATACATGGGTGTAAATTAAAATCCCCCACTAATATAATAAAAGGTAAATTCAGCCAGTCTGTCAAAACCTTTAAAAAAATACTTTTAATTCATCTTCCAGAGCAGTCTCTGAGGAGGGTGAATTATAAACATTTATGATTGAAACCTTCACCTTTTGAGGAAATGATATCAGAACTCCCCAAATAACCCCACAGTCAAAAGCTCTGTGCTCCACTGCGCAACCCACCCTTAGGCTGACAAATGTTGCTAGACTTCCCTTTGCCCTTCCATGGTTGGAGGCCTTCGCATTTACACGTGAGATGACAAAACCATCCATAAATAACAGTTCCGCCACATCCAAGGTCTTCTGAAAGCACAGAATATCAAAGGATTTAAATAAATCTCGCTCCTTCTCATCTGACAGAAAAGCGCTTAAACCAGCTATAGTCCAGCTAATCACATTCAGCAAACCATGAGGGGATTTCTGGGATGCCACGGCTTCTTTTGGTGTATCTCTTGATCTTGCTTCTTCTTATCTCTCCCCCCACCGAGCAGGTTAACTGGTGATGCGTTGGTTCTGGCACAGTAGGTTAATCAATGTCTGCTAGGGCATTGTAACGACTATAAGTGGGGATGGTGAAGGTATGTTTGGCTACCCCGCTGTCTGCAATTAGGGGAGCCCAGCTCGAGTAGGGGCCCTTTGTGTTTGAAAATTTGGTCTATAAAAATGACCAAGAGGCAACAAATCAGCATTCCTTGGTTCCTAATGTGTGCTCATGTTTCCCAGTAGAAGACTTTTAGCCAGGTATGAGGAGTTAAAATTAATGATGAATCAATCCCATTGCTATCAATTTTGTCTCCTACCCTCACTCGAAACTGTACTCCCTCTCCTTTACCTACTCTGCCCAACTTGCCAAATTTCTCCCTAAAACACCTAGAGGTAGGCTGCCAAACCTTCTTGCGCTACCTACAATCCTTTCAGATTCTAAGCTATTATGCCTCTGGCAGACATTCCTACACTCCTAGCCCACCTTATCCCTCTTTTCAGTTACCCCTTATTATTATAATTATGATTTCAGAATTTGTTGGGTGCACAGCTACCCCAAGGGGTTTCCGGTCCCGGGCAATGATAGGGAGAGAAAGAGGAAAAAACATGAAGAGCTGATAATAAACAGCCAGGTCTTCAAGCCCATACGGAAAGCGAGAAAGGAGGTCTCATCTCTCAGGAAGGCAGGCAAGGAATTCCATAAAGTTGGTCCAAGATAGGAAAAAGACGGGCCTCTCATACGTGCCAATCTAGTTTTTGGAACCACAAACCAGATATCTTGAGTGGCAAGAGAAGGATGGTAGAGCTGAACCAGGTCCTTCAAGTATTTTGTGGACTGAACCTGTTTTGATTTTAAACCTATAGCACAGAGCCTTGAACTTAACTCGATTCAACACTGTCAACCAGCGTACGTCTAGTAGAATTCCTGAGACAGAGGAAATCTTAGGCAGGCGATTAAGAAGCCTTGCTGCTGCATTCACTTACCTTCTTTACTTATCTAGCCACAATATTTCAAGTTTGCAGCATCCCTAGAACTACTCATAGAGCCAACTGCTGATCTGTTCCCTCTTCCAAATAATGAACAATATCTTACATTCCTTCTTTTGCCTCAACATTAGAACTAGAATAGCTAGTCTTTAAATCCACCTGCTCCATTTGATGGAAAATGCTCTAATGTGGAGTTGAAGTTTATCACCCATAAACTCTATAGGTGCCTAGTCTCCACCCTTTGTCATCTAGTTCACTGCATCATTCAAGAGTTACTCACTCCACCCCAAACCACCTATTTTATGCCTCACCAGCAATGGGCTATGCTGGTATTTATCATACTTCTTAAACTGCTGCTCATGTTGTCTGTCCAATCTCTACCCAGTCATCCCTCGAGGCTCAGTCTTTCATCCCACCTCTACTTCCTATATTCTGCATCATTCTGTGAACTTTTGTTTTCTATTACCATCTTTATGCTGATGACATAGAAATGTGTCACCTTTCCATCATTCTTCTTTCACATTTAGTCTTGCATCTCTGATTACCAACAGTGACAGAAAAAAGCCTCCTGTTTACTAGTTTTAACCTTCCCAAAATAGAAATACTATCCTTGTTAGTACCCTCACCATTGATCACTCTGCCCGCTCCAAGTTTACTTCAACTTGTAACTCAAACACCGTTCCCAATCAACCAAAATGCATGGCTTGCTCTTGAATTCAGAAAGAAACTGAGGCTATCCTCATTACAGACAACGTGGCCACCTTTCAGGTACAGTGTATGTGGGAGAAAAAAAATGTGATCCACATGTCTTCATCTGCGCTGCCAAGTCCGTGATTAAAGGAATTATAAATAAGAAAAGCAACAATTACAAGAGTCTTCTAGCAGGGCTTAAAGTACTAAGGCTATCCTAAAATCCCACTGAAAGGGAAACAACCATCATTAGTGTAACCATATGAACACTAGTAAACACCTACACAACCACAAACTAAAATGTTGTTCATAGAAAGGAAAGTGAGAGAGAATGGGTCATTTGAATTTCTTTCTGAATGGGCAAACAAAATTTAACTTTGTTATTTAAGAAAGCGGCAAGAAAGGCTGGACTAAGATTATTCTGTTTAAGTGTTGCTGTTTGGGATGACACTAAAGTATTGTTTCTTCTTCCTTTTGTTTCTTCCAGTTGCGTGTGGCTTTGATTAAAGAGAAAGGTTTAGATGCATGTTTTAGGTTTAATCTAATTATTTCATACACTTTTGAGTATTTGTGAATATTAAAGTGATATTTGATGTTTTGGCAGTGTTTAATTCTTTTACTGACTGGTGAATAGCTGGCTCATAAGAATTTTGGCCAATATGGACTCACCCCCCTCTTTTCTAACAGGTCATTATTGATAGCAGTGCAACCGTCAAACAACCCCGGCTTTAAACATTCAATGCAAGGTGTAGTGAAAGGTACCTGTGTAGAGAGTGCTGTCACCATATACGTAAACATTTGAAGCCTGTTATTTCGAGGCTCATTTATAAAAATAAATGAGCAAATAGGTAGCGATGTTCACATCTATACTGAAATTCCGAACCTCCTTGCAAAAAAGCCTCAGCTCTATTGTTTTTGACAGGGCCAGCAAACGAATGGGTCACTTTGCTGCCCTTACCCTTTTCAAGGCAATAACTATTACAAAGGTACCTTTGAATTCAACCAAAAACGTAAACCTTAGTTCTATGCCCAAAGAAGTAGAAGTTTGAAGAACAGTGAAAACCGTGACAGAGGAAACCATAATACAGGTACAAATTTTCAATTCTGACCCTAATTCTATAGGGGTGTCAACTGGCGTTATTTCTACCAGCATGGAAAAGTATTTCCTCAGATCCTTGGACACTGCACACGGTTCAGGAAAATTGCTTAGACCTTTATCAGAAGACCCCTATTCAACACTTCCTTCCTTGTCCACTTCTTTTTTTCTCACAATTGGTAAGGGCAGAGGTTTACTTTTATCTGTTGAAGGAAGCAATATACATTACAAACTTTGATCCTTCAGGTTTCCCCAGTACAATATTTGTAGTCCAAGAGAAATACAAAAAACTCAGACCTATGATCAATCTACAAATGTTTAAAATTTTTGTAGTTTACCATCACTTCAAGATAGAAATGATTGTACATTTCAGAGAACTGCTTTTGCAAAGTGACTGCATGGTTCATTTGTATCTTCAAGACGCTGATCTCACAATTCCAGTTCACACAGCATTCAGGAAATATCTTCAGTGGCAATGGGAAGACTCACTCTTCCAATTAACAACCCTTACTTCGGTCTTTCTTCAGCACCAGTGTATTTCACAAAGATAATGAGACCAGTAGTAGCTCATATAAGGGCTCAAGGAATCAGAATAATTGTCTACCTTGAAAGTTTTCTTCTTATGGCCACAAGAACAAATTGCAATCTCAATTGGAGTTATGTCTACAGTTGTTACAGAGTCTTGGATTCCTAGTAAGAATGGAAAAACATTCTTCATTCCTTCAACTCAAGTAGAATTCCTGGGTTCCTAATAGATACGAAGGAAATGGTTCAACAGAGTCCTCAAAAGAAAGTTAATTAAATAAAGAAAGAAATATAACACACCATAAGATTGTTGTATCTCTGAAGTTCTTAGTATAATTACTATGCCTATCAGCTTCTTCCATACAAGATACTCCCAGGTCCTCTCCATCATCAAGCTCTGAAAAGATTGACGGTTTGTTATCTTCACAAAGGTTTCTATAGTTCAGAGTAAATAAGTAAATAGACTTAGATCAAGAAACTCAGGCAAAACTCCAGTGGTGGTTAGATTGTCTAGTGCTTGGAAAGGGAGACTGCCACCCGATCTTGTCTTAAAATTGTATGCACGTCGGACAGGTTAGGGCGCAAGGTGTGGTCAGCTATTGACTAGAGCTACATGGACAGAACAAAAGCCATCACATCACATACATTGTTTAGAGATGCTTTCAGGTTCATTTGACATTCAAACATTTGCAAAAAGATAAATTGTTTGATTCTCTTACGAATATTCAATCTATCAGCAGAAAGATACATTAACTATTTGGAGGGAACACAATTCAAACCATTGGCAGAGCTAGCCAAAGGGTTTTCAATGCTGGTGATGGAAAGGAAGGAGGCTTTCACAGAAAAAGGAGATTACTTTGAGGCAAAGTATATATAATTTTAAAAGCAGCAATACTAAAGAAGTGTTAGATGCTTTATCTCTAGAAACCAATATGGACTGAATGGAAAATGCTACTTACCACAGTATCCATCTGTTCTTGGCATATGGAGCTGTAGATTCATATACTTTAGCCTAGATCTCTTTCTGGTGTTGGGTCCGGATGTTTTCAGTTTGTTTTTATTCAAAGAAGTCTTTCCAGTCATGAGGTAGGTGACTCCTCCTTTCGGTGATAGCGCACATGGGCATCAACTCCACCCCCAGATTGTTCTTCCCATAATGGTGATGATGAGTTAGTCAGAGTAGTAAAGAGATGTCCATGTATAATGTATCTAAGTAAGATAATACTGCAACAGATAAAGGTTCCCGGGGAGGCGGGTGGGCGCATATGAATTTACAACTCTATATGGCAAGAACAGATGCATACTGTGGTAAGTAGCATTTTTCGTTCAAGGCATATGATCTGTAGCATAGACTATACAGCAGTTATTTTCCAAGCAGCAATACTAAGGACATGTTAGATGCTTTATCTCTAGAAACCAATATGGACTGAATGGAAAATGCTACTTACCACAGTATCCATCTGTTCTTGGCATATGGAGCTGTAGATTCATATACTTTAGCCTAGATCTCTTTCTGGTGTTGGGTCCAGATGTTTTCAGTTTGTTTTTATTCGAAGAAGTCTTTCCAGTCATGAGGTAGGTGACTCCTCCTTTCGGTGATAGTGCACATGGGCATCAACTCCATCCCCAGATTGTTCTTCCCATAATGGTGATGATGAGTTAGTCAGAGTAGTAAAGAGATGTCCATGTATAATGTATCTAAGTAAGATAATACTGCAACAGATAAAGGTTCCCGGGGAGGCGGGTGGGCGCATATGAATTTACAACTCTATATGGCAAGAACAGATGCATACTGTGGTAAGTAGCATTTTTCGTTCAAGGCATATGATCTGTAGCATAGACTATACAGCAGTTATTTTCCAAGCGGTGGCTAACCTGTAGCTGTTGCAGTGGTTCATAAAACTGCTTGGCCCACACTAGCTTGTTGTTTTGCTAACACATATACACAATAGTGCTTTATGAATGTGTGTGGTGTGGACCATGTTGCAGCCTAGCAGATGTCATCTAATAGTATATTCCCTAAGAATGCCATAGAAGCCCCCAGTTGGCGTGTAGCATGCACTCTAGAGGGAATTGTTAATGTGCATTTTGCTTTAATGTAGCATGTTTGAATGCACTTAACTATCCACTGTGCAATACCTGCTTTTGATATGGGATTGCCTTTATGCGGTGGGGCAAAAGCAACAAAAAGTTGTTTTATTTTCCTAAAGAGTTTAGTTCTCTCAATATAATATAGTATGGCTCCTTTGACATCTAATGTGTGAAGAGCACGCTCTGAGTCTGGTTGAGGGAAGAACACGGGTAACTCAACAGACTGGTTGATATGGAAGGCAGAGATTACTTTGGGTAAAATATGGGATTAGTCCTAAGAAACACTTTGTTTTGGTTTATTTGCAAAAATGGTTCTTGTATGGTTAGTGCCTGAAGCTCACCTGCTCTTCTAAGAGATGTGATGGCTATAAGGAAGGCTACTTTCCAGTTAAGAAATTGTAGGTCACATTTGTATAAAGGTTCAAATGGTGGACCCATTAGTCTTGTAAGAACAATATTAAGATTCCACACTGGGGAAGGTGGAAGCCTAGGAGGAATGATTCTTTTGAGTCCTGCCATAAAAGCTTTGATAGCGGGAACTCGAAATAAAGATAAATGCTGTTTGTTTTGTAGGTAAGCAGCTATTGCAGCAAGATGTAAGCGTATGGATGTATACGCCAAATTGGAACGCTGTAGGTGTAATAGATAACCAATGATGTTTTGGATTGAAGCATCTAGTGTATTGATTTGATTGTTAGTACAGTAAATGACAAACTGTTTCCAATTAGCTGCCCAGCATGCTCTTTTGGTAGGACGTTTAGCCTCTTTAATGGAGTTTATACAGTCTGGAAGAAGATTGAGGTAGCCAATCTTTAAGACTTCAGGTGCCAGATTGCAAGGTTGAGTTGACTGGGATCTGGATGTCTTATCTCTCCATGGTTCTGAGTTAGAAGCTTGGGGGAGAGGTGTCGTTTTTGATGAGGAACTACTGATAATTCCAACAGGGTTGTGAACCATGGTTGTCGAGCCCATGTTGGAGCAACTAGGATCATTGTCAGGGAATGTTGTTTGAGTTTCCGAACCACAAATGGAATTAGCGGGAGAGGTGGAAAAGCCTAAGCAAATTTTCCTGACCAATTCCTTCATAGTGCATTGCCTCTGGACGACGAGTGAGGATACCTGAAGGTGAGGCTTGGGAATTTTGTGTTGAGGTGTGTGGCAAAGAGATCTATTTATGGGTAGCCCCACACCTGGAAGAATGGGAGAATGTAGTTCCCATTTGTGGATCTGTTGTCTTTGGCGACTGAGCAGATCTGCAATCTGGTTGTCTACTCCTGGGAGGTGTTCTGCAAGGAGATATATTTTTTGAGGAATGGCCTATCTCCATATGCTTTGAGCTAGTTGTGAAAGCTGTAGAGAGTGTGTGTGGCCCTGTTTTTGTATGCAGTACATTGTTGTCATGTTGTCTGTACGAACTAGGACAGCTTTGCCTATTAGATGCAGTTGAAAGACTTTCAATGCTAGAAAAATTGCTAGTAGCTCCAAGTGGTTTATGTGGAGTGGTTTTTGTTGTAGGGTCCACATGCCCTGAATGGTATGTTTTTGAAGATGAGCTCCTCAACCAGTGAGCGATGCGTCTGCTGTTAGCACTATTTGTGAAACTGGGTCGACGAGTGGCCGCTTCTTGGAAAGGTTTTGTGTATTCCACCAATGCAGAGAGCGATGGGTGCAGCCGTACACAAAACTCCAGATCTGTTAACTGACCTTGAGCCTGGTTCCACAGACGTGCTTAGCATTTCTGTAGGGGACATATTTAAAGTCTTGCGTAAGGAACGATGAGAATACAAGAGGCCATCATGCCTATTAATTGCATGAACACATATGCTGGTAATGAGTGTTGAGGCTGAAATTGGGATATCAGATTCTACGTGTTGCGTATCCTGACTGGGCTGGGGTATGCTAGAGCTTTGCAAGTGTCTATGGTGGGTCCTAGGTATTGTTGCATGTTGGATGGCTGGAGGTGAGACTTAGTGAGGTTTACAGTGAATCCTAAGTTGTGAAGCAGCTGAACGGTTTTGTGAGTATGATGTATAAAGCTGTGTTATGATCTGGCTTTTATTAGCCAGTCGTCCAGGTAAGGGAAGACGTGAATGTGTTGTCTTCTTAAATGAGCTGCGACTACAGCCAGGACACTTGGTGAAAACTCTGGGTGCTGCCGTTACCCCGAACAGGAGAACTTTGAATTGGTAATGTTGTCCATCCACCAAGAACCTGAGATATTTTCTGTGAGCCGGGTGAATGGGAATATAAAAGTAGGCCAGAGTGGATAGAATGTCACCCTGTTGAAGTAGTGGGAGCACCTGTTGGAGTGTGACCATATGGAAGTGGTCTGATTGAATGTAGAGATTTTTGCTGTCTGAGTTCTAATATAGGTCTGAGAGAGCCATCCTTTTTGGGGATTAGGAAGTACAGGGAGTATACTCCTGTCCCTTGATGCTGAAATGGAACCAGTTCTATTTCATGTTTCTCCAATAGAAAGAGAACCTCTTGTTTTAGGAGAGTGAGATGTTCTAGTGACATTGTACATGGTTTCGGAAGAATAGTTGGGGGAGTGCTTGTAAGCTCCAGGCAGTAACAATACTGGATAATTTGTAGGACCCACTTGTCTGAGGTGATTGAGTACCAGAGAGGCAGGAATTGTGAGAGACGTCCCCGACAGGTGTGGAATGTTCTGGGGTAGCCGAGGGATGCCACTGTTTGTTTGCGGGGAAAGTGCGGGTGGAGTTGCCCTTGCCTCTTCCCCTATTAATGTTCCCTATATAATTCCCTAGAAAATAACCTTTTTGGGGAAGTGGATTGATTATTTCCTCTGTAAGAGGAAGAGGGATTCTCTGTGGACACTGTCTTTGAGCCACCCATGTAAAAGGAGCGGCGAAAGGAACACCTGTTAGTAGGTAACTGTAAAGCCCTCATAGACTTTGCGACCTCAGTGTATTTTTTCATTTTTTCGAGCGAGGTATCTGCAGCTGGTTCGAAAAGATGTTCCTTATCAAAACGTTGATTAAGCATGGAGGAATAGTACCTCTTGTTTAAATCCTAAGCTCCTAAGCCATACATGTATGCGCAGTAGCACGCTAGTATTTACTGCACAAGCTGCTGTGTCTGCTGCATTTAGTGCACTTTTACCTGAAGTGTTAGTGATGAGCTTGCTTTCCTGAATCAGGTCATTAGCCTTTGCTTTGTACTGATCAGGTAAGCGTTGCATTAGTTCTTCTAACTCATCGTAATGAGGCTTATCATAGCGTGCTAGTAGAGCCTGAGCGTTTGCGATACACCAATAATTTGCAGCCTGTGTAGCTACTCTCTTACCTGAGGCATCAATGAGTTTGGACTCCTAGACAGAAGGGGGTGCATCACCTGTGGTCTGAGAGTGAGCTCTCTTGTGAGCGTTAGAGACTACAAGACAGACCAAAGGCAACTGACCTTTGATGTAAGCAGGATCAGTAGGGGCGGGCTTATATTTCTTGTCTACTCTGGGTTTGAGTATTATTGCTCTAACTGGGTCTTGGAATACCTAATTTGTGTGCTTTAACATGCCTCTTAGCATAGGTAACGCATGAGTAGACCTTAGTGAACAAGTAAGTGTTTCAACAAGGAAGTCCTCATCCAAAGGCTCTTTATGGCGTTCCACCCCGTGATATTGGGCAGCTCTATTAATGAGCTGAACATAGCCAACGTTATCGTCAGGTGGAGAGGGTTTAGAAGGATACAGGTCAGGGTGGATATCTGTACTTGGTTGCTTGTCATAATTTTCCCAAGGGTCAGTGTCTTGTGGTATAATATGATCTTGTGGTATGTTCTACGTCTGTAATTCCATCCCCATCTCCATAATCATCTTCGTGTGTGGTAGGTGAAAGAGGAGGTTGTGGTGAATTTGCTGGTGAGATGGACGGATTAAGAGGAGGAGAAGGAGGTGGAATGTAAGGGAGAGAAGGGTTAGTACCCATGTCCTTCTTCTTGAGAGGTATAGGAGGGTCCTCTGAAAGATCAATCTTCAGTTTCCTGGAAAGAGTGATATGTTTGAGGGTTAATTACAAGGTTTTTTTGTTTAGGCTCCAACAGTGGTTCATCGGACCAAGGCTCTTAGGCTAGAGTGTATTTTTCTTTATGTGTCGATTCCGGTGCCGAAGGTTTCGGTTGGTTCGGACCTTTTGGTGTGGAAGGTTTTGGCTGAGAGTCTTTGTGCTTGGTAGGCTTCGGCTCCGAACCTTTCAGTGTTACCGTTTTCGGCTCTGACTGTTTCAGTGCTGGAAGTTTCGGCTCCGAACCTTTAGGCGTGGACACTTTCGGCTCCGAACCTGTAGGTGTGAAGGATTTCAGCTCCGACCCTTTAGACACGGGGGTCTTCGGTTTAAGTTTTCAGTGCCAAAGGTGTAGTCTTCAGTGGCAGTATATGCTTTGATTTAAGTTTCTGTGCCGAAGGTGTCGGTTCGGCACCAGAATGGGGCCGGCTGGAGCCCGATCCAGAAGGCTTCTCTTTATGTTTCTTAGCCGGGCTGGAAGGCGGGGCATATGAAACTTATTGTGGGTGCCAACCTGAGTCCGAAGGCGAAGGAGGTACCGGAGTCTTTGCCTTATGTTCACTGGGCACGGAGGAGTTAGTACTCACGGTATGCTGACCCAGAGTGATGTGCTATTCTTCTTCCATGTCGGAGTCTGCTTCGGACACGGAGACCTGTTCTTCTTTCTCGGCTCCTTCAGCTGGGTGTTGGATATTGGAATCTTTGCCAAATGTGTCCAGAACGGAGCCGCTGTGGTGTTGCATCTCGTGGCGTCAAGCCCGACCATTACAAATTGCCTTTTTTGATCGGAACAATCGACACGCGTCACAGCCCTTTTTGTTGTGTTTCGGGGATTATCAGAGGTTGCAAACCTCATGCAAATAGGTGCCTGGAAACTCAGCACGACACCCGGGACATACTTTAGATGGAGTCCGTTCCATTGACTGCTAGCGCGGTCAGCACGGGTAAGCCCAATGGCCTGCCTCGAGTTTCCTGATCAAAGGTTTTCTCAAGTCGAAACGATGCCCGTCGAATGGGGAACCGTGATCAATGACAATACCATTGAGAGGAGAGGATTGCGTGTCAAAAGAGTTCAAGAACAATACCGAACCGGAGCCCAGCAATACACATCTGAACCTGATGGCGGAAATAAACAATCTGGGGAAGGAGTTGATGCCCATGCGCACTATCACTGAAAGGAGGAGTCACCTACCTCATGACTGGAAAGATTTCTTTGAAGAAAAACAAAGTGCAAACATCCGGATCCAACACCAGTTAGCAGTCTATGCTAAAGCATATGATCTACAGCTCATGTGCCTCGAACACAGTGTAAACAATTTGGGACAGAACGGCACCTGCTAGGGTTAAACGCATGACTACATTTGTTTCAGATGCTTAATGCAAACTTGATGCTACTGTGCAAACAAGGCATTATCAAGGCTTAGCAGTACATTATGAGTAATACTGAATTAACAAGGAATGTGCAAAGATCCACAGGTAAATGTGTAAAGGGCAAAAAACTGTGTAAACATCTTGAGACAGAATGGCAGCTCACGTCACCTGCTAGGGTTAAATGCATGACCAAGTTTGTTCCTGATGCTTAATACAAACTTGACGCTACTGTGAAAAAGAGGCATTATCGAGGCTTGACAGTACATTACATATGATCATGAACTAACAAGAATCCTACAGCTTGTGGTGTGAGTAAAAATCCACAGGTTACTGTGCAAAGACAAAAACAGAGTAAACATATTGGGATAGAACAGCAGCTAACGTCAACTGCTGAGAATATGTACACAACAAAATTGTTCATGATGCTTAATGCAAGGTTGACGTTACTGTTTAAAAGAGGTATTATCAAAACTGAATAGTACATTAAGGTGATTTGTGCAGAAAGAAGGACAAACTTGCTACGCGCACCTATCTGCCAAGGAAGTGCCTAATACAACCATTAAAATGGCTATGTCGGGGTGACATTTACTGTGCAATTAGCATTTTGCACACATTATGCATGCCCATTTTTTCAAGATAAAGTTTTAATTTGTTTTTTAAAAGTTGCTAAAAACAGGGGGGCGTGGCTTAGTCAGCCAACATGGCAGACGCAGCTTTGAATAAGCTCCACATGTCCACCTCCTTAATCCGCCTTAAATCCTGCTTTTATTAACTCTGGTGCAGCCCTTCTGAAGTGCACAGGACTACTAACCTGCTCGCTGCACCTGGTGCAGTGATGGGGACCGAGTGCTGACGGCGGATTGAGTGAAGGCACCAGAGATGCCTTGAACGCAACGTAGACCGGGCCTGGCGCTGCTGGCCTACCGCCCGATTCCGAAAGCGGCATGGCTGGGACCTGTGCTGGAATCCTGAGGTGAGGTGTGCGGAGAGGTGGGGGTGCTGAAGCGGGTGTGGCCTGCGTTCTTGCCCTCACCTTTACCGGGGCCTGTTGTTGGGTGGCTGTCTTGGCCTCCGGCCGCGGTCCTGGTCACGGGGGAGCTCTGTCGGCCAGTCAGGTTTCTCCGCTGGGGTTGCAGGGCTCGCCTGGGCTAGGATTCCGGCCGGCGGGGGGGTTGCCGCCCCAGGCCTCTGGGGGTTGGGGTGAGTGGCACTGTGCGCCCTACTTGCAGGGCTCTTTCGGAGCCCTCTGTGGCTCACCCTTGGACGTAAGGCACAGGGCCTTGGGTGCAAAAACACTGCTGTCCCGGTCTGCAGCGGGGATACACCGCGGCTGCCCACAGCGCCGGGGCGCTGCACACTGCGCCTTGACCGGATCAAACCAGGCTGACCTGGGGACATTACCTGTGCCAAATGCCTCGGCGTTGAGGCTCTTGTGACACCATCTTGTCTCTCTCCTAAGGGCCCCGTGAACGGGCTGCAGCTCAATTCAATTTTACACACACCACTGCTGGACCCAAGCGATGCTGCTGGGGGCCGAAGAGGCGTGGATTACCCTTGTGCCTGCTCATTTGGGAGGCTAAGTTTGCCCCACACCGTGACCTGCAGACCCAGGGGACATGCAACTTAACTGATCCCTGCATATATATCAGAAGTTAGCCTGTGGGGTGATCAGGAGTGTGTGGCGCACTATTGGTCCTGCGAGCTAGGTCCCTATAGAGGGGCCTGCTTGGCTATCTGCTGAGGGCTGCGGAGGCTGCTGGGCTAAGCCCAGTGCGGCTTGTGGCCTGACAGTGGATGGTTTCCTTGAGGACCGGCTCGCGGCGACTCTTCATTACTGAGACCCCGCGTGTCTCATCAAGCCTTGACCTGGGATCCTCCACAAAATTGGAGTGATCTATTGGCGGTGCCACAATGGGGAAGGATAAGCCTGGTGCCGCGGGTTCAAAGCAAAGCACCTTGGACCAATACGCTACGACAGCAGGCGGGAGCTCCACGCCTCGCCCCTTACTGGACAGATCACTGACAGAATATCGAGGAGCAGAATATCGAGCTGCCAGAATATTGATGAGAAAATATAAAGTGACAGAATATCGAATTCCTATCTACAAACAGATAAGTACAAAAATATTGAATCCTAAATATCGTTGTCATTAATATAGTTTGCTAATATATTGACTTTTAAATGTCTGAAAAGTAATATCAAATTAATTAAATAATAATTATAATTAAGTAAAACATACTTAAAAATAATTTACAAACTTTACAATTAATAAATAATAAATGTAATAAAATACAAATAAACATGCATTTTTATTATATATATGAAGTTAATAATATTAAAAAAGAATTAATATTTTTAATAATAAGATGTTAAAAAACATAATTTTAAATATAATTACATATATAAATATATAAATAAACCTATACAATTAATATATTTTTTTAAAATATATAATACGTTAAAACATTTACATAATGATTATTTTTTACACTAGACTAAATATAACAATACTGAAGACGTTGCATAGCATAAAGGATAAAATACTATTTCTACTCCAACGAGTATTACTGTAGGTAAAGTGTTGGATAGCGGGTGGGTAAAAATTACTATTCCCACTCCAGCGGGTGCAATTGTAGGGAAAGTGTTGGATAGCGGGTGGGTAAACATTACTATTCCCACTCCAGGGAGTGCAACATTAGGGAAAGTTTTGGATAGCGGGAGGGTAGAAATTACTATTTCCACTCTAGTGAGTGCAACAGTAGGGAAAGTGTTGGATAGCGGGTGGATAAAAATTACTATTCCCACTCCAGTGAGTGCAACAGTAGGGAAAGTGTTGGTTAGCGGTAGGGAATTTTTCTAAATTAATTTACCTACCACCATTTCCCCCCATAAACGTCATCTACAATATTGTAAAATATTAATAAATTAACATATTTAAATAACAATTAACTAATTAACTAATAACAATTAACAATACAATGAATAACCATCAAATCTAAATACATTCACACAATTAACACTATAAAATAACTTTTATAAAAATATTATCTAAAAAAGAATAACAATTACATTAAAATTAAATCACTTCCCACCCTACTATCCTATCAACCCGCAACCCACTCATAAAAAAGTACACAATTAACATATTTACAAATTAATTATTAATGATTAATATCTAACTAATTACTAATTAATTAAAAAAACAATTAACATAATTACCAATTAATTTGTAATTGTCATTGATCAATTTATAATTAATTAATAATAAATAAATTACGTTAATTAACAATAAAAATGATTAAATACTAAATTATGAATTAATAAGTAAATAAATTAATTCATTAATTTAAATTACTTCCCACCCTATTACCCTATAAATCCACAACCGGCTACAGAATTAAATTACACAAAAAGTAATTAACATATAATGAATTAATTCTAAATAATTCTTTAAAAATATATTATAATTAAATTACTTCCCACCCTATTCCCCTGTAAACCCACAACCCGGTGTAGCAGGGTTTCCGTTCTCCCACAGAACTGTGCATAGAGATCTAGAACCTCAGTGAGTTAGGATGATCCAAAAACTCATCTCAGTGTCAGAAATCTCTTTACCTAGCTAGCTACAGTGTCTCATGGATCATTATGGAATGATCCATGTCTTAGACAAACCAGAACATGATCTTTAGAATACCTCAGGAGTCGTGGAACACATGAACACTCTTTCGTTAGATAATCATTTCAAACCAAAACTGAGAGTCAAAGAACACAAGTGCAAGTTTGAAATATTTATTATTCAATGCAAAGTTCTCAAACGCAGTATCTTGTATAATACCAAAATGCAGATTATAAAAATCAGAGTCAGCAGCATAGTCACTAATCCATAGTAAGCAAAAGGTGCTAGCATGTTCTAATGCAATTTCTATAGAAATCTATATCACCTATATTTCGCGCACCCTATCTAGCATATTATATTATATCTAAGAAGGTCTCATTCGGGCTTTAGCAGGGCGGCCCCATACCTCTCAATGTCAGTAGGAGCAGTTCACATCAACAGCTACCAGCTCTCTTCATGCGCAGCACCAAGTGTCTACGTTCATTCCGTGTAACTCTATCTTAAACCCGCGTAGAGCCCAAAATGTTGGCATCAACATTATTTGTGTTATGTCTAATGTGGTGCGAGGATCAAGCCTCCCAGCAACCTTGTGTTAGGTTAATTTCAGAGTGTGCAGCTCTCAGTGTGCAGACAGTTGTACCAAGTGTACCAGGCAAAGCTGATAGCATAGAAATAACATATTATTCTCAAATAAACCCCCCTCACCGCTTCTAGGGTGAAGGCGACAACAACAAGTATGTGTCGTGTGCAAAACTGAAGCCGAAGGAAAAAAGGCTGTTTAAACATGTAATGCACTCATGCTAACTTAACGCAATATATGTAACGAAGTATCCATATGACACCCCCCCATTGGTCCGAGCACCGTCAAACATAAGGGAAAAGGCAATACTAAACCAGATACAAAGATTGAAAGCAAAGTTCAATAATCTTGAGCTAAAATAAGCTACAAAAATATGTATGAATGCATATGTACGCATGCCTACAGTGGCCTCAAGTCTAAAAATAAAAACAAAACTTTCGAACCAAAAGTTATTCGCCAGGTCTTCAAAATTATGAAATGTAGGACCAGGCCGCATCAATCCAAATGTCTGTAAGAGAGAAAAAAATTTTTTGTAAGGCACTTATCCGATATCCAAAGTCATGTGCCATGTTGACGTTATCCTCAGCGACATCACGTGCTTGAACTCTCCATCAGCTGAACACAGTCCATCCCTCCAATTCAGCGAGGGGAAAGTCATATTTCACAACAAAGCACTCCTTCAGGCATGTCATGATTGGAAAGTATATGCAAAGAAAGTTGCAACAGCCTCCAGTATGAAATCACTGCCATCATCCGAAAATAGTTCAGCAATCCAATTCAGCAATGGGAAAGAACATACGTGCTCCTCCAGCATCGGATCCTCCTGTAACGTCAGAGGACAACTCGGTGGGTTCACCAGATCGCTGTTTGTCAGAAAGGCATCCGCCGCTGCAGAGATCTCCCATTGGCCCAGAACTCCATTTATCGCTGCCAAGGCCATAACTCTTTCGCCAGAACAGATCAGCTCATGAGCCACCACGGGACGCATTAGTTGATCAAAATCGACGTCAGGAGCAGTCCTCAAGCATAGGCACAAATCAATGGCCCAATCGAACTCGCAGCTCAGGCAGTGAAACACAGGTTGGACACATGTGAAGTCGGTGAACCGAAATGACAATCTATAGGCCGTGCTTAATGCTGCAAGCGGCAATGTTCCATAGTAATTGAGCATCCGATTACGGCACAGTGTCAGGAGGCGTTGAACGGCGTCTTGCGCAGGTTGGGCATCCATGTTTTATGAAGAAAAACACCAACAGAATGCCTGCGGCTACAGCCAGCAACACAGGTAGTCCACCAAACAAACTCGAAAAAATAGTGTGGAAAAACGTGGGAATGATACCAAAAACTTTTTCAAACGTAGTCACGAGGCCACTGCTCACTAACTTGAAAAAATGTGCCAGCCCAGTCGTTGAAGAAGCATTAAAAATCTGGTGTACCAGCTCGCAGAAATGAAACGGCAAATCAGTATTTAAAAGCGCCTGCACCTCTGTGCGGGTGTTGGCTATGTGAAGGACATAAGTTTCCCGGGCCGAACTCAGGGTCACTTGTTTTTGAGACAAAAGGGCCCTTATTCTGCTTAAACCATTGAATTTTGCTTCCAAGGTTGGAATCCGTGGCCAGATGGAGACATCTAAAGACCCATGCGTGGGTGGGTATAGAACATTCTTGCAGCACACCACACGCTCTGATACAGTTACCACATAAGCCACACCAATTAATAAACCACAACATAATTCGTTGTTTAAAAGCAAATAACTACCATTAGCTAATAATGTAAATGTGAGAACCACTGCTGGCACTGGCGTGCCTTTTAAAACACATGCTAAATTTGGTCGGTCCTGATTACAAGAACCGTGTAACTGAATGTGTCTGCATATTAATGAATGGTCAGGTGACTGTGTGCATTCCTCACCATTAAGATTCACTTCTTTCCCATCCTTCCGACATCTGTATGTGTATGGTAATGACCATGCCTCATGTAGGAATGCATTGCCTAGTGGCTCATATCGTCCTATAGCAATATACCGCATACAGTTAGTAAATTTATATAAAGGAAATGGTAATGTAATTAAACCATGAATAAGCCACGTGGCAGTAGTGGTTTCAGCAACAGAGAAAGGTAAGGATTCTAGCTTCTCAATATGTAACATAGAAAATGATGCATCACGCATTGAAAGCATGCGCTGTTTTTCAGTAAGATTAAAAGGGGCGAAAAGGGATGAAACGTTCAATGAGGTCCAGGGAACTCGACCAGCCTTAATTGTCTGTAGAGTCCAGGCAAACTGCATTACAGAACGCAATTGATTTTGACCATGGTATAACGTGGACACTTCATCATGTACAATATCAACAACAGAAGAAACAATATTATCCAATGTGTAAATTCTGGAAGAAAGCGTGTTAATACTGTTATCGACCACTGCAAGCACTTTTTCCAAATTGGCTTGATCAATAGCCCTCAGGCGTTTAGCTGCTTCGACTTGTGAAAATTTCCAAATTTCATTGTAAACAGCATAAATAAAGCGTTTAGACCTACCCATAGTCGGGCCTTTTATAAAATCATTTAGCTCTATATTCTCATTCAACTGGGACAGATGCAGTTTAACTGCAGCTAAAGTGGAATGTTGTAACCAGTTCTGACACAATTTGCCTACTGAATAAGTTGTAACCGTGTGATCTGTGTCAAACCTGGGATCTGGCCTGATGTGTGTAAAACCTTCAGACAAACCCAAAAAACGACGTTGGCAAGAATCAGAGCTTCTTTGCCATAAAAGCCACCCAACTGGATCAAAACTGGAAATATTAAAGGAGGAATTCTGCATAAGTGCTTGTATCTCACCTATGGATAATGTAGTGAAATTACTCCAACCCGAATATTCTTCCAAATCAGGGATAGTAGGGGTATTTAATTTTTTAGATGTAGCCAATCCAAAACATGTTGTTTGGGAAACAGTCGAATTTAAAAACAACATGTGATTCGGGATGAGACATGCACGATGCAAAGCCTCAGTGCCTTGTACCTGCCAATCTTTGGTACCCCAAACCGATTTAAGGTCAATGGCATCCTTCCATAACTCATAGCCATCCACAGATAACCTTTCTAGAAAGGACTTTGAATACAACAATTTTGTGTCAGTCAATCTAACTTTGGGCATGAATTTCTGGGTCACTTTAAAATAAAATGACTCCGGATTTGATTGATTAAAATCTGTAAAGTAAGAATATTTCCCCAGTAACGTACTTGAGCTCCCCTGTAAAGGAGTAGGGCAATGTTCCCACTGAGTGTAATTCACAGGAACCCGCCTGGAACTTGTCTTGTGCAAGAAATGATTTCCATAATGTTGGTAACAAAACAAATCACCATAATTGACAGAATCTAAATATAAATCCTCATCATCAAAGGCCGCATAATATTTCAAATCAGAGAACAATGCTTCTACGGCCTGAAGATCCCAATCATCAGAACGAATATTTTGCTTAATCACATCTCCCATGTTTACTCTAAGCACATTAGGAACATTAATAACTTCTGTGGGGCCATGTATCTGAAACCTAACCGCATCCCACACAATCCCATCAAGGACAGGCCAAGCAGTAATCTTTACAGTTTTCAAGTCTCTCTTTAGTCTGTGTGCGGAATGTGAGGAGGAGAGAGGGGCCAATGTTCCATTAAGGTACCGAATTCCTGTTCTTTCTTTTACATAATGGCCATCAATCAGACGGAAAAAATAATACACAAAACCAATTGACATAAAAAGATAAAATGAAAATAGTATCAGCCAAATGTATGTCCAAGGTGGAACTAAAAAATGTTTTTTAAACAACGTGGCATATTTTGCAATAGTCGATGGTTTCTTTGAAAGTTCCGAATCAGAGTCAAAAGAGAATCTGGACTGGTTAGCCAAACGAGCTTGTATATCGGACATAGATAACTCAGCAGGTTCTGCATAGGTCAGCTCATCAATGTTAGTAATAGGAATAGTATTTAATAAAGGACTTGATATAGCAGGCATCTCGAGGGACACCTCCTGATCTGCACCAGATGTAATAGCCAGCACAGAGTTCCTCACCATGGAAGGACAGGATACAGCCGGTGTCATGCTATGAAGAATCGGCCACCCTGTGTGTCTTGACATTGTCAATAGAAATAAATCTGTTTTCTTTACGACCTGGAAGTGGTGGTAAAATGACTGTTCTTGTGCCCTTCACTCCAAGGACTCGAACCGGTGCTCGATATGAGGGACCAAACTCTTTTTTGTTATCGATCTTCTCTCGAACCAGTTCTCCAACTTGGGGTAGCCAGCCAACTACCGGGATCTGCAACGCATCATCCGACGTGGAGGGCAAGTGTTCCTTTGCAAGACTGTCTCTGGTCTTTTGTAGATCCTGTAAAACATTGCAATGTTCATCTACGTCAAAGGCCGCGGCCTGGGCCTCGCAGTCTGCACCATCAAGGTCAGGGACGTACATCTTGATACCAAAGAGCATTTCGTATGGGGTCCGCCCACCCAGAGACCTTCTAGGGAGATTATTAAGCGCACGCTGCACGCCATAGAGGTGGGTCAGCCAGTTTCTACCAGTGCCTATAACTCGGGCTGTCAAAGATTGCTTTAAGTCGCGGTTCATTCTTTCTACCACAGAATTGCCCTCAGGCCTGTAGGGGCTTGAAAACTTCACCTGTACTCCCAACGAAACCATAGCATCCTTATACGCCTTAGAGGCGAAAGCCGGACCCTGGTCCGAATGGAAAGCACCACAAGCAAAGATTCCCACAAAGACACGCAAATCCTTAATGACAGTCCGTGAATCAGCGCTGCGATGCGGCCATAACCACACAAAGCGTGTGCATGAGTCAACTGCTACTAAGATGTATTTATACGCAGTATCAGAAGAAAAAGGACCGCAGTGATCCAAATAAACACATCCAAGTGGTTTATTAGAGATGTACAACTGTGTCTGAGGCGGACGCGCAGCAGTAGAAGGCTTGATCTGCTGACAAATGTCACACATAAGGACATAATCGCGCGTCTGTTTGTACAGTCCCCGCCACCAGAACCTCTGTTGTAGCTGAGATACAGTGGCTGAGACGCCCGCATGCGCAGACGCCACACCTTCATGAGCCGCTGTAATCAGAGAAGCTCTGCGATCCGAGTTGGGAACTAGACGCTCTCCAACTTCAGGAATTTTCACATAAGGAACCTTATCGGGACTTAAGTGGTATGTGTACTTCGAAGGGAACCCCGCAGGATATTTACCTCCCTTCGCCGTGGCAGCAACAGCCGCCAAGTTGTCATCATCTATTTTGCTTTTGGACCTCGTGACTGCTGCAACTAAGTATTTTGATACCGCTGACTTCGCTGCTTCATCAGCAAGCGAGTTGCCAACAGCGTGGACTCCCACGCGCTGGTGGCCGAGAGTATGAATCACAAACACGAGCGGCAGCTTTTCTTTAAGTTCCGCCACTCGGACCCAGATCATTTTATGTTTTATTGTGCTACCTTTGGAATCACGAAAATCATTCTGAATCCAAAAGAACAAGTTCTCATTGTAAGACTGGACACAGTAGTAAGAATCACTTACGATTAAAGTCGTCACACCAGGATCTGCGTACTCCAATGCGAGCATAAGAGCACGGAGCTCTGCTAATTGTGCGGTGCAGTCTCCAAGCGTCTGCGTGTGCACGACACTGGATTGGAACTCATCGTTCACCATGGCACCGACCACAATGGCGCAAGCGGAAACGTAGGCATGTTTAGAGCCATGCGCAACCTGCGCCGAACCATCCGTGTAAATGATACAATGGAAATCCTCCAACGGCCGCATTGCTAAAGGAGCAGGATGAACAAATTCATACTGTAAATACTCCTGCGACCGTAAAGCGGCGTCAAAAATAAACGTGACATCCTGAGATGTCAAGGATGTAGCCCACTGAATCCTCCGAGGGTGCAAAGCTTTAGAATTTGGTACACTGGCTTTCGTGACCGCCTCCAATGCAGGACACGGGGTAACAACCAACATGCGCTTTCCCTGCGACAGGGCACGTTCTTTAAGAATTGCCATCTGCACAGCCGTTAAAACTTTCTCCACAGTGGAAAAACGCAGTTCAGCCGAAGTGTACAAGTGTGACTTGTAAGCAATAGGTACAGTATCCCCCTCATTAAAAGTCAGGTACGTGAAACCCACCGTCCCAGGGATAATTCTTATCACCAGGTTGGTCTGGTTATCACGGGTCTGTAAGTAGTCAGAAGTGAGCAAATCAGCCTGCAAAGACTGCAGAATGGCTGAATGCTCAGGCAGCCAGCATGATTTGGAAAAAGATGGTTGTACCAAGGCATATAAAGGCTTGATACGCTGGGCATATTCCGGAATGTATGTCCTCCCGAAATTTAAAAAACCCAGTAAAGACTGTAATTTTTTCAGCGTTGTCGGAGAGCGCAACTGCGCGCACTTCTCCAGGAAATGAGGAGCCAATCCCTTTCCTTCATGGTTAAGTTCATAACCTAGAAACAACACTGTGTACTCCGCAATGTGTGATTTCGCAAAGTTAAACTTGTAACCCATGTCTGCAAAGTTACAAATTATGCTGTTCACTCGACACAGATGCACCCAAAGCTCATCGTCTGTGAGATAAATGTCATCCACATACGAACATGCAACTGGATCGAAACTCTCCAAAAGAGAGACTATGCGGGCGGAAAACACTCCAGGACTATTTTTATATCCCATTGGGAGTCGTTTAAACATTTTTTGTACGCCGCCGCAAGTAAAACTGGTCCATTGGGAACTTAGACCATCTAATCTATGTGCATAAAAACCATTGGAAATGTCAAGCGTGGTTTTAAACCGTTTACGCTCAAGACTATTCACTAGGGCAGAGCCGTGAGTATTCTGTACTGCACAGTTACGGCAATGCGAGTTCAAATGCCGGTAATCCAAAACCAGACGATATGAGCCGTCCGGCTTGTTAACAGTAAAAAGGGGATTATTCATTGGTGACACACACGTTTCAATTACACCTTGATATTCCAATTGTTCAAGGATAGCCGCGACCGAAGCCTTAGCTTCACGCCGTATGGGATACTGGGGTTGTGGCTGCGGCTGTGACCGCAACGGAATCTCATGGCTAGGGGACAATTTATCCCAGCCACACTGATTCCGGTACACAGCCGGCGCAAGCGCCAGAGCCCACTCTTCTGCAAAATGCAGCGCTTCCACTCTCGGTACAGTGTGCGCGAAACTGGGGAGGATTACCTCCTCCCCTCGCGGAGCTGCGAGAACAAAAGGTGGGGGCCAGTCAGCCTCCGAAAGCAAAATGTCATACGTATCCGATAGATTCTCCCAAAATACCCCTTTTACAGTTCGCTGCATGTCACCTTCAATTAACAGGACAATTTCAAAAAGTCTTTCAGGGGGAGCAACATGTGTATCAGCTGTTTCGATTACAACATAAGTGTCAGTCGCTGTCACCTTCAACAGTGGACGGAGGGCCTCTCTCACTATGGTAATCTCCGCCGCGCTGTCCAGCAAGGTCAGAGCCCACGTCAGATTCCGAAGCCGCGTTCTCACTATCTGGGGCATATCGATGCGCCGTTAAGGCTGCGACTTTCTTCTTGGCAAACTGCGGTCTCTTTGGCGTAGAGTCGTCCCGCTGGTCCCCTTCACTTCGCGTGCGGGGCTGGCCACGTCCTTGCTGACCACCCCTGCCCCTGCCGCCCCCTCCACCACCGGTTGACGGAGCCGATGAGTCCTGAAAGGAACGAGGAGAGCGTTGGTCAGATGCCTGATATCTGTCAGGCGATTTAATCATAGCGCGATCGCGCAATTCATAAACTCGCTCTGACTGCGCAGGTTGTGAAGGCGCCGGACTCGAGACCTGTGTCTGTTGTTGTTGTTGCTTACCCTGATTCTGCTTCTTAGGCCAATTTTGTTTTTTGGACCTGGGCTGTCCACCTGTTTCCGAAGACTGCCCCTGGGGCTGCTTCTTTTCTTTTTCAAGAAAAACCTTCGCACCCTTAGAATTGCGGCCAACCATTTTATAAGCCGCCACAATTATTCTTGCCAGCTGACGGGGTTTCTCGGCATCGGGAATTAACGCCAGACCATTGGCCACTTGAAAGTTCACTGCATCCCCTTTTACATTGGCAAGGATAATACCGCAAACTGTCTCAAATGAACCGTTCAGGCGCATACCCAACTCAACCGCCGACTCAGGTCCGTGATCATCCTGAACACGTTTGAGGATCGCAGACAGGTTCGACACTGACGGTGTGCCAAAGCACCGCGAGTAAACCGCTGCAAAAGTCTTACCCCATGTCTCACAGTCAACAAGTTCCGGGGCTAAATCTTTTGGTAAACTAAGCGTAAGAATCCGGTGTTTTTCACCCGGAGTCGTATTAGGAAACACAGCCTCCAGCTGGTCGAATTTCTCGGCAAGCCAGTAAGGAAAATCATCCTTATTGTCTGGCTTTCTGCCCATAACGGAATTCACCAAGACAGGACTGATTTTCAAACCAGCCTGTTCTGCTCGAAGCTGCGCACCTGCGGGGGCTGCGCCATGAATATTACGACCAATGTAATGAACAAGCGCTCTAATCACTCCAAACGCGACCTCATGAAGACGCCGCAGGTCAGCTACATTACAAGTGGTGCGATTAGGATGAGGAGTAAATCCACCCAAAGCGGGCCAATTTGTGCCCGGAATGGATAAGGGACCTAACCTCGGAGCCGTTAAAGAATGGGGTAGGGCGCCACCAAACCAAACTCCGTGCTGCCAAGCGTCTATAGGTACTTCCAGTGCTCTGTACGGAGCATAAGCCGCCGGTACATCCGTGGCAGTGTATGAATGGTAGACACCCGAATTAGCGTCCACTTCCGGAAATGTCACCCAGGAATAAAACAATTCGTACGGGTACGCATGTTCCGCACTCACTACTAGAACCACAGCGAAGCCTTCCGCGGGTACATTATAACCCCGCAAGTGGTCGCGAACCGCGACGCGGCTATGCTGCGCTATTTCCACTGCCATGTTAGCACAGGAAGAAGAAAAAAAAGACAAAGAACACTTTGTAGCACAACTGGGTAGTGATTCAAAGAAACCTTTTTTAGAAGAATTCAAGCTTGAAAAGACCTATTTCAAAAACAGGTAGGTTTTCCGACACCGCCGTTTACCGGAAACGGGAATGAAGGCGTCAAGGTATGAATGATATACTACTCGAGTGTCATGAAATACGGCCAACCAATCCGTTGGGCGCCATGTAGCAGGGTTTCCGTTCTCCCACAGAACTGTGCATAGAGATCTAGAACCTCAGTGAGTTAGGATGATCCAAAAACTCATCTCAGTGTCAGAAATCTCTTTACCTAGCTAGCTACAGTGTCTCATGGATCATTATGGAATGATCCATGTCTTAGACAAACCAGAACATGATCTTTAGAATACCTCAGGAGTCGTGGAACACATGAACACTCTTTCGTTAGATAATCATTTCAAACTAAAACTGAGAGTCAAAGAACACAAGTGCAAGTTTGAAATATTTATTATTCAATGCAAAGTTCTCAAACGCAGTATCTTGTATAATACCAAAATGCAGATTATAAAAATCAGAGTCAGCAGCATAGTCACTAGGTGCGCCAAAGGTAAGCCCGTCTACGCCCGTCCGCGCCTGGACCGCGCCTAGCGCCAGACCCCCTGCCCCTCGCGCCACCCAGCCCTCCCGCATTACCTACGATGCTGCCACCCTCCTAGCCCTTAACCCCGGTCGCTCCCCCAACTGCGTCCAAGCCGCTCCGGGACGCACCCATGGACCGTTCTCCTGCATCTCCTGCAATTTCATCGGCACCGCCAACATCCCCGCTACGACCACAACACAGATTCCCGACCCCAACCACCTACAATGCATCCTTCTCAACACCCGCTCGGTCCACAGGCACGCCATTGACCTTTGGAACCTACTAGACACCATCTCTCCTGACGTCGCCTTCCTAACGGAAACATGGATGAACGCTTCCTCCGCTCCTGACATCGCCATTGCCATCCCCGATGACTATAAGATCACACGCAAGGACCGCACCGACCATACAGGAGGAGGAATCGCTATCGTCCATAAGAAATCAATCCGCATCTCAACCAGCTCTGACGCCAACCTCGCCAACTCCGAACACCTTCACTTCCAGATCCACATCGACCCCAAGACCACACTCAGAGGCACCCTCCTCTACAGACCACCAGGACCCCGCGCAAAATTCAGTGAAGACATCACGGACTTCATCACCCCACACGCGCTCCCCTCCAAAGACTACATCCTTCTGGGAGACCTCAACTTCCACCTTGAAAAGATCAACGACCGCAACACCACCACCCTCTTAGACAACCTCGCCAACCTCGGACTTAAACAACTGGTCACTTCCCCCACCCACATCGCAGGTCACACACTCGACCCCATCTTCACCTCCAGCAACCATGTCTCCTTCAGCCACACTACGGATCTCCTCTGGACTGACCACAGCTGCGTTCACTTCACCTACAACAAGCCGAAACCCACCAACCACCTCCAACCAACCCTACAAAGAAACTGGAACAAAATCACCACGGAGCAGATCTCCACATCGCTCCTTCAAACCTCCCCAGCCCTCTCTTCCAACGCCAACGAAGCCGCCTCCAACCTCACCCTTTGGCTATCCAACACCGCCGACACCTTAGCACCACTGAAGAAACGTCAAAGCAAACCTGGCAGCAAAAAGGCCTCATGGTTCAACGATGATCTTAAGAAGTCCAAGAAACTGTGCCGCTCCCTTGAAAAAGCCTGGAAAAAAGACCCATCCACCAGCAACAAAGACGCCTTCAAAAGCGCCATCCGTACTCACCACCAACTGATCCGTAAAGCCAAGAAAACAGCATTCAAGGATCGACTTGACAACAACGCCCACAACAGTAAGGAACTTTTCAACATCGTCAAGGAATTTTCCAACCCCTCGGCCAACTCCAACGACATCACCCCCTCTCAAACCCTCTGCGATTCCCTAGCCTCTTTTTTCCACAACAAGATTGCTGACATCCACAACAGCTTTGACAACCAACCCGGAAACCAACCCACCCTACCATCAGCTGTCCATCTTCCCCCCATTAACACCCTCAACGCCTGGAACCCTATCTCCACTGAGGACACCATCCGCCTGATGAATTCCATCCACTCTGGATCCCCCACAGACCCTTGCCCTCATCACATCTTCAACAAAGCAGACTCCGTCATAGCTCCGCACCTCCGAGACGTCATCAACTGCTCCTTCAACTCCGCTACCTTCCCAGAACATTGGAAACACGCTGAACTCACCGCCCTTCTGAAAAAACCAACAGCTGACCCCACCGAACTCAAAAACTACCGCCCCATCTCGCTTCTTCCATTCCCGGCCAAAGTCATCGAGAAAGCTGTCAACAACCAGCTCGCCGCCTTCCTCGAAGCCAACAAATCACTCGACCCCTCACAATCTGGCTTCCGAGCCAAACACAGCACTGAGACCGCCCTCATCGCAGCAACAGACGACATTCGAACTCTACTGGACAATGGAGACACAGTCGCCCTCATCCTCCTCGACCTTTCTGCAGCCTTCGACACTGTCTGCCACAGCACCCTTTTACAACGCCTCAATAACATCGGAATCCAAGCAAAAGCACTGGAATGGATCACCTCGTTCCTCACCGGAAGAACCCAGAGAGTCCGCCTCCCACCATTCAAGTCCAAGGCCTCTGAAATCATCTGCGGCGTACCACAAGGATCCTCACTCAGTCCCACCCTCTTCAACGTATACATGAGCCCCCTCGCGGCCATCGCCCGCCAACACAACCTCAACATCATCTCTTACGCAGATGACACTCAACTGATCCTATCTCTCACCAAGGACCCCAGCACCGCCAAAACTAACCTTCACGAAGGAATGAAAGAAGTCGCCGAATGGATGAAACAAAGCCGACTGAAACTGAACTCAGACAAAACAGAGGTCCTCATCCTAGGTAATTCCCCCTCTGCATGGGACAACTCCTGGTGGCCAGAAGCCCTCGGAAATGCACCCACCCCGACAGACCACGCACGGAACCTTGGCGTCATCCTGGATTCTTCACTCTCAATGAACAGACAAGTCAGCGCCGTATCGTCTTCCTGCTTTAACATTCTTCGCATGCTCAGAAAAACATTTTGCTGGATCCCCACCGAAACAAGGAAAACAGTCACCCATGCTCTGGTCACGAGCCGACTGGACTACGGAAACACCCTCTACGCAGGTACCACCGCCAAACTCCAGAATAAACTACAACGAATCCAAAACGCCTCAGCCAGGCTCATATTAGACATCCCACGCAACGAACACATCTCTGGTCACCTTAAAGATCTCCACTGGCTACCTGTCAATAAGAGGATTACTTTCCGACTGCTCACCCACGCACACAAATCACTCTACGACATCGGACCAGACTGCCTCAACTCTCGACTGTCCTTCTACACCCCCTCCCGCCAACTCCGCTCTTCCAGCCAAGCCTTCGCCACTGTACCTCGCATCAACAAGACCACCATGGGAGGCAGATCCTTTTCATACCTGGCTGCCAAAACCTGGAACTCACTCCCCGCTTACCTTCGCCTCACCCAGAATCACCTAGCGTTCAGAAAGCAGCTTAAAACGTGGATATTTGACAAATAATCATCCCCCCCTTCCTAAGCGCCTTGAAACCCTCTGGGTATGTAGTGCGCTATATAAATTTTATGACTTGACTTGACTTGACTACTGGACAACGTGGCTCCCTTAGCGGCCATTACAGAAGCAAGAGACACACTAGATGCCAAGATTGGCGCAGTGGGTACCGAAGTCTCATTCTCACGACAAGACCTGAGGAAAGCTGTAGACCGAATCACTGAAGCTGAGACACGGGTGTCCTCTGTGGAAGATAATGTGACGACCTTACAGCAGCGTCTGAACAAATGAACTGTGATCTCTCAGGAGCTAGCATCCCGAGGTGAAGACGCCAAAGGTTACGCGAGGCGCAACAACCTCCGCTTTGTTGGTTTTCTGGAAGGCTGCGAGGGGAACTCCATGAATTGTTTCCTTACCTCATGGCTCAAAGATCTGCTACCTGCTGATATGATTACCACATGCTTCGTGGTTGAGAGGGCCCACCAGGCACTGAGGAGAAAGCCACCCCCCGTGGAAAATCCACGACCAGTCATCGCCAAGCTGCTTAATTATGCAGACAGGAATGCAGTGTTGCAGTTTGCTTGATTGCATAAAGATAAACTTGTCTTTGACTCCAGTCCTATAATGATCTTTCTAGATTACACCCGTCTAGTGCAATAACAAAGGCAGTCCTTCACAGCAGGAAAACGGAGACTACGTGACCTTAATATTTCATATATGCTGCTTTACATGTTGTGTATAACTCTAAGACTACTTTTTCGATTCGGCCGAAGCAGTCTTCGCGTGGTCTGATGAGAGGGTCCATTTGAAATCTCACTTCCCGCCACCACTGGAGTCCGACTCCTCCAGGGGCTGGCAACGAAATAGATCACGGAGGACAAAATCAAAACGGCAACATCTCTCTGGTTCACACCGGCGCTCCTCATGTCCTGAGCGAGTATCTTGATCAACTCACAGTCTGTGTTGCATCCATTTGATCATGACTGTATGTCTATAGTTTGGAACTACTCTGACTGCCTTGCAGTAAGTGGAGGTGGACCTTGTGCACTGTGGCTGACCTGACCCAGACACTTGTACCCCAATGTTAATGTTTTATGGGAATGTTGGGATCCATTGGAGGGGGGTCCTGGGGTGCTCCTCTCCACGACTGTTGCTCCTGGTTCTTGGCAGCATCAGGGGGATAAGTGGGGGTGTTTTTGGGGTTCAGAGTTATGTTGTATTCAGATCTTTTACACGCACAGACACACATCCCATTTCTCATCTGGCGTGCCATTACTATTAGACCCATAATCGAATTATGGCCACTCAGGCGGCTGTCTCCCATGTGGGTGACCTGACAGTAGTAACGTGGGATGTCTAAGGGTTACTTAACAAACTCAAACAAGGTGCTATCCTTCGGCAAGCTAAACGCTATGGCACAGACATTCTTCTCCTACAGGAGACTCATCTATTGGGCAATAAACCTCCTTGCCTGGCTAGGTTTGGGTGAACAAAAAAATACCAAAGGGGATGATGGAGGGAGCATTTGAGCAAATCAAACACTCACCCCCAGTCAACTGATCTGGGTATCAGCAGGCATATCATGCAGGTTTCACTAGGGGTTCCCGTGGAACAGCTATCCTTATTCATCACCGTGTTCCCTTCATTCATATTAAACACTGGGTAGATCCCGGGGGTAGGTATGTTCTTCTATCGGGCACACTTTATGGTGAACCACTTAATCTAGGCTGCATTTATGCACCCCCAACTTTGGGACCACGGTTGTAGATTGCATCACTCGTTTGTGGAACGAACTTGCAGAGGGTCTGTCCCACCTGGGAGGAGATTGGAATGATACTATGTCATTGCTCGATAGGAGGCGGGGATCAGGGGTAGGCCCTCACGCCGCTACCCCTAAGTTAGCCCTACTTTCTTGGGCACTGGGATGGTCTGACATATCATGAAACACAGAGGAAGGGAGGGTCAAAGGGATAATTTTAAGACCATCCCAGGTTCACATCCCCAATTACTATAATTGCAACAACATAAAAGAACCGGGGGTCTAGTATGCCTCAATTCAGACAAATGCTGTCAATCGCTCTGAATAGAAGTGTATTATTTCACTTTTACCTCAAATACGCATTACAAACCGACCCAAAAATGGAAAAGCCAAATATATATTAAAGGAGGATCAGCCTACAAACGACTCTGGATAACCATCAACTTTCCAGATGATCAGTATAATCATTTGGTCATCCAGTTCAAAGGCTAGTGTACCTCTTGATCATAGTGAATACCATGCCTATATGTGTATTCGGCTGGATAATTCCCAAATATATTGTTAACTAGCACAGTGAGCCGTACTTAACTAGATCACTAGAAACAGTGAAAGCAGTGCAAAGACAAGAACTAGTGAATAGTGGATTAAAATAGGGTGGTGTGCCCCAAGTAAACAACCTTTATTAGATATGCGGACACAGCCCCCTAACTAAAAACAGAACAGCGCAAGGTGCAATATAAACAAATAACTGCAAAGACGGACCCTCGCTGTTAAAGATTGCTTTAAGTGACGTTTTTTCCCCTCCACTACTGTGTTTCCCTTGGGATGGTAAGAAGACGAGAAAAGCATGGTCACACCCAAACTTCCAGGGCCTCTTTGTAAGCCCTGGAGCTAAATGCCAGACTCTGGTGGGAATGTAATGTGTCAACTGCATACGTCCCGATAAATATTCGCAAATCCTTTATAACAATTTGGGTGTCAGCCGATCCCTGTAGCCACACCCAAAGGAATCAAGAGCAGGAACGCACTGACACCAAGATATACTTGTAAGCCCCATCTGATGGTAGGGGGCTGCATGGTCCAAGTAAACACAAGCCAATGGCTTGTTTGAAATTAATAGAGGGGTCAATAGTGGACGTGCCACGGTAGAACCCTTCATCTGCTGGCAGATGGCACATCTAAGGATAAAATCCTAGGTCTGTTTGTAAAGACCTGGCTACCAATAGTGGTGCTGCAATAATGAAATTGTAGCAGCCACCCCTGCATGTGCAGAAGCCAGACCCTCATGTGCAGCTAGAATTAACCCCAGTCAGCGATCACTGTTTGGTATTACCCTATCCCCCACTCCTGGAATCTGAGCATAAGGTGTGTTCTGTGATCTAAATTTTAGGAGTACTTGAGAGGAAAGCCTTTCGGCAGGTGTGTGTCATTGCGAGCAGCATTGACGGCCACCATGATGTCTCTGTCTATCCTCGTACTAGAACGAGTGATTGCAGCAACCGCAGCAGTGCAAACTGTTGCTTTTGCGGCTTCATCAGCCGTGGAATTCCCTGCAACATGAAAGTCAACAAGTTAATGGGTCAGTGTGCGAATGACATGAGCCTGTGACAATCATTCTTTCAACTTTGCCACTTGTTCCCAAGGCAACTTGTGCTTTACTGTGCAGCCTACTAAACCCATTCTGTCTACAAAAACATACATATTCATTATATGGATGCATACAATACTACAAATCACAACCTATAAGTGTGGGGAATCCAGCATTTGTATTCTGTAGTGCCAGTACTAAAGCCTTTAATTCTGTCAGCTGCGCTGTGCAATCAACTAGTGACTGTGTGTAGATCTTCTCAGGGTGGGATTCTCCACCATGCATTCACCCTTTCACTATTACGCATGCCACTGAGTATTGGGGCTTTGTTCCTACAGCAGGCTGAGCAGAACCATCAGTGTAAATGATGTAGTCAAGTGTACCTGCGATCACATAGATCACCAGGTTTGTTCTGTTTACACATGTGTAGAGATGTTTGGAAGTGTTTGTGCCTGCTTGTACAAAACATAAAATATCTGTATGTTCCTGTATCCAGTGTGTGCTTAAAAAGTCTGGTTGTATCAAGTCGTAGAATAATCTAACCCATTCTGCTTAATATGGAATGTATGTTCCGCCAAAAGTTAGAAATCTTACTATGGTTTGAAATCTATTTAAAGTTGTTGGAGGTTGGAGCAACGCACATTTTTCTAAAAAATAGGTCACCAGGTTTTTGCCTTCATTTGACAACTCATATATCAGAAATAGGACATTGAGGTGGGCGATTTATGATTTCTTTAAATTAAATTTACGTGCAGCTCCATCCAGCGCAGCTGCAGAGAGCACCACTGGAGGTCAGAGGAGTCACAGCTTGCAGCCAGTTTCAGCGTCATCCGGAGTTACAGCGTTGGCGAGAAAGTGGCCGGCTTTACAGGTACCAGTTACAACACCTCCTTCTGTAGAAACAGCAGTTTACAACAAAACTGCTCACAAAGGGTACTAAACAGTGCCAGACAAACTTGCTTCAAATACTTGCTTTTTTACAAATTTAGGAGCCCCATGGCGGGAGGTGGGTCCGTAAGCGAGGTTGGTGTTGGAGGGAGTTTGGCTGAGTAAGAGCAAATGCGGGTTGGCTCTTGACAGCGCTGTGAATAACAGAAGGTGCTGCAACACCGTGAGTGTACTGTGAGCGGAGCTGGGACTCAGGAGTTCAAGAATACCAGGAATTCAATTTTATTTATTATGATTTTGGCTCTCAAAGAGGGCCACATAAAATATACAAAATATAACACACAACAGTTACAGCGCGACCATTACATTGCACAAAGAAGAGTACAAAAAATATCCACAGGTAAATACGAAACTGACATATGAATCAAAAAGCTACACAAATCGGGCAGTCAAGGTACATCTCCATAGACATATTAATAAATAGCTAAAAACCCTTTAAAGAAGTTAAAAATATAAAAACAGAACATTTCATTCGGGGGGGAATAAAGTGCAAGCAGGAAATCGTTCAAAGTGACAATGCCAAGATTCAAACAGATTACTTTTATCCATCTGCATCGTAATTTACGAAGCGCCGGGCAGACCAGCAGCACATGCATACAGTCCTGGATATTTACTTTACAAAAATTACACAGAGGAGAGGAGCCATTCCATTTAGATAACAGTCGGTTTAACGGTAATAAATCATAGCGTAAAAGAAACCAAAATCTACGGATACCATGTGGTAGGTTCCATCTTACATAGGGCTGAGGGAGTTTCCACAGATAGGAATCAAGGAGATGTTCTACCTTTCATTTTCCACAAATTACTTTTTTATCCGTCTGGAAACACAAGTCCCATGAAGCTGCTTTTAAAACTAATTTTAACTGTAAAGAAGAATACAAAAACAAAGCAGATTCATCTAATTTGAGGAGGATTACAGCTTTTCGAAAATTACGCACAAGTTGAGAAAACTCATTGAAATTACCCAGTAGTTCACTTTTGAGGATAGCTCTCATTGTCCCTACCTTAGCTCTTGCAAGGCAGGCCACCCATCTAACAAGGGCAGATAGTCCCTGTACCCTGGTACTCCTGAGTCCAAAATCCAGCCTGCAGGCCGCTAAGGGACACGCGTTGTTTAGGGAGGAGAGAGATCTTAGAAGTTTACCCTCTATCTTATGGCAAAAGTCCCACTTTTTCATATCAATAAGTTCAATACCATACAATATTGTTGCGGGGATTTTTGATCTGTACACTTCCAATAAAATCAGAAAGTGCCGTTTCCCCGTTGCATGGTAAAGAGAGTTTAGACCTTTGCCATGGGCAATAGCTTTGCGTGTACAATGTTCTAAGTGGAGTTTCTCACTCAAGTTAGCCATGATAATTTTCCCCAAAAAAGTATAGGACTTTACCACCTCAAGTTTTTGGCCTCCTAAAAACCAACCAAAATCAGCGGAGCGGCACCTCTTCTTACCAGCTATACACATAATTTTGCTTTTAGTGATGTTGATCTTCATCTGATGCGCCACAGCAAACATATGAAGCGCATTTAGCCGATCTGCCAGTCCTTTGGGGGATAAATCTAAAATGAGGACATCGTCGGCGTACATCAGGCAAAATATAGGGGACCCCCCGAGCACCGGGGCAATGCCTATACTAGAAGAAAGGGCTGCAGGTAGGTCTACCGTATACAAAGAAAACAAAAGGGGGGCCAACAAACAACCTTGCTTAAGGCCATTCAGTGATGGAATTATATCTACCAGGAATATTGAGCATTAGAAGCATTTTTGTTGTGACTCTCCAGGGCAGAAACCTTTTGCCGATTTTAGGAGATCAAATAGAGACTGAGGGACCCTCACTTGCTCCTGTCTACGTCCTGCCTCCCGACCAGAAGGAAAGTCACACCATGCTGTGCTGGGCTGTGCTGAGGAGGAGTTGGACCACACTCTCCAGAAACCCTTGGGCCACATGTAAAAGGACAGGTGCCGGAGCTGCCGAAGCGCTAGAAATCAACTGTAGGTAAAGAGCGGGCCTGTCGGCATCCGTCTGCAGCCAGACATGGCCAGGTTAGGGGACGTCTCTTCCATCTGTGATTCAAATTTTGACCTGCAAGAAACTCCGTACGGCTGCTCTACCCAGCGGTGTGGGAAGATTTGGGTCAGTGGTGTGGCTTTGTTTCTTCTGTTTTTCTCGTTTTTGCTGAACCAACTGCTTTTTCTGCATAATACCTAACAGGGGTGATTTGCTACCAGCTAAGCAATCATGGGAAAGTGGGGCTGCCAAGAAAAATCACAGGTACAGGCGCTAACCTCAGCCCTGCCACCAATGTCAATTGATAGAATGCTGCAGAGGGCTGTAGGGAAAGTGGCCATCAAATCGAACTAACTGAAAGACTGCTATCTCCAACCCCTGGCTCTCAATGCTCTTCAATAGGTCTGGTCCCCCCCTAGTTACCCCATGTAATTAGGCCTACTCTCCTCCCACTCAACATGGCGACCTCACTAAAACCAAAGTCACTCCGAAAGAGCATCTGTAGAAGGTGGGTGATACTGCAGGCATCTCTAAGTCCGACAAAAGTAAAAAAATGGAAAACGAGGGGCAGCTAAACACAGGAAGCCGAATGCTGGTGTACGTGATAACTCTCCATGCCCAGATAATCCAGACCTCAGTCCTTCTGCCAGAACACGAATAGACAATAAATACCCCATATGGGCGGCCTATCTACTAACGGATCTACGGGAGCAGATCAAAATCATCTTGAGGGAAAAACTAACCCCCTTGGCAGCATGCCTAGATAAAGTGACGGAACTCTGCGAAAAACTGGATGACAAGACCAGCAAGAGAACCTCCGGGGTTATAGTAAGAGGAATTGATGCCATCTGCCAGACGACTACCCCCTACACCACTGAAGTAACAAAGATTGCTATATCACATGTTCAAGACAGCAACATCAACAATAATGACTGTGGGGCACATAAGGAGTGCAGGACCACTCGAATGAAGCTCCATCAAGCAATTATATCCCTACAAGAGAGGCTAGGAGCGGGGGGGGGGGGGGCTGGAGGCTGAAAGAGCTGACAGGGCATTCTTTCCCACGATTAACCTACCTCCTGTCTCATCCCCACATGTTGTTTTGCTCGCAGGGTTCCCCCAGATAAAAGAAAATCAGTGAGAAAGCAAGAATGAACTAACCAACAAATGTTTGTATTGGCTAGCTAGATATAGGCAGTTCCAGTATGATAGAGCTGGGGATATTCTCATGACTCGTACGGTCAATTGGGTAGGAAACAGACCTAAAGATAAGCAAGGGGACAGTGTTGTGATCAACCTTAGGAACCCCCTTATCTATATATGTCCTTCTTTACGCATCCTTGTTCTGGAGAGTAATTATGTGAAACCCTTGCAATTAGTCTTGATGTGCATTAGTACGCTTTATACCCCTTGCTGTACTGATTACTCATGCTTGACTTAAATGTATTCTTCACTGAGTTTAATACACTTGTCAAATAAAAGGACTCTTTTTCAGATCTAAAAAGACCAAAAAACCTTAGGAACCCAATGACCACTCATAGTTTTTTGCTATTGAATCGTCCCAACCAGGACCTTGGCACATTGATCAAGCCCCTCTCACTTGGATATTTGTATAAGCCACTGCACGCACCACCAACCAGGGAGCAAAACAGCCTTACATTGGGCACCCTGAATACAATCCAACGACAGGTCGGACTCCCACACCAGACACCTAGGCTCCTGCTATTTACACTATCAACAGCTAACAGGTTTGGGGTTCTGGAGGGGGTAGATTGACTCTCCGGCCAGCCAGAGTTTGATTTAACAAAAGCTTCTGAGGTGAGACCAATGAAGAGGACCAACCACAATCCTTGGCCATATAGTCCATAGCGTGCCCTTAAGATGTTGGAGGGGAGAATGGAGCTACAGATCGAGCCCTCAAAAGCAGTCGAGACAAGGAAAGGGGCAGAGAAGGGGCGATGAACCAGTGCCAGTCCCACAAATGTTTCCAATTCTCCCCACATATGCTTACCTTAGTGGAGCAGGAACTGGGTTGTAGGGCAGCCAGGACAGCCAGTCTAAGTTCCTGAACAAATGCCACGTGCAATAGAAGTACACAGCCAGGACCAGGGTAGGAGGAATCTCCGGAGCCATTGAGGATGACATCGTCCTATAATACTACCCCTAATGTAGCAAACTCGGGCACCAAAGAAGCACCGGCATCCCTGAGGGTACTCTCCTGGAATGTTGCTGGTCTAAAGAGCAAACTTGATTCCAATGACTGGGGGTCCTTCGTAGACCAGGAAGTATGCTCTGTGGCTGGATTTTGCAACCTTTTCAACAGCCACCACCACTAGGGGGAGCAGTAGTCTGTCCGTTGTGCATGGGTAGGTACACACTTATGATGTACGGCCAAGAGGGTGGAATTTCCCTCCAATGGTATTCTGTGTGTTCTACTCACTTTGGCCCCAAGATCAAATTAGCATTGGTTAATTCCAACTCTAGAACTCTGTAAGAATAGGTCAAGAATACTTGACTGTGGACCAATAGGCCTCTCTTCTGTCCGCTATTACGGACAGCACTTATTTGGTCTTAGGGGGCGATTTCAATTGAAAATTTGAACCCCTGGATGACACCCATGGCGATGCTGTCTGTGAAGAAGATAGACTTTGGGATATTCCAGAGCCGAGTATTTCTTCTGGTGAACTAATGTGACTTCTGCCGTGCTGTCCAGATTTGTCACTGTCCATTCCCAGCTCAGAAGCAGAGTCCTCAATATCCGGGGCATGCCTGATCTTAAGTCCGGCTACCTCCTTCTTTTGAATAGAGCTTATTAAGTTTTAGGTTTTTATTCTTGCTTAATAATGTAGTCAGACAAGCATTGTGAGCCCTTCAATTTCACGTGCTCTTCCGATCTGTGCTCTGACCGTCCTCCCCTCTCCAAACGCTTATCGGATGAATCCTGGAGAGAACAAGACAAATGTGTATCAGTATCCTGATACCTGTCAGGCGATCTAACATTATCACAGTTCCACAAGCTATAATGTTTCTCAGTGGATTCTTGTGTAGGAGACCCACCCTGTGATTTAGTTTTATCTTTGTTTTTCTTACTATCCCATTACTTCTTTGTCAAAGAGTTGGGTGCTTGCTTAGAGTTATCCTTTTTAGAATTACTTTTCAACTGAAGTTTGCCAGATCTGGCTCCTAAATTATCTCTAACAAGCGTAGTATAGGTTTCTGTGATAATTTTAGGCAACTCGCACTCCTGCTGTGCAGGAGTCAAATCCTATAGGCATGGGCGTATAGCTAATGCTGCTGCCTCCTTTTTAATGTCACTCAACTCTATGGCGGATAATGCAACAAAGTGGACCATCAGTTTCATCTCCAGGTCCAGGGCAGGTGCTGGCCCTTACTCAATCTGGATCTGTTTCAGCACTTCAGGCAGAACAGTCAGTGAAGGAGTACCATGTGTTCTGGTATATACTGCAACAAAGACCGCACCCATAGTTGCACCGACCTCCACAGGAGAAGCCATCTCCTACATCAAGTAAATTGTCAATATTCTATGTTTTTCCTGCAGGCCCGTATGGAGAAACAATTCTTCAAGCTGATTTGATTTTTGTGCCATCCAAAATGGATTTTCTTCCCTCCTGGTGGGAACCTGACCCATAACTGCATTCAGTATTTGTGGGCTAATGGCCCGAGAAACCAACTGTGGTGGTGCAGCTTAAACAGCCCACGCAGGAGCAAATGTTCACATCACAAAATGTGTAAGGCATCTATATGTTGTCACTAGATTATTGTACAATCCCCACATCTGAGCGGCGGACTAGTTATTTTTACCGGGATGCTGTGTGTATCCGGCTAGGACTGGCCATATTCCCCCCTCATTGCTGAGTAGGCCCAGTCTCACATTTTCTATAGTGTGTGGGAGGGTGCCTTTAAACCAATTGATAAGAGGAACTTCTATGGCCACATATAGAGTGTATTCATCAAGTATTTCATCCTTAGTGTTTGTGTGAAATACTTGGGTTACAGCATCTGCAGCTGGGAATGTAACAACAGAATAAAATACCTCTGTTCAATATGCTTCATGTGTTTCAACCACAAAGGTAATGTCCCCACCATCTAGTGTGAGACCATGTTGTATTATTTTCTGCATATCTGCATATCTGCAGTTCTCAGCAATGTTTTGTGCCATGTATGTGAAAATGAAGTAAAAGAGTAGGCTATCACATTTGGAATTAGATCCTTTCAAGCTTGAACTACCAACAGCCAATACATAGAATATACCTACTCAGCTGAGTGGAGAGGAGGGTTGTGGAGTGGCGTTGAGTGGAGTGGCGTGGAGTGTACTGGAGTGTCATGAAGAAGAGTGGAGTGTCATGAAGAAGAGTGGAGCTGGGTGAAGTAGAGTGGAGTGAAGTAAAGTAGATTTGAGTGATGTAGAATGGAGGGGAGTAGAGGAGCATGGAGTGAAATAGAGTGGCAAAGAGTGTTGTAGACTGCAGGGTCAGATTGGTAACGCAGGCACTCGGGAAATGGCCGAAGGGCCGGTAGCCGAGTTCTAGCTGTGGACTGCTTTTTGGGGCAGCCTAGTGGCTGTCTGTGCTGTTAGAGGGCCGGCAGTGGGCCAGTGGGTGCCTGAGTGGCCTTTCTAGAAGCAGATGGGCGGAGGTATCACTCCCATTCTCTTGCTAGGCTGGCCCATTAATGTATGCTGATTGAGCGGGGGCAGGGGGCCTGAGCAGAAGTGATCTCATTTGCATTCATGTGTGGCTCAACAGTCTGAACTAATCTGTGCATTTTTTTTTTATCTAAGTGAAGTTAATAAAAACATGCCACCCCGACCTTTCCTTTCATAAAACTTCGCTGTAGCAGTATTTTGTGGGAAGGCAATACGTAAATGTGGGCCACTTTTGTTTGGGTGTATCGGGCTGCTTTTTGATCCCAATCCAACCCTGGTAGATTGGGGTAGTGTAGAGTCAAATAGTGTGTTGTACAGTGGAGTGCAGTAGATTGGGGTGGTGTAGAGTCTAGTAAAGTGGCGTGGCATGGAGTGACACAGAGTGGAGTTGAGTGACAGAGTGGAAGGGCGTAGAGTGGAGTGGAGAGTCGTAGAATGGATTAAAGAGGCAAGAGGTGGATTTAGGAGGACTCAGCTTTGGGTTCAGCGCGCCATCATTGAATTGCACAAGCGACGGGATTCTGAGCAGAGTCCTAGGCACCAGCGCTTATTTTTTTATAAAGTAAGCACTGCATACCAGGGCCTGAACATTGTGCAGCACCTGAACATCATCTGAAGGAAAGAAGTATTCCCCCCCGCCAAGTTGTTTACATGGCAAAACTATTAGAACTTCACTAACCGAAATGGGTAATTCTAATTTTATTCCAGAAAACCCAAGTGTAGTTGCGAAGACAGAGTTTTAAATTGTTATCTAGGCTACCTCATAATTGTAATTGCATTTATGTAGCGCTTACTATACCTGGCGAGGCGTCAAAGCACTTTTTCGGCCAGTAGCCCACTACTCCGGAACCCAAAAGGATTATTGTTCAATTAGTATTGTGAAATATGAAAAGTAATTTGAGTGATGGTTATGTTAGTCAGTTATTTGGATTCGGAAGGATAGAAGAGGGAAAAATGCTTGAATTTAAATGGTGCTTGTTACCCCTGATGGGGTGTTGAAGCGCTTTTTTGGCGAGTATCACACTACTCCGGAATCCATAAAGGATTAGTGGTGAATTAGTGTAGTGAAATACAAAAGTAATTTGAATGGTGGATATGTTAGTCAGTTATTTGGAACAAGAAGGGTAGCGGAGGGATAGAAGAGAGATAAAGGTTTGCATTTATATAGTGCTTGCTACCCCTGAGGAGGTGTTGAAGCTCTTTTTCAGTGAGTAGCATGCTAATCTGGAACCCATAAAGGATTAGTGGCGAATTAGTATAGTGAAATATGAAATGAATGTGAGAAGTGGATATGTTAATCTGTTATTTTCAAAAGGATAGTGTAAGGATAGAAGAGAGAAGGATTTATGGTTTGAATCTTTTTTATTCCCAAGCATCGAAGGCAGAGGGATATAGCATTTAAACAATCTAATTCAGTGTGCACATACTATATGCAAGTCTCCACTCCAGGTGTCTCGTAACTTTACATGTGGATTTTACCTGTTATCTTAACACAACAATTATAAAAAAGAGAAACGAAACGCAACCCTTCTCACCCTCCCCTAGTATCCATTGCACAGGTGTTTGACCTTGGCATTGTAGGGAGGTGTAGCTATATCTTCCCCATTGTGGTTGTGGCATGCACTACTACATTTCAGAAAGCCAAAGGATGCGCAGGTATATGGGACAGGTAAGCTCCCTGAATTCAGTGGTTAGGAGACTAAGGAATGGGTGCATGTTTCACAGAACACGGCCTTTGATGCTGTGACGGTGGTGGACATCCTTTCCATCCCCAATATGTATCATATCCTGTGGAGCCAACCTAGATGTGTAGGAGTCGTAGCAGAACCCCAGTGCGAGAGAATGTTCTGGAGCACTGCCCCGAGTGCTACTCCCATCTACCTGCCTTTTCAAGATTTAAGTGGGAAGGTCAAAGGATTGGGCAGACCCATGACTGTACAGGCCGGACACCAGGGGATGTGAGTGTCAAAATGTGTGTCTATTTGATCCAGGATCTGAGTCCAGTATGCCGCAATCTTTGGACATTCCCAGAGTATGTGTAGAAGCGTGCCTGTCAAACATCATCTCCGCCAACAGTCAGGGATATGTCATGGGTTACTTTGTTAAGGAGTACCAGGGTCAGATACCAGTATGTTGCTATTTTAGAGGCTGTCTCTGTACTACTTGTGTTCCGCGCTGTATGTTGGGCTCTATAGTATACCTCCCCCATTCTTTAGGAGATAGCTCACTTCCAAGTTCCTTTGCACACCTACATTGACTGAGTGTATGCTGTGTGGGGGCGGGATGGCGCAGTAGGACATAGACTTCAGAGATCAGTCGTCGATCCGTAGACTTGGTGATTAGCCATTTCTCATACTTGGTAAGGCATCTGCTAACATTGGGGAAATTGGTAGGGAATAATAGCCAATGCTGCACCTAGAGGTATCAGAATCTTCCAGATTCTGGCAGGTTGTACTGTTGACGCTTTTGCCAGAAGGTGAGTATTCCCGCCTCATCAAACATGTTGCTAGTGGCGGAACTTGGTGTCCGATGCCAGGCCACAAATGCCCCCAAAGTAAACCCCTTAGGTCTGACATGCATGGAGTCCCAAACCTCCACGACTATCTTGGTGATTTGGGAGCCCATGAGGCTCTGCGGCCTTGCCGCTCTTTTAAGAAATGGTACCTTCCACAGGGGAAGCCTTACAATTGCCCTTTCCTGAAATAACCAATGGTTTTCAGACTCCTCCCTATTCCATTCAATTAGGTACCTCATCTGAGCTGTCTGAAAATCTCTCTTCAAATCTGGGATACCCAACCCCCCCTTCATCCGGTCCAAGATAGCTCAAGGTCTTCCTCTTGCGAGGTCTCGCCCTGTGTCATACAAACCTAGGAAGCTCGCTCTGTAGCGTAGGGAGCATCCCCCTGGGAGGGGAAACCGGAATTGTCTTGAAGAGGTATAAAATCTTCGGTAGTATGGACATTTTAATACCTGCGATTTTCCCTAAAAGGGAGAGGTTATGGTTCTTCCAACTGTGTAGCTCACCTTTAATTTGCCGTAGGAGTGTGTTGTAGTTTGTCACTGTAGTTTGAGCTACTGAGGGGGCGAGTTGAATCCCCAAGTATGGTAGGGACCCCTGCATCCAACTCACTGGACAGCTGTCTTTCAGGAAGGGCATGTGCTCGCATGTAACTGATATGGCCAGAGCCTGAGATTTCCCAACATTTATCTGGAGTCCTGATGCTAGGCTGACTACGGATAACTCCTTGAAAAAGGCCGGGAAAGAGGCAACAGGATTGCTTAGAGAGGCCAAGATATCATCGGTATATAGATGGACTGTATGCCTCTCTTCTTCAAAGGGAATGCCTTTCATCTTGGGGTTGTCTATAATCCGCTGTGCTAGGGGTTTTATGTACAGGGCAAATAACAGGGATGACAAGGCGCACCTTTGCCTGGTACCTCTACCTATAGGAAAGGAAGGAGACAAAACACCATTAAATCTAACCGTAGCCGTGGGTGAACCGTAGCAGCCCATCACCCAGGCACGGAAGCAGTCGCCTGTTCTGAAACGGGCTAGGGCTTGCTCCATGTATTGCCAATGCACCCTGTAGAATTCATTTTCAGCATCGACTGTCAAGAGATGGGACTCCAAACATGTGCGATCCGCCTTGTTGATCAGGTGCAGAATGCGTTTCGTGTTGTCACTACTCTGCCTACCCTTTATAAATCCTGCCTGATCAGGATCAATGATACCTGGCATCTTGGGACACAACCGAGCTGCTAGAATACTCTTAAAGAGCTTGATGACAATGTTTAGCAACAATATAGGGCAACAAGACCTACAGAGTTGCCTATCTTTTCCTGGCTTGGGGATCACTATGATAGATGCAGCCAACATGATCGAGGGGACCGAGCCAGAGCCCCCAAACGAGTTAAACAGTCTCATAAGGATAGGGGCCAGAACCTGACAGAATGATTTTAAAAGCTCTCAGGGAATCCATCTGGGCACTGGAATTTGAATTACTTGAGGTGGGAGATTGCGGAGATAACTTCCTCAACCCAGATGGGGGCGTCTAGCGAAGTTGCTTGAGTGTCATCTAAACACAGGATATTGGTCCCTTTCAAATAAGTATCTATGTGCTGCACTGCTGGCTCTTGGCTTTCATATAATTCTGTGGAAAAAGTCAGAAACGTATTTGCTACTTGTTCATCCCCCATTATCTCTCCCCCGCTTGGTTCTTCAGGGATTGAACATTTGTCTGCTGTCTTTGGACCCTCAGCTTATTGGCTAGTAGTCGCCCTGACTTGTGCCCCCCTATAAAGAAGGAGTGTTTTAGGCAGAGGGCCACGTATACCGTATATATTTTCCAGTTCCCTGACTTAGGCTGTCAATTGTTCCTGTTTCTCTCTATGCGCTCTGTTGTCGGCTGCCGATATCGCCATAAGTTCCAGCCTCCCAGAATGTGGAAATGGCAATATCAGGGGTGTCGCTCTGTTCAAAATATTTGCGTATAGCGATCGTAAGCTGTTGTACTACTGCAGGCCTGTGCAGTAGGGTGTCCCTGAGATGCCAGTTCCCATATTGGTGCCTTTGGGGTGGGACTTCAAGTGTGAGGATAACTGAGTAGTAGTCCGTTAATGCTGCTGGCTCTATCTCTATGTCCCTCATGATGCGATGGACCTCCATGGTCTCTAGTAGGTAATCAACTTATGCATAAGTTTTGTGGGCATGTGAATAGGATGTGTATTGGGTAGATTGTGTATGCCCCTCTCTCCAGAGATCAAGTAACCCCCTCTCCTAAAGCCACTTGCATCCTCCGTTAGACAAGGCCCCCGCCAAATCGGTCCTTGAACCGGACCTATCCTTATCCAGGTCAAAGACAAGGTTCAAGTCTCCTCCCACCAAAGTCATGTGGTCCTGTGTAGTCATCACCTCTGAGACTACTGTCCGAAGGAACAGCTCCTGGCTTGAATTAGGAGCGTATAGGGATCCCACTACTAGGTTGTGACCTCCAATGTGGACAGAGTAAGCCAGGAATCTACCTTTAACCTCTGCTACATTGGGGCCGATCTTCCCTTTGAACCATTGCGCTATCAGGATAGCTACACCCGTTTTTTTTGTCAGAGGCGGAGGAGAAAAATTGATGTGGGAATGTGTGTGCTGTAAGACGTTGCCAATCCTTGCTCAGAAGTGCGTCTTCTGGAGGAGGCAAATATCTGCCTCCCCGTTTGAGAAAGGAAAGCACCGCCCTGCTCTTGCTGGGATTATTAAGGCCCTTGACGTTAAGTGAAAGTACTTCAATTACCTGCATGCCATATCTTTTGTGGGATAGGTTATCTAATTGTTTCCTTGTACCTCTAGCAGTTCCAATCCCCTGCAGCCTCTTTGAACAAAGTTTCTTCCCTGTAGAAGGCAGTTGTGGTCCTCCTTTCCCATTAGAGTCAGCGCAACTTAGAACTCAAAACAATCATAAGTCAGAGACTCACGGGTCGAGTCCACAAGTCCCTGGAAAGTAGAAAAGTTGGGGATGTGCAGTGTCCCATGTGTCTCCTCTTCCTGCCAGCAGCCCCCGCCCGCCACCAGATTGAACCCTTATGAAGTGTAATGCTTGTCAAAGGGTCTCATGCTGCAGCTTCTTCTCGTTGTTCCCCTGACAGCCTTGCGTTCTTCCGCTATAGTGGCAGAGTTGGGCCTCGAACTGTGCTCTCTTCAGCAACCTTTCCAGCCCCACCGAATTCTCCTTCGTTGGGGGTTAGAATCACCGCTCTCTGACTCTTTGTCTGAAGAGTCCACAATTCCCAGGATGCTACAAGTTTTTTGTAAGGATCGGAGTTGGAGCAATTTACCTTCCCACCGGAATATTAAGTGAAAAGGGTGACCCCATGAGTAGGCATCCCCAAGTTTCGCAGTGGCCAAGCGAAACTCTCTTCTTTTCTACAAGGTGATCATGGCTAAGTCTTGATACAATGTTGGGGTATGGGCTTGGAACTTCAGAGATTGCCTCTCTCGTACTTTTACCAGGATCAGTTCCTTTAATCTTGTTATCTTGTGGGGACACCGGGATATAGTTGAAGAGTTCCATCAGGTATTGGAAGATATCCTAGCCCTCTGCTTGCGACGGTATACATTTGATGCAGATATTATTGCGCCTCAAGCGATTCTCAAGGTCTTCAGCATGGGCTTGCAGCTCAATCTTCTGCTCCCATATGCGAATTACCTCTTGTTGCAGGGACTCCACTTCCTCATACCACACGTGTTCATTGTCCTCCACAGTCAACCTCTTGCCGAACGTCTTTAATGTCGTTAGATAGCTCCCCTCCGAGGGACTGTATGTCTTCATGCAGTGAGGCAAACAGGGACTCCAAAAAGGCTTGGGTGACTGGTTCCTCTGCCTTTTCTGGCTCCTGATCAGGATGGCCGCTCTGATGCGCCTGCCCATCCCCCCCAGACGCGGAAGGGAGCCAAGTCAGCATGGCTCTCAATGTACGATCTTTTTTCTCCCTTCCGGCCGCCATGATTGGGGAGAGGTACGAGATATGTTCCGCTCCGATAGTGTACTGCCGCTTCCTGATGGGGGCTCCTCATGCGGAGAGGGTTTTGCTAAGGGTCAGGTGCACCACCTCTTCAGCTAAACCGTCAAACTCTCCCCTGACTCTTTTGCCGGTACTCCCAATCCCGGGGGCTCAAGTCTGGGGTAGTTCAGCCCCCTGTTTCCCTCTGTCTCTGGGCTCTTGCCTGTCCTTGCCCAGGGGGCTTATAGCGGACTACTCTTGCGATGCGCTGGCATACTTTGACTTCCTATGCATCAGGGTGCCAGCATCTGGGTTCCTCAGTCTACTTCAGGGCCACCAGTCAGGGCCAGTGGCACTTGCATTACCTCTTCTGAGGAATGCAGTCCAGTTCAGCTACCAACAGGCAGCGCTGACTTTTATTGGTCCTCTAGCGCCGATTCTCCTCCGTTTTTCAGAGGGCCTGAATTCCTGCCAGCCGCCTTCCGGTCATCTCCTCGTGGACGCTGACCTATTTTCAATTGGGTCACTTGCTGTCTTGCTTAGCCCTTCAGGTAATACAGAGTTCCAAATAATACCACTCCCACACAATGGCCCAAACACGACGAAGCAGGAGACATAAAACACAACAACACCTAGGAAGGGGTTTCACTTTATAAAATGAAAAGACTCTCTTTTTAGAATAAGGCTTGGGGTTTTATTTATGCAATACTCTCTAACAGAAAGGCTTTCCCAGATGTCAAATGAATAGCATTCAAATGAATGAATGAATATATATATGTATGTATGCAAGCAATAATAACACACTTGGTAAATGCAAGAGTAAAATGCAAGGATGACAAAAATAAAAAACAAGCAGCAAATAATACTGGGCATCTTGCAAGAAATCAGGAAGATATATACACTAAATACATCAAATGATTACTTTGGATGTGCACTCTGACACGGTACCCAAAGAAAACACCTCAACTGAATATAGCCACTGGCCACACATCACAATGGCACTAATCAACAAGCATTTGCAATGCAATAGGTGTCGCATTAGGAAAGTGTGAGCGATTGGTATTGTAAATGACAATTTTTTTAAATATGTGTGGGCTTTGAAAATATAACAATTAATAGGATTGTTATTCACAAAGCCAATAGCTTACACTTTCCTAATGCGAGTCCTATTGGCTATGGCAATGCTTGTTGGTAGCAAGCAAGGACAGTGCTGTTGTGGTGCTGAGTGATGCTGTTGTGGTGCTGAGTGATGATGTGGTTGGGCTGAGTGACGTGTTGGTGTATTAGAGTGATGTGGTGGTGTCTCAGAGTGATGTGGTGGTGTATTAGAGTGATGTGGTGGTGTCCCAGAATGATGTGGTGGTGTCCCAGAGTGATGTGATGGTGTCCTATAGTGATGTGGCGTGTCCTAGAGTGATATGGTGGTGTCCCTGAGTGATGTGGTGGTGTTGTGTGGCATTCAGCAATGTGAGGCATGCAGCAGTGTGAGGCGTATAGCGGTGTGAGGAGTGCAGCAGTGTGAGGCGTGCAGCAGTGTGTGGCGTGTAGCAGTGTGTGGCGTGCAGCAGTGTGTGTCATGCAGCAGTGTGTGTACTGCAGCAGTGTGCAGCGTGCAGCAGTGTGAGGCGTGCAGCAGTGTGAGTCATGCAGTAGTGTTCAGCATGCAGCAGTGTGAGTAATGCAGCAGTGTGCAGCATACTGCAGTGTGCAGCGTGCAGCATTGTGAGTCGTGCAGCAGTGTGAGGCATGCAGCAGTGTGAGGCGTGCAGCAGTGTGAGGTGTGCAGCAGTGTGAGGCGTGCAGCAGTGTGTGGCGTGCAGCAGTGTGTGGCCAGCAGCAGTGTGAGTCGTGCAGCAGTGTGAGGCGTGCAGCAGTGTGAGGCGTGCAGCAGTGTGAGGTGTACAGCAGTGTGTAGCATGCAGCAGAGTGAGTAATGCAGCAGTGTGCAGCATGCAGGTGTGTGATGCGTGCAGCAGTGTGATGCGTGCAGCATTGTGAGGAGTGCAGCAGTATGAGGCGTGCAGGAGTGTGAGGCGTGCAGCAGTGTGAGGCGTGCAGCAGTGTGAGGCATGCAGCAGTGTGAGTTGTGCAGCAGTGTGCAGCGTGCAGCAGTGTGAGGCGTGCAGCAGTATGCGGCATGCAACAGAGTGAGGCGTGCAGCAGTGTGCTGCATGCAGCAGTGTGAAGCATGCAGAAGTGTGAGTAATGCAGGAGTGTGAGGCGTGCAGCAGTGTGAGGCGTGCAGCAGTGTGAGTAATGCAGCAGTGTGAGTAATGCAGCAGTGTAAGCCGTGCAACAGTGTGAGCCGTGCAGCAGTGTGAGGCATGCAGCAGTGTGAGGCATGCAGCAGTATGAGGCGTGCAGCAGTGTGTGGCGTGCAGCAGTGTGTGGCGTGCAGCAGTGTGAGGCGTGCAGCAGTGTGAGGCGTACAGCAGTGTGTGGAGTGCAGCAGTGTGAGTCGTGCGGTAGTGAGCAGCATGCAGCGGTGAAAGCGTGCACTGACGACTGATGGTGTCTGTGCCTGGTGAAAACGTGCACTGACGGCTGATGGTGTGCGTGCCTGGTGAAAACGTGCACTGACGGCTGGTGGTGTGTGTGTGCCTGGTGAAAGCATGCACTGACGGCTGGCGCTGTGTGCCTGGTGGAAGCATGCACTGACGGCTGATGGTGTGTGTGCCTGGTGAAAGTGTGCACTGATGGCTGGTGTTGTGTGTTTACCTTGTAAAAGCACGCACTGACATCTGGTGGTGTGTGTCTTTCTGGTGAAAGCGTGCACTGATGTCTGGTGGTGTGTGCCTGGTGGAAGCGTGCACTGACATCTGGTGGTGTGTGCCTGGTGAAAGCATGCACAGACGGCTGGTGGTGTTTGTGCCTGGTGAAAGTGTGCACTGACGACCGGTGGTGAGTATGCCTGTTGAAAGCGTGCACTGACGGCTGGTGGTGTGTGTGCCTAGTGAAAGCGTGCACTGACAGCTGATGGTGTGTGCCTGGTGAAAACGTGCACTGACGGCTGGTGGTGTGTGTGTGCCTTGTGAAAGCGTGCACTGACGGCTGGCGCTGTGTGCCTGGTGGAAGCGTGCACTGACGGCTGATGGTATGTGTGCCTGGTGAAAGTGTGCACTGACGGCTGGTGGTGTGTGTGTGCCTGGTGCAAGCGTGCACTGACGTCTGATGGTGTGTGTCTGCCTGGTGAAAGCGTGCACTGATGTCTGGTGGTGTGTGCCTGGTGGAAGCGTGCACTGACATCTGGTGGTGTTTGTGCCTGGTGAAAGCGTGCACTGACGACTGATGGTGTCTGTGCCTGGTGAAAGCGTGCACTGACGACTGGTGGTGTGTATGCCTAGTGAAAGCGTGAACTGACGGCTGGTGGTGTGTGTGCCTGTTAAAAGTGTGCACTGATGGCTGGTGGGGTGTGTGCCTGGTGAAAGCGTGCACTGATGGCTGGTGGTGTGTGTGCCTGGTGAAAGCGTGCAGTGACGGCTGGTGGTGTGTGTGCGCCTGGTGGAAGCATGCACTGACGGCTGGTGCTGTGCGCCTGGTGGATAGTGAACAACACAAAGTACCCAAACCACAGTGACTCAATACGTTTTTTTGATACAGGGTAAGAAACCAATTTATTGTCGCTTCCCTAGACACCATTATTTTGTGTCAATCATTTTGTGTTTTTTATATTTTCAAAGAATTGCTGACAGAAAAAGACATTGATTGCAAATATTTACAAGGCTAAACAAACTTTAACAAACATTAAAGGCAAATACTATTTACACATTTAGAAACCATTATGTCAAACATTAGAAAGTATTCTCACATCAGACATTAAATAAACCAATTATTGAAAAAATAATACAAACATTTTTGTCACAAACAACAAAAAAATTGCAAACACTGAATGAGAGAAACTAGGGGTTGGGAGGATAGAATATAAGTAATTAAATGACTTATATATATTTTAATGCTGGACCTGCCGGTCCTAGCTTTTATACAACAATGATACTTTGTATCTCCCAAACAACACTGCCGACGCGTTTCTAGACCAGACTGGAGTCACTGGTCTGTCATCAGGGCTGTATGTGTCTTGTATCTTGTTTGATACAAGACACATACAGCCTGGAGAATTGTTCTGTGGAATTGAAGCACACAGGGAAGGCATTGCAAGGTGTGCAGACATTCAGTTCTCACAGCAGTTATTTGTTTTGTTCAGTTCGGACATTACAGGGGGACATTGTTAAGTAGTGACTGCATAATAGCTAAGGTAATGGATTGTCGTCCAAAATTTAGGAGTTGCTTGTCCAGGCAGGGGAGGAGAATAAATCATATTTCCTCGTCGAGGGTGTAGCATCGACAGGCACTAACGGGCATGCATGAAGGCTGCAGGTTAGCAGGCCTCTAATGGCCTTCGATCCACCTTGTGATGTCACTGTAGGTCTTGTGACGTCAATGCCACTAAACCAGGCATTCTAGTGAATCGACGTTTATGGGAAGTTTCCTGGAGCTCGACGCACATTTACCTTCAGATCACCCCTGCATTACTTTTGCCACACAGCAACAGCACATCAGAATTCTGGGGCGAGTAAAGCTCAGAAGCTGCAGATTTTTTCCAGCTAGATCATCCAAAATTAAATAAAAATAAAGTTATTTTAAGTGGCATGCCCTTTAAAAAGTTAGTGCCAGTCCGGTCTCAGCTCGCCCAAGCAAGAGTTGTTTTTAAACACTGGATGCATGGAATGGGTTTCAGTGATGTGTAAACTCACACACAATAATCAACAGTATGACATACCAGGGTAAAAAGGGCAGAAAAAGTTATTGTGGTCTGTTCCTAGGAAAAATACCAAGGCCGCTGATGAGATTTGTGTCTGCAGCACGGGCCAATGAAATATAAAGTTTATTCCTAGAACTGCCAAGTAAATTGCATATTTTCTTTGAAAACATAGCTTTAGCAGCTTCCCTGGCAGTATGTAACAGCAGCGCTGGGAGGAGGGCTGATTCTGCGCAGCGCGTGAAGTGGCTGGTGTGAAATGTCATGCCTCTCGAAGTACAAGCTCTGGCATTGCGCAGAGGGGGGTGGGGGAGAGCATTCCTTTGATGTCTGAAGCTCTCGGCATTGCTGTGGCGGGTCTGATGCCATGATGCGAGGCGGCTCGGGGAGCAAATGGCAAGCGCGTGCACGGGCACATGCACTCTGCGTAATCCGCCTGCCAAAGCCCTCTTGTTCAGCATTCCTGTTGCACTCTCTATATGCCTCGACATCTGCAATGCGCAAGCGCATTGGCAGAGGTCGAGTCCTAAAAACAAATCACCTCACCCGATCGTTCACTTAACATCCTTGATAACTAAGGCTGGAGGAGTGTGTTCAGTGAGAGAATTATAGAGGAATTGAAAAGACTAAACAGAACGGTGGCATCTTCACTTTATCGTAAAAACTACCGAAATGCCCAGAATCACAGTTTGATTAAGAAACTGCGAAACAATCAAGACCTTATCATCAACAAGTCTGACAAGGGCAGAAATATTGTTTAATGGTCTCAAACTCAGTATTTGGCAGAAGCGGATCGCCATTTGTCTGATGTAACATGTTACAAAAAATCTTTCAAGCAGGAAATGCGATCAGCCCATGACAAGGTGGTTAAACGTCTTCATCATTGGAAAAGGAATGGTCTACTAACAAAAGACAAATTTAACTTTTTAAATGTGTAGCACCCCGTTACCCCTATGCTATATTTACTGCCTAAAGTTCATAAAAAGACGATACCAATACCGGGACGTCCTATTAGTTCAGCCCAGAAAAGTACAAATGAAAAGCTATCAAAAGATGTCAACTATTTCCTGCAGCCTCACGTTGTTTCTTTACCATCTTACATAAAAGATACTACAGTTTTTCTGACCAAGATCAATGAGGTAGTGTGGCAACCCAACAATTTTCTTGTGGTTATGGACATTGAGTCGCTATATACTAGCATCAACCGTGTAGATGGCCTTGCTGCAACTAAGTACTTTTTAGAGACCAGAGAAATCAGTATGAAAGATCATACCTGTATGCTTATTGAAATAATAGAATCATGCTTGTTGAACAATTATTTTGTATTCCATCAAGAGATATACCAACAACTGAGAGGTGTGGCGATGGGGACATGCTTCTCCCCCATCTACTCATGCGTGCATGTTGGCTGGTGAAAGAGGTGCGTCCTAATGACCAAGCACAGAGATTGGAACAAGCACGTAATTGGCGTTACATAGATGATATATGTCTGATTTGGGATGGAACAAGAGAGGCAGCTTTTGATTTTGTCACAGCTATTAATTCTAATGAATTAAATCTTAAATTCACTGCCATTATAGACAGTTCAAATGTAGAATTTCTTGACGTCTCAGTTTACATCAGTGAAGGTAAAATCCACACTAGTTCCATCGCAAGTCCACTGCAGGAAATTCGATATTACATGCTGACAGTTCGCATCCACCCCATCTCATTAAGAGCATACCATACAGAGAGTTTGTGCGCATTCGCCAAATATGTAGTCTGAGAGCTGTTTCTGAAGACTGTCAGCGTGAAGCATTGGTCGTTTTTTGGACTGGGGGTACAGGAACTCTTACCTGATCCAAGCATTAACTAAAGCAAACAATTTACCTTGAGTGGACCGACTAAAACCTAAAGATGAAGACGCCAGTAGTTCTGGTTTCATTACTGAAAATACCAACAATGAGGAGCGAACAGTTCGACTGATAACTACATATAGTCAACAAGACAAAAAATAAAAAAAATCATCTATTCAGAATGGCCTATTATACTTACCGACATTACTTTAGGTCCCATCCTACCAACTCTGCCATCTATCACTTTCAGAAGGGCACCCTCAATGAGGGATGCCTTAGTTAAATCTATGCCTGAAGTAAAAATACTTGGCTCACCAAAATGGGTTTCTTTAAATGTAACTCATGTCCTGCTTGCACCTTTGCGACAAATTCTACCTACTATGTAACTGCTTTCAGTGAAAAAAGAATCAAAATCAGGGAACATCTTACCTGCCTGTTATGTTGTATTATATTATATCTTGTGTATTGCTTTAAGGCTCGTGTTGGAGCGAGCCTCTGGAATGCTTGTGGCATCATTTATGTTCTAATGTGAGAATCAGTTAGAGCCTGGCTATGTATGTGTAAGGTTGTGCTTCCTGGCACTATCTGTTCTTCTACTGCTATTCCTTATTTTCAATCAAGAACTTAAGGAACCTGATTACTCTCCTACTTTACAATTGGCGACGACGAGGGATACAGAAATTTTAACTATTTTCAACGTCGTGGTGAAACTGCGGACATTTCAAGAATTTTTTTTTATATTGGAGCATGCTGGCAAGAAAAAAAAAATGACGGAAGAGTAATACCTGCGTGATTCTACTCTTCTACACAGAAGCCGTGAGATCGAGCAACATCCTCTGCAAGGTAGGAGGAAAGGATCACTTTTACCTCGCAACTTTCAGTTGAACGGCGCCTGCCTGTATTCTTTGACCGGGTGGAAAGTTCCAAGCGCGATCTCCTGGCCGGCATTAGAACGTCCTTCCCCTTTCAACGCTCCGACGTCAATTCTCCGCTGTGATGAGTTTGCGGGATGACGAAAGGGCGCAAGGTCACGCAGCGTGACACTGCGTGGCAGCCATTTTTTTTTCTTCGTGAATACATTTTCAGATTGTCAGTTTCACAAGACGGAGTACACATTTAAACAGAGCAAAGGAGGAACAGTTGGAATATAAACAAAGCGGTTCATTAGCGCTTCATATGAAGAACAGGTGAGACTGTCGGGCACTATTTTAACTGGATGGTATTTGTGAATACATTATTTAAAAAAAAATATATATATATATATTTGTGTTATCATTGAGCATATTTACAACTACTTTATTGCACATTTAAAAGTGAAGTACAATTTATGGAAACTGGTGGTCAGCCTGAGAATACATTAAAAGAGGAGATGGCTCAACAAACTTTTATAATCAGCCCTCCACAACCTTTCTGGGCTACGGGATCTCAGCCAGATATGAAATGGGTAGAATGGAAGGAGTATTTCACCAATTATATTTGTGCTATCGATGAAAACGGAAAAATGAAGCCAGAACAGAAAAAAAGGATACTTTTACATTCCTTGGGACCGAAAGGGTTAAAAACGTATTCACGCATGCAAAAAGTGGTCAATGCAGATTTGAGTGAATTTGATAATGCCATTGGAGATATGGACAGATATTTCGCACCAAAAGTTTGTATTGGTGTAGTGAGACATAAATTCTTTCAGAGAAAACAAAAAAAAGAAGAATTAGTTGATGAATGGTTAGATGACTTGAAAAAACTTGCAATCGACTGTAAATTTGGAAATCTGCATGATGACCTTATTCGGGACCAACTAGTTATGCACAATGATAACTCACTAATACAGGACCGTCTTTGGGTAAATGGTGATGCACCCTTGGATGATGTACTGGCTATTATGAGGAAGTCGGAAATGTCCGGGAGATGTGCCATTGTTGTCAAGGACACAGTAAAAGAATCTGAAAAAGCGTCATCAGCAGTTTTCAAAATACAAGGGGCGGCAAAAAGCCAAGCTAGACAATTTCAAAACAAGGGTCCTAATCAACCTTTCAGGAATCAAGGAAGAGAAAAGAGTGTAGAAGAGAGAAGGTGTAACCGTTGCGACAGCAAAGAACACATGGCTTACAGCAAGACGTGCCAAGCTCTAAGAAAAAAATGTGGAGTGTGTGGGTTAATGGGCCATTTTAGCAAAATGTGTCGCAAGCGTAGTAATGTTAAATGTATTTGGAGCGAAGATTTGAGTGCAAAGGAGAGTGGTGAAGATGATGAGAGTTGTGTGAAAAATGTGAGGGGGAATTATATGCTCAATGTCACTGATGAAGCAATGGAGGGTAAACCAGCATGCGAAGTGTCCTTAGGGGGTATAAAGGTAAAAGTATATGCGGATTCTGGATCTCCTTACACTATCATTAATGAAGAGATATGGAAGAAGAAATTTACACACAAAATAGGGGATACATTGAATGTCTCTGATGTTAACCCTGTGAGTTACACGAGAGAAAGAATAGGTTTGTTGGGTTTCAGATGGCTTACTTTCCTTTTTAAAGGGAGGTTGACAAGAGGGAAGTTATACATAGCCAAAACGGGACCATCTGTCTTAGGGTGGCATGACCAGAAAAACCTACATATCATTTTGGACCCTAACAGCAAAGAGAGGTGCTGGTCTTAGATGAGTGTAGCAAGATAGAGGATGTCTTGAAAAGTAAATTCACTAATGTAGTGGGAGAAAAGTTGGGGAAGTTAAGAGGTTTTGAGGATAGGATCATGCTCAAAAGTGATGCGCAACCTAAAGTGCATAAGGTCAGACCTATTCCATTGTTGATAAAGGATGAGGTAAAGAAAGAAATACAAGGCCTTTTAGCTAAAGGTGTTATTGAAGAAGTAGATTCATCAGAATGGATTAGTCCAGTAGTAGTAGCGAGGAAATCTAACGGCAAAATTTGTTTGTGTATAGATTTACGCCATCTTAATAAAAATATTGTCATTGAAAGGTTCCCGTTACCAAAGATTAATGAGATGGTCTCTTCGTTAAGAGGAGCAACTTGGATCTCCACAATAGACCTTTCTGCCGCCTATCACCAGGTGGTTCTGGAGCCGGAATCGAGGCATTTAACAGCTTTCATCACGCCGTTTGGTTGTTATCAATTCAGAAGAATGCCTTTTGGGCTTGCATCAGCCACGGCTGTTTTCCAGCAGTTAATGCACAAATTGTTTGGAGATATGGAAGGGATATGTTTCTTTCAATATGATGTTTTAATTGCAGGCACCAACAAAGAAGATCATGATTGAAAACTGTGGAAAGTGTTTGACACACTGAATTCAGCAGGATTAACTGTAGCGTTATCTAAGTGTAAATTTGGTGAAAGAAGTGTCTCTTATCTAGGACATATCATTAGTGAGGAAGGTGTCAGGCCAAAAGTGTCACTGGTGGAAAGCATTGTATCATCGCCGGCACCAGAATTTAAAGAAGAGATTAAATCCTTCTTAGGAATGGCAAAATACTGCGCTAAATTAATAGAAAATTTTGCTTCAAAGGTGAATAATATTAGATCATTATTGAAGAAGAATGTGAAGTTTGAGTGGACGAAGGAGTGCGAAAGGGAGTTTGCAGAAATTAAATGGGAATTACAAAAAGTAAATGCTTTGTCAAGTTTGGACCCCAATTTGGATTGCCTTTTGACAACAGACGCAAGTGATAAAGGGTTGGGCGCAGCACTATCGCAGGTTGGAGGTGATGGAAAAGAGAGAATTATTTTGTTTGCGTCCAGGGCTTTGTCACCTGCGGAAAGCAGCTACCCAATAATAGAAAGGGAAGCTTTAGCTTGCGCGTGGGCGTTAGAGCACTTTCGTGCATTTGTATGGGGGAAAATGGTAAACATCAGGACGGATCATAAACCATTAGTCCACATTTTGTCTACAGATGTAACTGCAACAGCTTCAGCTAGATTGGCAAGAATTTCAATGCGTATGAAGGAATACATATACAGTATTAATTATGTACCAGGAAAAGATAATGTAGTGGCGGATTGTTTGTCTAGACTGCCTGCACCGTTGGAGGAGTAAATGTAAATGTAAATGTATAGGCATTTATATAGCGCACTACTTACCCGGAGGGTCCCAAGGCGCTTCGACCGCTGCGAAACCCTTCCTGGCTTCCCTGAGAGATGGTCCCTTAATGGGTATCTCCAGGGTGAGACCAGGCATCCCCGGCAGTCTGGTGGGGCCGTTAGTGAAGATGAGGCAAGCTAATGCCCAGAGTTGCCGAGTGTGATCGCTGATCAGAGTGGGCACCGAGGCGAGAGAATTATCGAGCCCGCTGACCCTGGTCCAGAAACCTGCCGCGCCGGGAATCGAACCCTGGTCCCAGGCCGTCCTCTGCTCTCGGGTCTGCCGCCTCTAACCAGTGAGCCTGTGTTGATGACCCATGGGGGAACTTCAGCGTGGCTTTAATACAGGATTCTGGAGTTCCTGCCATCAGCAGAGAAGAATGGTCTAAGGAACATGATAAGGATAGAGAGTTGATAGAAGTTTCTAAATTTATTTGCAAAGGATGGCCTAAAGAAAGGTTTATGACAAGCAATTTGAAACCAGTACGTTCTGAATTATCTTTTGAAAAGGAAGTTTTAATGAGGGGGGACCGGATTGTTCCACTTGCAGGATTAAGAAAAAAGATTTTAGAAATGTGTCATGAGGGACATTTTGGAATAGTAAGAACTAAGTTGGCAGTCAAGGGTTTGTTTTGGTGGCCGAAGGTTGATAAGGAGATAGAAACTTTTGTAAAAGTTTGTCCAGTCTGTAGTTCGGCTGATAAGTCCTTGAGGACGTTGCGACCAACAATGAGTGAGGGACTAATTCCAAATCTTCCTTGGGAAACTATTGCAGTAGACATTTTTGGTCCAATAGGAGACATGAAAGGATATGGTCTGGTTGCTATTGATCTTTTTACTAAGTGGCCCGTGGTTAAGTTTGTAGAAAAGGTGGACACTCAAACAGTTCTGAAATTTTTGGATAACATTTTTATGATGGAAGGGTTGCCTGTGAATATTTTAACGGACAATGGAGTACAATTTTTATCCAAGTCAGCTAAAGAGTACTTTGAGAAGTGTGGTATTAAGCATAAAACAACGGCTTTGTACAATCCAAGTGGGAACGGAACGGTAGAACGGTTTAATAGGGTGATTAAAGGTATTTTGCAGGCAGCTAATAACAAGAATTTGGATTGGAAAGTAGAGATGCAGAAAGCGGTTTGGTCTTATAAAGTAACTTTGCACAATTGTACTGGTGTGTCTCTGTCAGGTCCCAAACTAAAGGGTCTACTAACAAGAAGAAATTCCAACAATATCGGAAAGCAATGGTGGTTGCCGTATTGTCCAAGTTGATTAAACAGCCTGGGGAACAGAATCGGATTCAACATGGCGGCAGAGAATCCCTTAAGAATAAACGAGTCAGCGCTCTAGTCAAAGCGGCAGCGCTGATTGAAGCAGGTGGAACGCACAGAGAACTGCGCACTTCACCTGAACCGTAAGAGGAGCCGGAGGTGTATCCAAGCGTCGCGTTAGTTTAGGGCCAAGAAACTACGTGTCACGAGTTCGGCGGAGAAGTATCTGAGTCCGGAGTTCATAGTCAACTCAGTAAGACTGTTCTTTGTTATTTGTTTTGAAAAAGAGTTTCCGTGATATAGCTCTGCGCATGCTCGCTGAAAACAATACTTTACAGAGCGAGTGCGCAGTGCCTCAGACAACCGCTAAAAACTAGAGCCAGCACAAGTAATTAATGAAAATTCTGAGTGCAGTTGAATTCGAGAGTTTTTTTAGAGAAAACGTTTGACATTTGAGAGAACTGTATCCTAGAGTAAAGCACTAGCACCTTATAGTGTTAGTAGTCTCCATAATAAATTACACGGCAGTGAAGTAACTGTAGGGTAATTAGCTCCCAGCTCCAGAATTAATAAAAGACAACAGTGATGTAACTGTATAAACAAACGAGAAGATATTCAGGTGAAGAAGAGGATTAATACCTACCGAGGCTTCAGTTTTCTATTTCTGTAAGTGAGTACCAATAAGAAATAATAGATAAAATCTGAAGTAGAGAAGGAATAGTTGGTAATATAAATTCATTACATTCCAGTGCATCATTTAAAAGAGTAGAAGAACCTGAAGCATAAGAAGAGAAAGTAAAGGCACACACCTACTGAGTAAGTTTAGAGTGTTTTATGGAAGAATAGTACAACTGAGTAAGAGAGTGAAGAGAGAGTTATATACATGTACTTATTTGTTTCAGCACGTCAAACAGTAGCACAGAAGAAAAAGAAGTTCGCTTAAGAAGAAGAAGAAAAAGAAGATAACATTGTGCGCATTCTCTTCTCTGTCCAATTCCCCTTTCCCTGTTGGGGCTCTGCTGGCTACGCATTTATATATTGTGCGTGACCGGGGGAGATCTGACGAGGAATTGGGAGCTTGCGTCGTTCTGCTCCTGTGTCATTTAGCCAGCGAGAAAAGAAGAGCTGGTCTTGACAGAGTGAAGTGCCCAAGAGATATTGGCACCTGAGCAGAATGGCGGAAGGTTTGGATTTAAAGAGATTGGGAGACATTTTAGATGAGATACAAAGAGAATTGATTACAGTTAGAGAAGAAAATAGAGAACTAAAGAAGGACACCACAGAATTGGCACAAAGAATAGGGAGTTTAGTTTCTGGAGAGGGTTTTAAGATATCATCTCCAGTTTTGAGTTCCTTAGGCGATTCCGCTTCATCTCAGTCAAAAGTGAACACACAAGTGATACATTCTTTATCCCCAGTTATTCCCCTAGCACCTCCCGAGTGATTTAGTGATGATCCACAGAAGGCTCAAGTCTTCTTAACACAATGCTCCTTGCACTTTATGTGCAGACCTGCATTATTTCCTGATGCGCAGTCTCGTGTGGCATTCATCCTATCTTACTTAAGTGGGGATGCTGCAGCTTGGTCTATGCCTTTGGTCACCAGAAACGATCCTGTGCTATTTAATTTAGATGATTTCAAGAAGGAATTCATGCGAATTTTTGATCGTCGGAAGGTGTCACAAGCTACAGATAACGAACTTCTGGAGATCCGCCAAGGAAATAGAGAGTTAGTGGCATACCTGGTACAATTCAACAAGTTGGTGTTAGAGACGGAATGGCCAGAAAACAAACGAGCTGCAGTGTTTTATCGGGGACTAAAAGATGAATTAAAAGATGCATTAGCGCAAGTTCCCAATCGCCCTACGGAAATTTCAGCTTTGGTGGATCTAGTTTTGGAGATAGATTTTCGCCAGAGTGAGAGAAGAGGTGAGAAGAAAAGAGATTATCGACCCAGTGTACCACGTTTTGACAGAGCCAGATATGAATCACATAAAGAATCAGATGCAAATCGTGGAACTGAACCCATGCAAATAGGAACCATCCGTGGTCCTCTTACTAAAGAGGAAAAAGAAAAAAGACGAAATAATAAATTGTGTCTCTATTGTGGAGGAAGTGGGCATTTTGTTCGGGATTGCCCCAAGAAGCCCAAAACACCGTCGGCGGAAAACGCCCAGCGCCACCAGTAGAGGGAGTTGGACTGGTGGATGCAGAAACAAATTCAGCTCCCAAGAATCACGCTTTGGCTAATACCTTGCAATCAGCCGCCCCTCATTTGGTGATATCAGTAACTATGAGCTATCGAGAAAGTAGATGGGAACGAATAACAGTAATGATAGACTCTGGAGCTACGGGAAATTTCTGTGATTTACAGTTTGCTAAGAGAATTGGATTACAAGCCATTCGGAAGGAGAAGAGTGAGACAGTTAGGGCTGTAGATGGAACCAATCTGTCATCTGGCCCCATTGTGAGCCACACGGAACCAGTGCAATTAGAAACTACAGAAGGGCATCGTGAAGTTTTACAATTCAATTTAATTGATGCCCCTCAATTTCAATTGATCTTAGGTTTACACTGGCTCACAGAGCACAACCCCACCATAGATTGGGCAGCAAGAACAATAACTTTGAACTCAAAATACTGTACGGAAAATTGTTTCCAGCACAAGAAGATCAAGGAAGATAAGTCTCCTGCTTATCATTTGAGTGAAAATGAAAATTCAGTCTGCGTCATAAATACGGTGACCTTGCCTGAAAAGTATCAAGACTATCAGGATGTCTTCAATGAGGTTGAAGCAAAGAAATTACCTCCACATAGGGAGTATGATTGTAAAATCGACCTCAAACCAGGAGTGAATCTTCCCTGCAGTAGAATTTATGCATTGACCGAACAGGAAGATAAACATTTGAAGGAGTATCTGGCAGAATACCTAGAGAATGGGTTCATTCGACCTTCGCAGTCTCCAGTTTCATCCCATTTGTTTTTTATTCCAAAAAAGAGTGGTGAACTGTGCACGTGCATTGACTACAGAGCAATAAACCGAATAACAATCAAGAACCGTTATCCATTACCTCTAATTTCCACTCTGTTGGACCAAGTGAAGGAAGCTAAAATCTATACAAAACTAGACTTGTGAGGAGCTTACCACTTGGTTCGAATCAGAGAGGGAGATGAGTGGAAGACGGCATTTAGAACTAAGCAAGGTTTATTTGAATATCAAGTGATGCCGTATGGATTATGTAATGTGCCAGCAGCATTCCAGCATTTTATAAATGATGTGCTAAAGGATTGCATCGATCAGATAGCAATTGTATATATCGATGATATATTGGTTTACTCTTCTGAAGTAGAAAAACATGAAGGACATGTCAAAAAGGTGCTACAAAGACTTCGAGAGAATGGACTATTCGTCAAATTGGAAAAATGTGCCTTTGATGTCACCACAGTCGAGTTTTTGGGATTTGTACTGGCTCCTGGAGGTATTACCATGGACGAAAATAAGATAAAGGCTGTGATTGAGTGGAGATCTCCTACATCAGTAAAGGAGATCCAAAGTTTCATAGGGTTTGCCAACTTTTATAGAAGGTTTATCCAGGATTTCTCGAAGAAGCTAATTCCAATCACACGTTTATTGAAAAAAGGAGCTCCTTTTCAGTGGAATGCAGAGGCAGAGGCAGCATTTGTGCAGTTAAAAAAGGATTTTACGACAGCGCCCATTTTGTTGCATCCAGATCCTGCGGAACCATTCTTTGTAGAAACCGATGCATCAAATCTAGCTTTGGGAGGTGTGTTATCACAAAGACACAAGACTACGGGTCAACTCCACCCTGTGGCCTTCCGCTCTCGCAAGTTAACACCCCCAGAAGTGAATTATACCATCACAGAAAAAGAGCTACTAGCAATCAAGGATGCCTTTAAAGAATGGAGACACTATCTGATGGGAGCTCGGCACGTTGTAACAGTATATACTGATCATCGAAATCTGAAATTTTTAAAATCAGCCAGAACCTTGACTCCCAGACAGCTACGCTGGTCCTTGTATTTCTCGGAATATGATTTTGTTATCACTTACCGACCTGGAACCCAGAATGGAAAGGCAGATGCCTTGTCCAGATTAGAAACGGATGGAGTTAAAGAAGAGATTTTAGAACAGGCTATTATACCAGCGGAAAAGGTGATTAATGCTGTGTTACAAGAAACTGTGGAGAATTGTGAGAAAATGGATGTCTTGAATTGTGAAGAAATGATGAGTTGGTTGAAGGAAGATTCCAGAAGAGAAATTCGAGAAGGTCTACCTTATCACAATGGAGCATTATATTTGCCCACGCCAGAGATGCGATTAAAGGCCTTAAAGGAATGTCATGATAGTATTTTGGCAGGGCACAAAGGCATCAACAAAACTAAGGAATTGGTACGCAGACGATTCTGGTGGCCAAACATGATCAAGGACATACATCAGTATTTAGCAACATGTGAGATTTGTGCAAGAGGAAAATCAGAAAGGAAACGTCCACAAGGCCTATTACACCCCTTACCCACCCCTCCTTTTCCTTGGCACACTGTAACCTTAGATCTTGTGGTAGACTTACCCTCTAGTCATGGTAATGATACCATATTAGTTTGTGTGGACGCTTTTACAAAAATGGCACATTTTGTGCCTTTAAAAGGGGTGCCCACTGCCAAAGTGCTAGCAGAAGCTTTCAGTCAGCATGTAGTTCGTGCACACGGCATACCAAAGGTTTTGGTGTCAGATAGGGGCTCTCAGTTTCTGTCTCATTTTTGGAAGGCGTTCACTAAGCGTTTGAACATTGAGAACAGGTACTCCACAAGTTTCCATCCTGAGTCTGATGGTCAAACAGAACGCACCAATCAGGAGTTGGAACAGTATCTAAGAATGTGTCTTTTAGAGCAGGAAGGAGATTGGCCAGATTATCTTTGGGCAGCAGAGTTTGCACACAATAACACTATAAATGTTTCCACCGGTTACACCCCGTTCTTTATGAATGCAGGTAGACACCCACAACATTCTTTAAACTTTCAAGAAGTAGATGTACCAGCAGTATCAGACTTAGTAGAACATCTGACACAAGTTCATAGTAGGGCCATCCAAAATTTAACTGCAGCAAAGGCCAATTATAAACACTACGCAGACAGGAAAAGAAGAAAAGAACCAGAGTTGGTTGAGGGAGACAAGGTTTGGTTAAGTACAAAAAATCTCAGACTAAAAGGTGTTAGAAAATTCCAACCACGATTTATAGGTCCATATCCTATAGAGAAGAAGTTAAGTACACTGAATTACCAATTAAAATTACCCAAGAAGTTACGTATACACCCAGTTTTTCATGTTTCCTTACTTAAAAAGGCAGAACCAGAAGTCAGGTTAAGTAAGACCCCGAAACCAATTCAGACTGAGAAAGGAGAAGAATTTGAAGTACAACAAATTCTAGATGCTAAACTGCAGAAAGGGAAAATATATTACTTGTTAGACTGGAAAGGTTATGGTCCAGAGGAGAGATCTTGGGAGCCAGAATCTGAAGTAAATGCTCCACGATTAATAGCAGAGTTTCACAAAAGATTCCCTAACAAGGTTCTGAGGAAAGGAAGATCTTTGAGGGAGGGTACTGTCAGGTCCCAAACTAAAGGGTCTACTAACAAGAAGAAATTCCAACAATATCGGAAAGCAATGGTGGTTGCCGTATTGTCCAAGTTGATTAAACAGCCTGGGGTACAGAATCGATTCAACATGGCGGCAGAGAATCCCTTAAGAATAAACGAGTCAGCGCTCTAGTCAAAGCGGCAGCGCTGATTGAAGCAGGTGGAACGCACAGAGAACTGCGCACTTCACCTGAATCGTGAGAGGAGCCGGAGGTGTATCCAAGCGTCGCGTTAGTTTAGGGCCAAGAAACTACGCGTCGCGAGTTCGGAGGAGAAGTATCTGAGTCCGGAGTTCATAGTCAACCCAGTAAGACTGTTCTTTGTTATTTGTTTTGAAAAAGAGTTTCCGTGATATAGCTCTGCGCATGCTCGCTGAAAACAACACTTTACAGAGCGAGTGCGCAGTGCCTTAGACAACCGCTAAAAACTAGAGCCAGCACAAGTAATTAATGAAAATTCTGAGTGCAGTTGAATTCGAGAGTTTTTTGAGAGAAAACGTTTGACATTTGAGAGAACTGTATCCTAGAGTAAAGCACTAGCACCTTATAGTGTTAGTAGTCTCCATAATAAATTACACGGCAGTGAAGTAACTGTAGGGTAATTAGCTCCCAGCTCCAGAATTAATAAAAGACAACAGTGATGTAACTGTATAAACAAACGAGAAGATATTCAGGTGAAGAAGAGGATTAATACTTACCGAGGCTTCAGTTTTCTATTTCTGTAAGTGAGTACCAATAAGAAATAATAGATAAAATCTGAAGTAGAGAAGGAATAGTTGGTAATATAAATTCATTACATTCCAGTGCATCATTTAAAAGAGTAGAAGAACCTGAAGCATATGAAGAGAAAGTAAAGGCACACAGCTACTGAGTAAGTTTAGAGTGTTTTATGGAAGAATAGTGCAACTGACCAAGAGAGTGAAGAGAGAGTTATATACATGTACTTATTTGTTTCAGCACGTCAAACAGTAGCACAGAAGAAAAAGAAGTTCGTTTAAGAAGAAGAAGAAAAAGAAGATAACATTGTGTGCATTCTCTTCTCTGTCCAATTCCCCTTTCCCTGTTGGGGCTCTGCTGGCTACGCATTTATATATTGTGCGTGACCGGGGGAGTTCTGACGAGGAATTGGGAGCTTGCGTCGTTCTGCTCCTGTGTCATTTAGCCAGCGAGAAAAGAAGAGCTGGTCTTGACAGTCTCCTTTCGTAATGATGAGAGGTAGATTACCCAGGTGTAAGTTTAATCCGGCTTGGCTATTTAAGGAGAGTGTGCAGAGATGGTCACCTGAGGAAGTGAAAAAGAATTAGTTCATTTTAAGATCAAAGAATACTATGATAAACACCATGGTGCTAAAGATACAATGGTGAAAATTGGAGATTGGGTCAGGATCAGGAAACCATATAGGGTCCAGAAGGGCGATAATACGTTTGATTTGGCAAAAAAAGTTGTTGATGTTTTTAGGAACTCTGTTAAGTTAAGTGACGGAAAGGTTTGGAACCTTAAAGATGTTGCCTTTGATATTTGTCAAGATCACGATGAAGAGGAGATTGTGAGTAAAAGGTCAAGAGACTTTGGTTGGGTGGAAGATTATTTCGAAAACAGTGAGTTACAATCCCAGTTAGCTTTGGGTGGAAAACAGACTACAGGTTTACTAAGTGGTGCAGATGAAGGTGGTTTGTTTCCTCAATTAAGGGAAGGAGAAGGGATGGTTAGTGGTTCTGTTATGGACAGGCAGGTTGGCGGGTCCTTGTCAGGTCAAGGTGGTGAAGAAGGCAATGAGGGGAACAAGGATGAAAACAGGGATTCCAGTTTCACTGACATAGACAAAAATATAGAGCCTTGTATTGTTAGTGCTGAAGGCTCAAAAAGGAAAAGTGTTGCCTGGTTGGCTTAAAGAATATGTTAGGTAGAATTTCTTAGGTTCTGTATTATTGTATTTTTTATTATTTAATTTTCTTTTTCATTTATTGTTATTCCTATGTTGTACATTTCGTTATCATTGTAAGGGGGGGGGGAGTGTTATGTATTATTATATTATATCTTGTGTATTGCTTTAAGGCTCGTGTTGGAGGGAGCCTCTGGAATGCTTGTGGCATCATTTATGTTCTAATGTGAGAGTCAGTTAGAGCCTGGCTATGTATGTGTAAGGTTGTGCTTCCTGGCACTACCTGTTCTTCTACTGCTATTCTTTATTTTCAATAAAGAACTTAAGGAACCCGATTACTCTCCTACTTTACACTGCCGCACTGAATTTGCTATATATAAACAAAGGTGCACGTCTGGCTTAGAGTATATAGGAAGCACAAAGCTCCCTGTGCATAAAAGGATTCTTCAGCATGTGAGAGCCATTGTCTATTCTGACCCGAATTACCCTGTCGCTAGGCATTTTAAATTAGTTCATGAAAATAAACTGAAAGATTTAGAGTACACTGTTTTAGGCGCTGTTCCAACCCCTGGACGGGGAGGAAACTGAGAGAAAATGCTCCGCCAACGTGAATCTCACTTTATTTTAGCCCTCCACACAAAAATTCCAAATGGCCTGAACATGAGCGAAGATCTGCACAATTTCCTTAAGGTAGTCAACTTTGTTGGTCTAGTGCATCTATGTCTCCATCTATTACTAGTACAGTCTCACCTCCTGATCCTGTGTGTTACTCCATAATTGGTTACAATAGTGTGAGAGAGAGAGATATATATAATTGATTTGATATATGTAATGTTCTGCTTTGTTATGCTTATACTTAACTTTTATATTTCTATTTTAGGTTTTTTCTGTGAATCTCTAATGTTTTTGGCACTTACATTTTTGAATTTTTGAGGCCTCAATAATCTTGATAAGCTGCTATTGAGTGTGAGATTTGCACAGCACTATTTGCACTTTCACTTAGTTATATTGCACTTTATTAATGTCAGTTATTTCTACAGATTGGATTTGATATATATTGATTTATAGGCATTAGTATTGGCTTTGATTCTGAAAGCATTGCATTTCTTTAGGCATCTATTATTAGTGAATTATTTAGAGAACATTCTAGACTAATTTTGCACTAGCACTTTATGTCCCTATTATTGGACTATGTCTATTTTCTTATATGTAACTGTAAGTGTAACATTGGATTTATATGCCATTCACCAAGTCCTATCATATGGGCACATCTTTACCCCAAATTATAGATTTTACTCAAATGTGAGTAAGAGGATTCGTACACAATATGTGGCTACAGTATACATTCTATACCAATGTACTTTGTAACATTTTCTCTATGGTATTATTACAAGCCTATCAGTCTTTATTTGGAAAGTATGCCTATAGGCAACTGCAGTATGATGTAAATCATTAGGCACTTGTGGAAATTGCAGAAATTACCGTTAGCATAAGCTGAAGCCATTTTTTTGTGGCATCCATTTTAGTAAACCATGTGTTAGCCATGTGCTTCTTCCGTCTTCACTGTTGCCTGCTTTTCTATTCTGCTTGAGTCATCAACTATAGTTAACTCCTTCAGTACTATGCCAGAGCACTGCACATGCTCAGAAAGGCCTGAGCTGCTAGAATACACCTGTCTTAGACTGTAACTGTCACGCTGTTTCAACTGATGTAAGCAGTAATGTTTCCCCTCCCACTTTGCTGACCAAGAAATAGTTGTACGCCCATGTTAGTCAATAACCATTCCTGTATATGCCTGTACCTCCTCTTTGAGTCTCCATGCTTACTCAGCTGTAAATAGAGTATATAACACCCTTGGTTTCTGTATTCCGTGGACTACCTCCTACAGTGGCCCGAGGGTACTGTATTGACGTGGTCCCACTCATGAGAGGTTAATAAAACTTATTTCTTTGATATTACAGATTCCGTGCCAATCTCTTCTTTGTTGGTTCAAGAACCAGTGGATAGATAAGGGTGAACCCCTGCACCGGTGGGCCCCTAAAAAGACTCATTTCTACACTAATTGCCAATATATATTTATGTATATTTATATTCATCATTTTAATGCTGTAACAGACATTATTTATCTGATATTTTTACATTTTTGCGTATTTGCACATTGCTAGGAATGTTGTAAAGGGAAGTGTATTTTTACATCATTAGTACCTTACTATGCTGCTATTTCTATTGTTTGTAGTCTGTTTACTATGTTCCTTATCTTGGTGAGTTTGTTTTATAGGTATTAGTGCACATTTTGTTTTTTTAATGAGTTCCCTTGATACGTGGCATATCATGTGATTAAGCTTGCGTGTGGTGAGCGAAACGCATCATGGAGGGCACTATGCCTATTTAGCTCTGTGGTTTACTCTAATAAAGGACACTGCTTTCTCCACAAGACCTTCGTTGTCTAAAGCCTCCTTGCGAGTTTGACTGAGGTCCGTGCCTGATGGTTCTGTCAAGGATCAGCAGACAGGAAGTTGGAACGGCAATATATATATATATATATATTACCTACTGGCGGTCGCCAATAGGTAGTTGTAGTTAGGACCTAGTTTACTTAGGAAATCCGGAACATTCTATTTGGAATAACTGTGGCGCCGGTCGATGAATACACGCAAAATTCTCCAAGAAAATGGCCTGCTCCGCTCTGCTCCTTCCCTGAAAGTTTGGGGGTGATTCGTGAAGCCGGGACCGAAAAAAAGGGGGTCCCAAAACGTGTTTTCCCCATGCAATTTTCCATAGGACTTTTAGCCAGGGCTACAGCCCGAACGGCTGAACGGAATTACACCAAATTTGGCAAAAAGGTAGCGTTTGGTTTGCAGATTACCCTTTTTGTTAAATGGTGTAAATCTGTTCAGTAGTTGCTGAGAAAATAGTTCAAGTTCAAGTTCAAAAATTTGTATAGCGCACTACTCACCCAGAGGGTCTCAAGGCGCTTGAGGGAGGGGGGGTATTTTACTTATCGAATATCCAAGTTTTTAGTTGCTTTCTGAAGGAGAGGTGGTTCTGTGTAAGGCGGAGGTGGGTGGGGAGAGAATTCCAAGTTTTGGCTGCTAAGAAGGAGAAGGATCTACCTCCCATGGTGGATCTATGGATGCGCGGAATCGCGGCGAGGGCTTGATTGGACGATCGCAGTTGTCGGGTGGGGGTGTAGAAGGACAGGCGCGTGTTGAGGCATTCGGGTCCTAGGTCGTAGAGGGCTTTGTGTGCGTGGGTGAGGCTAGGGAGTCAAAGAGGTCTTGGGAGGGAGTGATGTCGTTGGTGCCGGCGTTGGGGTTGGTAAATTCTTTGACAATGTTGAATTGTTCCTTGCTGCTGTGGGCGTTGTTGTCAAGTCGATCCTTGAATGCTGATTTCTTGGTGGATCGGATCAGTTGGTGGTATTTGCGGGTGGCGTTCTTGAAGGTGGTCAGGTTGTCAGTGGTTGGGTTTTTTCTCCAGGCTTTCTCGAGGGTGCGACAGAACTTCTTGGATTTTTTGCTACCTTGCTTGAATTGATGGTTTTTCAAGGGTGCTAGTTCGTCGGCGCTGAGGGTGATCCATTGTGTGAGGTTGGTGGCAGCTTGGTTTGGGTCCAATTATTTTGCCGGAGGGTTTTGGTGGAGCGATGTGAAGAGCTGGTCGGTGGTAATTTTGTTCCAGTTGCTTCGGGGAACTGGTTGTGGGAGGTTGTGGGCTGTGGACTTTTTGTAGTTGTAGTGAACGCAGCTGTGGTCTGTCCAATGGAGAGTTGTGATGTGGTTGAAGGAGATGTGCTTGCTGGAGGTGAAGATTGGGTCGAGTGTGTGTCCGGCATAGTGGGTGGGGGTATCAACAAGTTGTTCGAGTCCGAGGTTGGCCAGGTTGTCTAGGAGGGTGGTGGTGTTGCTGTCGTTTTTCTTTTCAAGGTGGAAGTTGAGGTCTCCCAGTAGGAATGTAGTCCTTGGAGGGGAGGGCGTGTGGGCTGATGAAGTCAGTGATGTCTTCGCTGAATTGTGTGCAGGGTCCTGGTGGCCTGTAGATGAGGGTGCCTCTGAGTGTGGTCTTGGGGTCGGTGTGGATCTGGAAGTGAAGGTGTTCGGCGGTTGTGAGGTTGTCGTCGGAACTGGTGGTGATGCGGATGGTGTTCTTATGGACGATGGCGATGCCTCCTCCTGTTTGGTTGGTGCGGTCCTTTCGGATGATCTTGTAGCCGTCCGGGATGGCTATGGCGATGTCTGGAGCTGAGGAGGCGTTCATCCAGGTTTCTGTAAGGAAGGCGACGTCCGGCGATGTAGTGTCGAGTAGGTTCCAAAGGTCAATGGCGTGTCTGTGGACCGAACGGGTGTTGAGTAGGATGCATTTCAGGTGGTTAGTGTTGGAGCTCTGTTTGGAGTTAGTGGATTTGGTGTGGGTCCTGATGCTGTCGAACTTGCAGGAGCGGCAGGTGAAGGGTCCATGGGTGTGTCCTGGGGCGGCTTGGTAGCAGTTTGGGATTCGGCCGGGGTTAAGTGCTGAGAGGGTAGCGGCGTCGTACGTTATGCGGGCGGAGTGAAAATTGCGGGGAACAGGGGGTATGGCGCTGGGCGCGGTCCAGGAGCGGACGGGCATAGACAGGCTTACCTTTGGCGCACCTTCTGCGCGCAAAAGCGTCTGTCATAAGTGGATAGTGGAGAGGGGTGGGGCGAGGGAGGAGCAGCTGGGAGGCGGGAGCGGGGTGGAGGGACGGGCTGGGAGGCAAACAAACAACAAAATGGCATCAGCAACAAAAGCGAAACCAGGTGCAGCAAATACACAGGCAATGCGATATAGCGCTACGATATAGCGCTACGATGTGGCACAATTCAAATGCAGGCAATATTACAGTCCAGCGCAGCGCTACGATTCCAATCTGGCACGTATGAATCAGGCAATGTAGCAGTCCAGCGCTACGAGATCAGGGAGCGTGGGGAGCGACCACCTCTGCAGGAGTCAGGATGGTCACAGCGCTGGGGGAGGCAGGACGATTCCTATGCTATCTGTGGGAGGGAGGAGCAGCTGGGAGGCGGGAGCGGGGTGGAGGGACGGGCTGGGAGGCAAACAAACAACAAAATGGCATCAGCAACAAAAGCGAAACCAGGTGCAGCAAACACACAGGCAATGCGATATAGCGCTACGATATAGCGCTACGATGTGGCACAATTCAAATGCAGGCAATATTACAGTCCAGCGCAGCGCTACGATGCCAATCTGGTACGGTATGAATCAGGCAATGTAGCAGTCCAGCGCTACGAGATCATAGATATATCTATAGATGAAGTACCCTACTCTGTACTGTACTCTGTACTGTACTCTGTACCTTCCCGAGCACGAGCTTTATGCTAATTGGCTGTCAACACTCCAAACCAGGAAGTGTTGGCAACCATCTTGTGCCTCAGTAGAACCGAGGCACAAGAAAGCAGTGAAACAAACGTGCAAAACACGCAAAGGCGGCAGGGTAGAAACACACTGACCCCCTAGGCCTGCTCAGGGGACCCACAAGGCCAAAAAATATATATATATTTTTTTTTAAATTGCGGGGTACGTGTAGGTACCCCCCGGTGAAGAAAAAAAAAACCCGGTCTGATTTTTATTGTAATTAGCCCCCGGGGGGACCAAATCCCGGGGGCATAATAAAAAAAGTGTGGGGGGGCCCCAAGCCCCCGCACACTGCTCTGGGGACCGCCACCCCCGGGGCAAAGTAATAATAATAGCGGGGGCACACGCCCCACCCGCAGCCCCGGGGACCACCACCCCCGGGGCTTTATTGTAAAGTATCCGGGGGCTCATGGCCCCCCCCGCAAGCCTGGGGACCTCCACCCCCGGGGCTTGGATAGGAATGATGGGGGCCTCTAAGGCCCCCCGAGCCCCGGGGACCGCCACCCCCGGGGCTTTATTATTAAGTATGTGGGGGTTCACAACCCCCCCCGCAGCCCTGGGGACTGCCACCCCCAGGGGCTTCATTTTTTATAAATTAAAAAAATAAATCTGTGTGGGGGGCTCAAGCCCCCCCAGATGCCCCGGGGACCGCCACCTCCCCAGGGCACTAATATTTAAATTGGGGGGTCCGTGATGGACCCCCCAGCCCTGGGGGACCACCACACCCTGGGGCTTTTAACAGGTGGGAGTTGGGCCGCGCGTCCCCTCTCCTGGAGCCCTTGATGGCCCTGGGGACAGCCACCCCCCAGGGCCAGCTCCTGCAGTGTCCTGGGGTGCCTACCCCCGGGACACTGCAGTTGGCTAGCAAACTGCTTTGGTTTTTGAAAGAGAGAGCAGGAAACCGGCTCTCTCTTTCAAAAACCGAAGCCAATTGCTTTTCTGCATGGGGAGCAGCATGTTAGCTGCTCCCCATGCAGAAAAGCAATGCTGGCTCCAGCAGGATGCAGGGCGCCGGCAGGGACCGTGGGGGACTTGGGGGCCCCCCCCACGGTCCCCAATGGAGTGCGCCAGCCCCTGGAGATGGGGTCCCCGGGGCTACAAGTGGCCTGGGAGGGGGGCCACGTGGCCCCCTCTCAAAAAAATAAATACATTTGTTTTTAAATGGCCGGCTCTGGGGATGGGGTCCCCGGGGCCAATAGTGGCCACAGGAGGGGGGCAAAGGAGCCCCCCTCATAATTAAAAATAAATACATTTAAAAAAGGCCCATGCCCTGGGGGATGGGGTCCCAGGGGGAGAGCATGGTCGTGGGAGAGGGGCCATGCCGTTTTTTTTTTTTTTTTTTTAAATTGGATCAGGCTTTGGGGTATGGGGTCCCCAGGGGCAAAAAAAAAGAAAAAGAAGGGGGACTACACAGCCCCCCTATTAAAAGCAGATTTGAAAGAAAAATGGATCGGGAGGAGGCCACGCCCCCTCCCTGCACCTCTCTGCAAACGCGCCCCCTGATGACATCTCAAATTGCATATATATATATATATATATATATATACTTATAGCGTCACACACTTAATTTTTCAATGTGCAACACAATGCACATTTGAGCACTACTGCTCATAACCTGCACTTCGAGACCAAAAAGTAAATTCCACACCTCTCTCTCTCTCTCAGACTTTCAAATGCACGTTCTGTTCTTCTCAAAGCTGTTCTACTCTGTGACAGCTCCCACTCTCAGACTTGAAGATTAAAAGAAAGAAACCTTGAAGAGAAACAAGGCATATGCAGGACGTACATTCATGCTAGGGTAAAGTAAAAAACCAAAGTCCATGGTAGTCAAAGGTCATCATGCGGTGTCAAACCATAAGAGTGCCTCTAGCACTACACTTGCTCACAGAGGATGGGGGATGTCTGGAAGTTCCAGTGGGGAGTTGTGCAACAGTGTAAGCGCGAGCTATCTTGGGGCTCCAAGAAGAAAGGCGCTTTTCATTGAAACGGTGCTCTATTAGATATATTCCACCCGTAACAAATGTCAGCAAACAATGTCCGCAGATGTGTTGCGTAACAGGGAGGAGGCAGCAGAAACACTGTTCGTGGAATCTCCGGCTGTGGAATCACGAATACAAAGACAAACAATAATTACAACTGCTAATCCCACATTAAGAGATATGTTAAAAAAAACTGGAGAAACTGATGAAGAAAGAGCAGTCAAAGTGGTGGGAAAATAAATCCCTTTCCCGGTATTTACAAGTCCAGAGGTTTGCGTATAACACTTGCTCCAAGTTATGAGACTCCTGACCCAGCGATGCTAACGGAGTGGGCTGGGACTAACCTTGAGTCCTCAAGTAAGCTGATGGCAATCCTGGTGAGGTATGCGGAAAGTGACCGCATCAAAATACAGGCTGAGATAGAGCAATTAGAAATGGAAATAACTGGAATGGGGACAAGTGAGCAGGCGGATAAAATGAGAACTGAAATGATGATAAGAATAAATAAAGATGAGGAAATAATTAAGAAACGCAAGGCCTACAAATTTGAACGCGACCTCATTGATTATCTAAATGGGCAAATATTTACATTTACAAAGCGTTATGATAATGTAAAAGTCAGGGCTAGAAAAACACGCCAAGGTAATGGGGAAGATATGTAGTGTAGTTCCTATATCCCTTATAGGTTCTGTGCATTGGAATAACATACACGATAGGCTTGGCATAGGACTGAGGTCTGTATGCCCCTATTATGTATATTAAACTTAATTACTGTGTACCAGCTAGCTCAGAGGCCACTAGAAACTTCTTGAAGACAAGAAGGGAATAGCTTCTGGCAACCACATAACATAAAACCCACATGCCTCAGGATTATGGAAACAATATACTACTTTTCAATCAGTCACTCATCTCAGAGAAGTACATAGAAGAAACAGTTGGTGTGTTTACAATAAAATTTATTGCACAGTTGTTATTCTAGTACTGGTTATATGTGCTGCACAACTGTTGGACAGTAGCAGAGAATTATGGCCAGCAGTGCAGTTAAATAAAAAGGCTTTGTATAGTTCTACCATTTTGCAATAGTAATGAACACATACATGAAATACAGAATGCATTAAGATAAAGCCTATACCCCTATGATGCCTAACTAGATGTACCTAAGTGTACCTAGCATGTGTGTAGGTCTCAGAGAGCCAAGAATCCCCCTAGGAGTTAGTCTAACCCCATTACCTTAGTGGGACTTCATCCTGATCTTGAGCTGGACACCCACAGATGGGTGATGGACCTCTGCCAGATGGAGCGGTGGCATGATGCAGGTTGCAGCGCCTCGGGCAGAGTGTCGCCCTGGAAGTCTCTGTCGCCTCTGTTTTGCTTGGGCAAAGGGAGGTATGCTTATACTGGATAGGTGTCTTGGATTGACGTAATGTTGGTCAGAGGAAGATGTGTTCTTGGTCTGTTTCCAAGAATTTGTTGTGACGTAGGTTAGTCACTGTTGGACATGGAGATTACGTATTTAGGATGGACCGTCTTCTGTGCACAGAGCACACAGTGATCAGATAAGGGGACAGCCTCTCTGTTGCTCGTTATTGTGAAATGAGGGCTAATCTAGGTCAAAGGGCCTGCCTGTCTCTGTGAAAGAGCCTGCTTCTCTCTGTGACGCAAAGGATTTGTGCCTCTGAGACAGTACCTATGTTAAGGCCTCAATTTCTTTCATAACAGATACAGCCATTTCAGTATCATCAACTGATGTCAGTTCAGCAGCAGAGAGTGAGGTAGAGAATGAAGTGGCAGGACCATCAAATGTGGGGTTTACAAAACTCTCGCTGGCGCAAGAAGTAAGTTGCCTATGCCAGGATCGTCGAGACACGTTAAGACCCAGAATCCCAGGAGGTGTACGAGTAGGCAACAACGAGCAAATCAAAAACGTAACGCAAGGCAGAAGGGTCACCGGTACAAAGCCAAACAGCGAGAAAAAGCCACAAAATCGTAAACCAGCACCAGCCCAAACTCCAACTCAGTAATAAACCTCACCAATGCCAAACTGACTATGAACGATAAGACTTTCCTAGGCTTAGGATTGCCGTACTGTCCGCCATCAAATTTCAATTATGCAAACACCAGAATGGACACGTATCGATTTGTGTGGAAACTTAAATTAAGCAAGTTCTTTCTCCTTCAACCAAATCGAAAAAAACAAATGGAGGCACGAAACAGGCCATCCTTATTGGAAGCGGGGGATCGAACTATGTTTGAAGAGATTTGGGATCTACAGAATGAATCAGGGATAACAACCATTAGTGTCATCAAGGGAAGATCAAGCATTCTGTAGAACACCATTCAAACCCAAGTCCACATTTCAACCAATTTTGACCCACGAAAATCTTGATGTGTATCAGGAACTTGTCATGAAGGAATTGAAACAGCTTTACATTGCCACAAATAAAAAACACAGTGCCATTTACAAAAGATATCAATGTTACCATAATCTGATTAAAAAATTGGAATCGAATAAGAACAGAATTGTCAGACAAGCCGACAAAGGCGGTAACATAGTATTATGGCCACGACAAATGTATGTCACTGAAGCCGAGAATCAATTGATGGATCCTCTATGCTATAGGAAAAGCAATCTATCAGCCATTAAAACAGTGTGGCAGGATCAGAACTCCAAATTAATGGCATGGAGAAGTGGAAATTTAATATCTAAAGAAGAATTCGGCTTTTTAAAGACAGAGCATCCAGTAATACCGACATTTTACCTGATCCCAAAAATACATAAAAATGTGGACAACCCACCCGGTTGCCCAATTATTTCGGCCATCAATAGCTCCACAGAGAACATTTCCAAATACATAGACTATTATTTGCAGGATTGGGTCAATCATTTGTGGTCATATGTACAGGATACTTCAGATTTTATCAGAAAATTGAATAATGTTGTTTGGAATTCCAACTGTTTGCTCATGACACTTGACGTATCCTCATTGTATACATCCATTAAACACAGCGATGGGATAAAAGCAGTACAGTATTACCTAGACAAAAGAGCGATGAATTTTTCATTGCATAACAAGATGTTACTCCTTATGATCCAGATCTGCTTGGAGCAAAATTATTTAAGGTTCAACAACCAGATATACCAGCAGATCAGGGGGGGTCGCTATGGGGGCCTGCTTTTCTCCGAGTCTAGCGTTTTTGCACATGGGACTCTGGGAGGAGCAGGTTCTCAGGGGACACCTTTTTGCCATCATGCAAAATCATGTACCTATTTATCTTAGATATATAGATGACTTATTTATGATATGGCAGGGATCGAAGGATGAGGCCCAAAGTTTTGTGGATCAATTAAATAAGAACAATTTGAATTTGAAATTCACTTCCACTATAAATGAGAAATCGGTTGTGTTTTTGGATACAGAGGTATTTGTGACCAATACGGGTCTGACTACTAGGCTACATAGAAAGCCAACTGCTGGTAATACAGTGTTACACGCGACCAGCCAACATCCCCATCATCTAATAAGTAGCATTCCCTTCGGGGAAATGCTACGCATTAGAAGAATATGTAGTACAGACGAGCAATGTCATGTGGCACAGGAGTAGAGCAGGAAACGTTTTTTGTCTCGGGGTATACTGAAAAGACAACCCAGAAGGCAATTAACCGATCCACTGCAATAACTAGGGAGGAAGCTTTAACTGTCAAAATTAAACCCATTACTGTGACAGAAAGCAATCCGAAAATATCTCCTAGAGTGATCACGACTTTTAACAAGCAACATAAGGAAATTAGAAAGATTTTCTATAAAAATTGGAACCTGGTGACAGGGGACCCTGTCATAGGTAGATATATATCAAGAAAACCAGATATCAACTTTAGAAAATCTATCTCTATGGCTGATAAATTAGTTAGTAACATCCTTGAGACACCTGTATCGAACACCTGGATGGCTCTGAGTGGTGGATTTAAAAAGTGCAGTGTTTGCAAAGCATGCAGATATGGGTGCAATAAAACGCACTATACAGTTCCATTCAAAGAAACTGCAGTACCAATCAAGAAACGTCTGACCTGCAAAACTGACTATGCAGTCTATGTGTTGCAGTGTCCGTGTGGGTTGAGGTTTGTGGGGAGTACCCGACTGCCCGCCCACAAACGGATATTGCAACACATAAGGGCCATCGTAGGAAAGGATCAAACTCATCCGGTGGCCCGCCATTTTGAAAGTGTTCATAACAGCGATCCTACACATTTACAATATTATGTTATAGATTGTATTATGCCTCTAAAGAGAGGAGGTAATCGAGAAGCATTATTGCGCCTTCTGGAAACCAGATACATATTAGAATTGGATAGTAACGCCAGTGAAGATCTACACACGTGTCTATAGCTGGAAAAGCGTATGTATCATGGTTTCCGACAATACCTCCAGGCACCATAGATTACAGTGTCTATCTCTTATGTTGTATCTTCTGAGACAAGAACAAAGGGAAACGCTGATCTTACAAGTGGTTTTAGTAACATGAAAGAACAACTGTTTGAATAATTAAGGATAGAATGTTAGTGGAGAAGTGTGGCTCAATGGTTAGAGTGGCAGACCCTGATGCAGAGGTCTAGCCCGGGACCAGGGTTCAATTCCCCGCCTCGGCGGGTCTTGGGCTCAAAAATTCCACGGACCTGATAATTCTCGCCTCAGTGCCTATTCCAATCATGGAGTCCCACTCTACAACTCTGGGAAATAGCTTCCTTAATCTCCACAACGGCCCCCACAACGCTAAGGATGCCTGGCCTCCACCTTGGGGGTGCCTAGGAGTGGACGTCTCACAGGGAAAGCCAGGAGGGGTTCCACAGCGGTATTCGTACAAGTGCCTTGAAACCCTTGTGGGTGAGTAGTGCGCTATACAAGTATCAATTTACATTTACATTTACAATATTGACCTCCTCCTCCCTGTTCCCCATGATTTTAAATATTTGCACATATCAATTAATAGCAGAATTTTGCACATCACTTGCACTTTTGGGCTCGTTTTACTGATTGAGATAACCTGAAATAGGCATTAACAATGAGAGATAAGACCCACTTGGGTTATATTGGTACCCTCTATGAATTTTTTACAAACTGTGACCTGTTTTTGTAAAAGGATGATTTTTAGACTTAGATATGAATAAGTTTTAAATTGTCTATATTGCGTGGTTTGCACATGTTGTTGCTGCTATGCTCAAATACCATAATGAAGTTTTTATGAATTTTAGGCATTATGTCTTTTATTTTTTTGACTTCTCCACAGTGAAATGGATTCTGTGCTCTAATATGTTTACAAAAAGTATTGCGTAATTCGCACAGATCCTTGTGGCTTTTTCTGAGATTGTTATACTGTGGCTCGATGAATTTTAGACACTATCGGGCCTATTAGGATGGCGGACGGACCTGCGTCTGTCCGCCATCCCCGAGGTGGAGGGACCATCCGCAGGGGCAGCAGCGGTCCCTCCAGTGCAATTAGGATGTGACCGCCATCCTGGCGGCGGTCACACCCTGTATCTTTAACCTTGCGGCGGGCCGCAAGGTTAAAAATGCATGTTTTACATTGACATGCACAAAGCGGCAGGCACCGCTCGGTGCCTGCCGCTTTGTGCATGTAAATGCTGGGGGGTACCATAGGTACCCCCCATGTGCACCCCCCACCCCCCGACACCCTGGGGGCCCGCAACGGGCCCCCAAACACCAAAGACCACATGCTTTTCCACGGCAGAAAAGCTGCCATGGAAAAGCATGTTTAAATGCACATCATAATTTGGCTGACGGTGTCTTGCAGACACCGCCACCAAATAGCCCTCCACACCCTGCGGATCAGCGGCGGACGGACCTGCCGTCCGCCGCTGGTCCCGCCGCAATCCTCCGCCATCCTAATTTGGCGGTGGGTGTTTTCCGTGGCTGCAGCGGTGAATCCGCATCCTCCAGGACGGCGGTGGCTTCCGCCGGCCCGGAGGATGCGGATTCACCGCCATCCTAATCGCCCCCTATGTCTTTTATTTCTGCACAAAACAGTGTTTGGCAAACACAAACTTGTTCACAGTTTCTAAGGGGTTAAAATGTAGGAGGAAACTATGTTACTCCACCTCTTGTGATATGCCCTATAAGTACCCTCAACAGTTTCAGCAGCACATCATGTGATCAAGCCTCAGGCTAGAGGCAAAATGCGTCATGCGGACTTGCTGGGTGTTTATTTTTCTAAAGGAATAAAGCACTGAATTTTGCACCAGAAACGGGTTTGGCTTTTTCGTCCTTTAATGCAATCTGAGTGATATGGATTGAAGACGTGTTTGCGTCGGACGAAGTATTTGGATATATATATATATAGAATTGCATTGTATAGTATGTTGTCCATGTTCATGGTAGAGAAAATCTTTCATTCCCTAGACAACTAAATCATGACCAACGCCTCATACTTTACCCCAGATACGCATCTTGAGACCAATACGAAACTTAAGATACTAGACAACTTCCCCCCCATCAGTGAGGAGGAGGTATCAGGTCGGCTAATGAGAATAAAATCAGGCTCCCCTCACGACCCCTGCCCAGCCATGATTGCTAAACTAGCTCCTGCAACCATTGCTTCTGGACTCACCCCCCTGTTCAATGTCATGCTGGACGAGGGGGAATTGCCCCTGCGCTGGAAACAAGCCTCCATCCTGCCCCTTTAAAAAAAATCCAACCTAGACGTAACCGATTTGAACAACTTTCGTCCCATCGCCAGACTCCCCCTCCCAGCCAAAATCATGGAGGGCATACTGAACACACAGCTTAGCACCTTCCTAGGATCAGGAGAGAGGCTGGACTCTTCTCAGCAGGATTTAGGGCTGGACATAGCACAGAATCGGCGCTAATTAAATCAGCCGAAGACATACGAAGGGTGCTGGACGCAGGGGGAAGAGTCGCCCTGATCCTGCTGGACCTATCGGCGGCCTTCGATACGGTCCACCATAAATTATTGGTGGACCGTTTGAGGGCCAGTGGGATTCAGGGAAAGGCACTCGACATCTTGAAAGCCTTCCTATCTGGGAGAACTCAGTCGGTGGCCTTGGGGGACTTTGAACCTGAGCCATTTGTGCTCCCCTGCGGAGTCCCACAGGGGTCCTCCCTGAGTCCAACTCTTTTTAATGTTTAAGTCTCTAGCGCCAGTAATCAGATCCTTCGGATGTAATCTTACATCCTACGCTGACGACACGAAGATCGTGGTGTCACTGCGTCAGGGAGAACTGGACAGCACAGCAGATCGGTTTAGATGCTGCATGCGGGAGGTGAGCAACTGGATGGCAGGAAACTGCCTTAAGCTCAACTCTGCAAAAACAGAAGTGCTGCTGTTTGGGTCAAAAGACAATTTTTGGCCACCTCGCTGGTGGCCAGAGGAAATGGCCCCGCCCCCCCCCTCTCCAGTGGCAAAGGTAAAAAATCTGGGTGTCTTGATGGACGACTCTCTGTCCTTCAGGCCACAAATCAATGCACTGTTCTCGGCTACCCATTACGTGCTTAAAACTATCCGGAAAGTCCTGCCATTCCTTCCGGTGGAACATAAGAAGACAGTAGTGACCAGACTGGTGATCTCTTGGTTAGATTACTGCAACGCTCTGCTTCTGAATGCCCAGCAGGGACTTCTAGATAAACTTCAAATCCTGCAGAATGCAGCAGCACGTCTGCTCACGGGCACCCCCAAGTTCGCCTCAGTCTCCCAGGACCTTGTAAAGCTACATTGGCTGCCAGTGCGGAAAATAATTTTGTTTAAGTCACTCTGCGTGATTTTCAAGGCGCTGCATGGCCTGGGCCCCCAATGCCTGACCCCTCTTTTCCAGTGGTATAAGCCAGTGCGAGCTCTACGATCAGCCGAGCAGGGGCTGGCTGTTGTCCCCAGAGTAAGAAAAGTCCGCTGGGGAGGCTAAAGTCTATCCCTAGGTGCCGCCAAGGCATGGAACGCGCTGCCCTCAAGTCTCAGACTGACCCCCGACTTGCTCAAGTTCAGGAAGTCCATTAAAACGTGGCTCTTTACACGCTAACTTCCCTGCCCACGCCCACTAGCGATCAGCCAGGGCCAGGACACCTGCGGGTAACAGTGCGCTTTAAAAATGTCAAAAATAAATAAATGAAAAATAAATTCATGGTCACATGACCTGGTCAGAGGGTGGTTGTAGGCGGGCCACCAAGCATTATAAAATCAAGAAAGCTACAACCAGTCATTGCATGTGAACAAGGGCTTGCTCAGCCCAAAACGCGTCGGGCACTTTCCACCAGCTGAACTGAAATAAAAAAGAACCTGTAACTCAATCCAGTGGTCCGTCTCCTGCTTTCTGCTTCGCTGATCCGAGTGGGGATTAGAAGTGGCGTTTTGGAGTTTCGTGTATATATATATATATATATATATATATATATATATATATATATATATATATATATATATATATATATACCTATAGCGTCACATACTTCATCTTTCAATGTGCAACACAATGCACATTTGAGCACTACTGCTCATAACACTGCACTTCGAGACCAAAAAGTAAATTCCACACCTCTTTCTCTCTCTCAGACTTTCAAATGCGTTCTGTTCTTCTCAAAGCTGTTCTACTCTGTGACAGCTCCCACTCTCAGACTGCAAGATTAAAAGGAAGAAACCTTGAAGAGAAACAAGGCATATGCAGGACGAACATTCAAAGTAAAGTAAAAAACCAAAGTCCATTAAAATGATGGTAGTCAAAGGTCATCATGCGGTGTCAAACAATAAGAGTGCCTCTAGCACTACACTTGCTCACAGAGGATGGGGGATGTCTGGTGCGGGGGCCCATTACTCTCTTCCTCAACCCCTACTCCAGGTTGTTGGCGTCAAACATCGACTGATCATTGATCAGGCCCTGGTGTTCCCTGGGTGACTGCTTCTAGCCTTCAGGAATTGCCAGTTAGGCCCAGGCGTGCTGGGTTTATAGGGAGCCTGAAGCATGATTTGCGTTCTCCCCCCTCCGTACCTTTGGCGAGCTCTCCTGCCTCTGCTTCAACCTATGATCGGACGGGTGCCGCATCCAGGGGATCGCTGATCTCTAAATGCAGGCCGGGTTCAGTCGCAGCCCCTCTCTGCGCCACTCACTCCCTCTGTGCCGAATACGTTGCAGAGCTCTGGGGGATATGCCCACTCCCAGGCTCCGTTTGCCCTCACTCCTCACCTTGTACTCCCCGAGAGGCCAGGAATTCAGCTCTTCCCAGCAGTATTTTCAGGCGGGACACCTTCAACAGCCAGGCTCGTCAGTTTTCCCGCCACTGTGATAGTGGGTGTTCGCTTTTGAGTGACGCCGGGGTTTGAGCACGGCAGCCGCCATTACATCCAGGCCAGCCTTGCCCGACTATGGTATTATGACTGCTTCCACTGGCACGATCCTTCTAAATCCTGCTGCGCTGGTCGGTGGCTTCCCCCACTATCAATATGAGAGACCCCCAGGAGATCGAAAGGGCCATCAGTATAAGCGACAAAAAGCAGCAAGAAGGGAGACAAGGACAGACATGTCCTAACTGCTCGCCATCTTGGCCACGGCCCCCAAGAGGGAAGGATTTAAACTTTTTGTTTGTTTGTTTTGGAGAATGAATGTGGAAGGGTGCTGCACACGACTCACACTATCTAGATTGTTAATCCGGTACGTGTTCTGTACTAGATTAGTGTCTGCTCACTAGTGTCAATGAATGTATGTGGCCTGGTGCTGTAGGTCACCAGGACTCCAGTACGCACTACTACAATACAAATTTTCCTTTAGTACATTCTATTTATTTAATCAAAAATGAAAGATATATCATATTTCACTTCACTTTTTTGCTAAATATCTTAACATTTCACCATTTTTATCATCATAATAATAAAGTAAATACAAACAGATTCTTTGACTCAGAAAACATAACAATTAATCAACACCCAATGCATTTCGGGGCGGAAGCCCCTTCGTCAGGGGTCTGTGTTTAAAGAAAAGAAAAAAGAAAAGAAAACAAGGAAATCTCATTACTCCTGATGCAAAGTACAGTTATAAATTGCTTGTATTAAGTTTATATGATCAAGAAGACTTCTTACCACAGAAGGGGAAGATTGTGAAATCCATTTTTAAATATCGTACCCGAGGGGTTTGTGTTTTCTAAAGAAAAGGTGTTACATAATTTAGAAAGCGAAATTTATTTGATTTAAATCGACACCATATGTGCCATATTCCTAGGTGTATTTACCTGAATGTCTTTCCGTTTATTAAATTATCTGTACAAAAAGAGGGTGGGGGGGGTAGACAATAAGGTAATACTGAATAAGTGAATTGACAAGAAATCGGTATGCTTTAACCACATACATGCTCTAATAAAGAGCTCACCTGTATTGTGTTTAGATTTCGTGGAATCAAGACAGCCTGAATGAAACAAAAGTTGCAATCAGTATACTGTTTCGCCACATAGATGGGGGTTTCTCAACAGTTTAAACAAAAAGGGAAATTACCTGCGAGCCTTCGCACTATTGCAGCGGTCTCGCCGGAGTCTCAAAAAACAGTGCCCTGCAGATAAAGAAACGTCCATTTAGAAGTTTGGTTTGCATGCGAGAAGCGGTTTTCCACGAACGTAAGCAAACAATCGTTCTCCTTGCTTACCGATAGCTTGATATGCTGCCGCACGTAATGGCGTTCTGCCCAAGGTTTACAAACTAGGACTAGTCCCTTCTTTAGTTTTATTCAATCGCCAGGCGAATAAACATAGACATAAACGAAAGACTCGAGTGTAGTCACCGTAAGTTCTTTAACGAAAATATTATAGATCTTCACGAACCTATTCCGAAATACTAACCGCATCAAAACAACATTTGCCCAAACGGGTCAATGACCTGATTTTTGTCGCGAACCTATATGGGAACTCGAGTGTTAGACATTTGGAGACCAGTTCAATAAGATTGCAAACGCAAAATTAGCCGCCATTAATAAATGGTAAAATGGGCATTGTTGAACACATTTAGCACTATGTCAAATAATCTTGAGAGAAAGGAGAAGATGGAATTAAAAAAATGAAAATAAAGGAGAAGATGGAATTAAAAATAAGAATGACAGGATAAAAATAACTAATATGTACACATGATTTTCCAGATAATTATCACAAGCACAACATTTCAAGTTCCTACCTATATACATTCTAAATGGAGTCAGCAATGGTCCCATTTAGAAAACAACCTGCCTGTTGTAGTACCCTTAAGTATACGTGTGATCATATGTGTCAGTATCATTGTGTGTTGGGCATCCTGAGGATTCAGATATGTATATTTTACAGAAAACATATCATCTCCATTTTATCGTTCAGACCGTTTGGGATGAGCGTTTGTAATTTGCGAATCCAAAATGCCTCTCTCTGGAGAAGTATTTTTGCATTGTCCATACCTAGTCTCTGTGGGACCAATTCGATAACTTGGAATCTTAACTGGGCGATAGAGTGTCCTGCTTCAATCCAATGCTTAGCAAGTGGAGAAGTATGATTTTTATTACGGATGCGACTTTTGTGTTCAGATAGTCTTAACTTTAATTTTCTATTTGTCTTGCCAACATACAGTAATCCACATGGGCACTTGATAGAATAGACCACATGTTCAGAATTGCAATTCGTTGTATGTCTTAATAGAATTTTTTCGCCTGTTCGTGGATGCAGCAAAGTATTTCCTGAAATTACATTATTGCAATTTTTGCAATTGAAACATTGCGTTGTGCCTCTGTGAATTGGTACTTGTTCTGTGATTTCCCTTGCTGATTTGCTTAGGAGCTCCTTTAAATTCTGGGATCTTTTGTAGGCAAATAACGGTCTATCCATGAACATTGCTTCAAAATCCTTTTCAGCCGACACAATCTCCCATCTTTTTAGAATTATTTTCTGTATGTCCCTTGAAGCTGATGAATATTTGGATACAAAGACCATCCTTTTGTTAATTACCTTGGATTTCTTTTGCAATAGATCTGTCCTTGGGGTTGTTTTTAATTTATCCAAATGTGCCTCTAACAACTTCTCAGGGTAGCCCCTATCTAAGTATCTCTGTTTCTGTTCAATCAGACTTTTTTCACATTCTTTTTCATTTGAAGAGATTCTTTTGATCCTCATGAACTGAGATGCTGGAAGATTGTTGATGAGGTTCGCCGGGTGAAAGCTTCCGTACATTAATGCTGTATTTTTGTCAGTCACTTTTTTGAACAATTTTGTTTGGATCGATCCTTCCCTGAGCTCAACTAGAACATCCAAAAAGGGTAATGACGTCATACTCACATTGTACGTGAATTGTATTCTGGGATCAGCCAAATTTAAGCTGTTGATGTTTTGAAGCAGTTCAGCAGTTGGGCGTTTCCATATTATGAATATATCGTCAATGTAACGCCTAAAATATACTATTCCTTGTTTCCAAGTGGAATCCTCTAGTATATAGTCCAACTCAAATTTCGCCATGAAGATATTGGCATAGATACATGCCCCCGGAAATCCCATTGCCGTGCCTGTAAGCTGAGTGTAGAATTCTCCTTGCCAAAGGAAATAACTATTTTCAAGACAAAACTCCAGTAACTGTAATATCAGGTATTTGAGCTCATCTGGTTTGTCTGATCTTAGCAGAGCCCATTCCATGGCTTCCAATCCTTGTTTGTGAGGGATTGATGTATACAGGGAAGCGACATCAATACTGCAAAGTGTGCAGTCAGGGCTAACGTCCGTTGTGATGGTTGCGAGGCTTCTTAAAAAATCTGATTTATCCTCCAAATATGTTGGCCAATTTCGAATGAATGATTGCATATGTGCATCAATGAAGACACCAAGATTCTCGAAAATAGAAGAACACCCAGACACAATAGGCCTGAATGTTGGGTTATTCAAATTTTTATGAACTTTCGGCAGAAAGTAAATTTTCGGTCTTCTGGGGTATATCTGCTTCAAATACCGTTTGGTGGTATTGTCAATCCAGTCCAGTTCTTCAGCTTTATTCAAGATGTTATCCAGATTTTGGGAAATACTTGTCGTGGGGTCATCTTCAAGCTTAGCGTATGTATCAGCATTCTGAACATATTCGTCACCTCTTTGTTTATAGAAATCAAAATCCATGAGAACTAGTCCTCCACCTTTGTCAGCTTTCTGAAACATTAAAGTATTGTTCTTTGCCAATCTTTGGAGGGCACTATATTCTGCTCTTGTTAGATTGTTTAGTTTCCTCTTGTACTGGATTTTATTCATGTCTGCTTTTACCAGAGTCTCAAACGTGTCTAGAGTTTTATGGGATACAGGTGCCATGAAGTTGCTTTTGGGTTTAAATTGTCTTTCTGTATCCTCCGTATTCTCAATTGGATTTACCATCGTGAAGAAATGCTTCAACCTCAAAATTCTCATGAATTTAAAAAATGCCACTTCAGTCTCTAGTGCGTTGGTGTGGTATGTGCTCACAAAAGACGTTCCTTTATTTAACAGTTTTTCTTTGAAGTTCGAAAGAGAGTAACTAGAGATGTTAATTATGAGGTTTTGGTCTGGCTTCGCAATCCCGTTTCTTTGATTGTTCTTTGTCCTTCTCCTTTTCTCTTTCTTTGTCCTCTTCTTGTCTTTTGTCTCCAGTTTGTGTTGTCGAAACCTCTGGTGGTTTGCTCGGTGGTAGGTCCTTCTCTAAAAAAGCACTCGATGATGGTTCAGGTGTTGTTTCCGTCAGTGCTGAGGTTTGTGCACTTGGTTTCTGAGGTTGTTGAGCAGTTAGAGACTGCCTTGTAGTACTTAAATCACTATCAGAGACTACACTTTCATCTGATGAAACTGGTTGATGTTTTTTGCTATTGAATCTTCTTTTTGCATAAACTTCCGCCCAAGTATATGCTTCGTTTAACTTATAATCAATAGTGTCGCGTTTGAATTTGCGCAGTTTTGTCTCTTGTAGCTCTTTTCCATACTTGTCCAATTTTGTGTTGATGTCCTCTAAGATCCTAGCCCATGATTCTTCCTCCATTCTCTCAGATAACTCTCGTTTTACATTAAAGATTTCTTCTTCCAGATCTCGTATAGTCTTTGCAAGTTCTTCAATTAGCAATAAAATTAAATCCAAGGAACATTTATTTAAGATTTCGAACCATTTCTCCATGAATTGAGGATTGTTATTTAGTCTGTATAACATTGGTCTTATGGCTAGTCTGAGGCCTCTGGGAATTCGTTTCACACGATGGTACTGTATAAGCGTCGTAGCATGCAACCGCTGATTTAGTTCTCGTCTGGTTAGATACTCCAGTTGTTTTAGCTGCTGTGCTACGGATCCTCCTTGTGCATCAAAAGTTTTCGATTCCTTGATAAGTTTATAAATTTGACTTGCTTCATCCGCTGTATATACTTTTGTGTTGGCTCTATTATCAGTAATTGCTGCGATGGAATCAAATGACATTTTCAAATTTGGTGCAAGCGCCCTAGGGTTGCAGTATGAATATAGAATGAATGTGGAAGGGTGCTGCACACGACTCACACTATCTAGATTGTTAATCCGGCATGTGTGCTGTACTAGATTAGTGTCTGCTCACTAGTGTAAATGAATGTATGTGGCCTGGTGCTGTAGGTCACCAGGACTCCAGTACGCACTACTACAATACAAATTTTCCTTTAGTACATTCTATTTATTTAATCAAAAATGAAAGATATATCATATTTCACTTCACTTTTTTGCAAAATATCTTAACATTTCACCATTTTTATCATCATAATAATAAAGTAAATACAAACAGATTCTTTGACTCAGAAAACATAACAATTAATCAACACCCAATGCATTTCGGGGCGGAAGCCCCTTCGTCAGGGGTCTGTGTTTAAAGAAAAGAAAAAAGAAAAAAGAAAAGAAAAGAAGGAAATCTCATTACTCCTGATGCAAAGTACAGTTATAAATTGCTTGTATTAAGTTTATATGATCAAGAAGACTTCTTACCACAGATGTGGGAAGATTGTGAAATCCATTTTTAAATATCGTACCCGAGGGGTTTGTGTTTTCTAAAGAAAAGGTGTTACATAATTTAGAAAGCGAAATTTATTTAATTTAAATCGACACCATATGTGCCATATTCCTAGGTGTATTTACCTGAATGTCTTTCCGTTAATTAAATTATCTGTACAAAAAGAGGGTGGGAGGGGGGGGGGAGACAATAAGGTAATACTGAATAAGTGAATTGACAAGAAACCGGTATGCTTTAACCACATACATGCTCTAATAAAGAGCTCACCTGTATTGTGTTTAGATTTCGTGCAATCAAGACAGCCTGAATGAAACAAAAGTTGCAATCAGTATACTGTTTCTGCCACATAGATGGAGGTTTCTCAACAGTTTAAACAAAAAGGGAAATTACCTGCGAGCCTTCGCACTATTGCAGCGGTCTCGCCGGAGTCTCAAAAAACAGTGCCCTGCAGATAAAGAAACGTCCATTTAGAAGTTTGGTTTGCATGCGAGAAGTGGTTTTCCACGAACGTAAGCAAACAATCGTTCTCCTTGCTTACCGATAGCTTGATATGCTGCCGCACGTAATGGCGTTCTGCCCGAGGTTTACAAACTAGGACTAGTCCCTTCTTTAGTTTTATTCAATCGCCAGGCGAATAAACATAGACATAAACGAAAGACTCGAGTGTAGTCACCGTAAGTTCGTTAACGAAAATATTATAGATCTTCACGAACCTATTCCGAAATACTAACCGCATCGAAACAACATTTGCCCAAACGGGTCAATTAACTGATTTTTGTCGCGAACCTATATGGGAACTCGAGTGTTAGACATTTGGAGACCAGTTCAATAAGATTGCAAACGCAAAATTAGCCGCCAATTGTTTGTTTTGGAGGGCATAGCAGTAGGATCTGTCAGCAAATTACTCTGCATCTGTTCACTCAGAACAGAACCATCGGATCATATCACAGAGCCATGAATGTCACAGCACTGCTTTGTGTAACTCACTGGCCAAAGTTAAACCTAAGCATGCAGACCATAAATAACATCAGTCCTTGGCTCCAAACATATGCAGAATGTATCCTACAAGCTGCTCACTCAAATCAAAGCAACAATACAAACAGACAGCGTCTGGTTTCTTCCTCCAGGCTACATGGAGTGGAAGGTAAAACATCTCCCAGCAGTCGCTCATTGGAATTTGCTTTCCTTGGAGATACGATTGTTCTCCACCTTGATGTCACTCAAGCAGCAGATCAAGACTTGGCTGTATAGATCTGGGTCTCAAAGTAGGCGAGTCCAGTGCTAAGAGATGGTATAGGGTACTTTACAAGTGCAGTTAGTGAGTGCCATTATTGTAGATAGGAAAAAAGATTAAGCCTTTTCAAAACAAGCAGTGGAAGTCAAGTTATAGCGAAATACTGAATAAAATCACAGACATTTACACTATTTAGATATACATGCTGGAGCTTAAAAATGGCAAAATGTTTGGTGGGAAACAGGCAGTAAACAGGGCAAAACCAGTCTACCAGACTACTTATTACGATTAGAAAGATGTATCGATAATCTATTTGGAGGCAAAAAAATCCTGTTTAAATACCAGAGATATTTGTCCAAAAATCAGAGGAACCCTTGATTTCCTAAACGACTAGGGTTCAGACAAGAACTATTTTCAAATGGTGTCCTCTGGGAGACATAAATCCTTGAGTGTCAATAACTTCTCTCACTTTCATTCACCATACTCCTAATCCACACTACTCCACACCACTCTCAATTTTACCCTCCAAGTCACCCAAGTATTGGCACAAAATACCTAATTGTATGTAAAAATAATTAAAACATTTATAATCACAAAAAATCATAAAACTATTCAATAAAGATAATTGTTCTGGTTCAAAACATCATGATCACTTCATCACAATACTAACACTTTATAAAAACACATTTAAAATCACATGAAATTTATAAAAGACTGTCCCACGAGAGTTCGTACAGACATTGATCTTTGTCTTTAAATGCAACAATTTAATGCTACCAGAATTTCTTGACCTAAACACCCAATTATCTATCATGTTTTATACATCAAAGGTGATAGATAAATAATAAAATGTGTGGCTGTGCTATGTGCTTCGACGCGTTTCGAAGGTTCAATCTCATAACACCTTCTTTCTCAAAAACCGTAGTTATTACTCCCATTCTTATATAACCAAAAACTACAAATAAGTGCAATTAAAATATAACTCAGATACATTTGTCTTAAACATAGCTGTTTTCATTAAACATGTCTATCATTATTCCTGGAAATACAATACAAAAACAATACAACCATTTCCACATAGGAGAAACATTCTGTGCCAATACCTCAGTCCCATGTCCACCATCTATCTGACAACACTCTCTCCTTCTACAGGCTCATTTAATCCTCTTCTTTTAACATTCACTCGCCATGTAGTCCTAACTTTCTTTGGTATACTAACAATTAAATAGTTCTGTATGAAATAATTACAACAGGTTCTGTATTGACTAACTCATTTACTTCTAATGATGTTGGTAAAGTCACACTTACATCAAATGAGGCTTCCATAAAGCTCCCACCACTGTCCTTTTGTGACCACTTTGCCGTGCTCGTTACCGTGTGCTTCTTCTTTGAAATCAATACTATAAATGCACATCAAGACAGCATGGATTTAGTCACCTGTCCACTATTCTTTTCTCACTTTTAAGTTCCTAAATATTAATGGAGACCTGATTGCCCCTACTTACTTCAATCAGTAGCGACGTACGCCAGAAGTAAAAAAAAAACTAATTCCTCTGCACGGGCATTCATATTTTGAAGGAGTTAGAATCTGACTGTATGGATATAAATGACATGTTTTAGCTACATGGTAATTTCTTACTCCACCCATTCGTATAGTACTAATATCAATGCCTACATTAAATCAAGGAACTTAACTCTTAGGCTTTTCAAACACTCGCTCAGTGGTGTTCTATTATTTAAATTTTGGTGGCTGTTACGCACACTCTTCTATCTGGAGACGGCTTTTTGTATTGTAGGTTCTAAAAATAAAGAAAATATATAAATTCATTCCTCTGCTTCTCTCATTATTAATGTTGTCATTTCCAACATGTCTAAAAACCTATCTAATGAAATAGTAGAAGGAGTGATTCCCCGTGTCTCACTCTATTCCACAAATTTTTAGAGACCAGAGCCTTCTCCTAAAACTATGTATAATGGCTCCCTGCTTTCCCTATTTGTGGGCTCCTGTCAACATATTGGTTTCTATATTTCCCATTTAGGAGAAGCCATTTGTGTTTACACCGCCTGAGGAGGAAGCAGATTTAAACTCCATCCTCCCACGCCCCGACTTTTACATAAAGAGCAGACCACCC